>NC_069804.1:141121951-142330404 GCF_027406575.1 Nycticebus coucang
AATGCCCTTTGTGGGAGAGACAGCAAAGACTCTGAACTCCAGATGCACTCCATTTTTATTACTTTCTCTTGATCAGTCAATGTGTGCTTGCAACAACAACAACATACATCATCCTTGCCATTTCTGATGCTCTAGTTCTCCATCACCTATTTAATTATGCTTTAATTATTTTCATTTCTTTTACTTCTTAATATACTTATTAATCACTAACAGGATTACACAAGACAAAGAAAAAGGGAACATGGGCTTTGGAGCAAGATGCCATCCAGTTAATCCTCTGTGTTTCTGCAGGGCAGATTAGTTGATGTCCCTACTCCTCTCAGGAGCTAGGGGGAGCAAAGCTGAATCTTCTTATCTCACACCCATAAGAACTAATCTTTCTTGTTCAATGAGTAAGCTACATATACTGTCCTAGAATGGCTTCCCAATGACTTTCAGGCTCCAGCTAGTCCCTTACAGGGGTCCTTTTTCCCGGGGTCCTTTCTGGCTCCAACTAGGCCCTTGCAGGCTTTTTTCTGGAAGTCCTTTGATGTTCCTGCCAAGCTGCCTCATGAAGCCCCCACAATATGTAATTTGTGAAAGCTCATGTCCTCTTCCATTATCCTTCATATACCTGACTCTGATCACAAAATTTTCACACAATCATTTCATCATTATCTTAATCTAACACTATTCCCATAATCCTAACTTCCATAATGTTCACCCACATTTCCCCCTCTTCTATTGCTAAGAACCATCATCATCATCATTGTTTCCCCATGTCATTCAGCATCTTGCAGGAATCTCCAGATGTAACTGCAGACTAAAAGCAAGCAGAATGAACAAATAGCAAGTAACACTGCACCAGAAATAAGAGAAACCATAATAGTGTCAAATCACAATACTGCACCAGAAATAAGAGAAACCATAATAGTGTCAAACCACTTTAGCGGGTTAAGATCTAACAGTCCATAGGACACACCCTCAAGAACTTCAGATCCAGGCACTAAATTAAGATGTGCCTGAGATGCTTCAAAAATTTGTCCTTCAATTTCGAGATATCCAATGTTAAATTGTCTTCTCTTCTTTGAAGATGTCTCTTTACTTGCTCCCATTGGTGTTTAGTATCATTATAAGAATAAGGAGTCATACAAAAATCAGAAGTATTCCAATCACATTGAAGTTGCATTCTATGCTCCAAATTCATGACCCTACCACCTATTCAAATCATAGATTACCTAAAAATCATGAATTTGCTTTGCCAATTTTTGATCAATTTCACTTGAGAATTCCATAATCTAGTTGAATTATTTTGCCATTTTTCCTGAAATGTGTACTTTCAATAGAGTTATGCATTATAACCCCCATGGTAGTGGCAGTTGCAGTAACTGCAATAAGTCCCCTAACCACAGCAATCAAGGTGAACACAAATATTTTAGACCTGTGTAATATTCCTCTCAGAATCTCTGTAACTATGTGCATTGATGGAAACGATTCTCATGGTCTATGTAAGACAACCAGAATCCACACACCTTACCTTGCTTTTATTAATAGCATACTGTCACTTTGATCAATTATAGAGTCAATGCAAGTAAACAGTTTGCAGTTCTTACAATTAATAGTTTGTGAATCAGTCAAAATAATTAACTTTCCCACTACTAACATGTATGAAGGTTTTACACAAGTTCTCAGTGATAGTCTTTGTAGACCTCAAGTACATGTGATATATATATATATATATATATAAATAAATAAAATAGTCAAATTCTCCTGTAGTAGTAACTGTTGTATTCCAAATCCTAAATCCTGTCATAGCCAAAGCCAATTTCCACATGCCAAGGTGTTCAGGACCAACAATATGATGTATCATTTTGGGCCATGGCGAAGCTATCACCTTTTCCTCCCATTTAAGGGTGTAGTTAGATTGTAAATGTCTGTACATTAAAGGAGTATCATCTTTGCTTTCGCTATATGTAATTATTATGGGATCCTACTGGCAATCATCAGGCTGGTGAGCACAATCGCTAGAAGCATGGCCTTGTGTGGCCCAATCAATTATAGTTTCAAAGCTATCCTGTTGTAGTACCACTGATCTGGTGGCTACACAGTGTTACCAGTTCAAAAAACCAACTGAGTTCAGTCCATCTCTGCCCTTTTTAGGACAGCTGTGCAATCGTTTTATTTTATCGCTGGACATTTTTAAGATCACCTTTATCTTCTTAGTTCCAGTGCTCACATAATCAGTTTTTACAGCAAATGACAATCCACTAAACACAAGAAAAGCCTGATAAGTTTTTTTATACTCTAGCTGATGAGACAACCAGGTTTAAAAATCTAATTTCAAACAAACATGTGCAGGAATGAGGCATATAGGTGGATAGTTATATCCCACTGAAACATTCATTGCCATGCCTTCCTCCTCTAAGAGACTTGGAAGCTGATCATCAGTAGTCCCTGGCATCCATGCACTATCATTCACATAAATTTCAACAGCCAAGTCCATTCAAGAAACGAGTCTAATTAACAGTGGAAATGGCACATATGACCAATAGGTAAAGTTCTGTTCCCTTACCCCCTTGTTACGAGGGCAGTAATTACCATCATTAAGGTCACAACAACATTAACCATGGTCCTTGCCATCTTCCACCTGGTGTTCTCTGCATCCTTTTGGCTTGGGTTGATCATCATTCATTTAAATTTTGTGAGCATTTTTCTCCAAGCAATTCTTGCCTTGGCCTGTCTCCTTCTCTTCTCCTTTGACTTCTTTTTCAAATGGCACATGGTAAAATTTAAGATACCTTGCTGGAACCCAAATTGGCAACTGGATTTCTTCTGGTGAAACACAAACAAAACCTTTTCCCCAAATAGTCACTTTGCCTATTTCCCAAGTCTTAATCTTTGAATTTTTCCACCATACAGTCTTGCCTTCATTCGGATTATATTTTCATCCTGTAAAATGCTCTTCTGTAGCTGTATATGGCTGTTCTCTTGAAATATTCAGAAAAATTAAGGTAAAAAGTGCTAAAGGTAGTTGCATGTGAGGGTGGCCTGATCTCCATCTCCCTCTTTCTTTTGTTTTTGGTAATTGCTCTTTCAACATTCTATTTGCTCTTTCCACAATGGCCTGGCCTTGTGAGTTGTGAGGTATACCTGTCACATAAATAATATTCCATTTTTTCAAGAACATTTGGAAAGGCTTATTACAATAGCCAGGTTCATTGTCAGTGTTAATTTTTTGTGGAAGGCCCATGACTGCAAAATATGCCAAAATATGTCTTTTAACATGAGCAGCGTTCTCCCCAGTTTGGCAAGATACCCACACAAATTGTGAAAAGGTATCAATAGACACATGAACAAATTAAAGTTTTCCAAATGATGGAACATGAGTAACATTCATTTGCCAAACTGCATTTGGGGATAAGCTCCTCAGATTCAATTATTACTGCAAAACTTGCCAAATTGATTTTCAAACTGATAGAATTAATATAGACTTGTCTTACTTGTATCTTGTTTAATGGAATAATAATAATATTAGGTTGCATTCCAGAAAGTTTAACAGTTCTCAATCTAGCCTGCCCAATCAATTGTGCAACATGATCTAAATAAACAGTTAAATGTTTTTCCAGTATTGTGTGGTAAAAATAACCATTCTGTTAAATTAGTATTCTGTACAGTCACCCCTGTAAGTGAATGAAGTGTAGCAAATACTAAAAATTGAATAGTCTGCTCTGGATCCACTCTACATACTTGAAACTTTCTAATTCTTTCCTCAACCATCTGCAGTTCTGCAATCAATTTGGAGGTAAATACTCTCTGGCTTCATAGATCAGAGCTTCCTCTCAACAGGCCAAAGAAATTATACATAGCATATGTTGGAATCCCTAATGTGGGCCTGATCTAATTAATATCCCCCAACAATATTTGGATATCATTTGAAATTTTTTAAAATCAGTTCTTTCTGGTTTCCACCTTCTGAGGTTTCTCTGTTCTTTAATCTACCTGAATTCCCAAATATGAAAAGGAGTCATGGTTTGTATGTTGTTCTGAGCTATTAATATTCCAGCTCTCCTAACAGTGGCTTGCAGAGCAGAAAAAAAGTCAATCAATTGCTCCCAGGTAGGAGCTGTACACAAAAGGTTTTCCACACAATGAATGATGTAACATTCTGGGATGGAGTCTCTAACTGGTTGGATTACTTTCCGTACATACATCTGACACATAGTTGGACTATTCAACATTCCCTGATGTAATACCTTCCACTGATACCGTGTAGCTGGCTCTTTGTTATTTGTAGTTGCAATGGTAAAGGTGAATTTCTCATAATCCTGAAGTGCTAATGGAATGGTGAAAAAGCAGTCTTTGAAATCAATGATAATGATAGGGCAATCCTTAGGAGTCATTGCTGGAGATAGCAATCCTGGTTACAATGCTCCCATAGGCTGAATGACTGCATTCACTGCCCTCAGGTCAGTTAACATGCTCCATTTTCCAGATTTTTTTCTGAATGACAAACACAGGAAAATTCCAAAGTGAAAATGAAGGCTCAATATGCCCTTTCTCAAATTGTTCTTTAGTTAAAGAATGCAATGCCTACAGTTTAATTTTTGGGAGCGGCCACTGATCTACCCAGACTGGTGTTTCTGTCTTCCATTTAAATGTAATGGGCTCTGGAGGCTCAACAGTGGCTGCCCCTAAAAAGGATACCATGTCCCAGCTAGGTCAAATTTCTGGGTGGGCCTCAGTGGCTGTTTAATTCCATCTTCATTCTTTCCTAATCCTTTTACTTGAATATAGCCCATCTTTGCAATCATTTGCTTACTTTGAGGGCTATATTCAGCTATGGGGAAGGAAATCTCAGCTCCCCATTGTTGTAATAAGTCTCTTCCCCACAAAATAACAGAAATTGGTGTGATCATAGGTCTAATACTACCTTTCTGTCCTTCTGGACCTACACAGTGTAAAATCAAAGAACTTTCATACACCTTAGTAGATGTACCAAGCCCTACTGGTCCTGTAACTACCTGCTGTTTCGGCCAAGATTTAGGCCATTGCTCCAATGTTATTACAGAAATATCTTATCCTAAATCAACCATTTCTTGAAAAACATTTCCTTGAATTATTACAGTACAAATGAGTCTTTTATCTGTAACTTGAGTCACCCAATAAACAGCTTTCCCTGTCCAATCCATACTTCCAAAACCTCCTGTCCTTTGAACTGAGTTTTGTCCCACTTTACATATGGTAACAATAAAAGTTGAGCAACAGGGGTGGCACCTGTGGCTGAAAGGAGTAGGGTGCTGGCCCCATATGCCAGAGGTGGTGGGTTCAAACTCAGTCCCGGCCAAAAACTGCAAAAAGCAAACAAACAAAACAAAAAAAAAAAAGTTGAGCAATGCAGTAACCAGCCTGGGCTTTCCAAGGGATGCTTGAACAAATTGCGATTTGAATTTCCCCTGTAGTCAGAAATCAATTATCCCAGCATGCACTTTTACTCCTTTAAGGTTTAAACTTGGTCCTCCTAAAAGAAGTCCTGTTGTCCCTTTAGGAGAGGCCCATGAACTTCTGTAGTAACCTTAATGGGCTCTTCTCCAGGCAGCAGAGAAATGTTCTGTGTGTTACATAAATTTACTGCTGCACTCTCTGCTGTGGCAGTGGACAATTGTTGTGTGGGATTTAAAGAATGAGTCATTGCTGACTGGAAAGCCATTATCCGAATGGCTGGCAGTGCTGCCTGGGGAACAAACTATTGGATGGGAAATGCCCCATTTGGGGTCAGAGCCTGGAGCTTTCCCTCCTTCCCATTTTCCCTGAATCAGAGGTAATGGGTTTCCTTCTTTATCAAATTTTGAATGGCTCTGATTCACCCAGTGCTTTCCTTTCTTACGCTGAGGGCAGTGCCTGGTAGCAGCTTGGTATTTGTGGTAGTATTATTGCCTTGAATGGGCTGGGACGTTTTTTGAGGACATTGTTTTTTAATGTGTCCCATTTGTCCACATCCAAAACATTTTTATGGAAAATTAGATACGGACCACCCATTCTAATCTCTGCCATTGCTTGACCCATTATCACAGCTGTAAGTGTGTATACACAAATTCCTCCAGGAAGAGATGTTATCACTAGTTATATCAAGGCATGTGAGGGAACTCTCTCATGATATAACTAGTGATAACAACATCTCCTCCTGGAGGAATTTTTTCTTTAATAGGATGAATGGTAGTCTGGCATCAGTATTAGCCTGTTCATATGCCATTAATTCAGTGAAAACTTTTCTGCCATTTTCATCTGGTATAGATTTTTCAGCTGTGTCTTGTAGACAAACAATGAAGTCTGAATAAGGCTCATTTGTTACTTTGCTTGACTGCCATAAAAAGGGGCATAGAGTTCCCTCATTCCTAAGCAATTCAATGACCTTATTAGGTAAAAGCATCTGTTGCTGAATACCAATCCAATTACCTGTGCCTAGCAGTTGATCGGCATCTATGTTTATCGTGGCTTGTCAATTCAGCCTCACCCTTTCCTGTAGGGTATCAACTCACCAGGTTTTAAATTGCAAATACTGTGATTTAGAGTTACCTTAGCAAGAATCACCCAAATGGAACCAATCTCTTAACCTTCTCAATAGAACACAGAGTATTTTTAACAAAAGGAAAATTTGGCCCATACTGTTGCATGGCTCCCTTTAAATATTTCAAAAATTTAAATGAAATGCTTTCCCACTGGACGTATACTTGTGGTTCAGTGGGTTGAACCTGACCTTCTTGCTCACCTATCTGTGTTCCTGGATGAATAATTATAGGAAACTGCCATGTGTCTAAATCCCCTCTGTCCCTGGCCTGTGCTAAGGCTCTACTTAATGATGTCCCTTGATGGCCCGAGAATGTAGATGTTAATGGGGCACTAGCTGGCACCAAAAGTCTATTCATTGCAGTAACAGGGATACCTGGTGTATTCTGCAAGCTCTGTGCTCTCAGTTCTGTGACCAAGGAGCCTGGTGGTGGGTACAAATTGCTGAGATGGTTGTAGCATTGGCAAAAATTTTGATGAGATGTTAAAACAGCCACATGAACTGCAACTGGCCATGGCTGTCCAGGGATTGAAGAAGGCACAACTGAAAATGACATTAAGTGCAGTTGGTTTCTACTCCAGATTTACTGGACCCTGCCCTGATGGTTCCACTCGAGCCGGTTATAATGAGAAAGAGGATGAAGTGACTACTTCAGTTACCTGTTTCCCATCCTCCTTAGAAATCTATCTCACATTATCACTTACTGGGTGCAGCGGCACCCTGATCTTGATAATCAAAATGATTTTGTTGCCGTTTGTCCTGGATGCCAGATGTAGGGAGCCAGTGCAAACACAACCCATGGGTGTCCCCAGTGCTTGGCAGTGACAAGGGAATGAGGAAAATGAGGACAATAGAAATAGAGTAGAATTTATAGAGTGGGCCCAAAGAGCAACACTTTTTGTGCCAGACAGTGAAGATCCCGAATTCCGATGCACTCTATTTTTATTACTTTCTCTTGATCAGACAATGTGCGTTTGCAACAACATATGTCATCCTTCCTGTTTCTCGTGCCATAATTCTCCATCACCCACGCCATCTCCCTTTAGCTATTTTCATTACTTTTACTTCTTAAGATACTTATCAGTCACTAACAGATTTACATAAAACAAAGGAAAAGGGAACATGGACTTTGGAGCAAGATGCCATCCAGTTAATTCTCTGTGTTCCTGCAGGGCAGATTAGTTGATGCCCTACTCCTCTCAGGAGCTAGGGGGAACAAAGCTGAATCTTCTTGTCTCAAACCCATAAGAACTATTCTTGCTCAATGACTCAGCTACACATGCTGTCTTAAAATGGCTACTTAAGCCATTTCAGTCCCCATCCAGGTGCTTACAGACCTCTTTCCTGGGTCCTTTCTGGCTCCAGTTAGGCCCTTGCAGGCCTTTTTCCAGAAATCCTTTGATGTTCCTGCCAAGGTGCCTCATGAAACCCCCAGTATAATATGTAATTTGTGTATTGGAGACAACTTCTTCCATACACTTTTTTTTTTCCAGTTTTGGCCAGGCTTGAACCCACCACCCCTGGTATATGGGGCCGGTGCCCTACTCCTTGAGCCACAGGCACCCCACAATGTAATTTGTGGAGGTTCATGTCCTCTCTCGTTATTCTGCATATGCCTGATCCTGATCACAAAACTTCATACAATCATTTCATTATCATCTCAATCTAACTCTATTACCATAATCCTAACTTTCCTAATGTTTACCCACAGATATCAGGTGATGCTGGCTTCCTAGAATAAGTTAGAGAGGATTCTTTCCTTCTTGATATTATGAAACAGTTTCTAGAATAAGAACCATTTCTTTGTAGATCTCACAGAATTTGGCTGTGAACCTGTCTGGTCCAGGTCTTGGTTTCATTAGGAGACATTTTAATACTGTTTTAATTTTGCTATTTATTGGTCTGCTTGGGATTCATATTTCTTCCTGATTCAAGCTTGGGAGGTCAAGCATTTTCAAAAATGTACCCATTTTCTCTAGATTTTCTAATTTATGTAAGTGGAGGTTTTCATAGTAGTCACAGACGACATTTTGTATTCTGTGGTATCAGTTGTAATGTCTGTTTTTTCATTTCTGATTGAGCTTGTTCAAGTCTTTTCCCTTCTATTTCTGGTTAATATATGAAGTGGTATATTAATCTTGTTTATATTTTTTCAAAGTACTAACTGTTTTTATTATTATCATTATTATAATTATTTTTGACACCAATGTTGTTTAGAGTTCTCAGAGCTTTGTCATTTCTTTCCTTTCGCCAGCTTTGGGTTGATTTGTTCTTTTTCTAGTTCCTTGCAGCATGACATTAGTGTGTTAATTTGTGAACTTTCTGTCTTTGTGATGTAAGCATTTAAGGCTCTGACTTTCCACCTTACTACTGCATTTTCTGTATTCCATATATTTTGGAGGCTTATGCCATCCTTGTGTCTATTTTGAAAAATATTTTGATTTCTATCTTAATTTCATCATTGACCTAAAAATAATTCAATGGTAGGTCATTTAATTTCCTTGAATATGTGTGGGTTTGAAATTTCCTCTTTGATTTGATTTCTAGTTTCCACTCTGGCCTGAGAAGATACATTGTATGATTTTTATTTTTATAAATTTTTTGAAACTTGTCTTGTGGATCTAGTTTGGAAAATATCACCCATCCTGATTAAAAAAATGGATACACTGTAGGTTCGGGGTAAAATTTTCTGTAAAATTCTACCAGATAGAATCTACAGATATCTTCTTGTTGAAATGATCACTTTATCCTTATATAATGGCCATCTTGTCTTTTTTATTATTGTTAATTTAATGTCTATTTTATCTGACATGAAAATAGCTACTTGCTTTTGTTTTCCTATTGTATGAAATATTTTTTCCATCACTTTACCTGGAGTCTATAAGACTATTTGCAAGTTAGATGGGTTTCTTGGGTTGTATTCATAAATTCATTCAGTCTATATCTTTTAATTGGAGCATTAAGGCCATATACATTTAATAGTAACAATAATATGCGAGATACTATTTTGTTCATTATGTTGAATGATACCAATTTTGTTTTCTACCTTGCATTACCATTTTATAATAGTTGTGACCTTTAACTTCTTGTGTTTTTACATTGGTGCTTATTGGTTGTTGTGTTCCATGTGTATAACACTTTTATGTATTTTCTGTAAGGCCTATGTAGTGGTGACAAATTTCCTTACTTTTGGCTTGTATGGAAAAAGCATTTAATTCTCCTTCATTTGTGAAGCTTACTTTTAAATGATACAAAACTCTTGGCTGGCAGCTATTCTGTTTGAGAACAATAAAAGTGGGCCCGGCACCCATAGCTCAGTTGTTAGTGTACTGGACACGTACACAGACGGTGGCAGGTTCAAAGTGGGCCTGGGCCTGATAAAAAACAAAGACAACTGCAACAACAACAACAAAAACAACAACAACAACAACAAAAAGTAGCTGGGCACCTGTAGCTCAGTGAGTATGGCACCAGCCACATACAAAAAAGCTGGCAGGTTTGAGCCTGGCCTGGGCCTGCTAAACATAAATGACAACTGCAACCAAAAAATAGCTGGGTATTGTGTCAGATGCCTGTAGTCCCAGCTACTTGGGAGGCTGAGGCAAGAGAATCACTTAAGCCCAAGAGTTTGAAGATGCTGTGAGCTGTGACACCACGACACAATATGGAGGGCGATAAAGTGAGACCCTGTCTCAATTAAAAAAATAGCTGGGCATTATGTCAGGTGCCTGTAGTCCTTGCTACTTGGGAGGCTGAGGCAAAATAATGGCTTAAAACAAAGAGTTTGAGGTTGCTGTGAGCTGTGATGTCATAGCACTCTACCAAGGGCAGCATAGTGAGACTCTGTCTCAAAAAAAAAGGAAGGAAGGAAGGAAGGAAGGAAGGAAGGAAGGAAGGAAGGAAGGAAGGAAGGAAGGAAGGAAGGAAGGAAGGGAAGGAAAGAAGGAAAGAAAGAAAGAAAGAAAGAAAGAAAGAAAGAAAGAAAGAAAGAAAGAAAGAAAGAAAGAAAGAAAGAAAGAAAGAAAGAAAGAAAGAAAGAAAGAAAGAAAAGAAAGAAAGACTGAAAATGGAAATCTAGTCCCTTCTGGTTTGTAAAGTCTCTTCTAAGAATAATTCTGCTAATCTGATTAGATTTTCTTTGTAATTAACATGTTTGTTTTCTCTTATAGCTTGTAGGATTTTTCTCCTTCCTTTGACTTTAGCCAGACTGAGGACTTTGTATGTGTCATGGTGGTATACTATTTACTTCGAAGTATTCAAGTGTTTGATGAACATCTTGTATCTGAATATCTACAATCTCTAGTGATATCAGGGAAGTTTTTCTCAATTATTTTCTCAAATAGGTTTTCCATGATTTTTGTTTTTTCTTCTCCTTCAGAATTACCTGTAATTCTACTTTTTCTTTTTAATGTTTCACTATTGATTTATTTATTGAAATAATATTTTAGATATATTGGATTGAAAATATACAGTATGAAAATTAATTTCACCTGTTTGTTTAACTTTTTATTTCAAAATATTATGAAGGTACAAATATTTTTGGTTACAATAATTACAAATAGAGTGGTGCCTGTGGCTCAGTGGGTAGGATGCCAGCCCCATATACCGGGGGTGGTGGGTTCAAACCTGGCCCTGGCCAAATACAATAACCAAAACAATAGCTGGGCATTGTGGCAGGTGCCTGTAGTCCCAGCTACTTGGGAAGCTGAGGCAAGAGAATTGCCTAAGCCTAGGAGTTGGTGGTTGCTGTGAGCTGTGATACCACAGCATTCTACCAAGGGTGATAAAGTGCGACTCTGTCTCGACAAAACAAACGAACAAACAACAACAACAACAACAACAACAACAAAAAAAACAATATTTGAGTCAGGGCTGTAAGAGTTCCCATCACCCAGATAGTTTTCACTGAACCTGTTAGGTAGATTTTCATCCATCTCCTTCTTGTCTCTTCCCAGTGCTTGATTTCTGCTGAGTTTTACTTCCTTCTGTGCACATGTGTGATTATCACTTAGTTACAGTTTAATAGTGAGTATATGTGGTTTTTGTTTTTTTCCATTTTTTAGAAACTTCACTTAGGATAATGGCCTCCATTACAGCCAAATTATTTCAAATGACACTAATTACTTTTTATAGATGACTAATATTCTGTGGCATACATATACCATATCTTCTTAATCCATTCATGAATTGATGGGCACTTGGGTTGATTCCATACCAATGAAATTGTGAATCGTGAATTTTGAAAATACAAATACAAATACAGGTGTCTTTTTGATACAATGATTTCTTTTACTTTGGTTAAAAACCCAATAGTGGGAAAAAAAAAATAGTGGGATTTCTGGATTGAATGGCAGGTCTACTTTTAGTTCTTTGATTAATATCCCTATTTTGCACATAGGTTGTACTAATTTGCAGTACCATGAACAGTGTATAGCATTTCTTTCTCTCTGAATAAATGCCAGCATCTACTCTCATGAGACGTTTTAATAAAAACCATTTCAACAGGGATAAAGTGATATCTTATTGAGCTTTTAATTTGCATCTCTCCAATGATTAGTGATGTTGAGAATTTTTTCATGTTTATTGACCATTTTTATATCTTCTGCAAAGTGGGGCTGTTTATTTATTGCTGATTTGCTTGAGTTCTCCACAGGGTATGTTTATTAGCCCATTATTGGATGTAGGGCATGCAAATATTTTATCCTATGCTATAGGTTGTCTATTTGATCTTTCAATTATTACCTTAATTAACTGGGTAGAAACTTTTTTATTTGATCAAGTCAATTAGTTATTTTTGTTATTGCTATGATCGCCATTGAGGTCTTTTTAATAAATTATTTGCCTAGGCCAATATCCAGAACAATTTTTTTCCTGGTTCCATATGAAACAAAAGAGCTATTTTTCAAGTTAGTCAAAGTGTCACATCAGTTTTTTAATGGGGATTGTATTAAATTTGTGGATAGTAGTATGGACATTTTCACAAGGTTGAGTCTTCCTAGGTATGAACATACTATGTTTTTTCACATGTTAACATCTTCTTCTATTTCTTTTCTCAGTGTTTCATGGTTCTCTCTATAGAGATCCTTCAAATTCTTTGCCATGCTTATATCAAGGTATTTAATTTTCTTTCAAGCTGTTGTGAAGGGAATTATGTCTTCTATTTGATTCTCAGCTTGATTGTTGTTAGTGCATATGAAGTTAACTGATTTGTGGCCATTGGTTTTATATCCAGAGACATTATTGTAATTCTAGGTCACTTCCAGGTGTGTCATGGTTGAATACCTGTGGTTTTCTAAGTATACGATCACATTATTGGCAAAAGAGTGAAAATTTGACCTCATCTTTTCCTATTTGGATACCCTTAATATCCTTCTCTTGCCTGATTGCTTTGGCTAGAACTTCTAGCACTATGTTGAATAGTAATGGCGTTAGTAGACATTCTTGTCTGGTTCCAGTACTAAATGGAAATGCTTTCAATTTTACTCCATATTGACTGTGGGTTTATTGTAAATGGTCTCTATCTTTTCAAGAAATACCCTACCTATGCTTATTTTCTTAAGTATTTTTATTAGAAAAAGATGCTGAATATTGTCAAATGCTTTATCTGCATCTATTGAAATGATCATATTGTCTTTGTTTTTGCTTCTATTTATGTGGTGAATTATATTCATTGATTTGTGTATGTTGAACCAGCCTAGCATCCCTGGGATGAAGCCCACTTGATCATGATGTATAAGTTTTTTAATATGTAGCTGTATTTTATTTGGTAGGATTTGGTCAAATATTTTTGTGTCAGTGTTCATTAATGATATTGTTCTGTAGTTTTCTTTTCTTGGTGGATCATTTCCTGGTTTGGGTATCCAGGTGATATTTGCTTTGTAGAAGGAGTTTGGGGAGGGTTTCTTCCTTCTCTATGTTTTGGAATGTGTTCTGCAATATAGGTACAAACTCTTCTTCAAAGGTTTGGTAGAGGTCTGGCATGTAACCATCCAGTATAGGACTTTTGTTTTTTTGTTGTTGGAAGAGTTTTACTGTTTTACTGTTACTGCAATTTCATTGCTTGTTATTGGTCTGCTCAAGAATGCTAATTCTTTCTTATTATGTTTGGAAGGTGCTGTGATTCCAGATATTGGTCCATTTCCTCCTCATTTTAAAATTTTCTGCACCTCTTCTCAAATTTCTGCAAACATTACATGCCAAAATATCAGCCCAGCCAGCAACAGATTTAAGAATCCATGGCTGGCTCAGTGCCTAACAGGGGTCCTCAAACTACAGCCTGCGGGTCACATGAGGCAGTGTGATTCTATTTGTTCCCATTTTGTTCATTTTGTGTTTTTTTTTTATTTCAAAATAAGATATGTGCAGTGTGCATAGGAATTTGTTCATATTTGTTTTTTTTTTTTTTAAACTATAATCTGGCCCTCCAATGGTCTGAGGGACAGTGAACTGGCCCCCTGTTTAAAAAGTTTGAGGACCCCAGGATAGCATAGTGGTTATGGCGTCAACCACATACACCGAGGGTGGCAGGGTTGAACCCTGCCTGGGCCAGCTAAACAACAATGACAACTGCAACAACAACAACAACAAAAAATAGCCAGGCGTTGTGGCAGGCACCTGTAGTCCAAGCTACTTGGGAGGCTGAGGCAAGAGAATCGCTTAAGCCCAAGAGTTTGAGGTTGCTGTGAGCTGTGACACCACAGCACTTTACCAAGGGCATTATAGTGAGACTATGTCTCAAAAATAAATAAATAAAATAAAAAATAAAAAGCCGTTGCTTTTGCCTATGGTTGGGGGAAGGGAATCCACGGCTTGTAATATATCTCCTAAGAGTTCCCAGAGTGGAGTTGCCTGAGGCTAGGCCAGCCCATCTCCAAGAAGGTAAGGATGGAGCTAGAGGCCTAATCTCCAGGAGGTGCCTCCATGCCAGTGGCAGTTTGTTGATGCCAATCTGAGCCACTCCACAGGGTAGGGATAGATCACATCTAGCAGGAGGCTGGCTAGTTGAGCCATAGTTTCCTTCTGAAGGGTGCTCCCAGTTCACTGAGCTACACAGTGTAGAGGCCTTTCTGAGTTCCCCTCACATATTTTGGGGAGGCAAGGCCCATTTCCCTTCAAATTTCTTGCCAGTAGTCATGTCCACTAGATGAGTGTGAGAAAGAAACTGGGGTTGGCAACACTTGCTTCCACAGTCACTATGGGGGATGGGTAGGGTTCAAAGTCCCTTTGCCTCTCTCATGCCTGTAGGTGGGGCAGGTATTCCTGGCTGTCTGTGCTGGGCTAGCCTTCCCAACTTACCCATGCAGCGGGAAAGCAGGCCCCAGCAGAGGCAACTCTGTCCAGTAACCAAAGAAAAGGGGAAATGGGCTGTACTCACAGCTGGAGTGGAGCCAAAATTGCTCACCATTCTGCCAGGCAGAAGGGGGACCCAGAGGAGGATATGCCTATGTGCAAGAAGGTTTGGTCTTTGCTATCTCGTGGCTTTCTTCTGTGGAGTGGGAGTTCCTGTACTTCGCTGCTCACAGAGAGCCCCTGGGTGGGGGAAAGGGTCCTCATTACCCTTTTATTTAGCTCTAAACTCCTCTGAGTCTTTTCCACTGCATAACTGTCCTCTGCTCTCTCCCATCCTCTTTCTCCTCCTCATGGTTTGCCTCAGCGGGGTTTCTAAGTGCCTTAATTTATTCTCTCTAGGATCTATCTCTCAATTTCAACTGCTCTTAATTCATTTCAGTCTAATTTTCTTCTTTCTGGTTGTGACCATATGAAGAAAGCTGTCTCTAGTCAGCCATTTTGCCCCTCTCATTCCTAATTTTCTGTCTTTTTGTGCTAATATCATACTGTTTTCATTACTTATAACCTTGTGGTATAGTTTGAAGTCAGATAATGTAACACTTCCATATTTGTTCCTTTTGCTTAAGATTGCTTGTTTATTCAGTCTCTTTTCTCTTTCCAAAATTTAGAATTATTCTTTTTTATATCTGTGAAATATAACACTGGTATTTTGATGGGGACTCTACTGAATCTGTGCATCATCTTAGGTAGTATGGACATTTTAACAATGTTGACTCTACCTATCTATGACCATGATCTATTTTTCCATTTTTTTATGTCATCTGCGATTTCTTAACTCAGTATTTTGTAGATCTCTTTGCAGGTATCTTTCTTCTCCTTGGTTAAGTACATTCCTAAGTATTTTATTTTCTTATATCTATTATGAATGTTATTGATTCTTTGATTTGATTTATAGCTTAACTGTTCTTGGTGTGGACCATTAGGTACTGATTTGTGCACACTGATTTAAAACCTGAGAGTCTGCTAAATTTATTTCTAAATTTCAAGAGTTTCTTTGTGGTGTATTTGTGTTTGCTAAAACAACTTTTTTTGAATCTCCTACTTTCTGATTTAAATACTATTTATTTCTTTTTCTTGCCTAATTATTCTGGCTAGGACTTCCAGCACTATGTTGAATAGAATTAGCAACAGTGGGCATCCTTACCTTGCTCTAGGTTTTAGAGGAGATACTTTCAAATTTTTCCCATCAGGATCATGTTGGCTGTGGGTTTGTGATATAAAGCTTTAATTCTGAAATATGTTACTTCTATTCCTAGTTTGAATTTTTATCATGAAAGTGTGCTGGATTTTGTCAAATGCTATTACTACACCTATGATTCTTATATTAGTGCACTATGGTAATTACATATATCTGTGAATATAGTAAAATAATTGAATTGTACACTTTAGATGGTTGAATTATATAATACATGAATTATATCTCAGTAAAGCTGTCAAAATAGTTAATGCTAAAATATAAAAAAAGTTATCAAAAACCACTAAAATAAAAATTCTAGTCATATGATTTCATTGTTTCTAAATAAAATTATTTCATGACACTCTGCTGCTCAGAGAATAATGTCTAAGTTCCTTACTATGGTCATTGTAATATGGTCCCTGCCTGTCTCTTCAGTATTATTTACTGTCAGCTTTTATCTCTTGCTCTAACAGATATTAATATCAACTTGTATTTTCCTACATATGCCTGTTTGTTCTTACGTTTATAACTTTGTTTATGATCATCATGCTCTACTAGGAATTCCTGTATTGCTTAATTTTTTTTCACTCTGAATTCAGTTCTCATTTCCTTCAAAGAAATTTTCTATCCTTTACATATGTTCCCTACTGTAGGTTTTCTTCCTTGCACCTTTATAAAGTTCCCATACTTGTAGTTAACACATGTGGGTTTTTCTTCCACCAAATTATGAGAAAAATGAAAGGAAAACCATTTTTATCTCTAGTACATAGCCCCGTGTCTGATATGTGTATTTATTGTAGGTTAAAAAAACCCAAAAAACAGTAAATGCAAAAACACAGATGCATAAGGAAACTGTAGTTAATTTGAGTTAGAAACAATAAGCTAAAGTCTAAGATTCACATATTGTTAAGCGATCTCTTAAGCAAAAGATTGAAGAGAGACTAAATTGTAGAAATAACAGAATATGTTGACTGATCTTGGGTATGTGGAGTAAAGTTAAAGGAATCAAGGATGGTACTGATGTTTCAGATTAAAGCACATGGGTACAATTATCAGAGAATAAGCATAGGAATGGAATAGTAGGTTTTATTGCATGAGTGCTGGTAATTGTTGGTGGAATAAGCAATGAGAATTATAACTTTAATTTATTATTTCTTGAAATTGGGATACCGAATGCACAACAAACTAGAGATATTTGGTAAGCAATTTTAAATACAGAAAAGTAGATATAAGAACTAGAGAAAGGTTTTGGCTGAAGATTTAAATTTTGGAACTAGTAATTTCTATGCATAATTGAAACTGTTGCCTTGAGTTATAGAATAAAGGCAAGATTCACTCAAAGGTGAAATGCTCAGAGTATAACACAATACTGTGTGTGTGGTCTGTAAAGCACAATGGCTCCATAGTCTATGATGGGTTCATAGTCTCATAGTCTTTTGTGATTCATTGATGGTAAAAGGATTAGGTTACATTGATTGCATTTGCTATAGAAATTCCCGCTTATACTTGTGTCAGTATAAGAGGGACTTTATATACCAAATTGAATCAATTTAACCTAATCAAGAAGTGTGCCATACACTGTGAACCCTCATTCCGCTCCCTCCTCCCCTCTACCCACTCCTTCATTCCTCTCCCCCACATTGTATTAGATTATCTACTGCCTTCATATTAGAACTTAGTACATTAGATTCTTGCTTCTCCATTTTTGTGATGCTTTACTAGGAAGAATGTGTTCCATCTCCATCTAGGTTAATACAAAAGATGTAAGATCTCCATCTTTTTTAGTGGATAAATATTATTCCATGGTATGCATATACCACAGCTTATTAATCCATTCCTGCATTTGTGGGCATTTGTTTCCATAATTTGGCAATTGTAAATTGAGCTGCAATAAACAGTCTAGTGCAAAGGTCCTTATGATAAAAGGATTTTTTTTTTCCTTCTGCGTAGATGTCCAGTAATGGGAATGCAGGATAAAATGGGAGATCTAATTTGAGTTCTTTGAGGATTCTCCATACTTCCTTCTAAAAAGGCTTTATTAGTTTACATTCCCACCAGCAACACTTTTACAAATACTGCTGTTTTATTAATATGGTTTAGGATGCATTAGCTTTCTTAGCAGACATGTCATAGAATTGACTGATACTGACAAGTGAAATTTATCTATTGTATTTCCCAAATGTATACATATACATTTAATTTCTAAACACATGTATATAACTTAGTATTTATGCATGTTAAATCTTACCTTGTTAGATTTTTTTTTATTAAATCATAGCTGTGTACATTAATGTGATCATAGGGCACCATACACTGGTTTTATAGACCGTTTGACACATTTTCATCACACTGGTTAACATAGCCTTCCTGGCATTTTCTTAGTTATTGTGTTAAGACATTTACATTCTACATTTACTAAGTTTCACATATACTCTTGTAAAATGCACTGCAGGTGTAATCCCACCAATCACCCTCCCTCCGCCCTCTCCCTTTCTCCCTTCCCCCTATTCTTGGGTTATAACTGGGTTATAGCTTTCATTTTGTATTCATGATTTGAGAAGATAGCAAATACATTAATGGGAAGGATCAAGGTACAACATGATTCAAATATGCTAGAGTGATGTGAAAATCTAGATTTTTTCTTCTCAAATCATGCATACAAAATTTGTAAGTATATCTTTCACACAATATGAAAGCTTTTTATAGATTGTTCAAAGGATCAGGTTGGGGACAGATTTCTCATTTGAAATTTCTCTTCAAAGTAGCAGTATATTAACCAGCCCCTTTGGGTATAGCCATTGGATCATTTAATAATTCTCCCACTCCCAGAGTACTGAGATCATAGGCATGAGTCAATATACCCAGTATTCTTATCAGTTATATATCCTCACACTTTAAAGAGCTCCCTCCTACCTTACCCAGAGTCATTGTTCAGGGAGCACAGCAAGACAGTGGTGAGGTGGATATAGTGTATCATCCAGAGTGGTTGGAATCTGATGAATTAGGCAAGCGATTGCAATTGGCTGGGATCAGCTGACCACACACAGAGGTCCGGGATGGGAGGAAATGTTTCTGGAGTTTTCAGTTGTTGGGGGAAGCTGAATGTTGAGTGGAAAACATGGAAGAGTGGGTGAACTTGAACAGTGTACAGCAACCAGATTTGAATGCTGGTTGGAGTGGATTTGCCATAGGTTTGGTGGCTGCTGAGGCAGCAATACTGAGAAGGTCTCAGTGGTCAGGAAGCTGCCATTGTGGGAAGGTCATGAGAAGTTCTTAGCAGGTCCCTAAAGCATGGCTGTCTTAATTTTGCCTGTGAGGATCAAAACTCCACTTTTGGGATAGGCTGAGGGACTCCTGCACCCCATGAGAACTGGACTCAGGGGGCACTGTGAGAGCTGCCCTTGAAGGAGTCTTGGGAGGTTTAAGATCACAAGACTGGCAGGGTCTGAATGCTGAGGAAACAATCAGGTGATCATTGAAGGCAACTAAGTTTGGAATACGAATCATAATGGTTGCTGGCTGTGTTCTCTGTCTCCTAAAAAATACACAGAGCTACCTGGAGTCCTGGAAATATACTTTAACATATTGCCATTAAGTGCAAGGACTTCTATTTATTTGGCCATAAAGAAGACTTTGGCTTTCCTCAGGGTGAGGCCACTTCAAGACCTAAGCTCTCAGACAAGGTAATTTGAAGCAAAGGAGGTAATGAGAAGGAAAAAGGAGGATAAGGAGGTGAACAAGAAGAAAGAACACATGAGGAGGAACCAAAAGAAAAAAATAAGGCAACATGAAAAACCAAAACAGAGGAAATGCATGTTAAAGGGACAATTAGGTAGTTAGTGCAGAAGACTCCACCTGTAAAAAATTAATGGACTTGACAGATAGGAATTTGGATGATAAAGACAATGAAAGGAATGGATAAAAATGTGGAAAGACAGAAAGTTGGATGAGTGCTATGTAGAATATAGAAAGGAGGTGTATTAGCATAAGGTAAAAAAGGAGACAATCAGAGAATATAAAGATGCAGTAGAACGTATCAAAAATAGGTTAGACCATGGGGAAGAAAAAACCTCAAAGCTAGAGGATAAAGTTTTTGAGTTAACCCAGGTAGTTAAAGCAGAAGAGCAAGAAAGCAGAACAGGTGCTTGGATATCTACAAGACCCCATGAAACATTCAAACATATGAATAAGAGGGATTCCATAAAGGGAAGAAGGTTGTCCCAAAGGAATGGAAGGCTTACTGGATGCTATCATAAATTAAAACTTCCTAAGTTTTACTAAAGACCTTGACACACTCCGTTTAGATGGATAACGAACCTTGGGTCATACAAACTCAAACACAGCCTCTTAGAGATACATTGTAATGAACCTGTCCAAAGTCAAGATGATAGTAAAAATTCTGCAAGCAGCCAGGGGTAAGCACCAAGTGATCTACAGATCCAGAGCCATTAGGATGACAGCAGCCTTTTCAACTGATACCTTTCAAGTCAGAAAAGCATTATCATCTACCTTCAATATTCTGAAACAGAACAATTTTTAGCCCATAAATCTGTATCCTGCTGAACTAAGCTTCAAAATTGATGGAGAAATAAAATCTGTTGTGGATATAAAAGCACTGAGGAAATTCACCACAACAAGACCAGCTCTACAGAAAATACTTAGACCTATTCTCAACACTGACCATAACAATGGACCACAAGCAAAATAAACACTCAGAAGCTAAAGGTCAAAGTTAGTTTTCACTATGGTGCAAAGGATAAAACTACACAATAGACTTTTACAAAATAAGATGAATAGAACCCCACCACACTTACCAATTGTCTCAATAAATGTCAATGGATTGAATTTACCACTGAAGAGGCACAGGCTGGCTGATTGTATTAAAAAAAAAAGAAGAAGAAAGAAAGAAAAAAGAAGCCATCCATATGCTGCCTGCAGGAAACTCACCTACCCTTGAAGGACAAATCAAGCCTCAGGGTTAAGGGATGAAAAACAGTATTTCGCACAAATGGAAATCAAAAGAAAGGCAGGATTGCAATCTTATTTTCAGATACAAGTGGATTTAAAGCAACTGGAGTTAAGAAAAACAATGTTGGAAACTTTGTACTGGTAAAAAAAAAAAAAAACAGTGCAACAAGAAAAAAAAATCAGTTTTAAATACTTGTGAACCCAACTTTAATGCTCCCAGATTTATGAAACAGATCATGATGGCTGTATATGATCTCATAACATTGTAATAGTCAGGGATTTTAACACCCCTCTGATAGTAATGAACAAATCCTCTAAACAGAAACTAAACAAAGATACAAAGGCCTTAAATGTGACTCTAGAACAAAAGGGATTAATAGACATTTATGACACACACAATCCCAAAGCTAAGGAATATACATTTTTCTTGCCAGCCCATGGTATATACTCCAAAATCAACCACATCCTAGCATACAAATCAAACCACACCAAAATTAAAAAAGTAGAAATTATACCTTGTATCTTCTCATACCACAAGGCAATAAATGTAGAACTCAACTTCAACAAAAATGTTCATCCCCACACAAAGATTTCGAAATTAAACAATTTTATGTTGAATGATAGTTGAGTTCAGGAAAAGATAAAAGAGGAAATCATTAAATTTCTCAAACATAACAACAATGAAGACACAAGTTACCAAAATCTGTGGGTTACAACAAAAGCAGTCTTTTTTTTCCTTTTATTAAGTCATATACACATATATATTAAATTTAAGACATGAAACTATAAAGATTCTTGGAGAGAGTGTAGGGTAAACACTTGAAGAAACAAAAGCAGTCTTAAGAGGGAAATTTATCACATTAGATATTTACATTTGAAAAACAAAAAGAGAGCACATCAATAAACTGAAAAACCATCTTAGGGAATTGGAAAAAGAAAAGCAATCTAATTGTAAACCATAGGAAAAAAAATAACCAAAATTAAATCAGAGATAAATGAAATTGAAAACAAAACAATCATTTAGAAAATTAATGAAAGAAAAATTGGTTTTTGAAAAAATAAATTAAATCAATAAAACTTTATCTAGATTAACTAGAAACAGAAAAGTAAAATCTCTAGTAACCTCAATCAGAAACGATAAAGGGGAAATAACAACAGATGACCCAGAGATGCAACAGATCATCTCTGAGTACAAGAAGAAACTCTATGCCTACAAAATTGACAATGTGGAAGAAATGGATCAATATCTGGAAGTGTACTCTATCCCTAGACTTAACAAAGAAGAAATAGATTTCTTGAACACACCAATTTCAAGAATTGAGATCAAGGAAACAATCAAAAGATCTCCCAACAAAAAAATGCCCTGGTCCAGATGGATTCACACCAGAATTCTATCAACCTTCAAAGAAGAGCTTATACCCATACTGCAGAAATTATTCCAAAAATTTAGAAGGAAGGACTCTTCCCCAACATGTTCTACAAAGCAAACATCACCCTGATACCAAAACCAGGAAAAGACCCAACTAAAAAGGAGAACATCAGACTAACTTTGCTAATGAATATAGATGCAAAAATTCTCACTAAAATCCTAGCCAACAGATTACAGCTACACAATAAAAAAATCATTCATCATGATCAAGTATGTTTCATCCCAGGGATTCCAGGCTGGTTTAACATACACAAGTCCATAAATATAATTCACCATATCAACAGAAGCAAAAAGAAATACCTCTTTTCTTTTTGATCCTCTCAATAGATGCAGAAAAACCATTCAGTAAAACTCAGCATCCTTTTCTAATTAGAACACTTAAGGATTTAGGCATACGTGGCTCATTTCTTAATCTGATCATAACCAACTATGACAAACCCACAGTTAATATTATACTGAATGGAGTGAAACTGAAAGCTTGTCCACTTGGAACTGGAACCAGTGTAGTGCAGGCTATGTTAACAAGTTTGATGCAAGTATTTCAGATTGTATATAAAACCAGTGCATGGTGCCCCATGATTGCATTAATATACACAGCTATGATTTAATTATAAAAAAGAATGAATAAATTATAAAGTAAGAAATATCACAAAGTGGTATGATACTATTGACAGAATTACTATTACAGAATTACTTCTTGACTTTGGCCTTGATAAAGAAGGTAATCTAATATTTTCATGACATGCTGATCCCTATAGACATAGGACAATATTTTGAAAGTAGACTAGAAGAGGTTAGAGATGAAAAAAACAAGATTTTCTTTTCATTTTTGTATGTATAATGGAAAATACTTATAATTCAGGGTCCAATAGAATTAGTCAAAAGCTTACGTATTGAGCTGAAGAGTCATATATTTAGAATCCGAGGTACAATACTACAATGGTTGAATTTATATAAAATCTTTAGGAACACATGACTGACAGAAAGAATATATATACCACTTGTTAATCATGAAACTTAAATGGGATTTTGGGGGACCCAAAACTACGTCTTCCACGGTAATAGAGGGATAGCTAATAAATGTAAGCATGACTATCTATTAAATGGTATAATTAAGTATAAATACAGAACTATTGAATTTCAAATATGGAGAAATTATTTGCCACGATTTTGATAACATTAGAGGTATTGTATGAATTATTGCAAGTTATAATAGTGGGCTGAATAGTGTTTCCCTAAAATTAATATTCACCTGGAACTGGTAAATGTGATTTTATTTGGAAATAGAAGTCTTTGCATATGTAATAGAGTTAATATGAAGTCATATTGGACTAGAATGGGCCATAATTGAATGACAAGTGTGCCTATAAAATAAAGAAATTTGGATATAGATACACAGGGAAGGAAGATGGCCATCTTAAGATGAATTCAAAGATTGGACTTATACTGCCAGACATCAACTAGTGCCAAGGATTACCAGCAACTATCAGAAACTAGAAGCAAGAAAAAATTCTTTTTTTAGAACTTGGAGGAAACATGGCCATGCTGACACCTTTATTTGGAACTTGTAGTCTCTAGAATTGTTAGAAAAAAAAGTCTGTTGTTTTAAACCACTCTGTTTATGACACTTTGTTATGGTAGCCCTAGGAAACTAATATAGTTATGTTCTTTAATTCTGGTTATATGTGATTGCAAAGTGAGAGAGGATTAATTTAACTTTATAAAACAGAGTTCCTGCTCTTTATATTTTTGATCCCAATGATGAAAAATCGATTCTATGATTAAAGAATTGAGTGTGTTCTTTGTCATACTGCATTAAGGAAGTGAGAAGAATGTATAAAGAAAGAGATAGAAGCACAGACCAATGAAAGTATTGTCTAGGAGGCTAATGATCTGACTTATCTGATACCTAAAACAAATGCTAGGAACACAGAAATGTAAATAAGGACTTAAAGCTAGAGTGACGAACCATCCCACTTTTCCCAGGATGCAGGAGTTTCCCATAACATGAGACTTACAATGCTAAAACGGGTGCAGTCCCAGGCAAACTAAGATGAGTAGATCAATCTATTAGAGCTATGTACAAAACATTTTATGGGGGTGGCACCTATTGCTCAGTGGGTAGAGCACCGGCCCCATATACAAAAGGTGGCTGGTTCAAACCTGGCCCTAGCCAAACTGCGACAAAAAAATAACCAGGCACTGTGGTGGGCATCTGTAGTCCCAGCTACTCGAGAGGCTGAGGCAAGAGAATCACCTAAGCCCAGGAATTGAAGGTTGCTATGTTAGCTGTGATGCCACAGCACTCTACCAAGGACAACATAGTGAGACTCTGTCACAAACAAAAAAAAAACAAAACAAAACAAAAAAAGAAATGTTATGGCCAAGAAAGATATTTGCTTGCTGCTTGGAGTACATTAGGTAAAGTTTATAAATTACAGAATGAAATCACAGTTGTGGAACTCCTACTCGACTCCTGTATTCTCTTTCAAAGAGAATTAATTTTACATAGAAAGGGAGAGAATAAACTTGGTTTCAAGGAACTTGAAATTGATGAAAAGAGAGAGAGCACATAACAGCATCAGATGAGTGCATATTTTATTTATTCAGCATTCAATGGACCAGTTACTGTTTTAAGCATTAGAAATTCACAGTAAGCAGTGTTTCTCATTAGGATATTAATTGTAACTACTACAATTACAATAGTAATTGTATGTATTGGCCATGACCTGACCAAAGGGATGTACACTAATATAGGCTGCCCAGGATTGTGTAGCTGATAGGAATCAAGGTATGAGTTTCCTGAGGTGGAATCATAATCTATGATCACTTGAATTTTACCTTGTACATGCAATTGATTACTGCTTCCCAAAAGATTACTGCTTCCTGATGCTTAGTTTATCAGGGTGAAGCAAGTCCTACAGACAGTCTTGTTCATGACTAGCTAATTCAGGAGGGCTCATCTTTTGAAACCTATTAGAATTTGCTTACCTAGAATTACTTTGCTACATAGAAATGGTATTAGGACTGCTTCATGTAACATGCTCATTAGCCTGGAGGCTTGAATGAATGACATTTCCAAGGCCTGCATGAATATTGCATTGTTTAACAGTGCTAATGGCTATCACAGCTATTTACTTCTTATTAGTGTTTTCATATTGAAAGCTTAACCTATTATGCATTTAGCTGAAGATTTTTATGGAAATGTTTAATAAAATCAAATGTTTCAGTATCATTATAAATCAGATGATGAAAGATTAGTAATGAACCAAAAGCATCTCAATTTTTAACAACAACAATAGCACACAAAAAACCCAAACAAACAAATAAAAAATCCTGAGCCTGTCATTGATTCTGAGCCAATTTCTATAGTGATTTATTAAAAGCATAGTTTGGGAGATGCTAAATATATGCAATTATCACTAGGGCTAAAGTTCAGCTTGCTAAGTCATGTCAATATGACCTACTACCTGTTTATGATAAGATCACTAGTTACCTTGTCTAATGAAGTTGAGTAGACAATGATACCAGGGAAATTAATTAAACAAACAAATATTAACTTCATCAATGAGATTTGAGTTGATGTTTGATTAGGTATGTAATAAGATAAATGTGGAAAAATAGAGAAATTAAACTAACTGTAGTACTACTGAGAGAAAATGTTATTTTTATTGTTGGGATTCCTTGAGGGTAAAAAAAAAAAAGAGAGAGAGAGAAAGAGAGAGAATTAGGTTACACAGATTTCATTTGTTAGATAGAATCCCTCTTATGTTTGTGTCCCCCACCTAAGAGGTATGCTGTACACTGTTTATTGCAGTTCACCTTCCCCCTTCACCACTCCCCCTTCACCTCTCCCCACTTGCTCATTCCCCTACCCCCTGCCTTGTATTAGCTCTTCTACTACTTTCATATTAGAATTGAGTATATTGGATTCTTGCTTCTCCATTTTTGTGATGCTTTACTAGAAAGAGTGTGTTCCATCTCCATCCAGATTAATACAAAAGATGTAAAGTCCCCATCTTTTTTAGTGGCTGAATATTATTCCATGGTATACATATACCACAGCTTGTTAATCCATTCCTGTGTTGGTGGGCATTTAGGCTGTTTCCATATTTTGGCAATTGTAAACTAAACTGCAATTAACAGTCTAGTGCAAATGTCCTTATGATAAAAGAATTTTTTTTTTCCTTCTGGGTAGATGCCCAGTAATGGGATTGCAGGATCAAATGAGATGTCTAATTTGAGTTCTTTGAGGATTCCCTATACTCTTTCTTAAAAGTTTGTATTAGTTTTCAGTTTCACCAGCAGTGTGAAAGTTTCCTTCTCTCCAGATCCATGTCAGCATCTTCAGCTTTGAGACTTTGTGATGTGGGCCATTTACACTGGGGGTAGGTGATATCTCAGGGTGATTTTGATTTGCATTTCTGTGATGATTAGGGACAATGAACATTTTTTCATATGTTTCTTAGCCATTTGTCTGTCTTCTTTACAAAAGATTCCATTCATGTTTCTTGCCCAGTGATATATAGGGTTGTTGGGTCTCTTTTGTCAATTAATTTGAGTTCTCTGTATATTCTAGTTATCAAGCTTTTGTCTGATTCATAATATGCAAATACCGGGGGCACCTGTAGCCAATGGGTAGGGTGCTGGCCGCATACACCCAAGCTGGTGGGTTTGAACCTGGCCTGGGCCAGCTAAACAACAATGACAACTGCAACAAAAAAACAGCTAGGGGCTGTGGAGAGTGCCTGTAATCCCAGACATTTGGGAGGCTGAGGCAAGAGTAATACTTAAGCCCAAGAGTTTGAGGTTGCTGTGAGCTGTGACTCCACAGCACTATACCAAAGGTGACATAGTGAGACTCTGTCTTAAAAAAAATAATAATATGCAAATATCTTTTCCCCTTCTGAAAGTTGCATGTTCTCTTTGGTTTTTGTTTCCTTAGCTATACAGAATATTTTCAGTTTTATTAAGTCCCATTTGTTTATTGTTGTTGTTCCAGTAGGCATGGAAGTATTCTTCATGAAATCTTTCTCCAGGTTGATATTATCAACTGTTTTTCCAACACTTTCTTCAAGGATTTTTATTCCAATGTTCTAGCCAGTACAATTAGGCAAAAGAAGGAAATAAATGGATCCAAATGGGTGCAGAGGAAGTCAAACTCTCCCTCTTTATTGACGATATGAACTTATACTTAGAAAACCTGAAAGATGAACCACAAGACCGCTCCATGTGATCAATAAATAGAGCAATGTCTCATGATATAAAATAAATGTCCACAAATGAGACCTTTGTATATGCCAATAACAGCCAAGATGAAAAGTTAATCAAGGGCACAATTCCCTTCACTGTAGCTTCAAGAAATTTAAATACCTGGGAATATACATCACAAAATAGGTGAAGGACCACTATAAAGAAAATTACAAAACCCTAAGAAAAGAAATAGCAGAAGATATTAACAAATTAAAGAATAAACCATGCTCATGGCTGGGAATATTCTTATGTTTCTTTCTACTAGTACCACTCAGTCAAATAATACACCAAGGTAATTCATATTAATTTAAAACATGCACCTTGGTATAGGGAAGTTATTTTTAATGGTTAAATTCAATTTTGCCTCCTACAAAATACAGTTTTCACAAACATTACAAGGCTCCCAAACATAGTTATTTCCATTGTTTTCATTTTAAAAAAATAATTGTGGATTTGTGTTTCCAGCTGTTCTACTCACTTGTTGTCCTTTTTCCCCAATAATTTTCATTTTGATTAATTGACTTGGACATAATACAAGTTGTAATTTGGCTATAAAAGCAATGCTCGATGCAAAGCAATGTGTTTGGGTTGTTAAGCCACAGATCAATGTTTTATGAATTTTATCTTCAAAGGTCATAAAAGTCATTAACTCTTTAATTAATAGTTTACAATAGATGACAGGAAGTTAATTGCTGTTGAAACCTAAATTTGTATTATGATTTGTTGTGTTTGCTGAATATCTAGATTGAAAATGCTCCCATGCTTTGGACCTTTCAGCTCCTACAGTAAGATGTTTTTGCTTCTTCTTATCTCTGCTAACAACATCTAGTTTGATGATAAAATACTGCAGGCGTGGTTTCTAGTCCATTCTAGTCTTGGCAAAGCCAAGACAAAATTCAGGTTAATTTCTTCAATTCTCAGTTTTCAAAATATAGAAATGGTGCTTATAAAAACACTGCTTTTCTTGCCAAGAAAAAGTATAACCAGAGAGAGAAAGAAGAAGGGAGGGGTGGGGAAAGAAAGAGCAGAGAGAGGGAAGGAGAGGGGGGGTGGGGCCTTGGTGTGTGCCACACCTTTTGGGGGCAAGACAGGATTGCAAGAGGGACTTTACCTAACAAATGCAATCAGTGTAACCTGGTTTATTATACCCTCAATGATTTCCCCAAAATAAAAATAAAATAATAAAGAAAATGTATAACCAAAAACTTCCTACACCAACAATGAAATTTATGATGGAAAACTTACCAGTGCTTAAGGGAGCTCATGGACAAAATGTATCAGGCACTACATATATTCTCTAAAAGGCCATTCACATAGACCAGGACTACTTAAAGAGGAAAAAAAAAAAAGATTTTCCCCTTGGTGGAAGAATTAGATTAATTAAGAACATGCAGTTCTACCACTTATGAACCATATAAATTTTAACAAATAATTTAATTTCTTCATAATTCAATTTTCTCACCTTAAAAATAGTGAAAATCACAGAACAAAACTCATACTGTTTTTGTTATGATTGAATGCTGTACTACATGTGAAGTACTTAGAACGGCAGGACTCAATAAATCATAACCAGCAGTAGCACTGATGGTGGTATTAGTTATGGTAACAGTTGTAGTAGTAGCAATCACAGTAGTACTAGTAGTAACAGTAGTTTAGTATCTTTTAAATTATTGGACTGAATTTGTTTTAGCTATGAATCAAAAGTTAAGAGACACTGAGATACCATCTAACCCCAGCAAGAATGGCCCACATCACAAAATCTCAAACTGCAGACGCTGGCGTGGATATGGAGAGAACACTTTTACACTGCTGGTGGGACTGCAAACTAGTACAACCTTTCTGGAAGGAAGTATGGAGAAACCTCAAAGCACTCAAGCTAGACCTCCCATTTGATCCTTCAATCCCATTACTGGGCATCTACCCAGAAGGAAAAAAATCCTTTTATCATAAGGATGCTTGCACTAGACTATTTACTGCAGCTCAATTTACAATAGCCAAAATGTGGAAAGAGCCTAAATGCCCACCAATTCAGGAATGGATTAACAAGCTGTGGTATATGTGCACCATGGAATACTATTCAGCCATTAAAAAAAAATGGAGACTTTACATTCTTCGTATTAACCTGGATGGAAGTGGAAGACATTATTGTTAGTAAAGCATTACAAAAATGGAGAAGCATGAATCCTATGTACTCAATTTCGATATGAGGACAATTAATGACAATTAAGGTCACAGTGGGGGTGGGGGAAAGGGAAAGCAGAGAGAGGGAAGGAGGGAGGGGGTTGGGGCCTTGGTGTGTGCCACACCTTTAGGGGGCAAGACATGATTGCAAGAGGAACTTTACCTAACAAATGCAATCAGTGTAACCTGGCTTGTTGTATGAATCCCAAACAATAAAAAAAAAAAGTTAAGAGACACTATCTAATAATGATTTGTTAATAATTCAGAAACTTGTCTTAACCCAAACACCTTTGTGAGTAGCTAAAGAGATTGTCATTTCTTCCAATTCTGAAATAAGTAAAGAGAAAACTAATGTGAACCAGGTACAAGACATGGGAAAGTTTCAAGTCTTTATTTGATTGTTGTATTGTTGGTTATTGTTCTTGTGTCTACTTTTGTGTAGAAAACAAAAAAAAATGGAATATTAGCTCTTGGAGAGAGATTAAGAGTGGTGTTGGCTAGCAGTGTTTTCTATGGTGTCAATGGTGAAACAGGAAATAAAGAAAGCCTTGGAGTGTCCTACAGATAGTGGTGGGTCTGTATTCCTGCATAAACAGTGTCCCAAAAAGGTAATCTCATAATACCTTCAAGAGAGACACTGAGTAACTAAGTAGCCAAAACAATGGGAGAGATAGCAAGCAGAGGATAGCATTGACTAAGTATCCTCTGAGGTGTTTTTGAAGGGAAACAATTCAGGTAAAGTCTTCGATGGTATGAAGAGTGAAATTGGGATTGATTCCTCTAGGCTTATAACTGAGAAGGAATCATCCTTGGTGGGTTAGGGCTCCCCCAAATACAGCTGAGCAGAACATTTTTTTATTGTGATTTCCTATAGCATTTTCTTTACCCACAACACTCTATACTAGAACAGAGAGCTCTGAAAAATATACATTATTATTTTTATACTGATTATAGTTGGAGAAAAAAACATTTCTCCCAAGGCTCTAGACAGGCTTTTAATATAAGTGGCACTAAACTGTTTGATGGTTCTCAGATTTAGTGCAGTAGAATTTACCTGGGAAGCTTGTTGAAAAGATACAGTCTTGGGTGGTACCTGCGGAGATTCTGTTATAGCAGTAATATTTGGGTGGGGAAGGTCTTTGGAATCTGCATTATTTCTTACCAGTTCCTTAAGCAAGTCAGAGGAAGGTAACCCACAGAAAAACATTGATATTTACATGATCTCAAAGGTAATTTAAAATCTCTAGATGTCTCAAAGTTTTAAAATAATTTTGGTGCCACAATATCTGAAATACTACCACTAGTGCAATTATTATTTTCCCCTGAGATGGTATACTTCCTTTGGGGAATATTTCAGAATCTCCAGGAACATTTTTGTTGTTTTGGATTCATTGAGGGTACAAAGAATTAGGTTACACTGAGTGTAGTTGTTAGGTAAAGTCCCTCTTGTACTTGTGTCCACCCTCCAAGGGTGTGCAATACACTTTTACCCCCACCTTCCTCCCTCCCAATTCCCCTCATTTCCCTATGCCACCCCTTGTATTAGATCATTTACTGCCTTCATATTAGAATTGAGTACATTGGATTCTTGCTTCTCCATTTTTGTGATGCTTTAGAATAATGTGTTCTACCTCAAAAAATGTAAAGTTTCCATCTCTTTAAATAGCTGAGTAGTATTTCATGGTGTACATATACCACAGCTTGTTAATTCATTCCTGGGTCAGTAGGCATTTAGGTTATCTCCACATGTTGGCATTTGTAAATTGAACTGTGATAAACAGTCTAGTGCAAATGTCCTTATGAGAAAAGGATTTTTTTCTTCTGGGTAGATGACAAGTAATTGGATAGCAGGATCAAATGGGATGCCAAATTTGAGTTCTTTGAAGATTCTCCATACTTCTTTCTAAAAAGGTCACATTAGTTTGCAGTCCCACCAGCAGTGTAAAAGTATTCCCTTCTCTCCACATCCATGCCAGCATCTACAGCTTTGAGACTTTGTGATCTGAGCCATTATCACTGGGTTAGGTGATAACTCCAAGTGATTTTGGTGTGCATTTCTCTGATGATTAGCGATGATGAGCAGTTTTTCCAAATGTCTGTTAGCCATTCATCTCTTTTCATCAGAGAAGGTTCTGCTCATATATATTACAGCAATATTGTAAAAACCTTCTTAGATTCCTTTGCATGGAATAGACATTTTGACAATGTTGATTCTTCCCAGCCAAGAGCATGGTATATTCTTCCATTTGTTAGTGTCTTCTGCAATTTATTTTCTTGGGGTTCCATACTTATCTTTGAAAATATTTTTCACTTCTTTTATTAGGTATATACCTAAGTATTTCATTTTCTTCGAGGCTACTTTGAAGGGAATTTGTCCTTGATTTGCTTCTCAACTTGGCTATTATTGGCATATACAAAGGTTACTGATTTGTGGACATGAATTTTATACTCCAAGACATCACTGTATTTCTTGATCACTTGCAGTAGTTTTGTGGTTGAGTCTCTCAGGTTTTCTAAGTATAAGAACATATCATCAGCAAAGAGGAAGAGTTTGACCTCTACCCCCATTTTGATCCCCTTTATTTCCTTCTCTTGCCTTATTGCATCAGTGAGAACTTCCAAAGTTATGTTGAATAGTAGTGGCAATAGTGGACATCCTTGTCTGATTCCAGTTCTAAGTGGAAAAGCTTTCAGTTTTACACCATTCAGTATGATGTTAGGTGTGGGTTTGTCATAGATGGCTTCATCAGCTTAAGAAATATGCCACCTATGCCTACTGTCTTAAGTGTTCTTGTTATAAAAGGATGGTGAATCTTGTCAAATGCTTATTTTGCATCTATAGAGAGTATCATATGATCTTTGTTTTTGCTTCTACATTTAGGGACTTGTTTATGTTAAACCAACCTTGCACCCCTTGGATGAAACCTACTTGATTGTGATGCATAATTTTTTTAATGAGTAGCTGCAATCTATTTTCTAAGATTTTGTTGAGTATTTTTACATCACTATTCATTAGTGAGATTCGTCTGTAGTTCTCTTTTTTGTTAGGTCCTTTCCTAGTTTTGGAATCAAGGTGATGTTTGCTTCATAGAACATGTTGGGGAGGTTCCTTCTTTCTCAATGTTTTGGAATAGGTTCTTCAGTATAGGTACAAGCTCTTCATTGAAGGTATGATATAATTTTAATGTGAAGTCATCTGGTCCTGGGATATTTTTGTTGGAAGTTAGTTTTCTTATTGTTTCTGAAATCTCAGCGCTTGATATTGGTCTGTTCAAGAGATCTATTTCATCCTGGTTATGCCTAGGAAGATGGTGTGATTCCAGGTATTGGTCCATTTCCTTCAAATTATCAAATTTCTGGGCATAAAGTTTTTGGAACTAGTCAGAAATAATCACTTGTAGCTCTGTGGTATCAGTTGTTATTTCCCCCTTTTTATTTCTGATAGAAGTTATTGAAGATTTTATTTATCTTTTTCTGTTTAATCTTCCAATGGTTTATTGATTTTAGTTATCTTTTCAAAAAAAAAACACCTTTTTGTTTCATTATTTTTCTGAATAATTCTTTTATTTTTACTTTCATTTATTTCTGATTTAATTTTGGTTATTTATTCTCTTCTGCTGGTTTGGGATTGGATTGCTCTTCCTTTTCCATTTCTTTAAGATGATTCATGAGTTTGTTGATGCACTCTCTTTCTGTTTTTTTTTTTTTTTTTTTTGATATAGACATCTAATGTGATAGATTTCCCTCTAAGTACTGCTTTTGCACTTTTCCACAGGTTTTGGTAGCTTGTGTCTTCATTGTTGTTATGCTTTAGGAAGTTAATGATTTCCTTGACTCTTCCTTGACCTGTCATTCAGGATAACATTGTTTAATTTCCATGACATTGTGTGGGGTTGACAATTTTTTTTGAAGTTGCATTCCAAATTTTTATTGCCTTGTGGTCTGAGAAGATACAAGGTAAAATTTCAATTATTTTGATTGTGTTGGGATTTGATTTCTGTCCTAGGATATGTTCTATTTTGAGGAATGTTCCATGGGCTGATGAGAAGACTATATATTCTGGACAGAGTGTTCTATATATGTCTATGAAGCACAGTTGTCTGAGGGTCACATTTAAGTCCTTTGTATCTTTGCTTAGTTTCTATTTACAGGATATGTCCAGCTCTATAAGAGGAGTGTCACAGTCCCCTGCTGTTGTGATGTTATCTGATATCATATTGCTCAGATTAATTAAAGTCTATTTCAGGAACATGGATTAACAGAACCTGCATTTAAGTTGGGTGCATAAATATTTAGAATTGAAATGTCCTCTTGCTGTATTTTTTTCTTGACCAATATGAAGTATTCATCTTTGTCTTTTTTGACTTTAGATGGTTTAAATCCACTCATGTATAAAAACAAGATTGCAACCACTCTTTTCTTCTGATTTCCATTTGCCTGAAAATTTATCTTCCATCCTTTAATCCTGAGTTTCACTTTGTCCTTGCAGGCTAGTTGTGTTTCCTGCAGACAGCAAATGGATGGCTTTTGTTGTTGTTGTTGTTAATCTAATTAGTCAATCTATGCCTTTTCAGTGAGGAATTCAAGCCACTAACATTTATTGAAATAATATAAGGGTGGTTGAATTCTATTCATCTTATTTTGTGCAAGTTAATTGCTTAGTTTTACCATTTTCATCATTGTGGAAGGTAGACTTTGTCCTTTAGTTTCTGCATGTTTACATTTCCAGTGGGCCATTGTGATGGTCAGTGTGTTGAATAGGTGTAAGTATTTCTCACATAGCTGATGTTGCTGGAGCAAACTTCCTCAATGTTTGCATATGAGTAAATGATTTGATTTCTGCATCAATTTTAAAGCTTAGCTTAGCAGGATATAGAATTCTGGGGTGAAAATTGTTTTGTTTGAGTAGATTAAAAGCAGATGACAATTCTTTCATGCCTTGAAAAGTTTAATTTGAGAAGTCCTTGGTCACTCTTATGGATTTACCCCTGTAGGTCAATTGGTGTTTACTCCTGGCAGCTTGCTGAATCGTCTCTTTTGTCTTGATGTTGAACAGGTTCATCACAATGTATCTTGGAGAAGCTCTATTTGAACTGAGGCAACTTGGGGTCCAATTTCCCTCTGAAAGGAGTGTGTCAGAATCTTTGGTGATGTTTTGGATGTTTTCATTAAGATATCCTTTAATAGGACTTCCATTCCTCTGGGGGTGTTCTTCTTTCCCTTCTGGGATATCTATAACTCATTTTGTTGAACACTTCATGAAGTCTCATAATAATCAGTGAACATTCTGTTTTCTTTCTCTTTAACTGCTAGAGTTACCTCAGGAGCTTTATCCTTTACTTCTGAGATTCTTTCTTCTGAATGGTCTCATCTGTTATTGATACTGTCTACTGCATCTTTAAGTTCCCTGATTAACTGCTTCAATTACTTACACTCTTCTATATTCATTTTATATTCTTCATCTCTCTTTTTATTTTTTTTTAATTTTTGTATAAGTCAATTAAATCATAGCTGTGTACACCAATGCAAACACGGGACACCATACACTGGTTTTATATATCATTTGACACATTTTAATCACAGTGGTTAACATAGCCTTCCTGGCATTTTCTTAGTTATTGTGTTAAGACATTTATATTTTACATTTAGTAAGTTTCACATGTACCCTCCAGAAGAAGAAAAATCACATTATAACAAAGATATTTGTACCAGAATGTTTATTGCAGCCCAATTCATAATTGCTAAGTCATGGAAGAAGCCCAAGTGCCCATCAATCCACGAATGGATTAATAAATTGTGGTATATGTACACCATGGAATATCATGCAGGCCTAAAGAAAGATGGAGACTTTACCTCTTTCATATTTACATGGATGGAGCTGGAACATATCCTTCTTAGTAAAGTATCTCAAGAATGGAAGAAAAAGTATCCAATGTACTCAGCCCTACTATGAAACTAATTTATAGCTTTCATATGAAAACTATAACCCAATTATAATCTAAGAATATGGGGAAAGGGGAAATGGATGGGAGAGGAGGGGAGGGAGGAGGATGAGTGGAGGGATGGTAATTGGTGGGACCACACCTACACTGCATCTTGCAAGGGTAGATATTCTTCATTATTTGATGATATTCTTCTCTTATGTGATTCTGTTTCTGGACTTCCTTTTGTTTATTTTACACTTTCTCAGCAATTTCCTTCATAGTTTTTAGCATCTGTATTTTAAATTCCCCTTCTGTAATTTCTAACATTTCTTTATAGGTGGCATCTTCTGTAGTAGCTACCTCATGATCCCTTGGGGGGTGGGAGTTAACTGTTCTGTATTTTCATGTTGCCAGATTTTTCTGCTATTTCTTCCTCATGAATGTTTTCTTTTTGTATGTTTCCTTCTCCTGCCTTTTCCTTTTACTTTCTCTTGCTCTTTAAGTTACTGTGCCTGTGACCTATGGTGTTAAAGTGTCCTTTTGATGAAGGACTAAAAGGATGAGAAGAGTGAAGAGCAAGAATGAGTAAAACATAAAAAAAGAGAAAAGGGAAAGGAGGGGGGTGAGTGAAAGGGAATATTGACAAAAAGAAGAAAGGAACAAAAAAGAGAGATAAAAGTAATAGTTGTATACAGTATGATACTTTGACCCACACCCACAATTTCCAACCTCTAGGGGGTATGGGTTGGCTGGATCCCCTGACATCTGTAGCTCTTGCCAGTATGAGGAGACACAGGAACTCACCTCCACCAAAAAGAGAAAAAAAATAGTATAAGTCAAACCAAAACAAACAAGCAAAAATCCTTAAGAGATACAATTGGGGGGAAGGGGGGAACAAATAACAGGGGCAGAAAAACTAGCAAAAATGAAACTCTTATTATTAAAGAAGTCAATAATAAAAATTATATTTACATGAGAAAAGAAAGAAAAAAGAAAAATGTACGTGGAAAAATGTTGAAAAATATTAAAAAATAAAAGAAATATTTTTTTATATATCTGAATGTTGCTTGGGCAACAGGTGATCTTCTGGGGTATGAGATGCTAATCACAACTGTGATACAGCTGTATAAGGTGGATACTGGAAGCCTCTGCTGACTTCCTTGCTCTTAAAACCCGCAGGGTTGGGAGTCTGAATCACTCCTCTGCCCAGTTAATAGACATGCCCCAATCTTTCCAAACCCTGCCCCTTGGCTAAGCAGTGGTTTCCCAAGAAAGCATTTGTTCCTCAGATTGCTCTAGAAATAGCTGTCTGATTATCAGACAGCCAGAACAGGCTTCGCACTGGGACCTTAAGGGCCGAGTTTGCAAGGCATGCAGTCTTCACACAATGGGTGAGCCTGGCCTGCAGCTGAACAATGAAAGCTCTGTTCCACCCGGCAGTTCAGTTTCGGCCTCTGGGCTCTGTTCAAAGTCACTTGCTCAGTCGTGCAAGGTCTTCCAAGGTAACTGAACCAAATTCCCAAGTCCCCCACCCCCACCAAGAAAAAGAAAAACACAGGGAAAGCCTTTTCTGTCTGCAAACTCTCACCATTGCTTTAGCTGCTGTTGCCACAGCCTCCATGGCCACCTGGCCTCTGACCGATGCAAACACTTGCTGCTTCTCCACTACTTTTGTCCTCCTTGTGGGTTCCTGAAGTCTCCTGCTATATCCCTGTGTCCCCAAAGGGACGTTTCTGGGTATATCCCACAAGCCAGAGGTTTCTGGAGTCTTCTCTCCACAATCACAGTGCCCAGTTGCAAAGAAGATGTCTCTAGTCTGTCATCTTGCTCAGCACCTCCTGGGGACAAATAAAAAAAATTATTTTCCCTGAGACTTTGCCTCATTTTTGTTAAGTAGGAATCACTGCCACTAGTTGAACCACTGCCATTTATATGTTGTATTCTTAAATGTGTTGGAAAGGAAAGTGTTATTCATAATAATAATAACAAACAAATTTTGAGCAGATACTATTTATCAAGTGTTATGGCAAATACTAAACATCGCATGTGGTAGAATTTATCTACCATTATCTCCATTTTATAGATAGGAAACTAAAGTTTTAAGTATCAATGATGTGTAAAGTACACATTTGTCATTGATGTAGCAGAGACTAGAACACACAGCTCTATGACACCAAATTCTGTGCTACTAACCATGTTGTAAGAGTTCTTTGGAGATACATTCCAATGGGATAAGTAATCCTTTTTAAAAAACTTCATATTAAGACCAATGAACCTGAGAAGATTAGCACAATGCATCACTTCAGGGACCTGAGAGAGCAAGCAAGTTGACCCTGCCATGTTATTATCTTTTGCATATAGTGAGTCTTTTCTGCTTGTCTGGGCAGAATGAACAAGTGAAGGACAAAACTTGATAGAGAGGAAATAAATGTGCTAATTTAACTATATTGAAGCTTACATCAAAATTAAAATTTCAACTTTAAAAGCAATGGATGTAAGTGCCTAACAATTTATCAGACACACACCAATTTGTTAAACAGCTGTGAGAAGAGTAAAATGAAATTTGAGCAAAAATCACTTTATGAGGCTGCTATTGTTTGAATATGTCCCCAAAGTTTGTGTTCAAAACTTAGTTCCCAATGCAACAGTATTGAGAGGATGACCTACAAGATCTAAAAATTCAGTTTCCAAACTCATCTAGAAAAAGTGCTACATATCTAATTGCTGAATATCACTACAGTCACTTTTGAAGTACTCTTCTTAGGGAGCTATGCGCTAACAACAGTGCCTAGTCCACCCTTCAAAATGATTTGGGAACTCTTTCTCTAGAATGGTCATCAGAGCTGTCATTGTATTATTTTGATAGTCTGAATGTCATAAAAATGTCTTCCTTTCATTATTTTGATAGTCTGAATGTCATAAAAATGTCTTCCTTTCAATATTTCCTTTATCTTTGGGTAAATAAAAAAGTCATTTAGAGCCAGATAAGGTGAGTAGAGAGGGTTTTCCAATAGTTATTTGTTTACTGGCTAAAAACTACCTCACAGATAGTACTGGGTGAGCTGGTGTCTGTGATGCAAGAGCCATGAGCTATTGGTAAAAAGTTCATGTGGTTTTTGTCTCACTTTTTTATGTAGCCTTTTTCAGCACTTGTAAATAGTAAACTTGGTTAACTGTTTGCCAATTTGGTACAAATGCATAATGAACAATCTCTCCAATATTAAAATTGGTTAGCAACATTGTTTTGACTCTTGACTTGGACTGGCATAACTGATTTGGTCATGAAGAATTGGCTGCATATTACAGGGGTATTTGCGAAACTTGGTAAATGTAGAATGTAAATGTTTTGGCACAGTAACTGAGATAACGCCGGAAAGGCTATGTTAACCACTGTGATAAAAATGTGTCAAATGGTTTATGAAGCGAGTGTATGATGCCCCATGATCATATCAATGTATACAGTTATGATTTAATAAAAAATAATATATATATAAAAAAAAAGAATTGGCTGACTTCTATTATGCATTATGATGCTTTATTTAAAGGCAATATTGGTATGCCCAGGCTTCATCAACAGTGAAAACACAGCTCCAAGCATCATCTTTCCTCTCTGAAAGGTCTTGACAAATGCTGACTGTGCTTTATTTTGTTCATGTGTGAGCTCTTTGGAATCATTTCTGCACACATCTTTCTCATGCCAATATTTCAGTTAAGAGTTCTCTGTTTATCTATGAATGTTTACTTGTTCTTCTATGAGTCTGTCAATTGATTATTCTGACACATGATTCAACAAATTTTTGCAGTGTTTTCATCAGTTCTTTTCTTTCCTGGCTTCCCTGACATCTGTTCATCAGTGACTCTCTTCAGAAAAATGTTTAAGCCAATGTTTACTGCCATTTTCTTCATGGAATTATCCTCATAAATTTGGACTAAAATGTCTGATTTTACTTCCACTCTGTCCATGTTTAACAAGAAATTTAATGTTCTTTAAGTGCTCTAATTCAAGCTCCAACATTCTCATCATGGCATACTAAACATAGCAACATCAATGAATGCCACTCAGCAAGACACTGCCACATGTTGACATGAACACAGTTGTGAGACACTGGTACACCAAGGTTATGAACCCTGACCAATTTGTTTGTATCTTGCTTCCAATGTAAGCACATGATGGCAAGTTTGTGAACTAAATTGTCAGACCTTAGTATAAGACAAAATTAGGTCTTGAGGGTTCTGTCTTCAGGAATAGATTAACACTGTAGGCTCCTTCACCTTGAACTTACTAGCTTACAAAACTAAAAAATAAGTTTGTGTTCTTTATAAATTACCTATTGTGGTATTGCACTACAGCACTATTTGGAAAAAATAATTGGGGCCTGAAGATGCCCTCTCACTGACTTGTGTGGTAGATAACTAACAACACAAACATTTGGAGCAACCACTTAGGGACAGGGTCTTTTAAGTCTCTCAACTTTATGACACAATATTTCCTTCTGACTCCACAATAGTCAAAAAGTATTAATAATTAAATATAATTTAAATGGAATAAGGTTTTTCTTATCAATTGAGTTTCCCATTGATAATAATTTCCAGTTACAATAATTTGAAATTTATCAGAAAACCTGTTTGACTTTGGTATTAACTGTAGCACTAATTCAACAATATATACTGCATTTGCTACTATATGCTAAAGACAATACAGTAAATATAACATTCTTTCTCTTTTGAGAAAGAATATTTTAGGTCATATGCATGATGATTATAAATACATAATCATTGTTTATACATGTTCTACTGGAATTGTGACCAATTACTGAAAATATTTTTGTAAGTCCAAGGGATGTTACCTAGTTGCCCATGTCTTAACTAATAGGCTTTCTCTTTATGAGTTTACCATAATCCCTTGTTTATTCTCACACTAGCAGCCTTGGAAAAATAACTGTATTAAATGAAAAATATAAGTACAACTATTAAAGTTGGAATACTAAGCTGATAACATAGATATTGATCTCTAAAATTAGAACACCAATGTATCAACTACTATTTAAAAATAAAATTATCATAAATACCTAAATTTTTGCATCAACATGGCTCATGCTATGAAATCCTGGCTAACTAGATATAATGCTTTTAGGCAGATTATCTAGACACACTAAAACCTCAGTTTTTACATATTTTAAATAGGGAAAAATAACAGTAACTATCTCTCACAAGGTTCTTGAGAGGATTTAAAAAAAATAGAACATATGTGAAGTTGTTATCACAATATCTGGTATAGTAAGTCCTCATTAAGTCCTATATATTGTTATTATTACTATTATAAAAATATTTCTTGATGAGGAATCTTGTTTGAGATAATATTTTATGCTTCAGTGACCCTGGCTTATTTCTTCACAAAGATTCAAACAAAGTATAAGTTGGTAACTACTCTGAAAACCAAAACCAAGAGTTTTGCCTATTGTCATATTCTTGGAGATAGCTTTTACTAATTATAAAACCTATCATAACCATCAACAGAAACTGACTAAAGCCCTGCCACTTGAAAGAGAGCAAATCCAATGTTCTGATGGACAATCAGAAGACATATGGGCCTTGGTCAACAGCCTCCTCAATGACTAAGCATCCAAGGGTTGTACCAACCTGAATATTGTCAACTATGTTGCTATTATAATAATATTAGGAATTATATTATTTTATGAAATTCTTTCTTTGAGAGAAGCAAAGAAAGTGGTAATGCCAATTACGCAAATAGGTAATACAAGGCTTAGGCTAAGGCTTGACCTATTTTTCTGATAAATATACAAATGAGAACTTTTAGATTCAGATATTTTATTACCTACATAGAAAGTGAAAGGAAGAGAAGCCAAAGGATCCAGGTCACAATAATCCTTCTTTCACACACTGAAATGAACAATGAAACAAAAGGGGCCAATTGACTACAGCATAATTTGTGAGATGCCTCATCACTGAAAAGCTGATTACAGACTTCATCGAAGAGGTTTTACAGTATGCAGTTTTATTCTGAGAGAGACAGGATGTCTCAGTAGAGGTAATGAGAAACTTTCCCATGGCAGTTTCACAGGGGAGGTTGGGTAGGTGAGTATGAGGTGGCAGCTACTCATGGCCTCCCATGTTCTCAAACTCTAGGAGGATTATCAGATAGTCACCAAGATTCAGATAAGCTTTTGTACTGTATGGCCTATATGGATACCTGAAAAATTTGTAGGGCACAGTGTTGCAACCTGAGAATTGAGCTGCAGTGCAGGAGACTGGAAGTTCCTCCTTAAATGGGAACTTTTCCCAACCACCTTGGGTCTAGCAGATGAAGGAAGAGAAAGGACTTTGAAATTTATATACACATACACACACACTGTTCTGACTAGTGAGAAACAACACTGTATCAGCCCCTTGTAAGGCTTACAGGTGCCTTCTTGAGCCTAGAATTCAAGGCTATTTATTAGAAAATTTGGGATGTGTATACACAAGGCAAAATGTGAAAAGATAACAGATGCTGTTCTTATGCTGTAACCATCTCAAATGTGCTCAGAGCTGTCTCTGCAGAAGGAAATGACAGATCACTCTCCTCTTCCAAGTCAGATGTCATTTCAGTGGTGGGATCCTAACTCAGACACATGTTACATGAAGATTTTTCATCTATGAAACTAGATTCTCCTTTTCTATTCATTGAAAGCTCATGGTAAGTCTTAACCAGATATTCTGGAATCCAGAGAGGGCCTGTTGGCAATAAAACAGCAGCATAACCCCACCTCGGTGCCAAAAATTTGGCAGGTCTTGCCATTTTTGGCTTTCCAGAGGTTGTTTGCATAACATCAAAGGCTTGAGGTCTTTGTCTAGGGGATCTAACATGTCTTTCAGTGACAATAAGGCCATTTTTGGAGCAATTTAAAAAATGAATGGTAAATAATATTTTATGTAATTGTTCTTGGGGGCTAGCTTATCTTCTATACTCCCTCCTTTTTGTTACTGTAGTTGACTTTTCAAAGTTCCTTGAACATGTTCAGTAATAACCTGTCTAGTGGGATTGTGGGGGATGCCAGTGGTGTGTTTAATATTCCATTGTTGAAAAATAGGGCAAAAGAGCATGAGGTGTAAGCAGGCCCATTGTCTTTTTTTTTTTTTTTTTTTGAGAAAGATCAAGGGCTTATATTGTGGAAAGTAAATTAAGTTTAACATGTTTTGTTGTTTCCTGAATAAGCATCACTGCAAACATGAACATATTTGACTTTACCAGAAGGTGGGTAATGAGTGACATCCATTTGCCATAAAAAATTTGATTGGAGACCTTGAGGATTCATTCCTATGAGGAGAAGAGTGGATATTTGCTGACATTCAGGGCAGGGATGAACAATGTCATGAGCTAGAGAAAGCATAATGGAAAAGGAGCTAACTAGAGCTCTGGATTCTTTATGGAAAAGTTGAAGTGAATAGATGTCAGCAGACAGAGTAGAATTAAATATTACTGAAGAGTCTGCTATGGCATTTTCTTCTGTAATAGGACCTGAGAGATTACAAAGATAGTGTACATGGGTGAGAAACACAGGTTTTTATCTGGATTAGATACATTTTTGCATGGAAAAGAATAAGTTTAGTGAATTTTCCACATGAGCCTGGTGTACAAGAGCATCAGTGATGACTTGTATGGTATGCATGACATAGGGAGGGTCATGAATTAGAAAATGTTTTTAATGCCAAAATAGCAGCTTCTAATTCTTCTCTTGGAGTGTAGGAATGTCCCTCAGTTATGAGGTGTTCCCATGTGTCTTTTGCTTTCCAAGTTACTGTTTCTTTTCCTGACCTCCCTGAACCATCAATAAAGACAGTGAGTGCTCTTCAGGTAGGCTTAAGGGAAAAGGGGTTAAAAGGAGCAGTTGCAAACCAAGTAAATATTTTAATGGTAAGATATGGCATTTGAATTTGGTTCACAAAATCTACAAGGCAATTCTGAAGTAATTCACTATGTATCTATCCAGCCATAAAGCTTTCTTTGTCCAGGCCTGGGATAATTACTCAGAGGTCATAACTACTTAGTTGTTGGCAGCATAAATGGCCTTGGTGAATTAAAGAAAATATTTGGTCAGTTTTGGTGTACAGTGTTTTTGGGGGGTGATGGGCTAAAAATATCCACTCTATAAATCCTACATTTGGGGTAAATTGACAAAGTAATACTGTTAAGGTATGGGCAGTATTTAAAATTATTAAATGTATAGGCAATACTTCTTTAATACATTAAAGCTGTCTTTTTTTCCAATTAATTCTTCAATGTACTTTAACTCTTTTAAGGTTTTAGGGAACAAGTTTTGTGGGGAATCTAAAACAAAGTCTCCTTTTAGGGAACTGATAGATGAGACTAGTCATGGGTGAGTATTGCTAAGGTTGGATGGAGCCAATTTTTGTGTCCTAGATTTTTTTGTAAACAATTTAAAATGATTTTGGAGAGCTGTTGAGGCTTAATGGTATGGACTACAAGTAAATATCCTAAGTATTGCCAATGCTCTGTTTATTAAATTTCTTCTGGGGCAACTATCAGGTCAGCAGTGCTCAAGGTTTGTGTTAAGCCTGAATGTAATTCTGAAAGAACAGACTCGTCCTTATGAGCTAAAAGTATATTTTTCTCTAACTGGCTTTAAGCCTGAAGCAATGAAAATTTGGCACAAGGTGGGGCTATTAATCTTCCCTTGAGGTAAAACTTTCCCTTGATATCATTCCACAAGAGCTGCACAATTAGTGCTGGGAACTGAAAAGGCAAACTTTTCTCTATCTTAAAGGTGTAGGGAAAAGATGGTGGCCAAGTAATAGCTTCTGTGCAGCCAGGTGCAGCAAAGGTGGCGAGAGAAGATTCCAGGCATCTCTGGCCGGTGGGTTTTGCCCAGAGGCTTCCCTTTGGTGACACAGGAAGCCAGTGAGAGACTTCTGGACCCCACGAGGAGGACAGAAGCGGTGGAAAACTTGCAAGTGGTAGGTGCGTTTGTTTGGTCAAAGGCTGCCTGCAGCTGTACCCATAGATACGGCGAGACTGCAAGCAGGAAAAGCCTTATCTGTGGGCTGTTTTGGTTTTCTTGGACTTGGACATTTGATTCAACTGCCTTGGGAGATCTTGGGCTGGTGTGTGCAGATGACTTTTGGCATTGTCTGCGGCCCCAGTCTGAGCTGCTGACCAGGAAAGGAGCTAATACCTTTCTGCTGTGGGCTACCCGCACAGCTGTTGTGGGAGAGCTGCCCCCATGTGTTGTAGCACGATCAGCCAGGAGACCTCGAGCAAGCCATCTATAGATTGAGCTGCCCTAAGGCAGGGACTGAGATGCTAGGGAAGTGCAGAGATCCAAGCATGGCAGATTAATGGCCTTGGCCCTCAGTCAGGACTTGGCGCCTGGGATAAGCAAGTCAGTCACACCAGGTGAGATCCTGGGGATAAGTGCTTTCCTTGGAAAGCTTCTTCTCAGGCAAGGTTTATACTTTGGACTGTCTTTTAAGGGGCCTGAGGAGACTTTTGGGCTCCTAAGCCTACAAGGTCAGAGAGATCAGCAGAGACCTCCAGTCTCCATCTTGTACAGTTGTATCAACATTGTGATTAACATCTTATACCTCAGAAGATCACCTGTTGCCCAGACAATATTCAGCAAGATATATATATATATATATAGTTAGGTTTTTTGGTTTTTTGGTTTGGGGGTTTTTGATTTTGTTTTGTTTTTGTTTTTTTCTTTGTTCGTTTTCTTAATTTCAACATTTTTTCCTCAGCATTTATCTTGTTCCCCCCCTTTTTTTTTTACTTTTTTCTCTCTCTTTTTGTCACTTTTCTAGTTTAAACACAATCTTCCATTTTTGCCTTCTTTAACAATTAGAATTTCATTTTTGCTAGTGTTTCTGCCCTTATTATTCCCCCACCAATGTTATCCCATAGGGGTTTTTGCTTGTTTGTTTTGGTTTGACTTATACTATTTTTGGCTTTCCTGTGTACCTGGTGGAGGTGGGGTACTGTGTCTGATCTGGCTGGCAAAGAACTGTTGACCTCAAGGGAATCAACCAACCCAGCACCCCCAGAGGGTGGGGGTCTTCAAGATTGGATCATAGTACCCTACTATACACCAATATTACTCCTGTTTCTTTCTTTCAGTGCCTTCCTCCTTTTTTTCAATATTTCCTTTTACTCATCCCCTCTTCTTTCTGTTTTTTCTTTCTTTTTAAAATCCATTTTCCCTTCTTGCTCTTCAATTTTTCCATCCTTCTGGTCCCGTGCCCAAAGAACTCATTAAAACTTTAAAGAGCAAGAAGAAGTGAAAGGATAATTAGGGTAATGACACAGATACAAGAAAGCATTTACGAAGAAGACTCAGCAGAAAAATCCTGGTAACATGAAATACCAGTCCAGAGTAACCCCGTCTAGGGATTGTGAAGTAGCTATAGCAGAGGACTCCTCCTATAAAGAAATGTTAGAATTAACAGAAGGGGAATTTAAAACACAGATGATGAAAACAATGAAGGAAATTGGTGATAATGTGGAAAACAATAAAAAACAATCAAAAAACAATGAAGGAAATTGGTGAAAAAGTGGAAAACAATCAAAAAAATGATGAAGGAAATTGCTGAAAAAGTGGAAAATAACCAAAAGGAAATCCAAAAATAGAATCAAATAAGAATGATATGAAGAATATAGAAAGGATATAGCAGTGCTGAAGGAACTGAAGCAGTCAATTTGGGAACTTAAGGGTGCAATAGAAAGTATCAACAACAGATTAGATCATGCAGAAGAAAGAATCTCAGAGGTAGAGGATAAAACTCTTGAGATAACTCAGATAGTTAAAGAGGCAGAAAAGAAGAGAGAGAAAGCAGAACACTGACAGAATTATGCGACTCTATGAAGTGTTCAAACATATGACTTATAGGTATCTCAGAAGGGGAAGAAGAATGCCCCAGAGGAATGGAAGCCATTCCAGAGACTATTATTAATGAAAATTTTTCAAATATCACCGAAGTTTCTGACATACTCCTTTCAGAGGGATATCGGTCCCCTGGTCACCTCAATTCAAATAGAGCAGGGATCCTCAAACTTTTTAAACAGGGGGCCAGTTCACTGTCCCTCAGACCATGGAGGGCTGAACTACAGTTTGAAAAAAAAAAAAAAAAACTATGAACAAATTCCTATGCACACTGCATATATCTTATTTTGAAGTAAAAAAAAAAAAATGGGAACAAATACAATATTCAAAATGAAGAACAAGTAAAGTTAAATCAACAAACTTACCAGTATTTTAATGGGAATTATAGGCCTGCTTTCAGCTAATGTGATGGTCAATGTCTGGTTCCATATTTGTCACTGCTAGTCATGACAAGTGATGCAAGAGTTCATCAGTTAGTCTAGATCTGGTTGGAGATTTCAGATATTTCATTCTGGAAAAAGTTTGTTCACAGACATAAGTGCTGCCAAAGATGGTTGCCATTTTGAGTGCATGGTTCCTGAGCCTAGGATATGTCTCAGAGGGAAGAGATGCATAGAAATTATGAAGGCTGCTTGACTCAAATGCATCTTTCAGAGACTCACAATTCTGCAGTTCAGCCAGTTCCATTTGGTAAATCGTATCCACATTTTCAATGTCAATAGAAAATGGGTTATGGAAAAGCTGTATGTCCTGTTCATGGAGATGAAGCTCTTTAAATCTAAATTGGAACTCCTTTTGCAACTTTTCCAGTGAATCCACACATGTTTTATTTGGGAATGCAACCAATGGATTTTCCACTAACAGATTTTGAGTTGTGGGGAGATGGCAGAAATTTTCCTCTTTCACTTGTTTGATGAGGAGGCCTAATTTTACTTCAAATGTTTTCACATGTGATTGCATATCACAGATGAGCTTTCCCTTTCCTTAAAGCTGCACATTGAAACTGTTCAGTAGCTCTGTTACATCTGTCAGAAAGGCAAGGTGCCATTTGTATTCTGCATCATTGAGATCTGGTACTTCTTTGTTTTTTGAAAGCAGAAAAGCTGTAATCTATGGAAGTAAGTCATAGAAATGTTTCAAAACTCTCCCTCGACTCAGCCAATGGAATTCTGTATGTTACGGAACATCTTCACAGGCAACATTTAGCTCAGAGAGAAATTCCTGAAACTGTCTGTTGTTTAGTGCATTACCTCTAATGAAGTTAACACAAGATACCACAGTTTTCATAACAGAGTCCCACTTCAGTGATTTACTACACAGTGCTTGTTGGTGGATGAGGCAGTGTACGGCTATTGGATGAGAATGGTTATGTTAGTCCATCTCTTGGTTAATGTGAGCAATTACTCCTTTCTTAGACCCCACAATGCTAGGAGCACCATCAGTTTTAACACTGGCTAGTTTTGCCCAGTCCACCTCCAAACTATTCACAGTTTGGCAAACCTTTTCATAAATATCCTCTCCCATAGTTGTTCCTTTGATGCTTTGCAGTGCAGTAAGCTCTTCTATGACTTCAAAATAGTCGTTTGTCCCACAAATAAAAATTAGAAGTTGTGCAGAATCACAAACATCATTACTTTCATAGAGTGCCAAGGAAAGATAGGAAAGTTTTTTTGCTGAGTTTTGTAAATGCTGATGCAAATTGTCTCCCATTTCTTCAATCCTTCATGTAATTGAGGGTCCTAAAAGACTCACTGTACTAAATAAATCAGCCTTCTCTGGACACATCTGTTTGGCAACAGAAAGAAGGCATTCTTTAACAAATTCTCCCTCCACGAATGGTCTGCCAGTGTACGCCATTAGCTTGGCAACTTGAAAACTTGCTCACAGTGATGAAGTATTTAGCTGTTTCTGCTTCACAAAAGTATTTTGCTGAGTTGTCAATGTATATTTAAGTTTTAATATTTTATCTTTCCTCACTTCTCTGACCAAGCAATCATATTTATCTTTATGTTGAATTTGATAGTGTTGACACAAATTGTATTCTTTGAACACAGATACTGTATTCTGGCATATCAAACACATAGCTCTTTCCTGCTACTTCATGAAAAAGTAACCATAAGTCCACTGTTCTTTGAATATCCTACACTCCAAGTCAATTTTCCTCTTTCTTGATATCATTGTTTCCTAGGGATTCCAAATTGCTATTAGTAAAATACATATATATATATATATATATATATATATATATATATATATATATACAGCGCTCCAAAAATAATATACTAGTAATAACTTTGCCCACACAGAGACATACAGACTGCAGTGCCCATCAATGCAGTCTGATCAGTGCCCATCATTGCAGTCTGATCAGTGTCCATCAGTGCAGCCTTGCCAGCCCACATCATTTCAGCCTCGCCAGTGCCCATATGGTGGAACTTTGCTTTTACCTCAGGCTTGCACTGGTTTGGTGTGGGAACAGGCATGATTACAGAGCTGGTTCCTCCACCACCTTTCCAGTTCACACTACCCTGTGTGAACCACACTGCAATCTATGAACTCGTATGGGAATCTGATGGCATGGATGAGAAGAGCCATGCGATCAGATTCCACTGCAGGAAAAAAGAAAGCACGTATGGCCTTTTTCTTCCAAATCTAATGCAAGTTCAGCCATACAAGCATATGGCTGAATTCGCACTGCTCAGAGATCGCAACAGTGTGAACCGGGGCTTATGCAGCACACAACATACAACATCATACACAACTGAATAGCAATCAGAATATAAATGCACTTACTGTCAATTAAATTGGGTTTCCTACTCCTCAGCTGTCTGCAGAGCTGGATTAAGTTCCCATGGGGCCCTATGCAGATTACCAGTTTGGGGCCCCCATGTGATAACACTAAGTACTGACCATTTGCATTAACACTGACAGCTGACCATTTGCAATAACACTGACTTCTGACAATTTGCATTAATACTGAGCACTAACAATTTGCATTAACACTGAGCACATACAATTAGCATTACCACCGAACACTGACTATTTGCATTACCTCTGAGCTCTGACCATCTGAGCACTGACAATTTGCATTAGCACTGAGTGCTGACTATTTGCGTTATCACTGTGATACAAACCCCCAGAAACCACCCCCAACCAACTAACCAACTTAAAAAAAGTTTCTCCTAACTTCAAAAAAAGGTTCTTCTAACTTCAAAAAAAGGCACCCCCATCTGAAAAAAACACCTCCTAACTTCAGAAAAAAATGGCCCCCCTTAACTGCAAACAAAAGGCCCTACTAAGTGCAAAAAAAAAAATAGACCTCCTAACTTCAAAAAAAAAATAAAATAAATCCTAACTTGTTCTTACCTTGGTCCTTAGGCAGCAGCAGGCTCTGCACAGGCAACCTTGTGACTCCTCCGATTATACCAGAGACTGAGAGGAGGAGTCGAGAGATAGAAGGAGGGGAGTCAGTGAGTGTGGGGCACATTCCACACATGCACACTGTGGGCCAGGACAAGTAGGCTGCTAAACAGAACAGCAAACACACCCGGTGGGGAGAGACAGAGAGAATGAGGGGTGGGGAGAGACAGAGAGAAGGAGTGGAGTCTGAGAGTTGGCGCACATTCCACACATGTGCACTGCAGCCCAGGACAAGTCGGCCGCTAAGCAGGACAGGCAGGGTGGCAAAAACACATGGAAGACTGGATAAATGTCCTCAGGGGGCCACATGTGGCCCATGGGCCACAGTTTGAAGACCCCTGAAATAGAGCTTCTCCAAGGCACATTGTAATGATTCTATCTAAAATCAAGACAAAACTAAGGATTTTGCAAGCTGACAGGAGTAAACACCAACTAACCTACAGGGGCAAATCCATCAGGGTGATAATGGACTTCTCTAATGAAACTTTTCAAGCCAGAAGACAGTGGTCATCTGTCTTTAATCTCCTTAAACAGAACAACTTCCAGCCTAGAATTTTATATCCTGCTAAGCTAAGCTTTAAAATTGACGGAGAAATTAAATCTTTTATTGACATGCAAACAAATTTGCATGAAGGAAAGGAAATTTGACACAACAAGACCAGCTTCACAGGAAATATTTCAACCTGTTCTACACACTGACCATCACAATGGACCTTCAGCAAAGTAAACACCCAGAAATTAAAGGATAGCACCTGGTTTCCACAATGATGCAAAAGACAAAAGTAAGTAATGGACATTCACAAAATAAGATGAATACAATGCTACCACACTTATCAATTATCTCAATAAATGTCAATGGCTTGAATTCCCCACTGAAGAGACATAGATTGACTGATTGGATTAAAAAACACAAACCATCTATTTGCTGTCTGTAGTAAACACACCTCACGTCAAAAGACAAATTAAAACTCAGAGTTAAAGGTTGAAAGTCAATTTTTCAGGCAAACAGAATTCAGAAAAAAAGAGGGGTTGCAATCTTATTTTTAGGTACATGTGGATTTAAAGTAACTAAAGTCAAAAAGACAATGATAGTTACTTCATATTGGTCAAGGGAAAAATACAACAAGAATACATTTCAATTCTAAATATTTATGCACCCAATTTAAATACTCCCAGATTCTTGAAACATACCTTGCTTAGTCTGAGCAATATGATATCCTATAACACCATAGTAACAGGGGACTTCAACACCCCTCTCTCAGAGCTGGACAGATCCTCTAAACAGAAATTAAACAAAGATGTTAGAGATTTAAATGAGACCCTAGAACAACTGTGCTTGATAGATGCATATAGAACACTCCATCCCAAAGATAAAGAATATACATTCTTCTCATCATTCCATGGAACATTCTCCAAAATTGATCATATCCTAGGACATGAAACAAACCTCAACAGAATCAAAAGAATTGAAATTCTATCTTGCATCTTCTCATACCACAAGGCACTAAAAGTGGAACTCAACTCCAACAAAAATGCTCAACCTCACACAAAGGCATGGAAGTTAAACAATCTTATGCTGAATGACAGTAGGGTGGGAGAAGAAATAAAAAGGTAAATCATCATAACAACAATGAAGACACAAGTTACCAAAACCTATGGAATACAGCAAAAACAGTCCTGGGAGGAAAATTTATCACTTTAAAAGCCTACATTTGAAAAAACAGAAAGAGAGCGTATCAACAAACTCATAAGCCATCTAATGGAATTGGAAAAAGAAAAACAATCTAAGCCTAAACCCAGTAGAAGAAATATCCAAAATTAAATAGAGACTAATGAAATTGAAAACAAAAGAATCATTCAGAAAATTAACGAAACAAAGAGTTGCTTTTTTGAAAAAATAAATAAAATAGACAAAACTTTGGCTAGACTAACTAGAAATAAAAAAGTAAAATCTCTAGTAACCTCAATCAGAAATGACAAAGGGGAAATAACAACTGATGTCACAGAGATACAAGACATTATCTCTGAATACTACCAGAAACTTTATGCCCAGAAATTTGACAATGTGAAGGAAATGGATCAATATTGGAATCGTACCCTCTCCCTAGACTTAGCCCAGATGAAATAGATCTCCTGAACAGACCAATTTCAAGCCCTGAGATCAAAGAAACAATAAAAAATCTTCCAACAAAAAAACGCCCTGATCTGGATGGCTTCACACCATAATTTTATCAAACCTTCAAAGAAGAGCTTATTCCTATAGTACAGAAATTATTCCAAAAAATTGAGGAGGAAGGAATCTTCCCCAACACATTCTATGAAGCAAACATCACCCTGAAACCAAAACCAAGGAAAGACCCAACTAAAAAGGAGAATTTCAGACCAATTTCATAGATACAAAAATTCTCAACAAAATCTTAGCCAATAGATTACAGCTTATCATCAAAAAAGTCATACATCATGATCAAGTAGGTTTCATCCCAGGGATGCAAGGCTGGTTTAATGTATGCAAGTCTATAAACGTAATTCACCATATCAACAGAAGCAAAACCCAAAACTGTATGATTCTCTCAATAGACGCATAAAAAGTATTTGAGAAAATCCAGCATACTTTTCTAATTAGTACAGTGAGGAGCACAGGGATAGGTGGCTCATTTCTGAAACTTATTGAAGATATCTATGACAAACCCACAGCTAATATTTTACTGAATAGAGTAAAACTTAAAGCTTTTTCTCTTAGAACTGGAACCAGAAAAGGTTTTCCTCTCTCACCATTACTATTCAACATAATCCTGGAAGTTCTAGCTAATATAATTAGACAAGACAAGAAAATAAAGGGCATCCAAATGGGAGCAGAGGAAGTCAAACTCTCCCTTTTTGCTGATGATATGATCTTATACTTAGAGAACCCTAAAGACTCAACCACAAGACTCTTGGAAGTCATCAAAAAATACAGTAATGTCTCAGGATATAAAATCAATGTTCACAAGTCAGGTGCCTTTATATATGCCAACAACAGCCAAGATGAGAGGTTAATTAAGGACTCAACTACCTTCACAATATCCCCAAAGAATATGAAATACTTAGGAATATACCCAACAAAAGATGTGAAGGAGTTCCATAAAGAAAATTATGAAACCCTCAGAAAGGAAGTAGCAGAGGACATTAACAAATGGAAAAACATACCATGCTCATGGCTGTGAAGAATCAACACTGTTAAAATGTCTATACTTTCCAGAGCAATTTACTGATTCAACACCATCCCTATTAAAATACCAACATTCTCCTTTCAAGGCTTGGAAGAAATGATTCTTTAATTTGTTTTTATTATTATTTATTATTATTATTAAATCATAGCCGTGTACATTAATGCAATCATGGGGCAATCATTTTGGAAAGATGTTTGGAGAACACTTAGAGATCTAAAAATAGATCTGCTATTCAATCTTATAATTCCTCTACTAGGTATATACTCAGAAGACCAAAAATCACATTATAACAAAGATATTTGTACCAGAATGTTCATTGCAGCCCAATTCATAATGGCTAAGTCATGGAAAAGGCCCAAGCACCCATCGATCCACGAATGGATTCTGCGATTTGTATGGAACTATAAAAAATCCCATATAGCTAAGGCAGTTCTTCGTAATAAAAACAAACCTGGGGGTATCACCTAACCAGATTTTAGGCTGTATTACAAGGCCATAGTAGTCAAGACAGCATGGTACTGGCACAAAAATAGAGACATAGACATTTGGAATTGAATAGAAAACCAGGAAGTGAATCCAATCCAACAACTTACTGCCACTTAATCTTTGATAAACCAAACAAGAGCGTCCACTGGGGGAAAGACTCCCTATTCAATAAATGGTGCTGGGAGAACTGGATATCCACATGTAAAAGACTGAAACTGGACCCGTACCTTTCTCCACTCACAAGAATTGATTCAAGATGGATAAAGGACTAAATTTAAGGCATGAAACTATAAAAATTCTCAAAGAAAGAATAGGAAAAATACTGGAAGATATTGGCCTGGGGAAATACTTTATGAGGAAGCCTGCCATGGCAATAGCAACAACAGCAATAATAAACAAATGAGATTTAATTAAACTGAAAAGCTTCTGTAGAACCAAGGACACAACAACCAAAGCAAATAGACAACCTAGTCAATGGGAAAGGATATTTGCATATTTTGAATCAGACAAACACTTAATAACCAGGACCTATACAGAACTTCAATTAATCCACAAGAAAAAAGTAAACAATCCCATACATCAATGAGGAAGAGAGATGAATAGAATCTTCTCTAAAGACGACAGACGAATGACTAGCAAACATAAAAAAATGCTCATCATCCCTAATTATTAGAGAAATGCAAATTAAAACCACCCTCAGATATCACCTAACCCCAGTGAGAATGGCCTATATCACAAAATCTCAAAACTGCAGATGCTGGCGTGGATCTGGAGAGAAAGGGTCACTTTTACACTGTTTGTGGGACTGCAAACTAATACAACCTTTTTGGAAGAAAGTATGGAGAAATATCAAAGGACTCAATCTAGACCTCCCATTTGATCCTGCAATCCCATTACTCAGCATCCATCCAGAAGGAAAAAAAAAACAAACAAACAAAAAACTTTTAGTATAAAGACACTTGTACTAGGCTGTTTATTGAAGCCCAATTTATAATTGCCAAAATGCGGAAATAACCTAAATTTCCTTTAACCCAGGAATGGATTGGTAAGCTATGGTATATGTATACCATGGAATTTTATTTAGCCATAAAAAATGGGGATTTTGTAGCATTTGTACTAACCTGGATGGAGGTGAAGCACATTATTCTTAGTGAAGCATCACAGGAATGGAGAAGTATGAATCCTATGTATTCAACTTTGTTATGAAGACAATTAATGACATGGTGGGGCATGGGGGAAGGGGAGACCAGCCAGAGAAGGAGGGAATGGGTGAAGGAAATTAAAAGAAAAAAAAAACAGAAAAGATAAGAAAGTAGTGACTAATTCTCACATAAATTGGATTTACTTTTGATCAAAGTACATTACTTAAACATTAATTTTTAATTCAACTTTGATATGTTGTTTAGGATATTGCATCCTCATTTATAAGTGACATATGTTTGTAATTTCCCCTTTATAATAATATATTTTCTCCAATTTTAATATCAGGTGTACCCAGATCAAGTAGAATGATTTTGAAATATTTCTTCTTTTTCTATTGTCTATAAGATTAGGCATTATCTGTTTTTTGAAATTATCTTTTACTTTTATTTATGAATATTAGTTGTCTGTTTTTTGAAACTTAAAAAAAATAAGAAGTTAACTGATGACTCCATACTGAATCTCAGAGTCAAAGCATTCTATAATAGACATACTCTTATTTGACAACGTGAATGTTACTTTCTTTGCATTATTATTATTATTACTTAATATTTCCATGTAGCAATTGTCTGATTCCTTTTCTGATTGTATTTATGTTTGTTCCTTCTTTACGAGGTTTTTGTTTCTAGTCCTTATCTTAAACATTGTTATTGTTATTAAATTTTAAGCCTTTTTAATTTTATGAAAGCAAAAAAATGGAAACCTAATAAATACATGTATATGTAAAAAAATGGTGTAAAGGCATTTGTAAAAGTAATCTTTAAGATCAATAACCACAGGACGATATTCTTGTGGGATAGTAGCTAGATTAGGCATTCAAGGTTGAAGAGCCCCCCCATAAGAGTAATTCTAGTAGTAGTAATTTGACTAATATCAAATTATGAGTAAATCTCCATTTCCTTGACTTTTTTTGGAATACAGAAAATAGGTGTGTTCCAAGCACTAAGTGAAGTTTCAATGTGACCAACTTGTGAGTGTTCTGAGACTAGTTGCTGGGTGTAAATTAATCTTTCCCCTTTAATAATCATTGTTGCACCCAAAGCCAGGGACTCAGTCTCCACCGTAACCTGAGCAGTTCAATCTCAGTGACCACTAATTAAAAGGGTATCCTAAAGTGATTTGAACATCCCACTATGAAAATATGTCATGTCCCCACAAAGAAAATGACAACTATAAACTGTGGGGACAGACAGTGGCCAATGATTATCTGGTCTTAGGCATTGAAGAAAATGTACACTTTGTTTAGGGCTTTTTGTTCCTCCCCACCTAAATGGTGTTGAAAGAGGTGGTTGTTTTCCAATATTTAGACCAATGTTTAGCTACTATAATAGTAATATCAGCTCCAGAGTCCACAAGCTCTATGAAAGGCCTCTGGTTAGTTAATTGTTATAGCCATAAAAGGTCTGCTTTTACTTAGTTTTGCAGCCCCCAAAATATGATTGTGTTTTCCTTTTTTAACTAAATTACATATTTTATTCAAATTTCTTTAGTTTTTACACTAATGTTATTTCTCTGTTCCAAGATCATTTTAATATTTATTTATTTATTATTGGCAATATCAGGAGAGAAGTAATCTTCTATTTTAATAACATAAGGCATTAAGTACTACTTCTTCAATAGGTTCACTTTTATAAAAAAGTGTGAGGGCTATGGACAAAAATAGTAACTTTAACATAGCTGTCATCATCAGGCTCAATTATAGCAGGAATTACTTGAAGTTTATGGCCCCAATACATTTCTATGTCTACTATGACTCCTAATGAGCCCTAGGCGGGGGAGGCCATGGAGATGAGTAGGTAATTCCCTGAATTCTCTTTTCTGAGCTATATTTATGTCTTCAATTATCCAAAGAAAGTATACAAACTCTGTGTGGGGGAGTCATTAGACATATGATTGGGCATACTTTAATATGAAGATCAATTGATTCTAGGATTTTTTTGTTTCTTTTTTTTTTTTTTGGCTTCCCCTTTAATTTCCCATTTTTTGGTATTGTTTCATGAGTAAATATTATTCCTCTTGGCATAATCTCATCTCCTTTGGGTAGGTATAGATTTATTAGACCTCCCTTCTTCAGTTGAGTTATTTCTGTGGGAAGTTCTTCAGGAGAGTGTTTAGGGATTAACTCCTATTGTTTCCTAGGGCACAGAGTCTACAACCCATTTCCCATTTAAAGGATTGCTCTGAGCATCAAATGTAGAGTGGCATTGGCTGGCCCAATGAAATCCTTTGCCAAATCAAGAGCATTTGTTTTAAGCAGGTTTGAAGAGTAGTTCTTGCTATTATTAAGAGAACAAACCTTACAAACATGTTCTTCCTGCCTACAATTAAACATGGGTGTGGGCTTTCAGAGCAGCAGCTAACATTTCAGCTTGAGCTGAGACCATAACCTGGGTTTTATAATTCTCTGTCCTGATGTTCTGAAAGCTTTTGATCAGTTTTGTAACCCAGGAGGTGAGCTTTGGCTCATTAAATGGGCTAGCACATATTTACAATCATCATTTTTATTTTCAAAAGCCAATTGTGAGATTAAAATTTTGGATGCATCAGGGTTATCTATTTTCCTATTTATGGCTGTTTTCAGCCAGTCAGTGAAATCTAAATAGGATTCAGACACTCCTTGGAGGATGGTGGAAAAGAAACAAGCTGGCTTATTAGTCTCAGGGATTTTAGCCTAGGTTTTGAAAGCAGCCAAAGATGTTTGGTAATGGGCCTGAATGGCAGCTTGGTTTTGCAGATGGGAATAATTCCCTTCAGCAATAAGCATATCACAAGGAAATTGTCCACCTGTTGTCCCATTAGGTAGTGAAGCAGGATAGCATTGATTATAGAATTCTTCATGCTACATGCTACACTGGCCTGGAGTAAACACAAATCTTATTAGGGATTTCCAGTCCCACGGGTCATCTTGTAACTATCTAATAGATTCTGTGAGATTTTAAGTAAAATTATTTTGCATCCAATTATTATTTACACTTGTTATTAGTTCTTTATATAAAGAATATGGAGGTGTTGGTCTCTGGGTCCCTGCCCTCCCTCTTGGATGACAGGAAAGGCATAGGTGCACTCGCCATCCTTCTATATCCCTTCTCTTATGCAACTTAATGTAACTGGGAGGTCTGTTTTGGTTGTTGTGTGTCAGGTGTGGAAGGTTGTGGGATTGATTCAGAAAGGAAAACGGAAGGGACAGATTCCTCAGCTACTGACTGGCAGGGTAGTAAAAGTGCCTGCAGAGAGAGAATGGGAAAGTGTGGGGGGTTGAGCTAGATGTTTGTTCTTTAGGGAATTTTAGTTTTGTGTGTATGGGATGAATAGCTAAACATCATTGACTCCAAATTACCAATTGTGAGATGGTCACTGGTCCCAGGGATTGATTGGTACAACCAGTGTCCTATTCACTCCCAGTGTTTTAAGTTTAAACTGCCTTGTCTTGGGTACCAGAGACACAGGATTTGTAACATGATCAAGAATTTAGTTAGCTGGTGGCTTGACATTTTACAGCCTGCAGGTTTAAACAGGCATCACATCTGCTGCTTGTGTTGTTTCTGTTCTTTTGTTAATGAATTCCCCATAACAAAGAATGGAAAACAAACATAGCAAGAAAAGAAAGTGGAAGAGAGAGTGAAAGTAAATGATGGTGAAAAAATATCCCATGGGTCTGTTCCTGAATTCAATCTTCCCATGGGTGTCCAAGGCTATTCCTGTGTCACTCCAGGGATATTGGGACAATGGCCTGTGGAAATCTTTTAACACCTACTCAGTTCATTCCCTTTCAACTGAGGGACACAGTGGAAAATGAAACTTAACCACAGGAACTAGAAAGAGAAAAGACACCTTCTAATTCTTATTGTAACCCCTTGATCCACCCACTAGATAAACAGGAGGTGGTTTCCCTTTTACTGAAATGTGGTGGTAGGTGAAGAAAAAAGTAGAAAAGACAGAAAGTAAAATAGGAGGGAGAGAGAGTTTGGAGGCATGATCTTTACAGTCAAGTGAGTGAAATGGTGAGGTGGAGGATGTGGAGTATGGAAGAAGGAAGGAATCTCATGGGTATTTTGCTAAAGCTAAGTGTCACTGCAGGTTTCCAGAGCTTGCCTCATGGCATTGGTATTTTCTTACCAAGATACTGTGTGCATTCATTCTCTTTTCAACCAGGGCTTTTGTGAGACTGGCATGGTACAATCTCTTCCCCTCTGCTATCATGACTTGAGAGAAGTCCTCAGACAGGGGAACCAGTTGTTGCAGTATGAGAATCAAGCCACAATGCAGTGGACTTGGAGTTCCTCCTTGAGCAGGAACTTGCTTGACTGCCTGGGGTCTGGAAGACAAAGGTTAAGAGTCAACACTTTTCTCATTCCCACACTGTTTCAGTGATCATTGGGCTACCAAGGTACTTGAAAGCTTTTCCACCTCCACAAGCCCAAGCATTGCAGAAACTACAGAATTATGGGGATAATTTATGTAATCCCAGAGCTTGGACATTCTGTGTGGGGTTCCCCTTCAAGGATAGTGATCTAAGAGGCCAGAGAACCAGCATTCTTCTACTTAGATTCTTATTCTCTCCTGCCCTTTTCCCATCCACTGCAACTGGGAGAGCAGAGTGAGCTGGGAACATGGCAAGCAGCCACCTCTCCCAAGATGGTGTGTCCTCTAGTGTGAGGTTTCCATAGAGAATGGAACCTAAAACTTTCCCCTTGAAGACCTGGGGTGCTCTATCTGGGAGCTTCCTGGCCAGTCTCATTTCCTAGAGATACATGATAGTGGGACAAATATGCAGGCTTGATTCCATGCCCCCAGGATTGAGCAGATTGCAGGGGAGAGCTTTGGGAGCTGGATTTGGAAGTCACGGGAGTCCACATAGGTAGAACTGATAAAAGAATACTGTGGGTGTCTGAGATGCAATGATCTGTGGGAGTGCCCAATCCCCCAAAAGCTGCACTATGAGATTAGACTAGGTCCTCTGATAAAGAAGATTGCAGCCCATGGCACCATGGCAACCAAGTTCAGTATGCTCAAACACCCATTCCCAAATGGACACCAGAGGGCAAGGGTAACAGAAGAGTTTACTTCTCACATTCAGTTAGGTAATTGTCACCTCTTTATCATGAGCAATCTTCTTGGTTTTGAGAGCCTGCCTGACACTCCTCCCAGCACCTCTCTGCAGCATCTGGGAAGATAAAGCTTAAGCCACGCTGAGGCTTTACAAAGTCATTAAAGCTTGCCTAACCAAACCATGCCTAGCTTCATCCTCCAACTACCTCTGAGAGGAGGACAAGCGACCCCTTGGCAGCTACATGGCCCTGACCAAAGCCTGTGACATTCGAGTGGTCCTCCTAACAGACCAGAGCTCAAAAGAGGAACAAAGGAACATCTCTGCAATTAGCCCCTTCCTGTAAGCATCAGCCACTGACAGGGAGAACATCTCTATGACTCATTACAGCATCCACCAACTCAATCAAACAGGGTTTGGCTGATACTTACTCACAAGCATCACCTACCATTTCAGATATTAAGCTGGAGGTTCTAATGCAATTCACACTGCTGGGAAGAGATGACAACAACAGGACAGAAACAACCCCAGGGGGGCACTGTTCTTCAGGAGAGAAACAAAAGTTACAGGTATCTCAATCTGTGAGGGGTCTTCATCTTTCACTACAGACTTCTGGGATGACTGGGAAGCTACATTCAAGTGGAGAACAGGTGCAGCAGAGATCTAGTGAGTGCCAATTCCAGGTTTCTTTTCTTTTTTTTTTTCCATTAAATCATAGCTGTGTACATTAATGTGATCATGGGGCACCATACATTGGTTTTATAGACCGTTTGACACATTTTCATCACACTGGTTAACATAGCCTTCCTGGCATTTTCTTAGTTACTGTGTTAAGACATTTATATTCTACATTTACTAAGTTTCACAGGTACCCTTGTAAGATGCACTGCAGGTGTAATCCCACCAACCACCCTTCCTCTGCCCATCCTCCCCCTCCCTCCCCTCCCTCATCGATCCACAAGTGGATTAATAAATTGTGGTATATGTACACCATGGAATACTATGCAGCCTTAAAGAAAGATGGAGACTTTACCTCTTGAATGTTTACATGGATGGAGCTGGAACATATTCTTCAGTAAAGTATCTCAAGAATGGAAGAAAAAGTATCCAATGTACTCAGCCCTACTATGAAACTAATTTATGGCTTTCATATGAAAGCTATAACCCAGTTATAACCAATTCCAGGTTTCTGCAACTAACACAATCCTTAGTACTCTGGCATATAAATCCAGGTCCACTTGGTAACTAGGCTTTCAATAGTAGCTTTTGTATCACCCCTGCCAAGGCAAGGAGGGAACATACACTCCTCTATGTTGTGCATTGTGACTGGGCACCACACAGGGCTAATCCATAGTATGGGAGCTGGACAGAAGAGGTGTCTCAGATGACACAGACACCACTTAGGAAACCTTGGATGACTGCTTTAGTGGACCCTAGATTTGGAGGAGAACCTTAGCCAAGCAGTAGCTTCAGCCAACCTATGCAAACCCTGGGCTGCTAAGTCAAATCCTTACCTTCTGTGACTAGCCACAAGCAGTCCCCATGGTGGTGGAACAGCCCCCTATATGGGACGCTCTACCCCAAACATTCCTAGAGCCAATTATGAAACTTTCACTATGCTTAGATCCAAGGCTTCAGGTCCCCAGATGGGCATATGGCTCCATCTCTGACACTCAAGGATTTTTTCTGGGTACTAAGACCCCACATTGAGTCTCCATCACTACCACTGAGCCAAAAGAACCTCCCAGAGGTCTAATACTTCACTCCCTAACCCCACAGGCCTGATTATCCATCACTCCTGGACTTGGCTCAAGAAAGTCCTTGGCAAAGGAGAGCAGGTGCCTTGCAATCGTATTAATCCAGAGCGAAGAAAAGAGAAGTCAGATGAGAAGAAACCCACGAGATAACCTTGGCATTATTAAAAAGCAAAATAGTTTGACACTATTGTCAATGTGAACACAATGGAGCTACAGTAGTGGACTCCACTCACAAGTAAATTGCCAAAATGATGGAAGTGGAATTCAGAAGATAGATGGGAAATAAATGAATACAATTGAAAAGTAAGTTAAAAAAAAAAAACAAAAGAAGCAAAAAAGTCTCAGGAAATCAATGAAAAAAAATGAAAAAGTCACTAGAGAGCTATAAAACATACAAAAGGACATAATAGAACCTAAAGAAGTGAAAGAGGTATTTAAAGAATTTCAAAACACAGCCAAAGTCTTAACAATATACTAAACCAAGGAGAAGAAAGAATCTCAGAGCTTGAAGACAAAGTTCAGCATCTAATTTAGTCATTCAAAAAGGTAGAAAAAAGTATAAAGAAGTCTAGTCACAGAGACATACAGGACTTTATGAAATGAACTATCATTTGAATTATAGTAATTTCTGAGGAAAAAGAAGAGACAGCTAAAATCATGGGAAATCTATTTGAGGAAGTAATTCAGGTATCAGTTATCTCCAGAATTTCAGGGTTACAAGTACAGTACAGACATCAAACACTGGGAAGATTCATAGAATATAGATCATCTCTAAGGCAAATAGTAATCATCCTGTCCAAAGTCAAAATGAAGGAGAAAATTGTACAAGTGGCAAGACAAAAGCATCGAATAACCTAAAAAAAGAAAACAAATCAAGCTAACTGCACACTTGTCAGTAGAAACCTTACGAGCCAAAAGGGTTTAGGGTACCTTCTTCAATTGCCTTAAACAGAACAATTGCCAACCTGTATATAATTTTGCATCCTACAATCAATAGAAAAATTAAGTCTTTTCCAGTCCAACACTAAGGGGGCTTACCAGTACCAGACTTGCCCTGCACTCACTACTCAGAACATCATTACACACAAAGGAATACAACACATACCCACCAGTGTAAAATCATCTGCAAAACACACAAAAATTCACAACTCTTATAAAACAATAGAACAAGAGGTAAAATGAAGCAATAAGGGACTACCCAGCAAGATTAACAGACCAACATCCCACACACTAATACTAATGAAAATCTGAATGCTCCTTTCAAAAGACATAGGTTGGATGAATGGATGAAAACACACAATTTAAATATCTTTTGCTGCTGTTGTTGTTGTTGAGACAGACTCTTACTATGTTACCCTAGGTAGAATGCCATGGCATCACAGCTCACAGTAATCTCAAACTCTTTGGCTTAAGTGATTCTCTTGCCTCAGCCTCCCCAGTAGGTGGAACTACAGGCACCCACCACTGTGCCCGGCTATTTTTTGTTGCAGTTGTCATTGTTGTTTAGCTGGCCCAGGCCAGTTTCAAACCCATCACCCTTGGTGTATGTGGCTGGCACCACTGTAACCACTGTGCTACGGGCGCTGAGCCTAAATATCTTCTGTCTCCAGGAAATACACCTAAGCCACAAAGACACACACAGACTTAACTTGAAAGGATAGAAAAGAAGTTTAACACAAATTGAAATTAAAAGAGAGTAAATATAGTCATTCTCATATCAGATAAAATTAATCCTATAAAGGTGAATAAGGCATTATATAAAAAAGAGAGCAATTCTACCAGAAATAACAATCCTAAATACATATATATATATATAACCAACACAGGAGCTCCCAGACAAATAAAACAAATTGTACTAGAGTTAAGCAAAGAAATAAATGACACCATCATAATTGCTAGGGAAGATAATACCCTACTGTCAGAGCTCAACAGTGCATCAAAACAGAAACTAAATGAAGAAATGATGGACCTAAACCAACCAAACACTAAATCAAACTTACCTAACACACATTTACAGAAACTTCTACCCATAAACTGCAGAATGTATATTCTTCCCATCAGCACTTGGGACATTGTCCAAGATGGATCATATCTTCAGCTGCAAAAACGTCGCAATAAATTAAAAAAAAAATTGAAATCATACCAGGTGCTTTCTCGGACCATAGAGAAATAAAACTAAAAATCAATCACAAAAGAAACACTCAAACCTCACAAAGTGATGGTACTAAACAGTTATCAGATCAAGAAACAAATTAAGATGAAAATACAAAAAATTCTTTGATCTGAATAACAAAAAGTTAAAAGTAATCAAAAACTATGGGACACAGCAAAAGCATTCTTCAGGGGAGAAATTTGCAATCTTAAGCACTTATAAAAAACAAAATAAACAAACAAAAATAGAAAGAAGGTCAGGTGCAGTGGCTCACACCTATAATCCTATCACTCTGGGAGGCCAAGGTGAGAAAATTCCTTGAGCTCAGGAGTTCAAGACCAGCTGAGCAAGAGTAATAGCCCATAGGAGTGATCCCATGGGATATCTCTCTTGCTCAGGCTGATTTTGAACTCCTGAACTCAAGGGATTCTCTTGCCTTGGCCTCCCAGAGTGATAGGACTACAGGTGTGAGCCACTGCACCTGACCTTCTTTCTGTCTTTTGTTTGTTTGTTTGTTTATTTTGTTTTGTTTTGTTTTTATAACACACTTATGGTGCATAATGCAAGGGTACTTGTCAGATTTATTAAATATAGAGTATAAATGTCTTAACACAATAAATAAACGAGATGAGGTTTATATTAACCAGTGTGATGTAAACGCTCCTAATTGTATATGAAATCAGCACACTGTACCCCATACATGCATTAATGTATACATGATCTGTGTTTATGATTTAATAAAAAATAAAAAAATGAAAAAATATGTTTAAAATGAGTGATATCCCATCACTGCTAACAATAGAAAAACTAGCTGGGCACGTGTTCACTTTGGCAATAGTGTCAAACTATTTTGCTTTTTATTATTGCCAAGGTTATCTTGTGGGTTTCTTCTCATCAGGCTTCTCTTCTCTTAGTTCTAGATTAATAGGATTGAAAGGCACCTGCATGTCTGTAGTCCCAGGTATCTCAAGACGGTGAGGCAAGAGTATCATTTGAGCCCAGGAATTTGAGGTTGCTGTGAGTTATAATGCCATAGGACTCTAGTCTGGGGCAACAGAGTGAGACTGTCTCAAGAACAAAGCAAACAAACAAACAAACAAACAAAAAAAAAAAAAAACAGAAAGACCACAATTTGACAACCTAATGTTGTATTTCAAGGAACTAGAAAAGGAAGAACAAAACAAAATCCAAAGTTAGGAGAAAAAATAATATTGAGGGTCAGAGCAGAACTAAAGAATTGGGAAGCAAAGCAATACAGTGTATTAGCGAAATAACAAGTTGGTTCTGTAAAAAGACAAAATCAACAGACTTCTTGCTATAAGGAGAATCAGCACTTCTGTGCTCATTTCATGTAAGACCCAAATAAGCTCAATTCAAAATGAAAAAGGATGCATTACAACTGATACCACAGAAATACAAAATATCACCCATGAATACTCTATAAACTTCCACAAGCATAAACTAGAGAATGTAGAGAAAATGGACAAGTCCTGCAAATACACAACCTCCCAAGCCTCAACCAAGAAGAAACAGAGCTCCTTAGCAGTTGAATAACTAACAGTGAGATTAAAACAACAATAAATTCTCCCAGAAACAAAGGAAATAAATGGGAGAGATGGATTCAGCACTGAATTTTATCAGATCTACAAAGGGGACCTGGTACACATAATACTGAAATTATTCTGCAATATTGAGAATAAGGGAAAAATTACATTTCACCTTCCCCAACTCATTCTATGAAGCCAAGATCTCATCAATACCAAAACCTGGAAAGAACACAACAAAAAAAAGAAAATTATAAACTAATAAACCTTGTGAATATAGATGCAAAAATCCTCAGTAAAGCACTAGAAACCTGAATTCAACAGCACATGAAAAATTAATCCACCAAGATTAAGTGGGCTTTATTCCCGGGATGCAAGGATGGTTCAACATATGCAAATAAATAAATGTGATTGACCACATAAACAAAAGAAAAGATTAAAAACATATGATCACCTGGGTGCATTGGCTCACACCTCCCAGCACTCTGGGAGGCTGAGATGGGTGGATTGCTTGAGTTCACAAATTCGAGACAAGCCTAAGCAAACGCGAGACATTGTGTCTGCTAAAAATAGAAAACCTGAGGCAAGAAAATTGCTTGAGCTCCAGAGTTGGAATTCGCCATGAGCTATGATGATGCCATGTCACTTTACCCAGGGTGACAGCTTGAAACTCTGTCTCAAGAGAAAAAAAATGATCATCTCAAAAGCTACATAAAAAACATTCAACAGAATCCAGCACCCTTTCATGGTAAAAACAAACCAGGCATAGAAAAACATATTCAGAATTATAAAATCCATATATTTCAAAGCCACAGTGAACATCATACTGAATGTGGAAAAGCTGAACATATTCTCCCTAGGAACTTCGGCAAGACAAAGATGCCCCTTGTCAGCACATCTATTCATTATAGTTATAAAATTCCTAGTCAGAACAAACAGCCAAGAGAACTAAATTAAAGGTGCCCAAATCAAGGCAGAGCAGTTTATCCTATCACTCATCACTGTATCTAGAAAACTCCAAAGATTCCAATAAGACTCTCTTAGAATTGATAAATTAATTCGGCAAAGTCTCATTGATACAAAATCAATACACGTAAATTAATAGCATGTCTATAGATCAATGACAGTCAAACCAAGAATGAAATCAGAGATCCAATGCCTTCATCAAAGCTTCAAAGAAATTAAAATACCTAGGAATATTTTTAAACAGGATGTGAAAATGTCTACAAGGAGAACAATGAAACTCTGAAGAAATAAATCACAGATGACACAACTAAATGGAAGGTAGAATCAATATTGTTAAAATGCCCATACTACACAAAGTGATTTACACATTTATTATAATCCCTATCAAATTACTAATGTCCATTCATGAGTCAATGGGCACTTGGGTTTTTTCCATGACTTAGCAATTATGAATTGGGCTGCAATAAACATTCTGGTACAAATATCTTTGTTATAGTCTTCTGGATATATATCTAGTAGAGGATAATAGGATGGAATGGCAAATCTATTTTTAGATCTTTTGGTGAAAGTATTTCAGACTGCATATGGAACCAGCACATTGTACCTCATGATTGCATTATTGTACACAGCTATGATTTAATAAAAAAAAATATATGAATGTCATACTTCACAGATCTGGAAAAAAGAAATTCTACGCTTTGTTTGAAACCAGAAAAAAAGGAGACCAAATATTCAAAGGAATCTTAAGAAAAAAAAAAAACAAACAAACAAATCAGGAGGCATCACATTACCAGCCTTCAAACTATACTACATGTCTATAATAACCAAAACATCATGGTATTGGCACAAAAATAGAGAGAGAAATGGAACAGAACAGAGAATTCAGATATAAAATCACTCACGTACAGCCACCTGATCTTTGACAAAGCCAATAGCAGTATACACTAGGGAAAATAATCTCTATTCAATAAATGGTGCTAGGAAAATTGGATAGCCACATTCATAAGAGTGAAACAGGATCCATACCCTTCACCAGTAACAAAAATTAATTCAAGATGGATAAAAGACTTAAATGTAAGACATTAAGCCATAAAAAGAAAATGTAAAAAATCTAATAGATGGGCGGCACCTGTGGCTCAGTGAGTAGGGTGCCGGCCCCATATGCCGAGGGTGGCGGGTTCAAACCCAGCCCCGGCCAAACTGCAACAAAAAAATAGCCGGGCGTTGTGGCAGGCGCCTGTAGTTCCAGCTGCTCGGGAGGCTGAGGCAGGAGAATCGCGTAAGGCCAAGAGTTAGAGGTTGCTGTGAGCCGTGTGACACCACGGCACTCTACCGAGGGCGGTACAGTGAGACTCTGTCTCTACAAAAAAAAAAAAAAAAATCTAATAGATATTGACCTAGGCAAAGAATTTATGAAATGAACTCCAATAGCAATCACAGCAGAAACAAAAGTAAATGGGACTTGATTAAATTGGAACGTTCTTCACGTCTAAACCTCTACCTCTGAGAATATGCCCTTTAAGGCAGTCTAACAATATTTATCAAATGCCTTAGCAGTGTACTTAATGATTGACCTAAAAATTCCACTTTTTTCAAAAATCTGAAAGTAAGACAGTTGTCCAACAAGAAAGTATTGATTAGATAAATTATGTTTTCATTCTAACTGTGTGCTCCTAAGGAATCTTTAAAAACAATGTTCTCAAAGTTTTTTTTTTGAAAATATATCTTTAGACTGTGAAATAAAAATACTACATATAGTTATTGCTTCAGTATCTTTTTCTATGTGTATATGCTTTATTTCATAAATTGAAGCATATTATATTGTATTCAAGCCTTTTAAAATACACACAATTAGCAAATTTCTAGGTCTTCACTGTCTCTCACAAAAATGGTGTTAACCCCTGAGCCCACTCTATAAACTCTATTTTTTTCAGACTGAGTCTCACTTTGTTATCCTCTGTAGAGTGCTGTAACATCATAGCTCTCAGCAACCTTAAACTCTCAGTCTTCTAGTAGCTGGAACTACAGGCCCCCCCACAATGCCTGGCTATTTTTAGAGACAGGGTCTTGCTCTGGCTCAGGCGGGTCTCCAATCCATGAGCTCAGGCAATCCAGCTGCCTCGGCCTCCCAGAGTGCTAGGATTGCAGGCATGAGCCACCTTGCCCAGCCTACTCTACTATGTTTCTATTGTCTACATTTTCCTCATTCTCTCTTCACTGCCGAGGATTGGGGACACTCACGGGTTGTGTGGGGGCTTGCTTCTTACACATGGTCTTTCACAGAGTATAAAATTTTCATCTTCTAACATCCATCTTATTATTTTTTGTCTTGTGAATGCCTTTTATTTTTTTGTGTTAAAAGTCATCCCCAAACCCAAGGTCACCTGGCTTTTAGTCTATGTTTTCTTCTAGAATCTTCAAAGGTTTGCATTTTAAGTCTTGAGGACTATTTTGAATGAATTTTTGTGTAAGTTGTAAAGTTTGTGTCTACATTTATTTCATGTCTGATATGTTTCAATTAGCTTTACCTTCACTATTTTTGTAAAAGGTAGTAAGCCTCATTTCAGAGTGAATGTGGAGAACTGTGGCCCTGAATAACCTGCATTCTAAATTTCACTGGTGTCGGAGGACACAGTTCTCACCCAGTGAGCGCCAAGAGGCTGCAGTGCTGGCGACGGCCAGCAGAGAGAGAACCGCCTGTCCTCTGGACGGTGAACGTGAGGGTTCCAGGCAGCTTCTCTGCCTCTGCTGGACTGAGGGGTCAAGGAGCCGCCCGCACTTTAGCGGGACACCCTCGGGATGCTGGGGCTCCAACATGTTAAAGCTACCTTCCTGTCTCAGCCCCACCTGCTGAGTAGCAGCTGATGTTCAGAGACCCGGAAGGGGTCTCCCAGTGGAAAATGGAAATAGAGAGCTCACTGTGTCTACCACCCTTATGTCCTCCACATACGGGTTGCGGTGGTCACTGGTGTGGTGCCCATTTAGTGGCTTCTCTACACTAAAGTGACATCAGACTGTTACCTGGGTGCTTGGTTCCACAGCTGTGCTGAACTGGATTTGGGTCACGCTTGGCCTTTGCAACCAACTTTGATGTCTGCTTTACTGACAGGGTGTTGACAAGATTGTTTATAAAAGTCGTTTACTTCCTGGCTAGGCTTGGTGACAGGCTTCTGTATTCCCAGCTACTGGGGGGAGGCTGAGGCAGGAGGATCGCTTGAGCCAGGGAGCTTTAGGTTGCTGTGAGCTATGGCACCTCAGCACTCTAACCAGGGAGACAGAGTGAAGCTCTGTCTCAAAAAAAAAAAAAAAAAAAAAAAGTCCTTTACTTCCAATAATTTTATACTTCTGGGGAACTCACAATAGCAGCACAATGTACTCGTTATCCTGCCTCTCAGATTCCCTAGTCGTTACTGATTTCTATGTCAGACTTGTCATTACACGTAAAGTATTCCCAGGTATTTGACCCAAAGCCAAGATATTGTCCCAGGTGGTTACCATTTCCAAATCAAGAAATGCCTGGTTCTTACCTAACAGTTCAATCTATGGACGCACTTCACTTGACCACCTGCAGCTGCTGGGGAAGGTGCACATCCCACCAGTCTGCAGCCTCCTGAAGCTCCGGCTTGTCAGTGCAGCTCGGCGTGCACCTGTTCCCCTTTGAGCCTGTCCCTCTGCGAGTAAGTGTGGCTGTTGTTGGACTAATGAGTCTGTCATTTAAGTTAATTAATGGAGAAGTGGATGAGAGTTTAATAGTTTTACTTTTATTTATAGAAAAGTCAGCAATTTCAAACAGCGAGGATATCTTTTTAAAGAGTTGTTCTGTTGTTTTGGATTTGGGGGGGTTACTTTTATATTTTTGTAGTAAAATTATAAGTAATGTTATTAACTAGCATAGTATGTATTAAATAGATATGCCTTTCTATATATTATAAGGTTAAAATATTTTTTGTTTTTAAAGTGGTTATATTTTTAAAGTTATTTTATGTAGACTAATATAGTTAATATTTTATTAAATGTATAGAGTGTCTTGGGTCTTTAATATCATGTAATCTAGTCTTTCATTTATGAAAGTAGGGTTTGGGAGTGAATAAATAATTTTTAGATGTTGGCATGTAGGCTTATTTGATTTCATCAGGGCTTGTCTAGTAGCGTCTTCTATGTAATGGTTATTAAGGATCACAGTGGCTGTCATTTTTTTACTTTTGTATATGGGTTATATTTATGGATTTTGGGGGGTTTGTCATGAAAATAATAGCTCTGATTAAATCATTAATTTTAGGATCATGAGGTATTTTTGCTGAAAATTAATACAGTGAGTAAAGAGACAGAAAAGCAGGCATGTTTTATATATAGTGATATATAGTAGTAGGACTAACAGGAACTGAAACATATTCTTCTTAGTAAAGTATCTCAGTAATGGGGGAAGAAAAAGCATCCAATGTATTCAGTCCTACTATGAAACTAATTTATGGCTTTCATATGAAAGCTATAACCCAGTTATAACCTAAGAATATGGGGAAGGGGAAGAGGGAGGGGTGGAAGGGTGATTGGTGGGATTACACCTATGGTGCAAATTACAAGGGTATATGTGAAACTTAGTAAATGTAGAATATAAATGTCTTAACACAGTAACTAAGAAAATGCCAGGAAGGCTATGTTAACCAGTGTGATGAAAATATATCAAATGGTATATAAAACCATTGTATGGTGCCCATGATCACATTAATGTACACAGGTATGATTTAATAAAAAAATAGAAAAAAAAAAAGGAGGTCCTCCCCCTCAACATGGCTATTGTGTTATGACCATAGTGTTTGTATTTTAGTGTTAAAGAATTTTCTCCTTTGTCCCAGCTACTCGGGAGGCTGAGGCAAGAGAATCGCTTCAGCCCAGGAGTTGGAGGTTGCCGTGAGCTGTGTGAGGCCACGGCACTCTACCAAGGGCGATAAAGTGAGACTCTGTCTCTACAAAAAAAAAAAAAGAAAAAAAAAAAGAATTTTCTCCTTTGAGTTATGTTTTGGATTACATTTTTAATAGTTTGTATTTTTTAATTGACTGTATTTATTTGACAAAATAATAGATAAATTTTGGCATTTATGGTTGTATTAGACGTTGTTCAGTGTAGTTTGAATTTTTAAGTTTTTGTAACTTATCTTAATTTTGTTTCTAGCTTGAGAAGTAGTATTTAAGGCTTTCATTATAGTACAGGCCAAGTGACTAGTCTGAATGTTAAGACTAATAGTCACAGTAGGTGTTATAAAAGTGGATAAGGAGACGTATTTGGTAGTATTGAATAGGTGTATATCACTATGGCAGATGTTGGGGAAATATAGTATGTTTTTTAGGTGTGTCTGGTGAGTGTTGTATGTTTTGTATATGGTGTAGGAAAGGTATAAGGTGTCTAATAGTGTAGGGTCCACAACTGTGAAATAAAAGTTGATATATTTATTATAGTGTGAATTAAATAACTTTATATATATATATAGAGAGAGAAATTATTACAGTATAAGTTAATTAAGAAGATGGAGGGATGTATTGTTTTAATTGGAATCTGTTTTTTTTTTTTTTTTTTCCCTCTGTTCTGGTCCAGGAATCCCAGTCAGGTGTTTGAGGGAAGTTTATTTAGTGATATTATTATTTTAATTGTGTGTTTTAAAGACTTTTGGTTAGTTTGGGGGGACCTTTTTAACATGTTATGTTTGAGAGGGTCTTCTTCCTAAGGTCTTAATTAGTCTTTTAAAAAATATTTTAGTATGACGTATGACTATATTTATCTGTCTGTGTCACACAATCTTTGGCATATTGATTAGTTTTTTTAAGGAAATTTTCTTGTGAGGTCTTGATTAGTTCTCATTTATGTTAATTTAATATGCCAATTTAGTATAACTTAGGCTTGTCTGATTTTGAAAGGCAGACTGACCCCATCTTTCATTTTCCTTCCCCACCCCCCATCATTACCTGCCCATGAGCATGTACGCCTTGCAGAAATGGGTTGTTAAACAAACATACCCTATGGAGAAAGGGTAATTAGCCTAGGGTTGCAGACCCTTGTAAAATCACATTCCTATCTTCACACAACATCTGATTCCCCTTGTAACTACCCACCCCACTGCCCTATAGACCTAATCTTACAATGTCTCACTTTTGTAAACTGCTTAGCTTTAGGGATTCCACTCCCCCCACCCCAGCCCCAACTGAAAGAAAGATATAAAAACTCTTTCTAAAAAAAAAAAAAATTATGCCTGTATACAAATATTTCTTTAAATATAGGTACATGTCATTATTTTTTAATCAATCCATGATAGTTGGATATTTAAATTGTGTTCGTATTTTTATAATTGGAGTCTGTGAAAAGACAATATTGAACGGTTATCTGATTATTATTGTGTTTATTGGTTTCATATTGTTTGTACCCTCATATCAATCTGATATAAAATAAGTTATCTGATTAATTCTTGGTGTAAATTTATTTTTTAATGTGTACAAAATATTTTTTCTTTTTATTTGGGCTAATATGAGGTTACAAACAGTGAGGTTCCAATATTTGCATTTGTTAGGTAGAGTAACTCTTGTAATGTATACATACTTTTTGCTTATACTTTGAAAAACTTGAAATAAACATTAAATATTTATTTCTGTATATCTAGGCAAATATATCTCCATATCATGTTATATATCTCAAAATGCATATAATGAGAAAATAATACACCAAAATGTTAGTATCCTCATTTCTGGGTGTTAGCACTACAATATTGTTCTTTGTACATTTCATATATTAAATTTAAATGTACAAATAATTGAATAATAGAACATGGACCAAAAATGTTTACATGGTGAACATGGACTTAGGATGAGAGGAGTTATTTATTGCATTCAAATTATTGTGAATTCCTTAGACAGTGGTTTCAGTGACTTTTTGTTTCTATGCTAATATGGCTAATCCTATCGCCTTTATAACTGAAACAATTTTTCTTGGGCTACATTAATGTATTGAGTTTAAATTCAGTTCTCCCCTTAAAAAAATAAATATGGGAATGCAATTCCCTAACTATAGACAACATGCTCCATAAACCCTAATATCACTTAGATTAGAGAAAGTACAGGAGAATTAGTTACCTTTTTATAGACCTCAACTTCAGCCTGGCATAAATCCCAATACTAACAATTTTCTTTTAATTTGCTTTCTTCTTATAACATAAAATATATTTTTCAATTTACAATAATTTACAAGATTTTACATTAACTGTGTTCCAGATTTTAAAAGAAAAAAAAAAATAACATTTCACTTGTGCCCATTAAGAGTCTAGTTCTTTGTTTAGTTTCTGTTTTTGACGGTAAAGTAGAGACGTTGCTTCGCCTCTAATTTCACTTGTACTTAATGACCCTATCCTATTACTTTCTTCACATGTGTGAGCTTTCTCTTATTTTTTACTGCCCTCTGTATGCCATGGCCTCATGTAATCTTTTCTGGTTGATTCTGAGCACTCAAATTTAAACCCCTTTGTTTGCTAAAAGCAAAAAAGATAAAGCTGTTTTAACACCTCTGTTCTACATTTGTAAATGTGAAAACCATAATTGCATTTTTCTCAGCTAAACGTTTCTCTTCACCCCAAAACCTCTGTTCAAGTGAAATGGCTTGACACTTTTTTCCTCCCACCTGATCAATAGCTTTGGTAGGTGTTATATAGAATGAAGTTTGCATTCAAATGTTTCCATAGCAACCATCACACAGAGGATTATGTGAAAAACTACTTTCCGATATGACTGTCTTGTGATAAAGGGCATAAAGTTGCCAAACTAAGCTTTGTACAACAAAACGGTAAAAAACGTATTTAAACAGAATTTAGTTACATTATAAAATAAGTAAAGTGAAAGTTCACCATATGCTGCCAAAATGCAAATGATACCAGGAGTATTTTTACTTTAATGCCTTAATGCTTTTAATCTAAGAAATAGTTCATAGCTAGCAGATGGAATAGACCTCTACTTTACAGAGAAGATTAAGGCCATCCAACATGAACTCCTGAAAATTGCCTTGTCTCCATTTTATATTTTCTATCTGTAGCTATCTTCTCTTTGTTCCTTCTATCTTAAAGTGTCATTTTTCACATTCAAAAACTAATCTTTTTGTTGTGCTCTTGTTCCTATCTCTTCTGTGTTTCTGTCCATTCATTTGGGCAATCATCTATATCTTCATCGTTCCCTTTCCACTGAATCCTTCCCCATAGTTAGTAGAAATATGCAAGTCTTCCTCTAGTCTATGACACTTTTCTTTTTCCCTCCTTCTTTTCAAGTTACAGTCCCATCTTCCCACTTCCTTCAACTTTTCATTTGTAATATGCATTCACTGTCTCCATTTTCTCACCTAACATTTACTCTTCAATAGCTTGTAATCTAGCTGTCAGCTTCACTAGTTTATTGTATTTACTCTCTATAAAAATGACCTTCTAATTAATAAATCCAGTGATGACATCTCAGTTCTCATTTTACTTGACCTTTTGACAGCTGTAAGCATAGATTGCTACTTTTATCTCTTTCAGCTTCTGTGATACTTAATGCTCTTATTCTTATGCATCACTAACTATATCTTCTTGTCCTTGTATGTTCACTTTTACTATCCACTCCGTTACCATAGGCATTTCTCAAGGTGCTGACTTTGCTGCACCCTCTTCCTATTTTACATTTTCTCTACATCTTAGTTATTACCACGACTTCAAAAGCTTCATAATATACCTTTATATTCCTACCCTCTGTGTTTTACATTTTCACAAATGCCAGTACCTAGATAGATCTATGTATGCATCTCTACTCAAATTCAACATGTATGTCTCTGAATTCATCATCTATGATTTATGCCATCCACCAAATATGCTTTTCTGCCTTATTTTTCTTTACTAAGTTAGTGCCATTATCTTCCTCCAAGTCACTTGAGCTAAAGATCCTTGAGGTATCTTCAAAATTTCTCTGTTACTCCCTCACATCCAATAAGTACCCAAGAATATTAATTCTAACAGGAAAGTATATCTTACCACTATCCTCTATTTCTAATTCCATGAAGCAGCTCAGATCCAACTCTTCCTTAGACTAATTGAAAATTGTCCTAATGTTCTTCCTTTTCCAACTCTTTCTTTCCTGCAAGGCAGCCTATAAACTCAATTCAGACTCATTTTAAAGAATATTACTTAATCATTCATTCATTCAGAAGTGTATCCTGTGTGCTTATTATGCTCAGTACTTACCAAACTACACAATTCTAGGAAATATTATTGGCATTGTATTATCTGTGAATAGTGTACACTGACATAATGAAGATTATAAATTTCACAGGCTGGGGGTAGCATCCTTAATTATGATCTAGGCACTATTCTAGCCAATAGAGACTCATCAGTGATTCAAAAAGAAAAAAAAAAAATCCCTTCCCTGCTAGAGTATCCAATCTATTGGTAGAAGACAGACAATAAATACACACAACATAGACTTTTATCATGTCAATTTTAAGCTCAAAAAGTTCAGTATGTACTTGTTAAAAACGGACAAACATTTGTCTTTCTGACATTATAGTTTTGTACAATATCTGGCAATATTTTATATCCTCTGCTTAAGGTTCCCTGCAATCAAATGATATGACACCATTTCAACCTGTTCTTCAAAACATACCTTACAATATACTGCTATGTTTTGGTATTTCTTTTTCTACCTTAAAAATACTTTTTTTTCCAATTCTAACTGTTAAAGTTGTAACCACTTAAAAAAAAAAAAACTATCTACAAGGGGCATGGAGCAAGACAGTGGACTAGAGAAAGCTTTGCAGCCACACATGATGAAAATGGAGAAGAAAGAACTCCAGCTCTGCCTGGCAGGCCCTTCCAAGAGGCATCACTTTGGGGGCACAGGGAGGCAGCAGGATACTCCAGGAATGCAATAGATCAGGAGTAGTGAAAAAATGGCACAGAGGGTGAGTTTTTGTGTGTTGGCAGAGGCCAAGTGGCTCGGCAGTTTTCAGAGAGAGAGGGCCTATCCTCTCTCTTTTTTGATTTTTTGATTTTTTGCACACGCGCGTGTGTGTGTGTCTGTGTGTCTGTGTACCTGGGCACTTGGTGAATTTAACCTCAGGAGAGGCTGGGCAAGCAAGTGAATAATCTTAAACAGTGCCCAGGGGCTGGGACAGAGCTAGAGTGGAGTGGAGCTCTGCTATTCAGCTGCTTGCTGGGGCCCATGTATTGTGGGAGACCTGCCTTGCAGGATCAGCCCACAAGATCCTAGTGTGAAGCCAGTTCTGGAGTGTCTGTTAAGCTGGATAGCCACCCTTGGGAAGACTTGAGCAACACCTGCTATCCTGGGAAAGCCACTGCATGGCCACAGAACATGGTTTGGAAAGGTTGAGGCATGTCTATTAAGCAGGATGAGGAGAGCTTCAGGCTCACAACCCTGTGGAGATTGAGGACAAAGAAGTCAGGAAGATAGGAACAGGTCTCCAAGGCAAGATAGAGGCTTCCATCCCCAATCACATATAGCTGTATCAGACACATGATTATCATCTCATACCCCAGAACATCACCTATCACCTGTTCTCCAGGCAAAAATTTTTATCCCCGAGATTTTTTTTCCTTCTTTTTTTGTTATTATAATTTTTCATTATCTCCTTCTTCAATAGTAAGGGCTCCATTTTTCCTAGTTTTTATGCTCCTGTTATTATTTTTTCTTTGCCCAATTTTATCCTTTAAGGTTTTGTGTTTGCTTATTTTATTTCATAGCATTTTTATTTTTCCATCTTTATTTCCTTCAATAACAAGGGCACCATTTTTGCTACAGTTTCCCTACTCTTTTTATTCTTTCTTTACTTTACATTTCTCTGCCATTGTCTCTTTTTGAAAATTCTACTTTTCATATCTGTTCCACATAAATTTCTCAAATAAAAACTAAGATATACCCCTCTTTTATCTTACAGAATTTTATTTTCAATTATCTATATATACTATTTTTATTATTACTTATTCTTCCTGATATGTTTTATTATTTGTAAAATTGTATTCCATTTATAGGACAGAGCCACACCCTGAGGCCTGGGCCGGGGCAGCATAGCATGGGCCTATATCAAGGAGACCTTGATCCCCTAGTGTAGGGGGGTCTTTCTACCTTTGGCCATTGGGAGCATGCAAGTGGTAGGTCCCCAAGTGACAAACTATTGTTCTTTTTTTATTTTTTGTTGTTCCTTGTTTTTATTCTTTGTTGGTTTTTTTCTTATTCTCTTTTGGGGGGAAGTGAGGTCTTGTTTCTGTTCAGGCTGATAAAGAGGTCCTTTCCTCAATGGATCCTAACAACCCAGTGCCCCAGATGCTTGGAATTGTGGGTGTGGGTCAAATCATCCTTCTGAACACCACTATTACTCCTCTCTCTCTTTCTTTCTGCTCTTCTTTTTATCACACTTTCCTTTTATCTACCCCCTTCCTTTCTCTTTTCGCTTCGTGTATCTTTTATCCCTTTTAATACTTCTCTCTGCTCTTACTTTTGGTCCTGTACCAAAGGGACAGTTCACCCCCTAAGGACATAGACAAGGTAACTTAAAGAGGATGAGGAAGAGAAAGTAAATAATAGGGTAAGAAAATAGACAAAAATAAAACACTCGTGAGGAATAAACAACAGAAAAATCCTGGTAACATGAAAAACCAGAACACAGCAATACAACTAAGGCATCATGAGGGAACTAGTTCAGAGGATTCCATCTATAAAGAAATGTTAGAAATGACAAAAAGGGAATTTAAAGTATACATCGTCAAAATAATGAATGAAATTGCTGAGAAAGTGGAAAATAACCAAAAAGAAATTCGAAAACAGAACCAAATAAGGGGTATAAGATATGAAGAATATAAAAAGCATATAGCACAGTTTAAGGAATTGAAGCAGTCAATCAGGGAACTTAAAGATGCAGTAGAACCTATCTATAACAGATTAGGTCACTGAAAAGAAAGAAACTCAAAGCTGGAAGATTAAGATCTGGGGTTAACAAGGTACTTAAAGATGCAGAAAAAAAAAAGAGTAAGCAGAATTTTCAGTGAGACAATTATGGGATTCATGAAACATTGAAACATATGAATTATACGTATCCCAGAAGGGGAAGAAGAATGCACCAGAGGAATGGAAGACCTACAAGAGGATATGATAATTGAAAATTTTCCAAGTATCACCAAAGATTCTAACACACTCCTTTCAGAAGGCTATGGAACCCCTGGTTATCTCAACTCAAACAGAGTTTCTCCGGGAAACATTGTAATGAACCTATCCAAAGTCAAGACAAAAGAGACAATTCTGCAAGCAGCCAGGAGTAAGCATCAATTGACCTACAGAAGTAAAATCATCAGTGTGACATCTCCATGATGAAACTTTCAAGCTAGAAGAGAATGTTCATCCACCTTTAACATTAAACAAAACAATTTTCAGCCCAGAATTCCACATCCTACTAAGATAAGCTTTGAAATTCATGGAGAAATCAAATATTTTACTGATATGCAAACATGGAGGAAGTTTGACACAACAAGATCAGCTCTGCAGGAAATACTTAGACCTATTCTCCACACTGATTATCACAATTGACCACCAACAAACTAAACACCCCAAAACTAAAGGAAAAACCTAGTTTCCACAATGAAACAAAAAATAAGACTAAGCAATGGACTTTCACAAAATAAGATTAATAGACCTCTAGCACACTTATCAATTCTTTCAATAAATGTTAATCTCTTGAATTTCTCCACTGAATAGGCACAGGCTGGCTGATTGGATAACAAAAGTACTAGTCATCCATATGATGAATCCAGGAGACATATCTGCCTCAAAGGACTAAATAAGACTCAGGGTGAAGGTATGGAAAAAACATTTCAGGAAAATGAGAATCAGAAGAATGGAGCAGTTGCAATCTTATTTGCAGATACAAGTGGATTTATAGCAACTAAATTTAAGAAAGACAAGGATGGACACATCATATTGGTCAAGGGAACAATACAACAAGTGAACATTTCAATTGTAAATATTTATGAACCTAACATAAATGCTCCCAGATTAATGAAACAGATCTTAATTAGTATGAGCACTATGATATCTGATAACACAAAAATGGAAGGGGACCTTAACACTCCTCTTACAGAGCTAGACAAATCCTCTAAAGAGAAACTAAATGAAGATGTAAGGGACCTTAAGCACAACTTTAAAACAATTGTGCTTAATGGGAATATACAGAACACACCATCCCCAAAATAAGGAATATAGATTCTTCTCATCAGCTTGTGGAAAAGTCTCCAAAATATATACATTCTAAGACACGAATAAAACCTCAACAAATTCAAAATAATTCAAATTATACCTTGTATCATCTCAGATCACAAGGCAACAATGGTGGAAGTCAACTCTATCAAAAATTTTCATGATCCACCATAAGGCATGGAGACAAAACAACTTTATATTGAATGACAGTTGGGTGAATGAAGATATAAAATATGAAATTATTAACTTCCTTTAATATAATAACAATGAAGACACATGCTACCAAAACTTGTGGGACACTACAAGAGCAGTGCTAAGAGGGAAATTCATTGCAATAGATGCCTACATCCCCAAAATAGAAAGACAGTGCCTCAACAACCTAATGAATCATCATAAAGAAATGGAAAAGGAGGAGAAATATAAACCCAAATCCAGCAGAATAAAAGAAATAACTAAAATTAAACCAGAAATAAAATAAATTGAAAACAAAAGAATCATTCAGAAAACTGAGGAAACAAAAAGAGAAATGAAATCAATAAACAAATAGACCAATTAACTATGAATAGAAATGTAAAATCTTTAATAACTTCAACCAGTTAAAAAAAAAAGGGATAAATAACAACTGATATCAGAGAGATGTAAGACAGTGTTTCTGAATTCTCCAAAAACTCTATGTCCAGATATTTGACAATGTGAGGGAAATGGGCCAATACATGGAATCACACCATCTCCTGATATTTAACCAGGAAGAAATAGATCTCCTGAACAGACCAATATCAAGCACTGAGATTGATGGAACATTAAGAAAACTTGCAATAACACCACTAACAAAATCTCTGGACCATATTTGTTCACACCAGAATTCTATCACATGTTCAAGGATGAGCTTGCACCTATACTGCAGTACCTATTCCACAACCTTGACAAAGACAGAACCTTCCCCAACATATTCTATAAATCAAACATCACCCTAATACAAAAACCAGGAATGCACCCAAATGTAAGTATAGACCAATTTCATTAATTAATATTGATGCAAAAATATTCAATACTCAAAAATTTTTTAGCTAATAGAGTGCAGCTACATATGATAAAAATTATACATCATGATCAAGTAGGTATCATCCAAGGGATGCAAGGTTCATTTAACATATGCAAATCCATAAATGTAATTGACCATATTCATAAAAGCAAAAACAAAGACCATATGATTCTTTCAATAGATGCAGAAAATGCCTTTGACAAGATTTAGCATCCTTTTCTAACAATAACACAAAAGAAAATAGGCATAGGTGGCACATTTCTTAAGCTGATTGAAGCCGTCTATGACAACTCCACAGCTAACATCATACTAAATGATGGAAAACCGTAAGCTTTTCCACCTAGAACTGGAACCAGACAAGGTTGTCCTCTATTGCCACTATTATTCAACATAGTTCTGCAAGTTCTAGCCAATGCAACCAGGCAAGATAAAGATGTAAAGGGCATCTAAATGGGGGAAGAAGAGGTCAAACTCTCCTTTTTTGCTGATGATATGATCTTATACTTAGAAAACTCTGGAAACTCAGCCACAAAAATCCTGGAAGTGATCAGGAAATACAGTAATGTCTCAGGGTATAAAATCAACATACTCAAATCGGTAGCTTTTGTGTATGCCAAATAGCCATGTTGAGAAGCAAATCAAGGACACTATTCTCTTAAAAGAAAATGAAATACTCAGGAATATATTTAACACAGGTGGTGAAAGACCTTTACCATGAAAATTTAAAAAAAACTCTAAGAAAAAAAATAGCAGAAAACATGGACAAATGGAAGAACATACCATGCTCTTGGGTGAGAAGAATCAACATTGTTGAAATGTCTATTCTACCCAAAGAAATCTACATATTTAAAGCAATTCCCATTAAAATAGCAACATCATATTTTGAAGAACTGGAAAAAATAGTACTTCATTTTGTATAGAACCAAAAAAACAAACAAATGAACAAACAAAAACATATAGCCAAGGCACTTCTTAGTAATAAAAACAAAGCTGGAGGCATCACCCTCTCAGATATTAGGCAATATTACAAGTTTACAGTAATAAAAATAACAAGATATTGGCAGAAAATAGAGAAACATAAAACACAATAGAAACCCAAGAAATGAAACGAGTCTCCACTTGCCATCTGATCTTTCATAAACCAAACAATAGCATAGAGTGGAGAAAAGGATCCCTATTCAATAAATGGTGCTGGGAGAGCTGAATAACCACCTGTAAAAGACTGAAACTTGACCCACACCTTTAACCACTTAACAAAATTGACTGAAGATGGATGAAAGATTTAAATCTAAGACACTAAAGGATAAAAATTCTTAGAGGAAAGTGTGGGAAAAACTCTTGATGATGTTGGACTGGGGAAAGATTTTATGACAAATTTTTCAATGTCAATCACAATAACAAAAATAAACAAATAAGATTTAATTGAGCTGAAAATTTTCTGCACATCTAAGGACACAACAAGTAAAGCAAAAAGGCAACCTTCATAATATGAAAATATATTTGCAGGGTGTGAATGTAACAAAGGGTTGATAGCTAGAATCTACAGAGAGCTCAAATTAATGAACAACAACAACAACAACAAAAAGCAAATAATCCCATCTACCACTGGGCAAGAGATATTAACAGAACCTTCTCTTATAAAGACAGACCAATGGCTCACAAACACTTTTAAAAAATGCTCATAGTCCCTAGTCATCAGAGAAATGCAAATCAAAACCATCCTGAGATATCACTTAACCCCAGTGACAATAGCCCACATCACAAAGTCTCAAAGCTGCAGATGCTGGTGTAGATATGGAGAGAAGGGAACACTTTTATACTGTTGGTGGAACTGCATATTAATACAACCTTTTTGGAAAAAAGTGTGGAGAATCCTCAAAGAACTCAAATTAGACCTCCCATTTGATCTGGTAATCCCAGTACTTGGCATCTACCCAGAAGAAAAAAATCCTTTTGTTATGAGGACATTTGCATTGGACTGTTTATTGCACCTCAATGTACTGTAACCAAAATGTGGAAACAATCTAAATGCCCACCAACCCAAGAATTGATTGATGTATACCATGGAATACTATTCAGCCATTAAAATAGATAGAGACTTTCCATCTTTTTTTTTTTTTTTTTTTTCTTTTTGAGACAGAGTCTCAATATGTTGCCCTGGGTAGAGTGATGTGACATCACTGCTGGTTTGCTCAGTTGTTCTATTTCTCTCTGATTCATTCTTGAGAGGTTGTATTTTCCAGAAATTTATCTATTTCCTCTACTTTTTTGAGTTTATGTGTGTAAAAATTTTCATATTAGTCACAGATAATATTTTGTATTTCTGTGGTATCATATGTAATATCTCCTTTTCCACTTCTGAATGAGATCATTTGGGTTCTTTCTTTTTTAAATTTATTCTTAATATAGAAAGAGGTCTATCTTAAAATAAACATCTTTTCAAAGAACCAGCCTTTTTTTTTTTTCATTAATCCTCTATATTATTTTCTTGTCTTGATTTCATTTATTTCTACTCTGGCCTTAGTTATATTGTTTTCTTCTGTTGGCCTTGGGTTTGGTTTGCTCTTCCTTTGCTAGTTTCTTAAGATGTGTCATTAGATTCTTAATTTGTGGTCTTATTTTATGTTTGTTGTAGGCATTTAAGGCTACAAATTTTCCCTTTAGGATTTCTTTTGCTGAATTCTAGAAATTTTACAGCTTGTGGCACATTTGTCATTCCGTTTAAGGAATCTTTTAAATTCTATCATACTTTATTCATTGATTCAATAATTATTCAGTAATAGATTATTTAATTTCCATGGCACTGGGTACAACAGGGCATTTCTTTTGGAGTTTATTTCTACTTTTATTTCAATGTGGTATGAGAAGATACATGGTATGTTTTTAATCTTTTGTATTTGTTGAGCCATATTTTGTGACCTAAAATCTGATGCATTGTGGATAATGTTCTATGTACTATATGTATATTCAGTAATTTTTAGTGAAATGCTTTGCAAATGTCTGCTAGATCCAATTGATCTAGAGTCCATCTTAATTCCAGAATTTCTTTATTTATTTTCTGCTTTGATTATCTTTCCAGTTCTGTCAGTGGGGTGCTGACAGCCTTGAAATTGAGAATGATGCTGGTTACCCCTACTTAGATCTAATAGGATCAGCTGTATGTATTTGGGTGCTCTTGTGTTAAGTGGATAACAATTTAGAATTTTTATGTTTTCTTGTTAAGTTTCTCCCTTTAGAATTATACAGTCAGCATCTCTCTCTCTATCATTGTTGATCTAAAGTCTATTTTGACTAATGCAAGAATGACTACTCCTGGTCTCTGGGTTTCCATTGGTGTGGAATATTTTTCTCTTCTTTTTCTTTTTTTTTTTTTTTTTTTTTGCTTTGAGCTTGTTTACATCCTTTTGGTGAAGATGTGTTTCCTGGAGGCACCACACATGTGGACTATTTTTTTTTTTTTTATTCATTCAGTCAGCTCATGATTTTTGAGGAGCACATCAAGCCGTTCACGTTAAGACATAGAATTGATATGTGTGATGTTGTTCTATTTATCATAATGGTTTGTACTCAGTTGCTCTGTTTTCCTTTTTGTGCTACTGATTTATGGGAGTTGTGAGTTTTGGCTATTTGGGTCATTTTTATACCAGTAGGTGTCTATTGTGCTGATTTGTGTAAAAAGTTATTCTGAGGAATTTTTGTAGATCAGACCCAGTCATGGAAAATTCCTTTAGTATTTGCTTCTCTGGAAAAGACTTAATTCTTCATGAAATGTGAAACCATGTTTTACAGAATATGAAGTTCTAGGCTGGTAGTCGTTCTCTTTAAGAAGATTGAAGATGGGGTCCCATACCATTCCTGCTTGTTAGTTTTCCACTGAGAAGTTTTAGATCACTGGTTACTTAAGCCTAGCTGCTTGTAAAAAAATTTTTTATTTCATGTGGACTTTGGCCAGGTTGATTACTATGTATTCAGGAGATGTCGTATTTGCTATGACTATTTTCAGCATTTGATAACCATCTTGTACCTGGGCATCTCTATCTCTGGCAATACTAGGGAATCTTACTTCAGTAATTACTTCAAATAGATTTTTCTATGTTTTTAGAAATTTCTGCTTCTCCCTTGGGAATTCTTATTATTCATATGTTAGTTCACTTGGCACAGTCCCATATTTCTCCATGTGATTGTTTTGCCTTTGTTGTTCTCTGCCTCTTAAAAGAATTGTTTTAGCTCATGAGCCTTGTCATTAAGCTCCTAGATTCTTTCTTCTATTTTGTGTAATCTGTTGCTGAAACATTCTGCTGTATTTTGAAAGTTTCAAAATAAGTCTTTCATTTCCCTGATATCTATTATATTTTTACTAATTTTGTCTAATTCTTCAATGATTTTTTCATGAATTTCCCAAAATACTTTTTAGCTTCTTTTTGTTGGTTTTCAACTTTTTCTTCAATTCTATTAATTGTATTTTCCATCTGCATTACAAATTCAATTTCAGTCATTTCAACAGTGTCTTCCTAATTGTAGCTCACTATAGCTACGTTGTGAATCCTTGTGGAATGTCACTAATTTGAAATGCAAATTAAACCACAATGATATATCACATTACCCCAGATAGAATGTTTTTTTATAAAAACTCCAAAAACACTAAAATGCTGACATAGATGCAGAGAGAAAGGAAAATATATATGCTGTTGGTGGGACTGCAAATTAGTAAAACTTATATGAAATACAGTATGGAGATTCCTCAGAGGACTAACAGTCAAAATTCCATTTTATTCTGCAATCCCACTACTGGATATTTATTGTAGGAAAGAAAGTCATTTGGTAAAGAAAGTCACCTGTACTTGAATGTTTATTGCAGCACACTTCACAATTGCAAAAATGTGGAATAAACCGAAGTGCCCATCAACACATGAATGGATTAATAAAATGGAGTACTACTCAGCCATAAAAAGATGAATTAATACCCTTTGCGACAATCTGGATGGAACTAGAGACCATTATCCTAGTTGAAGTTTCCAAATAATTGAAAAACATGTCCAGGCATAGTGGCTCATGCCTGTAATCCTAGCACTCTTGGATGTTGAGGCAGATGGATTGCTTGAGCTCAGGAGTTTGAGAACAACCTGAAAAAGACTGAGACACAATCTCTACTAAAAACGGAAAAATAGCCAGGTGTCTTGACATAAGCCAGTAGTTCCAACTACTCAGGAGGCTGAGGCAATAAAATTGTTTGAATTCAGGAGTTGGAGGTAAGTGTGAGCTATGACATCACAGCACTCTAGGCAGGGTGACAGAGTGAGATTGTCTCAAAACAAACAAAAAATTGAAAAAGAAATACTACATGTATTTACTACTAAATTAGAACTAATTAATGAGTGCACATGTGTTTAGAAGGAAATAAAACTCAATGGAAATCAAGCAGGGAGGAAGAGAGATGATGGGATGGGTAATAACATACTCAATGATACAATAGTGATTATCTAGGTGATGGACACACACATCACCATAACCTGAGCATTATAAAAGTGATACATGTAACAAAAAATATTCATACCCCTATGATACTTTTAAATAAAACAAATAAAAAAATAGGAAGAATAGTAAAATTGCATTTATAAAGAGAAGATAATTTAGATTTATATTTTAGCTATGAAATAAATAATATATTCTTTAAATCTGTACTTATAGGGATTATTATTATGACATATGTAACCTAGATGTTCAACTCAAATATATTTTTAGCATACATTGAATAAGTAGATAAAAGTAGAGTTATGTTACAAAATATTATTAGTAAAGTGGCAACTAAAGAAGAATTTAATAAAGAACAAAACTCTGTAACAGAGTAATATAGTAATACAGAAGGGAAGACACTGAAGCATACATTTATGTGTTCTGTTTTCTCTTTTCCTTTTTTAGTTTCATATTATTTCTTAATAATAATTAGAAAAGTAATAATTTGAAATTTACACAAAGGCTACATAAGTTATTAGACTGAGAAAATACACAAATCTGAAAATACCTTCCTAAACAGAAGATCATATTTGTATAAAAATATATAAATACACATAACTGTAAAATATTCCAGATTTCATGATGCTTTGTACCCCTGGATTAAAATATAGATTGCCTTACTTTGATCAATTTCCTAGAGGACCTAAATCAACCTTACATGGAAACAATGGGAACACCCATTACTTGTGTTTTTTGCACTTTTTTCTTATTTCATTTTCTTAAGAAAGATCAAAACTGATGAATATGAAGATATAAAATTTGATACTCATTCTCATAGTTAACTTTTAGAATAGCAAAGACCAAATTATATCTTTATATTTTTGTTAACTTTTCTTTATGTTTATATCTCAAATAATATTATTTTCCAAAAATGACATATTTTATGTATTATTTTCAATGTGTTATTTTGTAAAAGCTACTTTAAATAATTAAAGAGTTGTAATTCTTTAAAAAATGTTGTGTGTGAAATACACATCCCAAATTTTATATTTTTATTATTTTGTAGGTGTGGTGAGATTTATTTTCTCCTTAAAATTATCTCCTGAAGATTATAAAAGCTGGAGGCTATCTATGAAAGGAAATTTTGGTAACATAACTTTAGACTGAGAAGACTGATGCCTTTGTAAAAAAATAATGAAATATACAAGATAATGCTAGGAGGACGCTACTTTTATAGTAGAAAAGGCAAAGCTTAGTTTTCTTCCATTGTTCAAGAATATAACTAAAGCACAGACTCCATGAAGGCTTAATTTTCCCCTTTCCCCAGTCCCAAGATCCCAAAATCAAAAGCCCTCAGTATTCCATTCAGTAACTGAACTGAATAGAACACACAAATTCACTGAAAAGTTCTGTGACCAGACATATGACCAGACACAATAAAAGAGGATCAATTAATTATGAAGGCTGGAAATAGAAAAGGTATAAATGAAGTTCTGATTACATGATATAATTCACAGCTTTAGAATTAAGACTCCACCTTCACAAAGCTTAGGGATATATTGAGTGAAACGATTCCCCATCTTTTAGATGCTGTGAGGCTGATTGTATATTTTAACCCAAGATTTGAAAACATTAAATATTCTGCAATGTCTCATGAATTTTGTATATTTTTTCTGGCTATTTTATCATAGAGTTTACTCAACCCTCCCTTCCTTTATAAAAATCTATGTGGCTACATACAAGTTGATTACAATTCTAATTGCATCTTCCTAGCATTGAACAGTTCTAAAAAAACCTCACAATGTGTTACTGGATGACCTAATTTACATATTATTAGACTATTATTAGACTTCCATGGTGTAGAATGTGTTAGCAGAATCTTGACCTATAAGTAAGGAGATTATAAGGCTATAAGCTACTTTTATAAGGTATGTTTAATACTATGAGATTCTAAATGTTCCACATTAATATTCAGTGAGTAAAATACACAGTAACAGCTACCATTTATGTTTGAGTACAAGATAAATCTTATTCCTATTATATGAGTACTATGCCAAGAAACCTTGGTTATTATTTGGAATATAATGTTTTATTTCAGTTTAATGCTTGCTCATTTTAGGAATTAAAAAAGTGAAATTTAAAGTAGTTAAAGATTTTTCCCCCAATATATCACAGGAAGTCAGAGAGCTAGAAATCAATAACAGCTCCAAATGGTTCTCTTTCTACTATGTTTAGGTGTCACATAAAATAATAGATATTTATTGGGGGAAGAGTTATAGTAGTGATCTCTGTTATCCTGAGGCACTAGAAAAATGTAAGTTGGAGGTTGGGAGAGAATAGAGATGGGAACACAAATTGAAAAGCCAAGTATTCTCTCATCTGTCAAATAATCTCTCACACTGATTCTTTGGACAAAAATAAAACCTGTCCTTTTTGCCTTATAGAATGTTTTAGAACTTTGGAGCTAATGAGCAGGAGGATTCTATCCAACAATGATTTACATGACACTCTACCAGTTGCATTTTCAGTCCTGCCAAAAGCATCAGTTCCACTCATTGAGGAGTATAGTCAAAGTGGTATTTCTTAGGGAGCTGATCATTTACCCTATGAAATGAATAAACTAATATAGAAAATATAAAAATAACATTCATGACTGCCATTGTTATAAAATTAAATTAAAACTTAGAAAATTTGGTTATTATTTGGAATATAATGTTTTATTTCAGTTTAATGTTTGTTCTCATCCATTAAAACCTGGGAAAACATAAATCTTTGCTTCAAAACACTTTTATTGAAATATAAAGTACATATAAAACACTGTATCTATTAAATATATACAATTCAATAGCTTTCAGTAGAATCATAGAGTTGTGCAATTATCACCCACATTAATTTTAGGATATTTCCATTACTTAAAAAAAAGAAAAAAAGCAAATCCTGTTGCTTTTGATAGCCCTAACCCCCATATAACCCCAGCCTTGGGAACCCAGCAATCTACTTACTGTCTCTGAATGGAAACTTTATATTGGACTAGATCTTAAATATTTTCTGGTTTAGAAGAGATAAGTACTCTCATGAAGTCCATCTAAAGTAGCCAACATTTGTCAGGAAAAGGAAAAAGTGTAGCAATATACTTTCTAATGTGAAATATGATATTACATTTAGTTGTCAACTGAGAAGATAATTTTATCTTTATTTCAGTTTTAAGAATTTAAACACTCTCATCAGATACAGTCTTTCTCCTTGTCATCAGTTGTGATTTCCTAAAGGTGTTTCCTCAGAATATTGAGAAATATTACTCAAGTAATACTAATCTTTCAGGAAATCTCAGTGGAAAGAAACAGGAAGTTCTGGGACAGAGTTGTGTATTGGCTACATTTCTACCTAGTGCTTTCTTTAAAATTTCTGGGAATTCAACTGTTCCAAGTTTATTTCAATGTACAGTAGAAGAAAGTCATCATGAAAAAAACTAATATATTAAATTTGGTAAAATGTAATGCAGGATAATTTTATCTTAAGAGACCATGCATCCTCTCTTGAGAAGTCTCATTCCTCACTTTTTAAAAATTCTTTTAAAAATATTTTAGTAGATTTAGGGGATAAAAGTGTTATTTTTGTTACATGGATGATTGTGTAATTCTGAAGTCAGGACTTCAGTGTATTCATCATCAGAATATTTTATAGGAAGCTACAAAAGAATATAGTTAGGCAGCTCAATGAAATCAGGAGAACAATACACGAACAGAACAATAAGTTTAACAGAGAGGTAAAAGTTGTCAAGAAGAATGAAACAGAAAGTCTAGAGCTAGAGCTATAATGAATGAATTTTATTGTGTTTATACTTTACTTGCTTACCAAGGAGTTTTATGTATCACTAGAATATAATATTTGATCGAAAAACTATTTATTTTATTTATTTTTTTATTTCATATCTTTAATTTACTTATACTATATTAAATTAGTTAATAAATGTAAACCATTTTATGAGCTCTGTTATTAGAGCTCACCACTTTTTGTTATTCTTTTTTTTTAATTAATTTATTTTTTTTATTGTTGGGGATTCATTGAAGGTACAATAAGCCAGGTTACACTGATTGCAATTGTTAGGTAAAGTCCCTCTAAGATGGAAATTCAGTGAATAAAATTATTATTGACAAAAAACAATATAATAAGTTGTGGTTAACCAGCCTTTGCCAAGGACCTGGGACTGGTGACTGTAGATTTTTTTCCCCTATGGCTTTGCAAAGGACCCATAAAGTATTTCTCTCTGAGGCTCTGAGGACCTACTTGGTGTAGTGGGGTTACATGGCTTTGTCTTGTATTCAGCTAGTCTTTTCCAATCCTAGTGGATCAGTGACTCTTGGTTGAAGTCTCAGCTCTGGCAAAATACAAGCAACTAAGATACCCTGCCCCCCCATGGGCAATAACTGAAAGAAGAAAATCAACCCTCCCTGTTGGCACACAATCAGGGTACCACCTGAAAGCATCCTTGAATGATTGGCTCAGGTTAGGAGTTCCAAACCAATTGATCCAGTCAGTACCAACTATCAAGTGGGAGAGTTTGAAAGCTCTTCAGCAACTAGATAGCAGATGTCTACTGGCTGCTCAAATGTGGCTTGCTCTGCTGCTCTGTGAAGTCAAAAAGGCCTGCCCCGTAGCAGAGTTGGACCAGGGGGATTGTATCTCTTCCCTAAATTGCATCTCTTTCACGCAGTCACTGGTAACCCCACAGGGCTGTGGTCCTGCTCCCTCCAATAAGCAGGTGTACCAGGGCTTCGTGCCTGCCAGAGTCAAAACAAAGTCAATGCTTCCTTGTCTCAGCAACAACCCTCTGCCACCTGCCAGCTGGGGAAGGTGAGGCCTGCCTGCCTTGGGTACTCAATGGCAACTGGAGAGTGTTCTACCCAAGCTCTATTTGAACTTGAGGATAACAAGTCAGCAAATGATTTTCTCTCTCAGCCACTCTGCTGCACTGGTATCCCTATAGGGTGAGGTCTTGCTTCCTCTAGCAGTCCTCAGAGTTGGGGAGGTGTCTCTCCAAGATTGGACCCCGGTGAAATCACTCTACTGTTGCTGAATCTTTATGTGAGGTGTTCCTTCCCAACTGCCAGGTAGCTCCCATGGCCATAGGAGTTGGCTGTAGTGGCTACTCCAGGAGTGCAGGGCACATGGATCCAGCAGCAGGGTGGGGCATGCGGCATGCCCCATGCCACCAGTTCTGGCAGGGCGGGCGTGTGGTGGTTCCAGTAAGGCAGGGCTCTCAGCAATCAGCTCTGGCCCACAGCTCTGGGAGGGCAGAGAGCATGGCACATGGCTCTAGGAGGTCAGAGTGCAAGGGGGGTGACTCTGACAGGGTGCGGTGCAGTGTGCTCCATTCTGGCAGGGTGGAGCACATGGCTCACAAGCCTCCTCCTGCAGCTGGTTTGCACTTTAGGAGAGCCAAACCCAAAAGCCTTCCCCCTTTGCCTGCACTATGGCTGGGCTCACTGTTACAGTGTAGCTTTTCTACCATAGCCCTTGCAGTGCCCGAACCTGGCAATGATCCACAGACAACCGGTCTCTACAGGGGTTAGACTTCTGCTTCATCAGGCAATGTGGGGAGGGTGTAGTGGAAGTTCAAAATGGCAGGGAACATGTTAGTTCAACTTTCATGCCTGGCAAGAGAGTGCTCATGTTCACAGCAGGGTCCCTCTGGATAAGTAGTCCCCACTTCCTGCAACTCTCTCCCATGAGGTGAGACAAGAGGTCCTCAGTTCACCACTCACCTGTAGAAAACCTACAGTGAGCCAAAATGAAAAAAAGAAAAAGCAACACTCTTCTGGGAGGGGGCAGATATTTTTTCTTTGGGATGAGTTTTGTACCTGAAATTTGATTTTTTGGAGTTGCAGCTTGCCTCAGCAGAGGTGATGTGTAGTTATCACTCTTCTCTCTCAGCTCAGCTCCAAATATTCAGCTTTGTTGGGTATTCTCTGGTCATAATCTTTCCCTCTGGACAGGAGCTTCTGTCAAAAGCTGGCTCCAGTCAGCCATCTTGACCCCAATTTTTTTTGTATTTTTATTTTTTCATTTTTAATCTCTTAAATATCAAGTGATACATTTTTGCTACAGTTTTTCTGCCCCTTTTTTTCTTTTCTATTTATCTTCTTTTTCCTTTCTTTCATAGAGATTTTTCGACTTTTCTCAACTTTCCTTCATAAATTTCTCAAATAAAAACTAACATATCCCTTTTAAATATCATATAAAAATTTACTTAGAATTTTCTTTATCTACTTTCATTATAATTAGTTTTTATTCTTCTTTTCTGCTCTTTTTTGATCTATTTAATTCTGTATTTTATTGCTAGGACTGAGCTTCACTATGATGTCGAGGCTGGGTTACCATTACATTGGTCTGGCTGAAGGAAGATTTGAGAATATTGTCTAGAGAATCCTTCTAACTTTGGCATTGACTATAGTCAAATGACTATATTGGTAGGTTCCCAATGTGACTTGCTGCTGATCTTCTACTATATTTATAAGGATATGGTATTGCTTTTATTCAGGGTGGTAAGGAACTCCTGATCTTGAAATACCAAAGTGGCCCAGCCTCCCAGAATCCTGTAACTGTGGGTATGGATCAAAGCACCATGGTAAACACCACTATTACTCCTTTATTTCGGTTTTTGTCTTTTTTCTATCCTCTTATTTCATTTTTTTCCTTTCAACCCCCTTTTTTACTCTTGTCTTCTTTTTTTTTATTAGTATTAGATCATATTAGCCCCATTTCTAAAAGTAGCCAGGCATTGTACCAGGAGCCTATATTCCCAGCTACTTGGGAGGCTGAGCCAAGAGAATAACTTGAGCTCAAGAGTTTGAGGTTGCTGTAAGCTATGATGCCATGACACTCTGCTAAGGGCAACAAAGTGAAACTTTGTCACAAAAAAAAAGATAGAATGAAATTGGAAAGGTTATATTGAAGCTTAAAGAAATTAACAAGTCAATCATAAAACTTACAGATCCAGAAGAACGTATGACTAGCAGACAATATCACGGAGAATAAAGAATCTCAGACCTAGAGGATAAGGCTTTTGAGCTTACTCAGGCATTTAAAGATGCAGAAAAGAAGAGAATCAAAGCAGAACAATTGCTAAGTGAATTATGTGACTTTTTGAAGCACTCAAATATATGAATTGTAGGTATTCCTGATGAGAAAGAAGTATGACCCAAAGGAATAAAAGCCCTACTGGAGGGTATCATAAACGAAAAATTCCCAAGCATCAACAAAGATTCTGACACACTCCTGTTTCAGGGAATTCAAATCACAGTTCATCTCAATACAAACAGAGCATCTCTAAGACACATTGTAATGAACCTGGCCAAGGTTAAAACAAAAGAAAAAATTGCAAGCCACCAAGAGTAAGCACCAATTGGTGTACAGGGGCTGATTCATCATGGTTATAGTGGACTTTTCAATTGAAAAATTTCATGCCAGAATAGAGTAGTTGTCTATATTTGATCCTTAAAACAATTTTTCAGCCTACGATTCTGTATACTGCTAAACTAAGCTTAAAATTCAATGAAAAAAGCAAATATTTTACTGACAGGCAAACATTGAGAATAGTGCCACAACAAAACCAGCTCTACAGGAAATACTCAGACCCATTCTCCACACTGACCATCACAATGTTCCACCAGCAAACTAAATACACAGAAACTAAAGGACAAAACCTAGTTGCCGGAATGATGGAAATAATAAAATTAAGCAATGGAATTACACAAAGTAAGATGAATACAATTCCACCATACTTATCAATTCTCTCAATAAATGTAAATGGTTTAAATCTTTACTGAAGAGGCACAGGCTGGCTGATTATATAGAAAATCACAAACCATCCATATTCTGCCTGCAGGAAACACACCTAACATCAAAATATAAAGGCAGACTCAGGATTAAGAGATGGAAAACAATATTTTTGGCAAATGGAAATCAGAAGAAAGGAGGGGCTACAATCTTATTTTAAGTTATAAGTGGATTTAAAACAACTTCTGGGGACAAGGGAAGAATAAAACAAGAGGACATTTCAATTCTAAATACTTATTCACCCAACTTAAATGCTCCCTGATTTATGAAACAGACCTTAATTGGTCTGTGAGATATGGTATCCCATAGCATCATAATACCTGGGGACTTTGACACCCCTCTGACAGAGCCGCACATATCCTTTAAACAAAAACCAAATGAAAAATCAAGGAAATTAAATGTGACCCAAAACAATGACCTTAATCGGTATACACAGAACATATCATTCCAAATCTAATTAATATATGCTCTTCTTCTTAGCTCATGGACCGTACTCTATAATAGATCATGTGCTAGAACACAAACTGAAACTCAACAAATTAAAAATAATTGAAAATGTACTTGTATCTTCTCAGACCACAAGACAATAAAGATAGAAATTAACTAACAAAAATTTTCATCCTTACACAAAAGCTTGGAAATTAAACAACCTTGTGCTGAATGACAGTTGAGTCAAGGAAGATATAAAGGAGGAAATTATTTAATTCCTCGAATATAACAACAATGAAGTCACAAGCTACCAGAACCTGTCGAATACTTCAAAAGCAGTCCTAAGAAGGAAATTTATGAGATCAGTTGACTACATGCAAAAGAAAGAAGGAGAACATATCAATAACTTAATGAATCATTCAAAGAAAATGGAAAAAGAAGAGCAATCCAATTGCAAACATAGCAGAAGAAAAGAAATAACGAAAATTAAAACAGAAATAAATCAAATTGAAAACAAAATAATCATTCAGAAAGATAATAAACCAAAATGTTGGTTCTTCAAAAAGATAAACAACATCAATAAATCTCTGGCAAAATTACCTATATAGAGAAAAGTGAGCTCTCTAATAACCTCAATCCAAAATGAAAAAAGGGGGAATAACAGATGCCATGGAGTTACAAGAGATTACCTCCGACTACTATAAAAAAATCTATGCCCAGAAATTTGACAATGTTGACAAAGTTGACCAATACTGGAAATCATAGCACCTCAATAGACTTAAGTAGGAAGAAATAGATGTCTTTAATAAACCAATATTAAGAACGAAAATTGAAAAAACAATAAAAAATTTCCTAACAACAACAAAAAAAAAACCCTGGTCCAGATAGCTTCACACTAGAATTCTATCAAACTTTCAAAGAAAAGCTTTTATTTATATTGCAGAAACTATTTCAAAATATTGAGGATAGAACTTTTCCCAACATGTGTTATGAAACAAACATCACCCTGATACCAAAATCAGAAAAGTACCCAGTGAAAAAGGAGAACAGTGGATTGATTTTACTAATGAATATTGATGCAAAAATACTCAGCAAAATACTACCAAATAGATTACAGCTACACATTATAAAATTATACATAACAATCAAGTAGGCTTTATCCAATGGATGCAAGGTTGATTTAACATATGTAAATCTATAAATTTAATTTACTACATAAATAGCAGAAAAAAGACTATATGATTCTTTCAATAGATGCAGAAAAATCATTTGATAAAATTCAGCATCATTTCCTGATAAGGACACAAGAAATTAGGGATACATGATGCATTTCTTAAACTGATTGAAGTCTTCTATGGCATACCCACAGCCAATATTGTACTAAATGATGTAAACTGAGTTTTTCCACTTAGAACTGGAACCATACAAGGAGGTTTACTATTGCCATTACTATTCAAAATAGTTCTGAAATTTATTGCCAGTGAAATCAGGTAAGAGAAGGGTATAAAGGGCGTCCATATGGGGGCAGAGGAGGTCAAACTCTTACTCTTCATTTATGATGTAATCTTATACTTAGAAAACCCTGGAGACTCAACCACAAGACTCCTGGGACTGATCAAGAAATACAATAATGTCTCAAGGTATGAAATCAATGTTCACAAATCAGTAGTCTTTGTATATGACAAGAACAGCCAAATTGGAAAGCGAATCAAGGACACAATACTCTTCCTTCACAATAGCTTCAAGAAAATGAATTACCTAGGAATATACCTTACAAAGGAGGTGAAGTATCTCTATAAAAAATAATTATGAAACCCTGAAAAAATAAATAGAAGCAGATGTTGCAGTGATGGGCGATGCAAGGGAACAGCAGCCTTGACACGAATGCAAGCTTGCTCCTGTAATTGTTATGATAGCAAGAAGCAGACTACAGCTCAGAGTGGCATGTAGTGATGAGCTTTATTCTCGACCACCTTATAAAGTCAAGCAGTCACATACACACTATTAATCTATAATCTAAGAATTTTCCTTCTAATCAATTCTTAACTAATTTTAACTCTACTTGGGAGTATCAAATCTAGAAATCAACAATGTCTATTCTATACATCAACAATAAACATTCCATTATGTTTTATCTATGGCCATGCTTCAGCTATCTGTTACATAAAGCTATCAATCAGAAAAATTTGGGGAGAAATTACACTTAAGATTTCTATGTTCCCATTGAGATCTAAGAGACAAGCTTTATGATTCTGCTTATCCACAGTGCTTGAAGCCACACAGCTGTTTAAGACAATGTGTTCCCACATAGTCAACCTCTGTGTCATCTCTCCAGCTGGCAGGCTCTTAACCTGTGACCTTGCTGGACTTAAAGACCGCATGAGAGACATTGCAAATGGAATTTTATCTTCCGACTTTGTAGGCCCTATATATGCTGACCAAGGTAGCTAGGGCTTCAGCTCCCTGTGATGGCAGAAATCATGTCAACCTATCTTTCCCTGCCTCAATGGCATACATGTGGGAATTTATCCCACAAACAGACATTAACAAGAGGCAGAACACATCACGTTCTTGGTTGAGAAGAATCAACATTGTTAAAATGTCTGTACTACCCAAAGCATTCTACAGAATCAATGCAATCCCCATTGAGATAACATTATACATTAAAGAAATGGAAAACAATAGTTCTTTGTTTGGTATGGAACTAGAAAAAAAAACAAAAACATGTAACTAAAACAATTCTTAATAAAAGCAAAGCTAAAGGCATCACCCTACCCAGACTTCAGGTAATATTTTCAGTACACAGTGATCAAAACAGCATGGTATTGGTATAAAAATAGAGATATAGACATATGAAACAGAATAGTAAACCAGACATGAAATGACTCTCATCATATATTTGATAAAATAAACAAAATACACTGGGGAAAAGAATCCCTATTTTATAAATGGTGTTGAGAGAACTGGATAACTACATGTAAAAAAATGGACATGGACCCACGTCTTTCATAACTTACAAAAAATAACGCAAGATGGATAAAATATTTAAATATAACACAAGAAAGGATGAATATCCTAGAAGAAAGTGTGAAAAAAACTTTTAATTATGTCAGCCTGAGGAAACATTTTATGAAGACTTCTCTTTTTATTTTTGCTATTAAATGCATTTTCCATTTTTTTTTATTAAATCATAGCTGTGTACATTAATGCGATCATGGGTCACCATACACTGGTTTTATAGACCGTTTGACATATTTTCATCACACTGGTTAATATAGTCTTCCTAGCATTTTCTTAGTTATTGTGTTAAGACATTTACATTCTACATTTGTGAAGTTTCACATATACCCTTGTAAGATGCACCACAGGTGTAATGCCACCAATCATCCTCCCTCTGCCCACCTCCCCCCTCACTCCCCTCCCTTTCCCCCTTCCCCCTATTCTTAGGTTATAACTGGGTTATAGCTTTCATGCGAAAGCCATAAATTAGTTTCATAGTAGAGCTGAATACATTGGATACTTTTTCTTCCATTCTTGAGATACTTTACTAAGAAGAATATGTTCCAGCTCCATGCATGTAAACATGAAAGAGGTAAAGTCTCCATCTTTCTTTAAGGCTGCATAATATTCCATGGTGTAAATATACCACAATTTATTAATCCATTCATGGATCGATGGGCACTTGGGCTTTTTTCATGACTTAGCAATTATGAATTGGGCTGCAATAAAATTCTGGTACAAATATCTTTGTTATGATGTGATTTTTGGTATTCTGGGAATAGACTTAGTAGAGGAAGTATAGGATTGAATGGCAGATCTATTTTTAGATCTCTAAGGGTTCTCCAAACATCTATCCAAAAGGAATGTATTAATTTGCATTCCCACCAGCAGTATAGAATTGTTCCCTTTTCTCCACATCCACGCCAACATCACCGGTTTTGAGATTTTTTGATATGGGCTAATCTTACTGGAGTTAGATGATATCTCAAAGTAGTTTTGATTTGCATTTCTCTGATGATTAAAGATGGTGAGCATTTTTTCATATGTCTGTAGGCCGTGCGCCTGTCTTCTTCAGAGAAGTTTTTCTTCAAGTCCCTTGCCAAGCCTGCAATGGGATCACTTGTTCTTTTCTTGCTTATATATTTGAGTTCTCTGTGGATTCTGGTTATTAAACCATTCTCAGAGACATAACCTGCAAATATCTTCTCCCATTATGAGGGCTTTTTGCTTGCTTTACTTACTGTGTTCTTGGCTGTGCAGAAGCTTTTTAGTTTGATCAGGTCCCAGTAGTGTATTTTTGAAGCTGCTTCAATTGCCCGGGGGGTCCTCCTCATAAAATACTCGCCTAGACTGATTTCTTCAAGGGATTTTCCTGTACTCTCTTCTAGTATTTTTATAGTTTCATGTCTTAAGTTTAAATCTTTAATCCAGTGAGAGTCTATCTTAGCTAATGTTGAAAGGTGTGGGTACAGTTTCAGTCTTCTACAGGTTGCCAGCCAGTTCATCCACCACCATTTGTTAAATAGGGAATCTTTTCCCCACTGAATGTTTTTAATTGGCTTGTCAAAGATTAAATAACAGTAAGTAGCCGGGTTCATCTCTTGGTTCTCTATTCTGTTCCAGACATCTACTTCTCTGTTTTTGTGCCAGTACCACGCTGTTTTGATCACTATCGATTTACAGTATAGTATGAGGTCCGGTAGCATGATTCCTCCTGCTTTGTTTTTATTTCTGAGTAATGTCTTGGCTATTCGAGGTTTTTTCTGATTCCATATAAAATGAAGTATTATTTTTTCAAGATCTTTAAAGTATGACAGTGGAGCTTTAATAGGGATTACATAAAAATTGTATATTTCTTTGGGTAGTATGGACATTTTAACAATGTTGATTCTTCCCAGCCATGAGCATGGTATGTTTTTCCATTTGTTAACATTTTCTATTATTTCCTTTCTTAGAGTTTCCTAGTTCTCTTCATAGAGATCTTTCATGTCCTTTGGTAGATAAACTCCCAAATATTTCATCATCTTTGGCACAACTGTGAATGGAATAGAGTCCTTAACTGTTATTTTTTAGCTTGGCTACTGCTGGTATATATAAAGGCTACCGATCTATGAATGTTGATTTTGCAACCTGAGACACTACTGTATTCCTTGATCACTTCTAAGAGTTTGGTAGTAGAATCCCTGGTGTTTTCCAGGTATATAATCATATTATCTGTGAAGAGCAAATGTTTGATCTCTTCTGACCCTATATGGATACCCTTGATCACCTTTTCTTCCCTAAATGAGGTGACTAAAACTTCCATTACAATGTTAAAGAGCAGTGGAGACAATGGGAAATCCTGCCTGGTTCCTGATCTAAGTGGAAATGATTTCAATTTAACTCAATTCAATACAATAAAATGGCTGTGGGTTTGCTGTAGATGGCCTCTATTCATTTAAGAAATGTCCCTTCTATACCAATTTTCTTGAGTGTTCTTATCATGAATGGATGCTGGCTTTATGAAAAGCTTTTTTTCTTCATCAAATTGAAAGAATCATATAGTCTTAGTTTTTTAATTTGTTTATGTGCTGAAATATACTTATAGATTTACATATATTGAACCAGCCTTGAGACCCTGGGATAAAACCGACTTGTTCATGATGCATAATTTGTTTGATGTGTTGCTGGATTCTTTTTGTTAGGATCTTGCTGAATATTTTTGCATCTATATTCATTAGTGATATTGTTCCATAATTTTCTTTTCTTGTTAGGTCTTTTCCTGGTTTTGGGATCAGGGTGATGTTTGCTTCATAGAACATGTTGGGTAGTCTTCCTCCTTTTTCTACATTTTAAAACAGGTTGAGTAATATAGGTACTAATTTCTCTTTAAAGTTTGGTAGAATTCTGACGTGAAACCATCTGGTCCCGGGCTTTTCTTTTTATGGAGATTTTGTATGGTTAATGCTATTTCAGAACTTGATACTGGCCTCTTCAACATTTCCACTTGGTTCTGGCTGTCTTGGAAGGTGACATGCTTCCAAGTATTGGACAATTTCCTTCAGATTCTCATATTTCTGAGAGTAAAGTTTCTTGTAATATTCATTAAGGATTTTTTTAATTTCTGAGGAGTCTGTTGTTATTACATCTTTGTCGTTTCTGATTGATGAGATTAAAGATTTTACTCTTTTTTGTCCTGATTAGGTTGGCCAAAGGTTAATCTATTTTATTGATCTTTTCAAAAAACCCACTTTTTGATTTATTGATCTGTTGTATAAATCTTTTGTTTTCAATTTCATTTAATTCTGCTCTAATTTTGGTTATTTCTTTTCTTCTACTGGGTTTGGGGTTGGAATGTTCTTCCTTTTCCAGTTGCTTGAGATATCCCATTAAGTTGTTAATTTCCTCTCTTTGCGTTCTCTGGAGGAAGGCATGCAGTACTATAAATTTCCCTCTTAGGGCTGCCTTTGATGTATCCCAGAGGTTCTGATAATTCATGTCTTCACTGTCATTTTTTCCAAAAATTTGGCAGTTTTGTTCTTAATCTCATCTCTGACCCAGCTATCATTCAGCATTAGGTTATTTAACTCCCAAATTTTTGTATGAGCATGCAGCTTCCTGTTGTAACTGGGTTCAACTTTTATTCCATGGTGGTCCGAAAAGATGCAAGGAATAATTTATATTTCTTTAAATTTACTGAGTTTAGACTTGTGACCTTAGATATGATCGATTTTGGAGTATGTTCTGTGGGCTGATGAGAAGTATGTGTATTCAGTTTTGTTGGGATGAAATGTTCTGTATGTGTCTTATAAATACAAATGTTGGATCGTCAGGTTTACATGTAAAGTTTCATTGCTCAGCTCTTATTGGAGGATCAATCCAACACTGCCAAAGGAGTGTTGAAATTTCCAACTAATATGGAGCTGGAGGAAATCAAGTTGCTCACGTCTGTCAGAGTTTCTCTTATAAATTGAGGTGCATTCTGGTTTGGGGCATAGATCTTAATAATTGAAATCTCATCATATTGAATATTACCCTTAACAAATATGAAGTGACTGTTTTTATCCTTCCTTACTTTTGTTGGTTTAAAGCCTATTGTATCTTCAAATAGAATTGCAACACCTGCTTTGTTCAGATTACCATTTGCCTGAAATCCGGATGACCATCCTTTCAACCTGAGTCTATATTTCTCTTTTAAGTTAAGATGTGACTCTTGTGTGCAGCAAATATCTGGCTTAGTATTTGTATCCAGTCAGCTAACCTGTGCAGGTTTAGAGGACATTTTAAGCCATTCACATTAATGGAGAAAATTGATAAGTCTGAAAATATTTTGGGTATTGAGTTTTTCGAAAGTCCAGTGGACATTTTTAATGCTTTCACCACTGTGGAAGTTGGAGTTGATCAAAAGTTTCTGAGTGAGTTTACTTTTGTGTTAGAGGATTGGGGTGGTCATTTTGGAGGATAGGTGTAAGAATATCCTGAAGAGCTGGTTTGGTTATGGCAAATTTGTTCAACATATGAATGTAATTAAAGTATTTAATTTCTCCATCATAAATAAAACTGAGGGTCTGGGGTTGAAAGTTATTTTGCTTTAGCAGATTAAAAGTTGATACTACCCTCTTCTGTCTTGAAAAGTTTCAGCAGAGAGACCTGCAGTCATTCTAATATTCTTCCATTTGTAGGTAATGGATTTCTTGCGTCTGGCTGCTTTCAGAATTTTCTCCTTCATATTAACTTTAGTGAAGTTAATTATGATATGCCTGGGGGATATCTTATTCTAATTGAGTCATGCTGGGGTTCTGAAACTATCTGCTAACTGAATTTCTGAAACTCTTGACATGTCTGGAAAATTCTCTTTCATTATTTCATGGACAAGCGCCTCTGTGCCTTGTGAGGCCACTTCATCACTTTCAGGGATTCCAATGGGGGCAGATATTACCCTTCTTCGAATTATCCCAGAGCTCTCTGAGAGAATTATCCGTTTTTGCTGTCTATTTCTATTCCTCTTTGAGAGTTTGTGAGCGTTCAAAAGGTTTGTCTTCAATGTCAGAAATCCTTTCTTCTGCTTGCTCCACTCTGTTACTGAGGGATTCTACTGTATTATTAAGATCCTTGAGGGCTACAAATTCTTGCTTCAGTGCGTCAAAATCTTTGGTGGTTTTGTCTTCAAATTCATTATATTCTTGAGAGAACTTTTGAATTTCTTCTCGAATTTCTAATTCCGACATTTGAATTGCCCCTTGAATTTCTAAATCCAAATTTTCCTCTATTTTATTAATCTTCTTGGCAATGCAAATTCTGAATTCGATTTCTGACACCTCGGCCAGCTGTTTATGAATGGGATCTTCAGTTACATCTGCCATATCTTTCCTTAGAACAGTTGATGTATTCTGGTTATTCATGTTACCAGAGTTTTTCTGCTGATTCAGCCCCATGATTGTTTTGCACTGTTTGATTTTTCCCTTGGAGCTTTGTCAAGGACCCATATAGTGCTATGGCCTGGGAAACTGGGGACCTGTTTGGTGTGGTGGGGCTAAGTGGTTCTGTCTTATTTTCAGCTTGTCTGTGTTCGACCCTGGTGAAACAGTTACTCTGGGTTGAAGTCTCAGCTGTTTAGGAATACCAGCACTTAAGTCACCCTGCTCCCCCACAGGCAACAATTGGAAAAGGAAAATAAACCTTCCTACAACCACACAACCAGGGCACCACCTGAATAGTCCTCGGGAAATTGGCTCAGTTCAAAAGGTCCAAATCAATTGTCTCAGCACCTGTCTCAGGTCGGAGGGAGAGTTTAAAAAGTCTCTGGCAACTGGATCGCTGGTGTCTGGTGACTACTTAGATATGGCTTGCTGCGGTGTTCTGTGGAGTCAGGAAGACCCACCCAGCAAATATATCAGTCTGGGAAGGTTGATGCCTCCTTTCTGACCTTCCATCTCTGTCACACCCCATCACTGATAGCCCCACAAAGCTGTGACCCAGTTGTCTGTAGTGAACAGATACTCCAGGGGGTTGCACCTGCCTGAATCACAAGGAAATCTATATCTGCTCAGCCAGACCGCTGCACACTGCCTCGATCTAGCAGGGGGATGTGAAGCCTGACAACCTTGGGTGCTTGATGGAGTCTGAGGGGTGTTCACTCAGTTCCATCCCCGGCCCTGATTGATGTAACTGACAGAACAAAACAGAGTAACTTTGTGGGAATTTGCTTTTGTCCCTGCTAAATTCCCCTGCAGAAGAGAAGCTGTTTTGAGTTCCCAGAGCCTCTGCCGCAGGCCCTGTCTTTGCTCCTGCAGGTTTGTATTAGGTTATCTGTCAGTTCTAGCCTCCTGTCTTCCTTGGTCTATAGGCTGATGATCCCCTGAGGGCTGGGTGTGTCTTATGCTCAATAAAGCTGTCGTCTGGGTCAGCCCTGCCCTGGAAACTTCCTGTCTCTTTGTATGAGTTTCTAGTCCCCATGCTCCACCCAGGCCAGTACCGCCTCAGGCAAACCCTTTACTCCCGGGGCCTGCATTTCTATCCCAGATCTGTTCTGTGGTGGTTGCCACCTGAGTAGATGCCTGGCCTCCTCTGGTTGCTGAGGGAGACAGGGGGTGCGGCTTAAGAATATCTGGGAGTGAGCCCAATTTTTGCCAAAATATGGCTGCTGCTCTGTGCCTTGGGCCACCACCACTCTGGTGTGGTTCCCTCTCAGCCGACTGTCCTCTCCTCACTCCTGTGCTGCAGAGTCAGCACTGACCAGCTGCAGTTTAGGCCCTGTCCACACCCCTCGAGAACTCACCCAAGAATCTGGATTCCTGGTGGACAGGCCTTCAGACCTCAGAGTGAGAGTGGAGGGGAGTGCTAGGAGCTCAGAATTGCAGGTAGAGAATATATACAGTTTTATGCCTGGCAGGAGAATGCCGTGGCACCCTAGTATGGGAGGTATGTCCAGTTTTTAGAGTGTCTCTCCCATGGAGTGTAGTGGGAGGACCTTTGAACTCTGCTTGTTTGTTTGTGGCACACTCCGAGCCATTCTCATGGGGGAGGGACTCTTGTCCACTTGGTGATGGATTTTGTACCTTTTGTTTGTATCCTAGTGGTCACAGCTTGCCTCAGTGGTTTGATGTGCGTTCTTTAACCTTCTTTCTTCATGCAGCTCTAATCCACCAGGTTACTTGCTAAATTTCTGTCCTTTCACTCTCCTTCTGCACTGTAGCCTCTGTGGAAAGTTGGCTTCAGTCAGCCATCTTGTCTCTGCCCTCCCTCAATTAATTGTCAAAGGAGGTGGAAGCTATATATTTTTTGTCTTGCTGTCTTTTAAAATATAGCTTGCTACATTTACCACATTTGTAGTTCCTTCAAAGCAAGGAGTGTACATCATAAATCCTGTTGCTTCTTGCATCTAACAAAGTACCTGACTTCCTTCTTCCAACTTCTATGTTTACAGTGAATCATACCAAGAAGTGGAGTCTTCAGCCCTTCTTGCACCAGCCCTAACCTGTGCTGCAGAACCAAAAATTCTAAGCAAGAACAACTGGAGGCTGCCTTCATGGTCTTCTTTGGGACACTAGTGTGGGAAAGGTGGTCTCATGGCGGAGATGGGATTTCCCTGTTAACGGGAGAAGGAAACAGAGGTGCGGAGACGAGAGAGTGTAGGAGCATCAACAGTGTGACGAGCAACCGTGAAACATGGGAGAGTGCAGGTATGGCAGTGGGACACAAGAGCAATTTTTTGAGTTTTGATTCATGCCCTAAGATATGATCAATTTTGGATGAAGATCCATGGCCTGATGAGAAAAATGTGTACTCAGTTTTATTAAGATGAAATGTTCTGTATATATCTGTTAAGCCTATGTTTTCTAGGATTGTGCTTAAGTCTATTACACCTTTGTTTAGTTTCTGCTTGGAAATTCTGTCCAGTTCTGTCAGAAGGGCATTGAAACCTCCAGCTATTATGGAGTGTTAAGTTATCTTATTGTTGAGTTCATTTAGGGTTTGATTATATATCTAGTAGCATTTAAGTTGGATTCATAGATGTTCAGGATTGAAACCTCTTCTTGTTGGATGCTTCCTTTGAACAGTATATAGTGTCCATCATTGTCTGTATTTTTGTTGGTTTAAATCAAATTGTATCTGCAAGTAAGATTGCAACTCTGACTTTTTCTGATTTCCATTTGCCTGGACTATTTTTTTTCTACCCATTCACCCTGAGTCTTGCTTTACCCATAGAGATTAGATGCATTTCTTAAAGATAGAAAATATTGGGTTTGAATTTCTTTCATTTAGTTAGCCATTCTGTGCCTTTTCAGTGGGGAATCCTAGCCATTCATATTTATTTATTTTTTTTGCCATTCATATTTATTAAGTGAATTGGTAGATATGGTGTGGTTTTGTTTTTCTTGTTTTATGGAGGTCTATTGCTTAGTCTTTTCCCTTATGTCATTGTGGAAACTAGACTTTGTTCTTTAATTATTGGGTGATGTTTCTTTGGTTGTGTACATCATGTTGTTCAATATGAAGAATGTGCCTGAGTACATCCTGTAGAGCTGGTCTAGTTATGGAAAATTTTCTCAATGTTTGCATGTCAATAAAATACGTGATTTTTCTATCAAATGTGAAACTCAGGTTAGTGGGACACAGAATCCTGGGCTTAAAATTGTTTTTCTTAAGACGGTTGAATTCTGATGACTACTCTCTTCTGACTTGAAATATTTCAGCTGAAAAGGTCCATTGCCATCTTTACATTTTTTTCCCCTTTGTAGGTAAGACTTTTCTTAATCCTGGCTGCTTACAAATTTTCTCCTTCTTATTGACTTTGGCAAAGTGAATTACAATGTGTTTAGGGGATGATTTGTTTGAATTGAGTTGTTCTGGGGTTCTGAAACTATCTACTATCTGAATTTCTATATTTATCACAGTGCTTTGGAAAGTCTCCACCATGATGTCTTGAAATAGAGCTTCAGTACTTTTAGGACCACCCTTTTCTCCTTTAGGAATCCTTATAATTTGAATGTTTGATCTTTTGGAGTAATCCCATATCTCTCTGGGAATATTATGTTTTTATTCTCCTTTTTTCTACCTCTTTGAATGATTGTGTTAGTTCAAAAGATCTGTCTTCAATTTATGAAATTCTTTTTTCTTTATGTTCTACACTATTACTAAGGTTCTCTCCTCTGTTATGAATCTCCTTGAATGCCTCTTTCAATTCTTAAGCTCTGTTAAATCTTTCCTAATTATGTATATATCCTTAGTGACTTAGTCTTTGTTTCACTAATTTCTTTAGACAACTTTTGGACTACTTTTTGGATTTCTTTTACAATTTTCTCAATCCCATTCATCTTATTTGCTGTCCATATTCTAAATTCAATTTCTAGCATTGCAACAATTTCTCTATGGATAGTATTTACAGCTATATCTCCCTTGAAATATCCTGGGGGAGTTGATCTAATCTGATTTTTCTTGTTGCCAGGGTTCTTCATCTTGTTCCTCCCCATGTGTATTTTCAGCTTATTTTTTATATTTATTATGATTTTTAAGCTGAAATGTTAGATTGTTTCTACATAGTTATTGAGAGATAATCTAAGTGGGAACATTTTGCCAGCACCCTAGAGAATTATTTGGCAACTTAGACTGGTGGGGTCACATCAGATCTGAAGGCCTGATACAAGAGAGCTTGCCACTCCTTATCCATTAACTATTCAAATGACCTAGAGCTTGTGCTTGTTGCCCTTCTCCCAAAGTCTCATGAAAATCCCTTTAGGAATTGCAGCGTGAGAGTTTTTGAGAGCCAGTTGGTTTTTCTTTCTCCAGATTGGGTCAGGTAGGGTTGGTGGGCAGACCTCTTGTTGAGGGCACTAGGACAGGGGAGTCTCTCAAATAGTGCAAACTGATTTTATCCTGGTGTCTACCTGTCTTTCACCCAATTTAAAAGGTCTGTTGTATTTCACTGGAGTCCCCGTTGTAAAAAATTTGAACCACTGTGTTCCCTGTTGGCATCAGCTGAAAGAGGGAAATTTGTGGGCAGACCCACTATTTTCACCCCCGTGGTGCCAACCCCCATTTTTCATAAACAAATACAAAATATACATGAACATGCAGTAACTTGCCAGTGGCAGCTGGATGAGGGGAATATGTTGACACTTCCAAAAATTCCCATTCTCACAAGGTAATCACTCCTTGCACAAACAAGTTCAGAGAATCCATGGCGTTACTCCCAGATTCCTGGCTGTGAACTGGATATAATGCTGCCATTACCTATGACTGGGGAGGGGAATGTGCTTCTTGGATCTCCACAGGGCAGGTTGTTTATGACTAGTCCTGGATTTCTCCATTTTGGCAGTAGGGGATTTGGGAGTTACAGACCACAGACACCAGTCCGGGCATCTTTAGAGGAGAGGGGAATGGTTCCTCCTAGCAGGAGGGAGAGCCAGGGGGTAGCATCTCACACCAAAAGCAGTACTGTGGAGCCACAATTTCCTCTCACAATGGGGGCAGGGGTGAAATTGCCATGTGCTCAGTGACCCACTCAATGTAGAGGTCTCTCAAGGATCTTTTCAAACACACTGGCCTCTGAATGGAGCAGTCCATTGAGGAAACAGAGAGAGAAGGATGGGCAGCAGGATCAGGACAGTAGAGAGAAAATGTGCTGACTTTTGTGCCAGGGAGGATGGAGAACCAGACATGGAAATTACTAGGTGTAGGATAACTGGGACTTTGTGGCTCTCCCATGGGGTGAGATGAAAGGTCCTCTGTTCTCTACTCATGGAAAGTCCATGGCAATCCTCTCAGTTTGGAAGATCTCCCTTCTCCTTCAGTACTAGGTACATTCAATGTAGTTACTCCAAACCTGATCTATGTTATCTTTCTTAATCTTTCTTGCCTTCACAGGTTGTCTCAGTGGGGATGACATGCACTTGGATTTTCTCTCTTTGTATGTAACTCCTGAATTTTGGCTTCTCTGAATTCAGTTAAGTCCAACTATTCTCTTTCTGGATACGAACTTCTGACAAACTCTTTCTCTAGTTAGCCATCTTGCTCCCCTAATGGTTTTCTTAACATGAAAAGGTGTTGAATTTTTCAAATGATTTTTTCTTCATTAATTGAGTTGTCAGGCAGAATGGGGACCAAAGTCATGCCAAAATTGGGGGACCAAAGTCCCCATTCTTAGCAAGGAAAGCACCTCCAGTAAAGGGGAAAATAAAAAGTAAGCAAAGCGAGGCAGAACAAGAGAAAATCAGTTAGTTTACCTTTAAATCAGTGCTGCTAAGTTTCTTCTCTGAGAAAGTTTTCTGCTTTTCCTAGAACCATGGACTGTTTAGAATACAGCTTACCAATACCCCCACTGGGTCTGTAAACACACTGAAGGTATAATGGCCACAGAGGATGCTGTGTGCAAAGCTTAGCAAGACATATTAACTGGGCCACATCCTACTCAGGTAACAGTCAAAGCACATACCCATTGTGGAGATTTGTATTTGGCTGGGACAGAGATCAAGGGAACAGCTCGAACCCTGAAGTATGGGTAGGAGGGCTTATAGCTCTTAGTGCAGAGGAAGACACTCTGTGGTGGTGATGAGAGGAAAATTCCTCTTTCCCACCAATTCTTCAGAAGAGATTGACACCAGTGGCATTTTACTCCACAGTGAATTAGCAGGTATTAACACCCCCCCCAGGTATCTGTGTGTGTGAACACAGATAGGAGGCTCTCCCCACACAAGGCACAGGTTATGGATTTCTCAATAAAGCTCAGACCCTTAAGGTTAATGATTATAGAAACAATAGGAGCTGATACACTTACTCAGAAAAACTGCCAGCATCTTTCTTCCCTTCCTCAGCGTACCTACTGGGCTAATAAAAAAAACAGCCTTCAATGGAAGCAGAGCAGAACAAACACTCAGGGCCACCATCAGAACCCCACAAATGGGTGGTGGACTCCTGTGTTCCAAACTTTGAAAATTCTATTCTGTGTGTTTTGTACCTTTCTTTCTGGATGTACCTAACCTTACATTTCTTCAGTTGACTGCAGCCAGATCCACAGGTCTTAATGGACCCTTCCCTTGGGGTGGGACCACAGCAGAGATGATCACTTGAAATATTTTCTTCATTTTATTAATAGAAGGTATTATTTTATTTTATTTTTATATAATAAATTACACATAAATTCTTGAAAGAAATTCAATTTGTCAACATGTATAATCAACTAAACATGAAACTGTGTTCAGTTTGCTAGCATTATAGTGAAATTTTTCTAGCTCTATTCACAAAGATATTTATCTACATTTTCTTGTGACATTTTCTATCTAGAGTTGGCACAATGGGAACACATATGATGAGTTAGGAAATTGTTCCCTCACCTTATGTTTGTTTTTTGTTTTTTTCTTCTTTTCATTTCAGGTTAATGTGAGAGTACAAACAACCATGTCTCAATATTTGAATTTGTTAGGTAGAGTCCTTCTTGTAGTTATGTTCCACACCAAAAGTTGTGTCATACACCTCTACAGTATGTCCATTCAGTGTGAGCTCCTCAAACACCCCTTCACCTTTGCCCTCTTGCTTAATCCCCCTCCATGCAATGAAAATTAAAATGAGTTTTTCTACTATATGGGCATGAATTAGATCATCCACTGGCTTCATCTTAGTATTGAGTACATTGGATATTTGATTTTCCATTATTGTGATACTTTACTAAGAGGAATGTGTTTCAACTCCATCCAAGTTAATACAAATGATGTGAAGACACTATTTGGGATGCAATGTTCTGTATATGTCTATCAAGCATAGTTGTTCTAGGGTTACATTTAAGTCCTTTGTATCTTTGTTTACTTTCTGTTTAGAGGATCTGTCAAGCTTCATATGAGAAGTGTTATAGTCCCCAGATGTTATGGTGTAATCTCATATCATATTGCTCAGATTAATTAAGATCTATTTCAGGAACCTGGGAGCATTTAAGTTGGGTGCCTATGGGTGCCTAAATGTCAAGCATTGAAATGTCTTCTTGGGGGAGACAAGATGGCGGACTGAACCCAGCTTTCAACAGAGGCTCCCGTCCAGAAGGAGAGTTAAGGGACAGGAATTTAGTAAGTATCCTGGTGGACTTGAGCCTCACCAAGAGAGAAGGTTGAAGAACGCACATCAACACCGCTGAGGCAAGCTGTGATCACAAGGATGCAAACAAAAAGTACAAAATCCACCACCAAGCGGACAGGAGTCCCCCTCCCCCATGGGACCGGCTCAAGAGCCCCACAATTAAATAAGCGGGCAGAAATGAAAGGCCTTCCCACTACACTCCACGGGAGAGACCTTCTAAAAACTGGACCTATGTCCCCTACTGGGGTGCCGTGGCGTTCTCCTGCCGGGCATAAAACTGAATAAAACTTTAAAAATCCTTTGCCGGCAACCCTGAATCCCCAACACTCCCCTCCCGCCCACTGAGGTCTGGAGGCCAGTCCCCCAGGAGTTCGGATCCTTGAGTGATTTCTCAAGGGGAGTGGACAGTCCCCGAGTTGCGACTGGTCAACATTGACTCTGAGGCACGTGAGTGAGGAGAGGGCACCGGGCTGAGGGGGAGTCACGCCTCGGCGGCACTTCCCTGTGGTGCGGTGCAGCAGCGCTCCCCGTGCATCAATACAGCCAGACATAAAACTGAATGAAACTCTAGCTCCCCCCCCACTCTCACTCGGGGTCTGGGGACCTGTCCCCCAGGAGTTCAGATCCTTGGGTGATTTCTCGAGGGGAGCGCACAGTGCCCGAGCCACGAGTGGTCAGCGGTGACTCTGAGACACGCGGGCGAGGAGAAAGCACTCTACTGAGGGGGAGTCACGCCTCGGCGGCACTTCCCTGCAGATGAGGTGCAGCAGCCCTTCCCGGGCAACATTACGGGGCCGGGCACAAAACTGAATAAAACTCTAGCTTCCCCGCTGAGAGCTGAGAGCCCCTACTCTCACTCGGGGTCTGGAGGTCTATCCCCCAGGAGTTCAGATCCTTGGGTGATTTCTCAAGGGGAGTGCACAGTGCCCAAGCTGTGTCAGGTCAGCACTGACTCTGAGACACGTGAGCAAGGAGAGGGCACTCTGCTGAGGGGAAATCAAGCCTTGGTGGCACTTCCCTGTGGTGCGGTGCAACAGCCCTCCCCAGGCGGGCATAAAACTGAATGAAACTCTAGCTTCCCCCCCACTCCCAATCGGGGTCTGGGGGCCTATCCCCAAAGAGTTTGGATTCTTGGGGGATCTCTTGAGGGGTGTGGACCCAGAATAAACTGCAGCCGCTCAGTGCTGACTCTGGGGCGCAAGACAGAGGAGAAAAGGGTCGGCTAAGTGCCCACACCAGAGCAGCAGTTCCCTGGAGGTAGATCAACAGCCGTTTTTTCTTTAACGGAAGAACGCTTACTTCTGGATATTCTGAGGCCACACCCCCTGTCTCCCTGGGCAACCAGAGGAGGCCACCAGTAAGCGGGGGATTTCCTGACACTGCTCACAAACCTGGGAAGCTTCCAGGGCGGGACCGACCGAGAAAGGTGATCGGCAAACCTCCAGTAGCAAAGAGGACACAAACCTCCAGCAGCAAAGACGTTTGAACTCAGAACAACCCGTCTTCTGTAGGTGATTTTGGCAGGAACAGAGACAGAACCCCGCAAAGTTGTCTGTTCTGTTCTGTTCTGTTAGCAGCACCCATCAGGGACGGGGCTAAGCCTGAGTGAACACCTCCTTCCCATCACCTGCATCAAGCACTCAAAGATGTCAGGCCCCATCTCCTCCTGCTACATAGCAGCAGTCTGCGGGGGCATGGCAGACTTCCTTGCGATTCAGGCAGGTGCAAACCCCTGGAGTGTCTGTTCACTGCAGGCAACTGGGTTAGCCATCTGCAGAGATACCAGTGACTGGGTCCGACGGAGGGGCAAAGAGGGGAGGGAGACGTCAACATTCCTAGACTGCTCTGTTTGCTGGGTGGCTCCTCCTGACTCCACGCTGCACTGGGGTGAGCCATGTCAGAGGAGTCAACAGGCTCCTGTGATCCAGTTCCCAGAGACCTCTTGAACTCTCCCACCCGAGACAGGTGCCGATTGAGACAGTTGATTTGGACCTTTTAAACTGGGCTAATGGACTGAGGACTTTTCAGGCGGTGCCCTGGGTGTGCAGTTGCAGGAAGGTTTGATTCTCCTTTTCCAAATGGGGCCAGAGGTGGGCGGGTGGGGTGACTTAATTGCTGATTTTTCCACACAGCTGAGACTTCAAGAGAGAGTAGAAGTTGCAATAGGATCAAACAGAAACCAGCTGAAAACAAGACAGAACCACTTAACTCCACCACACCAGACAGGGCCCCAGTTTCTCAGGTCACAACACTGTACGGCCCCTCGATAAAGCCCCAGGGGAAAAACCAAAGGAAGTAAAATAACCATGGGGGAGAATCAGCGGAAAAACTCTGGTAACATGAATAACCAGAATAGATCAACCCCCCCAAGAAAAGATAAGGCAGATGTGATTGAAGATCCCATTCATAAACAACTGGCTGAGATGTCAGAAATCGAATTCAGAATTTGGATTGCAGACAAGATTAATAAAATGGAAATAGGAATTCTAGGAGAAATTCAAAAGTTGTCTCAAGAATTTAACGAATTTAAAGACAAAACCAAAAAAGACTTAGACACACTGAAGCAAGAATTTACAGACCTCAAAGATATGAAAAATACAGTAGAATCTCTCAGCAACAGGATGGAGCAAGCAGAAGAAAGGATTTCTGACATTGAAGATAAAATCTTCGAACGCTCCCAATCTCTCAAAGAGGAAGAGAAATGGAGAGCAAAAACGGATCACTCACTCAGAGAGCTCCCAGATAATTTGAAAAAAAGCAATATAAGAATTATAGGGATTTCTGAGAACGATGAGGTGGCCTCCAAGGGCACAGAGGCCCTTCTGCATGAAATTATGAAAGAAAATTTTCCAGACATGCCTAGAGAATCTGAAATTCAGATAGCAGACAGCTTCAGAACCCCAGCACGATTCAACCCCAATAAGTCATCCCCCAGACATATCATAATTAGCTTCACTAAAGTTAACATGAAAGAGAAGATTCTCAAAGCAGTCCGGCGAAAGAAAACTATTACGTACAAAGGTAAGAATATTAGAATAACCGCAGATCTCTCTGCTGAAATTTCTCAAGCCAGAAGAGGCTGGTCATCAACTTTTAATCTCCTAAAGCAAAATAACTTTCAACCCAGGATCTTGTATCCAGCCAAACTGAGTGTCATCTATGATGGAGAAATTAAATACTTCAATGACATTCATATGTGGAAAAAATTTGCCATAAGTAAACCAGCTCTTCAGGATATTCTCAGACCTATCCTCTACAATGAACAACCCAATCCTATACCACAAAAGTAAACTCACTCATAAACATTGGATCAAACTCTAACTTCCACACTGGCGAAAGGATTAAAAATGTCCACTGGACCTTTGAAAAACTCGATACCCAAAATTCCTCCAAACTTAACAATACTCTCCATCAATGTGAATGGCTTAAACTGTCCTCTAAAGAGGCATAGGTTAGCTGACTGGATACAAAAACTCAAGCCAGATATTTGTTGCATACAAGAGTCACATCTCAACTTAAAAGACAAATACACACTCAGGGTGAAAGGATGGTCATCCATATTTCAGGCAAATGGTAACAGAAAAAAGCAGGTGTTGCAATTTTATTTGCAGATACAGTAGGCTTTAAACCATCAAAAGTAAGGAAGGACAAGAATGGTCACTTCATATTTGTTAAGGGTAATACTCAATATGATGAGATCTCAATTATTAATATCTATGCACCCAACCAGAATGCACCTCAATTTATAAGAGAAACTCTAACAGACATGAGTAAATTGATTTCCTCCAGCTCCATAATCGTGGGAGATTTCAACACTCCCTTGGCAGTGTTGGATCGATCCTCCAGCAAGAAGCTGATCAAAGAAATCTTAGATTTAAACCTAACCATCCAATATTTAGATTTAGCAGACATCTACAGAACATGTCATCCCAACAAAACGGAATACACATACTTCTCACCAGCCCACGGAACTTACTCCAAAATTGACCACATTTTAGGTCACAAGTCTAACCTCAGTAAATTTAAAGGAATAGAAATTATTCCATGCATCTTCTCGGACCATCATGGAATAAAACTTGAATTGAGTAACAACAGGAATCTGCATACTCATACAAAAACATGGAAGTTAAATAACCTTATGCTGAATGATAGCTGGGTCAGAGATGAGATTAAGAAAGAAATCGCCAATTTTTTGGAACAAAACGACAATGAAGACACGAACTATCAGAACCTCTGGGACACCGCAAAGGCAGTTCTACGAGAGAAATTTATAGCACTGCAAGCCTTCCTCAAGAGAACGGAAAGAGAGGAAGTTAACGACTTAATGGGACATCTCAAGCAACTGGAAAGAGAAGAACATTCCAACCCCAAACCCAGTAGAAGAAAAGAAATAACCAAAATTAGAGCAGAATTAAATGAAATTGAAAACAAAAGAATAATACAGCAGATCAATAAATCAAAAAGTTGGTTTTTTCAAAAGGTCAATAAAATAGATAAACCTCTGGCCAACCTAATCAGGAAAAAAAGAGTAAAATCTCTAATCTCATCAATCAGAAACAACAAAGACGAAATAACAACAGACTCATCAGAAATCAAAAAATCCTTAATGAATATTACAAGAAACTTTATTCTCAGAAATATGAAAATCTGAAGGAAATTGACCGATACTTGGAAGCACGCCACCTTCCAAGACTTAACCAGATTCAAGTGGAAATGTTGAACAGACCCATATCAAGTTCAGAAATAGCATCAACTATACAAAACCTCACAAAAAGAAAAGCCCAGGACCAGATGGTTTCACGTCAGAATTCTACCAAACCTTTAAAGAGGAATTAGTACCTATATTATTCAACCTGTTCCAAAATGTAGAAAAAGAAGGAAGACTACCTAACACGTTCTATGAAGCAAACATCAACCTGATCCCCAAACCAGGAAAAGACCCAACAAGAAAAGAAAATTATAGACCAATATCACTAATGAATATAGATGCAAAAATATTCAACAAGATCCTAACAAACAGAATCCGGCAACACATCAAACAAATTATACATCATGACCAAGTTGGTTTTATCCCAGGGTCTCAAAGGCTGGTTCAATATACGTAAATCTATAAATGTAATTCAGCACATAAATTAAAAAACAAAGACCATATGATTCTCTCAATTGATGCAGAAAAAGCTTTTGATAATATCCAGCATCCCTTCATGATCAGAACACTCAAGAAAATTGGTCTAGAAGGGACTTTCCTTAAACTGATAGAGGCCATCTACAGCAAACCCACAGCCAATATCATATTGAATGGAGTTAAATTGGAATCATTTCCACTCAGATCAGGAACCAGACAAGGCTGCCCATTGTCTCCATTGCTTTTCAACGTTGTAATGGAAGTTTTAGCCACCGCAATTAGGGAAGAAAAGGCGATCAAGGGTATCCCTATAGGGTCAGAAGAGATCAAACTCTCGCTCTTTGCAGATGATATGATTGTGTATCTGGAAAACACTAGGGACTCTACTACAAAACTCCTAGAAGTGATCAAGGAATACAGCAGCGTCTCAGGTTACAAAATCAACATCCATAAATCAGTAGCCTTTATATAAACCAACAACAGTGAAGTTGAAAAAGTAGTTAAGGACTCTATCCCATTCACAGTAGTGCCAAAGAAGATGAAATACTTGGGAATTTACCTAACAAAAGACGTGAAAGATCTCTATAAAGAGAACTATGAACTCTAAGAAAAGAAATAGCTGAAAATGTTAACAAATGGAAAAACATACCATGCTCATGGCTAGGAAAAATCAACATTATCAAAATGTCCATATTACCCAAAGCAATATATAATTTCAACGCACTCCCTATTAAAGCTCCACTGTCATATGTTAAAGATCTTGAAAAAACATTACTTCATTTTATATGGAATCAGAAAAAAACACGAATAGCCAAGACATCACTCAGAAATAAAAGCAAAACAGGAGGAATCACACTACCAGACCTCAGACTTTACTACAAATCGATAGTGATCAAAACAGCATGGTATTGGCACAAAAACAGAGAAGTAGATATCTGGAACAGAATAGAGAACCAAGAGATGAATCCAGCTACTTACCGCTATTTGATTTTTGACAAGCCAATTAAAAACATTCAGTGGGGAAAAGATTCCCTATTTAACAAATGGTGCTGGGTGAACTGGCTGGCAACCTACAGAAGACTGAAATTGGACCCACACCTTTCACCATTAACTAAGATAGACTCTCATTGGATTAAAGGTTTAAACTTAAAACATGAAACTATAAAAATACTAGAGGAGAATGCAGGGAAAACCCTTGAAGAAATTGGTCTGGGTGAGTATTTCATGAGGAGAACCCCCCCGGGCAATTGAAGCAGCTTCAAAAATACACTACTGGGACTTGATCAAACTAAAAAGCTTCTGCACAGCTAAGAACACAGTAAGCAGAGCAAGCAGACAGCCCTCAGAATGGGAGAAGATATTTGCAGGGTATATCTCTGACAAAGGTTTAATAACCAGAATCCATAGAGAACTCAAACGCATCAGCAAGAAAAAAACAAGGGATCCCATCGCAGGCTGGGCAAGGGACTTGAAGAGAAACTTCTCTGAAGAAGACAGGCGCACGGCCTTCAGACATATGAAAAAATGCTCATCATCTTTAATCATCAGAGAAATGCAAATCAAAACTAGTTTGAGATATCATCTAACTCAAATAAGACTAGCCTATATCACAAAATCTCAAGACCAGAGATGTTGGCGTGGATGCGGAGAAAAGGGAACACTTCTGCACTGCTGGTGGGAATGCAAATTAATACATTCCTTTTGGAAAGATATATGGAGAACACTCAGAGATCTAAAAATAGATCTGCCATTCAATCCTGTAATTCCTCTGCTGGGCATATACCCAGAAGACCAAAAATCACAACATAACAAAGATATTTGTACCAGAATGTTTATTGCAGTCCAATTCATAATAGCTAAGTCATGGAAAAAGCTCAAGTGCCCATCGATCCTCGAATGGATTAATAAATTGGGGTATATGTATACCATGCAATACTATGCAGCCTTAAAGAAAGATGGAGACTTTACCTCTTTTACGTTTACATGGATGGAGCTGGAACATATTCTTCTTAGTAAAGTATCTCAAGAATGGAAGAAAAAGTACCGAATGTACTCAGCCCTACTATGAAACTAATTTGGGGCTCTCACATGAAAGCTATAACCCAGTTACAACTTAACAATAGGGGGAAGTGGGAAAGGGGTGGGTGGGTAGAGGGAGGGGGATCGGTGGGATCACACCTGTGGTGCATCTTACAGGGGTATTTGTGAAACTTGGTAGATGTAGAATGTAAAGGTTTTGGCACAGTTACTGAGATAACGCCGGGAAGGCTATGTTAACCACTGTGATAAAAATGTGTCAAATGGTCTATGAAGCGAGTGTATGATGCCCCATGATCATATCAATGTATACAGTTATGATTTAATAAATAAAATAAAATAAAAATAAAAAAAAGAAATGTCTTCTTGTTGGGGCAGCACCTGTGGCTCAGTGAGTAGGGTGCTGGCCCCATATGCTGAGGGTGTCGGGTTCAAACTCAGCCCCGGCCAAACTGCAACAAAAAAATAGCTGGGCGTTGTGGCGGGCGCCTGTAGCTCCAGCTGCTCGGGAGGCTGAGGCAAGAGAATCATGTAAGCCCAAGAGTTAGAGGTTGCTGTGAGCTGTGTGACATCATGGCACTCTACCCGAGGGCGGTACAGTGAGACTCTGTCTCTACAAAAAAAAAAAAGAAATGTCTTCTTGTTGTATTTTTCCCTTGACTACTATGAAGTATCCATCTTTATCTTTTTTAACTTTAGTTGCTTTAAATACACTTGTATCTGAAAATAAGACTGAAATCCCCCTTTACTTCTGAATTCTGTTTGCCTGAAAAATTGTCTTTCATACCTTAATCCTGAGTTTTAATTTGCTCTTTGTGTGTTCCAGGTATCTTTCCTTCAGACAGCAAATGGATGGCTTGTGTTTTTTTATCCAGTCAGCCAGTCTATGTTTCTTCAGTAGGGAACTCAAGCCATTAACATTTATTGAGATAATTGATAATTATGGTTGTGTTCTATTCATCTTGTTCTGTGAAAGTCCATTGCTTAGTTTTATCTTTTGCATCATTGTGGAAGATAGGTTTGGTCCTTTTGTTTCTGTGTCCTTCCTTTTCTGGTGGTCCATTGTGATGGCCAGTGTGTAGAACAGGTCAAAAATATTTCCTGTAGAGCTGGTCTTACTGTGACCATCTTTCTCAATATTTGCATATCAGAAAAATATTTCATTTCTCCATCAGTTTTAAGGCTTAGCTTAGCAGGATATAGAATTCTTGGATGGAAATTGTTTTTTTTTGTTGTTGTTGTTTGTTTGTTTGTTTAAGTAGATTAAAGGTAGATGACCATTACCTTATGGCTTGGAAAGTTTCATTTTAGAAGTCTATAGTCACCCTGATGGATTTACCCCTGTAAGTCAATTGACACTCCTGGCAGTTTGCAGAATGTGGTTTTTTTGTTGTTGTTGTTGTTGTTTTGTTTTGTTTGTCTTGACTTTGGACAGGTTCATTATAATGTGTCTTGGAGAAGCGCTATTTGAGCTGAGGTGACCAGGGGCTTGTATCCCTCTGAAAGGAGTACGTAAGAATCTTTGGTGATACTTGGGATATTTTCATTTATAATGTTCTCCAGTATGGCTTCCATTCTTCTGGGACATTCTTCTTCCCCTTCTGGGATACCTATAACTTGTATGTTTGAACACTTCATGTAGTCCCATGATTCTGGCAGTGAACGTTCTGTTTCCTCTCTCTTTTTTCTGCCTCTTTAACTATCTGAGTTATCTCAGGAACTTTGTCTTCTACCTCTGAGATTCTTTCTTCTGCATGGTCTAATCTGTTATTGATTCTTTCAACTGCATCTTTAAGTTCCCTAATTGACTTCTTCAATTCCTTTAGCTCTGCTATATCCTTTTTATATTCTTGATATTGTTCATCTCTTGTTTGATGTGTTTTTGGATTTCCTTTTAGTTACTTTCCACTTTCTCAGCAATTTCCTTCCTTGTTTTTATCATCCATATTTTAAAATCACCTTCTGTCATTTCTGACATTTATTTTTAGGTGGAATCCTCTGTAATACCTAACTCATGGTCCCTTGTGGTGGTAGCTTTGGTCTGGCTTTTTATGTTGGCAGGATTTTTCTTCTGTTTCTTCCTCTTGAGTGTTTTCTTTTATCTATTTTCTTGCCTAAATTTCCCTTTCACTTCCTCTTACTCTTTAAGTTACCATGCCTCTGACCAAAGGTGTTGATGAATTTTTTTGTATAGAACTAAAAGGATGAGAATATTGAAGAGCAAGAAGGGAAAAAAGATTTTAAAAAGAAAAAAAGAGAAAGGAAAGGGGGTTATAAAATGCAAGATTTACAAAAAAGAAAAGAGGCACAGAAATAGGGAGACAGGAGTAATAGTGGTGTACCCTAGGGTACTTTGACTCCCACCTTAAAAACTCCCAATCTCTGGGGGTGCTGAGTTGGGTGGTTCCCTTCAGGTCTACAGCTCTCTGCCAGCTTCAGCAGACACACTATCCCACCTCCACAAGATAGAGGGGGAAAACAAAAATACTATAAAACCAAAACAAACAAAAAAACTTAGAAAATAAAATTTGGGGAGAAACCAAACAACAGGGGCAGAAAAACTACCAAAAATGAATTTTTATTTATTTATTTTTAGAGACAGAGTCTCACTTTGTCACCCTTGGTACAGTGCCATGGCAACATAGCTCACAGCAACCTTCAACTCCTAGGCTTAGGCAATTCTCCTGCCTCAGCTTCCCAAGTAGCTGGGACTACAGGTGCCCACCACAATGCCCAGCTATTTTTTGTTACAGTTTGGCTAGGGTCAGGGTTGAACCTGCCAGCCTTGTTATATGGGTCTGGCGCTATACTCACTGAGCCACAGGCGCCGCCCCAGAATGAAGTTATTATTATTATCAAAGGCAATGAAAAATTGTATTTACACTAAAAAAATGATGGAAACAAAGAAAAATCTGTGGGAAACCTATGGGAAAAAATAATGGAAAAAAAAAGAAAAATCTATGAGTATTGCCTGGGCAAATCTATGAGTATTGCCTGGGCAACAGGTGATCTTCTGGGGTATGCGATGCTAATCACAATGCTGATACAGCTGTATAAGATGGAGACTGGAGGCCCCTGCTGAATTCTTTGTTCTCAAACCCCATAAGGTTGAGATCCTGAATATCTCCTTAGCCTGCTTAAAAGACACTTGTAACCATTACCACTGGCTAAACAGAGGACTTCCCAGGAAAACATGTATCACAGGGGTCTTTCCTAAAGTGGCTGCCTGCTTAACAGGTGTGCCAAAACTGGCCTCACTCTATGCCCCTGAGGGCCAAGACTGCAAAGCAACTTTCCTACTGCCAAATACTGAAAGCTCCACTCTTCCCTGGTGTCTCAGTCCCAGCCTCTGGGCACTGTTGAAAGTCACAAGATTACTCGCCCAAGGTTTTCCAGCATGGGCTGTGCTCTTGACCCTGGGGGCAGAACCTGCAGGAAAGCTCTCTCACAATGACTGCACATGAGTGGCCCACAGCCAAACAATGAAAGCTCTGTTCTGGCCCAGCAGCTCAGTACCAGACTCTGAACACCATTCAACATCACTTGCACTCTTGCCCGCAGTCTCCCAAGGTAATTTAACTAAGTGCCCAAGTCCATAAAAACAAACTACCAACAGGGAAGGCCTTCCCTATCTGCAATCTCACTGTGTCTGTAGCTATAGCTGCAGCATCTGCCATGGCCTCAGGCCAAATGCAACCATTTGCCACTTCTCCACTGCTTTTGTCCTCCCCTTGGTGTCTAGAAGTCTCCTACTGCCTCCCTGCATTCCAAAAGGGATTTTTCTGGGTAAAGCCCACAAGCCAAAGGTGCTTAGAGTTTTCTCTCCTCAATCTCACTGCGCCTGGTTGGAAAGAAGCTGTTACATGGTGGCCATCTTACTCCACCATCCATACTTACCATTTCTGTGTGTCTCTTTTTTTGTTGTTGCAAACTGGAATTTTAGATAATATATTGTGGTAACTCTTAAAATAAGACCTCACTCTGTCTTTGTTTTTATTATTTTTCTTTTCTGTTTTTGCTTCTGTTCATTTGTTTAGTGACTTTCCTGTGATAATTCTATAAAATATGTATTCTTTGTTATATTTGAGTATTTGAACAATGTCTGCTAAATGAATCTTTGTTAGGTTACTGGTCATCTAATAATTAGGCTGAGATTTACTTAAATACTTGGAATTATTAAGTCCCTCAGTTTTTCCAGGGCAGGCTCCGTGTGAACTTAAGCATGCTTTCTACATTTAGCAGGACAATTTACAGCTCTGCCTTAGTCTTCTAATCATGCGCCTGTGGCTCAGTGAGTAGGGCGCCGGCCCCATATGCCGAGGGTGGTGGGTTCGGACCCAGCCCCGGCCAAACTGCAAAAAAAAAATAGCCGGGCGTTGTGGCAGGCGCCTGTAGTCCCAGCTGCTCGGGAGGCTGAGGCAAGAGAATCGCGTAAGCCCAAGAGTTGGAGGTTGCTGTGAGCCGTGTGACGCCACGGCACTCTACCAAGGGCGGTACAGTGAGACTCTGTCTCTACAAAAAAAAAAAAAAAAAAAAAAAAAGACTTCAAGGTCTGCTAAAGGTGAAATTTTAGCTTCCTCTCAGGTTTCTGCATATGCATGTGACCTTCTAGATTAGCTGGGGATATTACAGTCCTTTTAAAAGTCCCCCATAAATATCTTATTTCCCACTCAATTAAGTTTTTTGCCAGTCTCTTGTTTGCCCCAATTGCTATTGCTGCCTCAGGCAACTGTGATGTTAAACAATTGCCATTGTTTGCTTTTAATAAATTTTCTAGACATGAGTTTTTCTGAAGAGTAAACTCTGAGTCAGGTTTAGTAACTACAATGTACTTGGAGTGGAGTATGTTTTTTTCCAGAGAGCTAGAGGAAAGATTAAATAGTGGCAAAGCTCTGGAAATTAGAATAGAACAAAATGGGAGACTTTGAGGAGCTCTGCCCCTTCCTATATATTCGAGCCTGCCTACTCTTATAGCAACTACATTGATGGGGCTTCTGATTTTCAAGACTGCTACAGAGCTGCAAAGAGTGAGTTTGGGGATTGGAATTGGATAAATAATTAATCATAATCCTACTTTACTTACCGGAATTTATTCATGTTTTATTTTCTATAAAGGTGATTTTTAAAGTTTATCTCAGTATATTATGGGGTCGCATATATTTTGGTCACATAGTTTGCTTTTGTAAATTTGAAGTCAATGTTACAGGTATGCTCTTCATCTAGACAGGGTATAAAAAACCATTCAAAGTACCCATTAGGTAAGAATTTACCCTTCCCCCACCCAAATTTTGTTGTTTTGCTTCTCTTTGAGCACATAGTTATTGATCATCTAGTTCCAATTTACAAATTTACTCAATATTCATTTTTATTGAATAAATACTCTTCACATTGCTGCAAATCACTGGTTAATTTCCATAGTTCTGAAAAATATGATTTCCTCAACATTTCCAGCTTTTTGTTGCTTTTTGGAGGAGTACCTTTATAGAGGTCCTCCCTCCACCATCCAGTTTTCAATGTTTTACTTAATGAAACAAAAATGGTTTACATTTGTGACAGTTATTATTCAGTGTTCTTGTGTGTCTTCACTCCATCAAACTCTGATAAGGCTTTTTCTCTACATCATGTCAAAAAGAGAAGTGGTTAATGCAATTGGAATGTTCATAAAATCTAAGGAAGATAGCATAGTTATTGATGAGGCATCTCTTTGAAATCTCTGTCCTCTCTCTGTCTGTATCCCATTTCTGTGTGTCTCATTTTTTGTTGTTGCAAACTGGAATTTTAGATAATCTATTGTGCTAACTCTTAAAATTGGATCTCACCCTTCCATTGTTTGTTTTTATCATTTTTCTTTTATTTTCTATTAATTTTTTTTATTTTTTATTAAATCATAGCTGTGTACATTAATATGATCCAACAAGAAAAGAAAATTATAGACCAATATCACTAATGAATATAGATGCAAAAATATTCAACAAGATTCTAACAAACAGAATCCAGCTAAAACCTTTACATTCCACATTTAAGAAAATGCCATGAAAGCTATGTTAACTAGTGTGATGAAAATGTGTCAAACGGTCTATGAACCAAGTGTATGGTGCCCCATGATTATACTAATGTACACAGCTATGATTTAATAAAAAAAATAAATAAAATTTTAATAATCTTTGAGAAAAAAAAAAAAAGAATCCCGCAACATATCCAACAAATCATACATCATGACCAAGTCAGTTTTATCCCAGGGTCTCAAGGCTGGTTCAATATGATTTCAATATATGTAAATCTATAAATGTAATTCAGCACATAAACAAATTTATTTTCTATTATTTCTCTCTCTCTCCTACAAAATATTATTTGCTGTGTGCTGAAATTATAATACTAATGCAACATCAACAGAATTTATGAATATAGTAATGATGAGGAATGATGATGATGAGTCTACACCACACTTCCATGTCTAGTCTTTTGATGATACATAAGACATAGCTGTTAGGAAAGTGGAAAATGTTAATTGGCCTAATGAGAATAGAACCAAGAAATTTAGCCTTCATTGCATAGTGGTTCATGCTCATAACCCAACACTAACTTCATGATGTTAAAGTAAACTCTATTATTCCTGTAATGATAGAGCATGAATGGAAAAACAAAAATCCTTATGTGGAAAACGTTTTAACTTCCTCTAAGAAATATTTGACCAAATCTCTGGGTTTCTTTCACACACAACAAAGAAAGAAACAGAACTATTTACCAAATAATTGGCTATTGAAAAACTGAGGATGGACATTATTGAGATTAATAATTACATTTTGGGAGATCACTCATTTGACAGATAGCACTTAAGAAAATGAACCAGCATATTTTTTTTCCATTTCTTATATATGAGAGGAAAACTTGCCTTTGTAATTAGATATTTATTAAGGCAACTAAATTGCCTTTCAATATCATAGTTTAAAAAGAAACACATCTTCTTTTCCTTAAGAAACAAAAACAATGAGTCAATAAACCTCTTTTTTACTTAGCTATAATTGTGGCATCAGTTTTTTTCTTCTTACTTCAGGACTACAAAAATAGTTAAGATATGCTTGGCACAAAATGATCTCTTTCCTATCACTACTATTACTTCTCAAAGCAATCTGCAGAATAAGAAATATGGAAATAGTGTCACATATATGCCACAGAGAAATTTAAAGACATGTTAAGCAATAAACTATGGAATGCTATAAAGCAGTGCTTCTCAAAACTTTAATATGCACGCAAATCATCTGGGGGGACTTGTCCAAATACAGATTCTTACATAGAAGTTTTGGGGTGGAGACAAAGATTGTATGTAACTAAAAGGTCCCATGTGAGGCTAAGGCTAATGTTTCTTGTGCCACACTTTTAGAGTAAAGAGAAACTGAATATACCTAGGTTCTGGTTTTGGCTCTACCACAACATAACATGTTTATCATTTTTATTTTTACTTTTTAATATATTGTTCTAAGTTACCTTAAATTCTTTGTGGAACTATGAAATACAAATAAATAGCAAAATATAAAATTACTAAAAGCATAAACAAAAATAATATATATTATGAATAAAAGAAGACATTCACACAATTTAAAAATAGAAAAAATATGTTAAAGTATCTAAGATATTACATAGCCAGATGCTTTAAAATTAGCAAAGATGCTATCTCAGTTATGCATGGAGTTCTACAGAAAGAGCAATGGATTTGGTGTCAGGAATTCTTTGAGTTATAATGTTGACTCTATGTTAACTAATCAAATAAGCAAGAAATTAGCCAGCCCCTTGGCATCCTTTTCCTTGGGCCCAAAAGAAAGGATTTGGAATAGTTGTGTTACCTCCAATGTCTCTTATAGCTAATACATTATATTTCCTCTGCTCCTCTTGTGAAACATTTGACCACTGTAAATAATTTTCTCCCCTTTCAAATCTCTATTTTGGCATTTTTTTCCTTAAAACTTGGAGGGATGCTATAATTACTTTAGTTGAAGGGAAATTTAAAGTTACTTTAAGGTGGATAACTAAATCTAGTGAGGTATCCATGTATGTAGTATTTATTTGCTGGCCAACCTAGTCCTTGATTAACCTAAGGGGTTTTATTCCCTCTCAGAGAGAATTGGTGCACTTGGACTTTGCCTAAAGCCATAGCTCCAAGTAAGGGTTCAGCCAAAGGCCAATACTAGAGTCTAGAGGAAAATCTACCTCCAAAATGTCCCTGGCCTCACATACTAGATAGGTAATTAATTACAAAGTCAGTTTACTGCCTATTTATGCTACTTATGTTCAAGACAGGCCAAAAGAAAGATGAACTGAATTCTTCACAGACTTTCATGGTAGCCACTATTATAAAAGATCACTTGGCCGAAACTGACACTTCAGAGAGGTATAGAAATGGTCATATAAGGATAAGGACATGCTTATTTTTAAAGTATAATTGAAAAACAATATTCTGATTGTGAGTATGAGATGAGATTCGAATCTTCATTGTGCTACTATATGAAAATGGGGGGAAATTAACATTTGTTTCCTAGAGCAGTTTCTTCCTCTGTACACTGTGATTATTTTAATGATTAAATGAGGAGATTATATATATATATGTTACCAAAAAAGTAGTCCATAGACTAGAAGCATTGACATCACTTGATAGCATCTTAGATAAGCAGAATCTCAGGCTTCATCTAAACTTAGTGAATCTGAATCTATGCAAGATTCACATATGTGCATAAATAATTCACATGCAAATTAAACTTTGAGAACTGATGTATGCCAAGGATTCAGCACAGTGTCTTTTTCATTGTAAAGATGTCTTGACCAGTAGTCATTATTGTTAGGATCTTTTTAGCTGATTCTTACCACCACCCATGGTGCTAGCATAACAGATATTTCTGCCTTGCCTGCATTCAATACAAGGGCATGCCCATAACCTCCTAATGACCAAAAGGACACTTGGGTTTTTATTTGATCTATGTCTCCAGATTCCCTCCATCATTCCTAATTCATAAGGTTTGAGGGTCCATTAAGAAACACCACACTTGGGCGGCGCCTGTGGCTCAGTTGGTAAGGCGCCGGCCCCATATACCGAGGGTGGCGGGTTCAAACCCGGCCCCGGCTGAACTGCAACCAAAAAATAGCCGGGCGTTGTGGCGGGCGCCTGTAGTCCCAGCTGCTCGGGAGGCTGAGGCAAGAGAATTGCTTAAGCCCAGGAGTTGGAGGTTGCTGTGAGCTGTGTGAGGCCACGGCACTCTACCGAGGGCCATAAAGTGAGACTCTGTCTCTACAAAAAAAAAAAAAAAAGAAACACCACACTTTTTTTTTTAATGGCTGAATAGTATTCCGTGGTATACATATACCACAGCTTGTTAATCCATTCCTAGGTTGGTGGGCATTTAGGCTGTTTCCACATTTTGGTGATTGTAAATTGAGCTATAATAAACAGCCTAGTACAAGTGTCCTTATGATAAAGGGATTTTTTTCCTTCTGGGTAGATGCCCAGTAATGGGATTTCAGTATCAAATGGGAGGTCTAGCTTGAGTGCTTTGAGGTTTCTCCATACTTCCTTCCAGAAAGGTTGTACTAGTTTGCAGTCCCACCAGCAGTGTAAAAGTGTTCCCTTCTCTCCACATCCACGACAGCATCTGCAGTTTTGAGATTTTGTGATGTGGGCCATTCTCACTGGGGTTAGATGATATCTCAGGGTTGTTTTGATTTGCATTTCTCTAATATATAGAGATGATGAACATTATTCTTAGTAAAGCATCACAAGAATGGAGAAGCATGAATCCTATGTACTCAATTTTGATATGAGGACAATTAATGACAATTAAGGTTATTGGGGGGGAGCAGAAAGAGGGACGGAGGGAGGGGGTGTGGCCTTGGTGTGTGTCACACTTTATGGGGGTACGACATGATTGCAAGAGGGACTTTACCTAACAATTTCAATCAGTGTAACCTGACTTATTGTATCCTCAATGAATCCCCAACAATAAAAAAAAAAATTTCCCAATGCTCCCCACCAAAAAAAAAAAAAAGATTTTTTGTGTTTGTGACTACATTAGGTCCATGCTGATAATACAAGATAATATTCTTTTATTAAAGTCAGATCATTATTAAACTTCAAAAAAAAAAAAAAAAGAAACGCCACACTGACTGACATGTGAAGATTTCTTTCAGATTTTACACACTTATTGTTAGGTCTGGTAGAAGGTAAACAGGTGGCAAGTATGCGGCTAAGGGGGAAGAGTGCGAACTGAGTTGTATCTAGGAAACAAATTGCAGCTAGGGAACTGTTCCCTAGTGGGAAGATACACAGAAAGGAGACCTAGGGCTCATTACTATCTAATTAGCATAACATACGTAAAGTTTACATTAAGGATTCTGGGAGGACATATGCATAGTAAGAAAACTGTTTTCTAGCTTGACCTATTATGTAACCTGTTACATAATCTATTATATAACTCCAGCCTCTCAATCACCCCAAAGGCAGGAAATGGCAACCAATCTATTCTAACTACAACACAATCTTAACAGTTACACCTTTTGTGTAAAGGGGAGAGACAGTGGTCAGAAGTTCTATATGTTCAGATATTTATTTGTCTGTGGAATGACCCCCCAATATGGTGAATTTTTGTGTGGAAAATTTTCAGCTTAAGGAGACAGGAAAAGGTCAAAGTGTCTCTTTGGTTCTGAACAAACCTCAAGCTTTAGGAAGGCAAAAAGGTGAAGATGAAGGGAAGATGCCTGTTGCTTCAGCCCCAGAGGAACTTTGAACACACAGTACAACCAGTTCTCTTTACCCTCATCTTCCAAACACTAACTTGCCTCCTATATGACCTTCGTGGTAAGTACATGGTCCCAGAGAACAGCTGGTGAGGGTCCATGGGCCATTCTATTTTTAATTTTTTTTAATTTTTTTTTATTAAATCATAAACACATAGATAATGTATACATTAATACATTTATGGGGTACAAAGTGCTGATTTCATATAGAATGAGGAATGCTTACATCACACGGGTTAATATATACCTCATATCCTCCATAGTCCATTCTAAATGAGGGAATTTCAAAACTTGTAAGGAAAAGTTAGGAAGTTTTTCCGATGACCCCAGCAGTTTTATAGAGGAATTTAAAATAACTTTTATTTTTTATTTAACCTGAAAAGATGTATCAGTCTTGCTCTGTAGATGAGAAAAGTAGGATTTGGGCCTCCAGGCAGACCTATTGGAACCAATTTTATGATCTAAATCTTAATTTTCACCCTGGAAACCTAGCAGTCCTGCCAGAAGATCCAAGAAGGAATTACCAACCAGTATGTGTAGGATCACAATGGCATAATAATGTTGGTGTGCTTTGAGGGGCGTATGTAAGCTATCCAAATGGAACAAGTCAATTTCTCTAAACTAGATGAGGTAGTTCATGGAAATGAAAAGAGCTCAGCATAATTTAGAGAAAGAATCACTGAAGCTACTAAATTTACTAACCTGGACCCAAGCTCAGCAGAGGCATTGCTGATGATAAACATTTTATTAACAAATATTGCTGTCATAGTCACAGGAAATTCCAGAAACAATGGGACCTCAAACATGAACTCCTCATGGAGAATGACCCATCTCTTCTTCTGAGAAATACTTTCAATTTGAGATAAATGTTATGTCTGTGATTGCTTTGTATTAATTCTTTTTTTTTTTTTTTTTTTTTTTTGTAGAGACAGAGTCTCACTTTATGGCCCTCGGTAGAGTGCCATGGCATCACACAGCCCACAGCAATCTCCAACTCCTGGGCTTAAGCGATTCTCTTGCCTCAGCCTCCCGAGTAGCTGGGACTACAGGCGCCCGCCACAACACCCGGCTATTTTTTTTTTTTTTGGTTGCAGTTCAGCCGGGGCCGGGTTTGAACCCGCCACCCTCGGTATATGGGGCTGGCGCCTTACCGACTGAGCCACAGGCGCCGCCCCGCTTTGTATTAATTCTTGACACTGAGAATCAGGGAGCCAAGGAACAACCATAAAGACCAAAAACTTATCACACATTAACTCTCTGGACGTAATCATTGCACATTCAATTTTTTAGCTATTGAATAACCATGTTTTTTTCTTTTTATTTTTATCAAATCATAGCTGTGTACATTGATATATTCATGGGGCATCATTCACTAGCTTCACAGAACGTTTACCAATTTCACATATACCCTTGTAAGATGCACCGCTGGTGTAATCCCACCAATCCCCTTCCCTCTACCCACCTCCTCCCTCCCTCCACTCCCTTTCCCCATGCCCCTATTCTTAGGTTGTAACTGGGTTATGGCTTTCATGTGAAAACCCTAAATTAGTTTCATAGTAGAGCTGAGTACATTGGGTACTTTTTCTTCCATTCTTGAGATACTTTACTAAGAAGAATATGTTCCAGCTCCATCCATGTAAACATGAAAGAGGTAGTCTCCATCTTTCTTTAAGGCTGCATAATATTCCATGGTGTACATATACCACAATTTATTAATCCATTCGTGGATTGATGGGCACTTGGGCTTCTTCCATGATTTAGCAATTATGAATTGGGCTGCAATAAAAATTCTGGTACAAATATCTTAGTTATGATGTGAATTTTGGTCTTCTGGGTATATGCCCAGTAGAGGGATTACAGGATTGAATGGCAGATCTATTTTTAGATCTCTACGTGTTCTCCAAATTTTTTCCAAAAGGAATGTATTGATTTGCCTTCCCATCAGCAGTGTAGAAGTGTTCCCTTTTCTCCACATCCACACCAATATCTCTGGTCTTGGAATTTTGTGGTATAGGCTAGTCTCACTGGAGATAGATGGTATCTCAAAGTACTTTTGATTTGCATTTCTCTTATGATTAAAGATAATGAGCATTTTTTCATATGTCTGAAGGCCACGCACATGTCTTCATCAGAGAAATTTCTCTACAAATCCCTTGCCCAGCCTGTGATGTGATCCCTTGTTCTATTCTTGTTAATGCATTTGAGTTCTCTGTGGATTCTGGTTATTAAACCTTTGTCAGAGACATAACCCGCAAATATCTTCTCCCATTCTGAGGGCTGTTTGTTTGCATTACTTACTGTGTTCTTGGCTGTGCAGAAGCTTTTTAGTTTGATCAAGTCCCAATAGTGTATTTTTGAAGCTGCTTCAATTGCCCGGGGGGTCCTCCTCATAAAATACTTGCCCAGACCGATTTCTTCGAGGGATTTCCCTGCACTCTCATCTAGTATCTTTATAGTATCATGTCTTAAGTTTAAATCTTTGATCCAATGAGAGTCTATCTTAGTTAATGGTGAAAGCTGTGGGTCCAATTTCAGTCTTCTACAGGTTTCCAGCCAGTTCACCCAGCATCATTTGTTAAATAGGGAATCTTTTCCCCACTGAATGTTTTTAATTGGCTTGTCAAAGATTAAATAACCGTAAGTAACTGAGTTCATCTCTTCATTCTCTATTCTGTTCCAGACATCTACTTCTCTGTTTTTGTGCCAATAACATGCTGTTTTGATCACTATCAATTTGTAGTATAGTCTGAAGTCTGGTAGCATAATTCCTCCTGCTGTGTTTTTATTTCTGAGTAAGTCTTGGCTATTCGAGGTTTTTTTCTGATTCCATATACAATGAAGTATTGTTTTTTCAAGATCTTTAAAGTATAACAGTGGAGCTTTAATAGGGATTGCGTTGAAATTATATATTGCTTTGGGTAGTATGGACATTTTAACAATGTTGATTCTTCCCAGCCATGAGCATGGTATGTTTTTCCATTTGTTAATATTTTCAGCTATTTCTTTTCTTAGAGTTTCATAGTTCTCTTTATAGAGATCTTTCACGTCTTTTGTTAGGTAAATTCCCAAATATTTCATCTTCTTTGGCACTACTGTGAATGGGATAGAGTCCTTAACTGTGTTTTCAACTTGACTATTGTTGGTATATATAAAGGCTACCGATTAATAAATATTGATTTTGTAATCTGAGATGCTGCTATATTCCTTGATCACTTCTAAGACTTTTGTAGTAGAGTCCCTAGTGTTTTCCAGCTATACAATCATATCATCTGCGAAGAGCGAAAGTTTGATCTCTTCTGACCCTATGTGGATACCCTTCATCGCCTTTTCTTCCGTAATTGTGGTGGCTAAAACTTCCATTAAAATGTTGAAAAGCAATGGAGACAATGGGCAGCCTTGTCTGGTTCCTGGTCTGAGTGGAAATGATTCCAATTTAACTCCATTCAATATGATATTGGCTGTGGGTTTGCTGTAGATGGTCTCTGTCAGTTTAAGAAATTTCCCTTCTATACCAATTTTCTTCATTGTTCTGATCATGAAGTGATGCTGGATATTATCAAAAGCTTTTTCTGCATCAATTGAGAGAATCATATGGTCTTTGTTTTTTAATTTGTTTATGTGCTGGATTACATTTATAGATTTACGTATATTGAACCAGCCTTGTGACCCTGGGATAAAACCGACTTGGTCATGATATATAATTTGTTTGATGTGCTGCTGGATTGTGTTTGTTAGGATCTTGTTGAATATTTTTGCATCTATATTCATTAGTGATATTGGTCTATAATTTTCTTTTTTTGTTGGGTCTTTTCCTGGTTTGGGGATCAGGGTGATGTTTGCTTCATAGAATGTGTTAGGTAGTCTTCCTTCTTTTTCTACCTTTTGGAACAGGTTGAGTAATATAGGTACTAATTCCTCTTTAAAAGTTTGGTAAAATTAAGACGTGAAACCATCTGGTCCCGGGCTTTTCTTTATAAGGAGGTTTTGTATAGTTGATGCTATTTCTGAACTTGATATGGGCCTGTTCAACATTTCCACTTGATTCTGGCTAAGTCTTGGAAGGTGACGTGCTTCCAAGTATCGGTCAATTTCCTTCAGATTTTCATATTTCTGAGAATACAGTTTCTATTAATATTTGTTAAGGATTTTTTGGATTTCTGAGGAGTCTGTTGTTATTTCGTCTTTGTTCTTTCTGATTGATGACATTAGAGATTTTACTCTTTTTTTCCTGATTAGGTTGGCCAAAGATTTATCTATTTTATTGACCTTTTAGAAAAACCAGCTTTTTGATTTATTGATCTGTTGTATTATTCTTTTGTTTTCAATTTCATTTAATTCTGCTCTAATTTTGATTATTTCTTTTCTTCTACTGGGTTTGGGCTTGGAATGTTCTTCATTTTCCAGTTGCTTAAGATGTCCCATTAAGTTGTTAACTTCCTCTCTTTCCATTCTTTTGAGGAAGGCTTGCAGTGCTATAAATTTCCCTTTTGGAACTGCCTTTGTGGTGTCAAAGAGGTTTTGATAGTTCGTGTCTTCATTGCTATTTTGTTCCAAAAAGTTGATGATTTCTTTCTTAATGTCCACTCTGACACAGCTATCATTCAGCATAAGGTTATTTAACTTCCATGTTTTTGTATGAGTATGCAGATTCCTGTTGATACTCAGCTGAAGTTTTATTCCATGGTGGTCCGAGAAGATGCATGGAATAATTTCTATTCCTTTAAATTTACTGAGGTTAGACTTGTGACCTAAAATGTGGTCAATTTTGGAGTAAGTTCCGTGGGCTGGTGAGAAGTATGTGTATTCAGTTTTGTTGGAATGAAATGTTCTGTAGATGTCTGCTAAATCTAAATATTGGATGGTTAGGTTTAAATCTAAGATTTCTTTGCTTAGCTTCTTGTTGGAGGATTGATCCAAAACTGCGAAAGGAGTGTTGAAATCTCCAACTATTACGGAGCTGATGGAAATCAAGTTTCTCATGTCTGTTAGAGTTTCTCTTATAAATTGAGGTGTATTCTGGTTGGGTGCATATATATTAAAATTGAGATCTCATCATATTGAGTATTTCCCTTAACAAATATGAAGTGACCATTTTTGTCCTTCCTTACATTTGTTGGTTTAAAATTTATTGTATCTGCAAATAAAATTGCAATACCTGCTTTTTTCTGATTACCATTTGCCTGAAATATGGACGACCATCCTTTCACCCTAAGTCTGTATTTGTCTTTTAAGTTAAGATGTGACTCTTGTATGCAACAAATATCTAGCCTGAGTTTTTGTATCCAGTCAGCTAACCTATGTCTCTTTAGAGGACAGTTTAAGCTGTTCACATTAATGGAGAATATTGATAAGTCTGGTGAAGTTTTGGATATCGAGTTTTTCAAAAGTCCAGTGGGCATTTTTAATCCTTTCGCCAGTGTGGAAATTTGAGTTTGATCCGAAGTTTCTGAGTGAGTTTACTTTTGTGGTATAGGATTGGGTTGGTCATTATGGAGGATAGGTCTGAGAATATCCGGAAGAGCTGGTTTGCTTATGGCAAATTTCTTCAACATATGAATGTCATTAAATTATTTAATTTCTCCATCATAAATGAAACTCAGTTTAGCTGGATATAAGATCGGGGGTTGAAAGTTATTTTGCTTTCGAAGATTAAAAGTCGGTGACCACCCTCTTCTGGCTTGAAAAGTTTCTGCAGAGAGATCTGCAGTCATTCTAATATTCTTCCCTTTGAAGGTAATGGTTTTCTTTCTCCTAGCAGCTTTGAGGTTTTTCTCCTTCATATTAACTTTAGTCAAGTTAATTATGATATGCCTGGGGGATGTCTTTTTGCTGTTGAGTCGTGCTGGGGTTCTGAAGCTGTCTGCTATCTGAATTTCAGAATCTCTAGGTATGTCTGGAAAATTCTCTTTCATAATTTCATGCAGAAGGGCCTCTGTGCCCAGTGAGGCCACTTCATCTCTTTGTGGAACTCCTAGTATTCTGATATTCACCTTCTTCGAATTATCCCAGAGCTCTCTGAGAGAATGATCTGTTTTTGCTCTCAATTTCTCTTCCACTTTGAGAGTTTGGGCACGTTCAAAGGCTTTATCTTCAATGTCAGAAATCCTTTCTTCTGCTTGCTCCATTCTGTTGCTGAGGGAGTCTACTGTATTTTTAATATCTTTGAGGGCTGCAAATTCTTGCTTCAGTGTGTCTAAGTCTTTGGTGGTTTTGTCTTTAAATTCGTTAAAGTCTTGAGACAACTTTTGAATTTAAACTCGAATTCCTAATTCCACTTTGTTAATCTTGTTTGCCATCCAAATTCTGAATTCGATTTCTGACATCTCAGCCAGTTATTTGTGAATGGATTCTTCAATTGCATCTGCCATATCTTTCCTTGGTGGGGTTGATCTATTCTGGTTATTCATGTTACCAGAGTTTTTCCGCTGATTCCGCCCCATGGTTGTTTTACACCCTCTTGATTTTTTCCCCTGGGACTTTGTTGTGGGCCTGTACAGTGTTGTGTCCTGAGAAACTGGGGCCCTGTCTGGTGTGGTTGGGCCAAGTGGTTATGTCTTGTTTTCAGCTGGTTTCTTTTCCACCGTAGTGAAACAGATACTCTGGATTGAAGTCTCAGCTGTGGAGAAATATCAGCAATTAAGTCAACCCACCCCCAACTGGCAAACAATTGGAAGAGAAAAATCAAACCTTCCTACCACCCTGCACCCAGGGCACCACCTGATTTGTCCTCAGGCGTTTGGTTCAGTTCAAAAAGTCCAAATCAATTGTCTCAGTCTGCACCTGTCTCGGGTGAGAGACTTTAAGAGGTTTCTGGGAACTGGATCACAGGGGTCTGGTGACTACTCTCGTGTGGCTTGCTCCAAAGCTGCGTGGAGTCAGGAGGAGCCACCCAGCGAATAGATTAGTCTGGGAAGGTTGCAACCTCCTTCCCCACCTTGCACCACTGTCACACCCAGTCACTGATATCCCTACAGTTGGCTGACCCAGTTGCCTATAGTGAATCGGTACTCCAGGAGTTTGCAACTGCCTGAATCACAAGGAAGTCTGCCAGGATGCTGTGCTCTGCCTCTCTCTCACAGGAGGAGGTGAGACCTGACAACCTCGGGCGCTTGATGAAGGTTCGGTGGTTTTCACTCAGGTCCAGTCTCGTCCCTGATTAATGTTACTGACAGAACAGAACAGAACAACTCTGTGGTTCCCCTGCAGAAGAGAAGCTGAATTGAGTTCCAAATAAGCTTGTCTTTGCTCTTGTATTGTCTATAGGCTGACAATCCCCTGAGGGCCAGGTGCATCTTAGGTTTAGTAAAGTGGACCTCTGGGTCAGCCCCACCCTGGGAGTTTTCCCAGTTTGCAAGTTGGAGTAGCCTCAGGCAAATCCTATACTCAGAGTCTCTGGTTGCCCAGGGAGACAGGAGGTGTGGCTTCAGAATATTCGTTAGTAAGCTGTATTGCTAGCAAAAGAGGGCTGCTGTTCCATGGCTCAGGCACCCGCCGCTCTGGTGTAGCTCCCTTCCGGCCAATGGTCCTCTCTCCAGTCCCGTACCCCAGAGTCTGCACTGACTGGCTCCAGCCCGCCACTGTCTACACCCCTCGAGCAATCGCCCAAGAGTCTGGACCCCTGGGGGACAGGCCTCCAGACCATGGAGCGAGAGCAGAGGGGAGCACAGGGAGCGCTGGGAGCCTGGGGTTGCGGGCAGAGAACACACACAGCTTTACACAGTTTTATGCCTGGCCGTATTGTCACTAAAAGATGGCTGTCGCAATGTGCCTCAGGGAACTGCCATTCCAGTGGTGCGGACCCCTCTCCGCCGACTGGGACTGGCCTCCAGAAGTGTGAGTAAAAGGGAGCGCTGGGAGCTCAGAATTCCAGGTAGAGACTATATGCAGTTTATACAGTTTTATGCCTGGCAGGAGGACACTGTGGCACCCTAGTATGGGAAGTAGGTCCAGTTTTTAGAGGGTCTCTCCTGTGGAGTGTAGTGGGAGGACCTTTGAACTCTGTCTGATTCTTTGTGGGGCACTCTGAGCTGTTCTTATGGGGGAGGGGACTCCCATCCACTTGGTGATGGATTTTGTACCTTTTGTTTGTATACTTGTGGTTGCATCTCACCTCAGCGGGGTTGACATGTGTTGTTCAACCTTCTCTCGTAGTGCAGCTCAGATCCACCAGGTTACTTGCTGAATTTTTGTTCTTTAACTCTCCTACTGGACGGGAGCCTCTCTGGAAAGCTGGCTTTAGTCAGCCGTCTTTTCTCCTCCCCCCTGAATAACCATGTTTTAATTATTTTTGGTATTTTTGCTAACATGGACTCTGAAGTTCAAATTGTGTCTTTACCAATTTCTAGCTTTATATTCTTGGATAAGTTATTTAACTTCTATGAGAGTTTCATATAAAATGCCATTTATATGTGGCAATGTAAATAAATCATGCCATTTTAAGTGCACAATAAAGTATAACTCTCGATATTATCATTACTGTATATTGCTATTTTCAAAGTCACAATATTGCTGTCACTTTATCCCCACAAAAACAAGATAAGGAATATAGACAAGAAATATTGCATCTTCTTGCAGAAAAAGTAATGAAATCTTTAAATGTGAATTAATAACCCATCCAAAGTCATTCAGTCCCTGCATACAACCAACTTTAGAACTCAGTTTGTGTTCCAACTATATCATACTTTTACATAGTCATAAGTAACATAAAACAGTAGAAAAGACTTTGAATCTGGGCATTAAGGAAGGATGGAAAATGCCAAATGACATGAGGGGGGTATAATAAATTGTCAGTCTGGAAGATGGCATTTGGTTTAATACAACTGTACCAAAATCAACCAAGCCAGGATCCAGTTGTGAGCCTAAAATTAGATGACGTACCATGAGCCTAAACCAAACAGCCATCACTGTAAGATAAGTTTCAGGAGTAATCCAGAGTCTACTGGAAATTAAGTCAGGAAATCTTCTTCCTTCTTTGCTTCCCCACAGGGCCATGCACCCTTGAAAGTGCCCTACAAGCATGGTCAACTCAAAGGAGCAGGATGAGACAGTGATTAAAAAACTACTGGCAAGTCGAAATTGTCTAACTGCTCTGTTGGAAATGTTTTTATTTTAAAAGACATTTAATGTGAATTGAAAGGAAATGGCACATAAACACAAGTAGAGGCAGGTAATGCATCTTACAAGGGTATATGTGAAACTTGGTAAACGGTCTGTGAAGGTAGTGAATGATGCCCCATGATCATGTCAATGTACACAGCTACGATTTAATAAAAAATAAATGAGTTATAAAGAAGAATATTTACTTATTTCCTGAAAGATAGGGAAAGGGGATGTACTTGAAAAGGTGTTGATAGTTGGAGTAGTTTCTCAAAGATGGTCTCATTATTTCAAATGACAGTAGAAGTTGATAGTCCTTTTGGAGAACAATTTGGCAATATGGGTCAAAAGCATTAAAATGGGAGGGCAGGGGCAAGATGGCTGACTAGAGGCAGCTTTCATTAGAAGATCCCATCCAGAAGGAGGCAAATTGGACTGACATTAACTCAGAGCAGTAAAAATTATCAGGTAGATCAAACAGAGAAGAAATTAAGGCATTCAGCAACACCACTGAGATAAACTGTGAGGACGATGAGAAAGAGGGAGAGAACAGAGGACAGTTACAAAGTGGACCAGAGTCAGAAAAGCGCAGGGCTGAATAGAATGATAAGGGGGTCCCCAGCCACCACTCTGGTGCTATACCCAAGCAGTGAACTTCAGGATCTCCCACCCCATGGGAGAGATCCACAAGGGACCAAACACCCAGTTTTCCTGTCCCTACATGTATCCTCCTTTGGAGGCCCATACTGGCAAACAGTACAGTGAGTAATTTGGGGTCCACCTGCCCTGAGTCCATAGACCACACCCCCTTAGGTTACTTAACAGATTGCCCCCTACAGAGGCTTGCTTCCCACGATGTAAGCTCATACAGCTTGGAAGGGCTTCCCAAACCCCAGGAATCAGAGAAAAAAAGAATTGGACCTCACTCAGCCCCCATATCAACCATGGATGGAAAGGTTAGAAAGGCCACTTTCTCTGTCACTGGCAACTGGCTGGAGTAACAGTTAGCCAGCCACAAAATGAAAGGGAGACAAGCCCTGCCATATCTGACAGAAACTCAGAAGGCCACCTGCATTGTGTGGCCCGGTGAATTGGGAAGACCTGGTCTTCCAGTATAGGAAGAAACTAGCTCAACTACACTAACATTCACAAGGCGGGATCTTAGCTGAATTTGGCTCCTGCAAGGGGGCTCTTTACTCACACCTTGCAGTGACTGGTCCAGCATCTGTACCATGAATGCTCCTCTTGGAGGTTCTTCCCCTAGGTTCACTAATATCACCTTTGGGAGGGGCAAGCCTAGCCTCAGGTGACCCCAGTTTGGGAAATCTTGGTAAGCATAGGGCAAGCTACAGATTCTCCACTCCCAACTATATATGAAAGATGATTTTTGATTCTGTAGTGGATAAGGCTCTTAGGTGAAAGCCATAACGTGACATTTTGGCAAAAGCTGAAACTTGAATATGTTGTGGTCAGGGCTGGCACTTTGTTAAAAGCACAGACTTTTGTAATTTGTTGCGGGTGGGGCTAACTTTTTGACTGGAACAGTTCAGCTTGCAATCTGGAAGCCACACCTGGCCTAGAAGCATCACTTGGATGTCTTGCCTCCCAGCCCAACTCCATTCAGAGTTGGGCTTGAACCACGGAACCGGCTTTGGCTGCTAAACCCGTGAAGCTACTGAAGCCGCGGACCCAGCTTTAGCTGCTAAAGCCGTGAACTTGGCTTCAGCCCCGGGAGCTAGCTAAAGCAGATAAAACCGCAAGCCCGCCAACGACTGTGCGAACTCAGCACCACTCCTCCTACAGCCGATTGCAGTCACCAGTTTACAGGAGAACCTGGGAACAGAGTGGAAAGACTTAAGAAGCGTGGACACCTGCACTGAGTGGGAAGGTTGGTCACAAGTGCTGTCTAGAAAAGAACAGCCGAGGTTACACAATTCTTAGGCAACAAACTTTTACAGAAATTCCAAAATGGCGATCGGCCATGGAAGGTGGTTACCATGGTAACAGTATAAACTGTAAATCAGGTATAAGTCTCAGAACCACTCACATGCCACCTGGTGTACAGAAAGTATATTGCAGTATTAATATATTTCTACGAAAGTTGATCCCTACAGCAGACATATAGATATATATAGGTATATTTCTATACCCAAGAATATTTTTTGTAGTCGGTGCCTCTATTTTTTTTTTTTTTGGTTTTCGTGTTTTTTTATTTGTTTGTTTTGTTTTTGTCTGTTTTTTCCTCAACATTTTCTTAGAGGAGATTTTGATAATTTTTTATTATTACTTTTTATATAGATATATTTTTTTATTTACATGTCTTCTAATTTTAATTTCTACTTTCATCTCATTTAACATTCCTACTAACACCACTTTTATCTCTCTTTTTTCCCTTTCTTTCAATTATTTTACGATTATCACTATTTTTATTGCAGTTGTTCTTATATTGCTGTTGTCGTGGCTGTTACCTGTATGTCTATGTGTTTCCATCTGTCTCTGTACCTATGGGCCCATGTGCCTGGTAACCTTTGTATCTGTTTATTTGTTCATTTGGTCTCAATGAGCTTGGTGTTACAACCTGCAACTCTGAGCTCCTAACACTCCCCTCCACTCTCACTCCGTGGTCTGGAGACCTGCCCCCCCAGGAGTCCAGATTCTTGGGTGAACTGTTGAGAGGTGTAGACAGGACCTGGACTGCAGCTGGCCAGTGCTCACTCTGTAGCAAAGGAGCAAGAAGATGACGGTCAGCTAAGAGGGAATTACACTGGAGCGGTGGTGCCCAGAGGTGCAGAGCAACAGCCATCCTCAGCAATAACAAGGCCCAACCCCAGATATCCCATATCCTCTCCTCCTGTCTTCCTGGGCAACCAGATGAGGCCAAGCATCTTCTCAGATGGCAACCACCATGGAACAGACCTGGGACTGAAACACAGGCCCCGTGTGTAAAGGGTTTGCCTGAGGCGGCACTGACCTGGATGGAACATGGGGACTAGAAAACAAACCCGCAGAGCCGGGAAACTCCCAGGGTGTGGCTGATCCAGAGGACCGCTCTACTGAGCCTAAGATGCACCTGGCCCTCAGGGGATCACCAGCCTATAGACAAAGGAGGCCAAGAGGCTACAGCCGAAAACTGACCGTGCTGCGAATACAAACCTGCAGGACTACGGACAGGGCCTGAGGCACAGGTTCTGGGAAATCATATCAGCCTCTCCTCTGCAGAAGAATCTAGCACGGTCAGAAACAAACTCCCACAGGGTTGTTCCGTTCACCCAGTAATATAAACTAAGGGTGGGGCTGGAACTGAGTGAACACCTCCAGCCGCCATCAAGTGCCCAAAGTTGACAGGCCACACCACCCCCTGCTGGAAAAGACAGAGAGTAGTGGCCTAGAAGAGCAGACACAGACTACCCTGTGACTTAGGCAGGTGCAAACCCCTGGAGTATATGCTTATTGCAGACAACTGACTGGGTCACAGCCCTGTGGGGCTAGCAGCAACTGGGTGTGACAGAGCTGCAAGGAGGGGAAGGAGGCACCAATCTTCCCAGACTTGTCTACTTACTGGGTGGCTCTTCCTGACTCCACGCAGCACTGGAGCAAGCCATATTAGAGCAGTCACCAGACCCCTATGATCCAGTTCCCAAGGACCTCTTGAACTCTCCCACCCGAGGCAGCTGCTGACTGAGACAATTGATTTGGACCTTTTGAACTTAGCCACTCACCTGGGGACTATCCAGGTGGTGCCCTGGGTGTGTGGTTGTAGGAAGGTTTGATTTTCCTTTTCCATTTGTTGCCTATGGTGGGTGGGTTGACTTAATTGCTGGTATTTCTCCACAGCTGAGACTTTAACCCAGAGTAACTGTTTCACTAGGGTCAAATAGAAACCAGCTAAAAACAAGATAGAACAACTTAGCCCCTCTACACCAAACAGGTCCCCAGTTTCTCAGACCACAGCACTGTACGGGTACTCGACAAAACACCAGGGGAGAAATCAAAGGGAGTAAAACAATCATGGGGCGGAATCAGTGGAAAAACTCTGGTAACATGAATGACCAGAATAGATCAACCCCCCCAAGAAAAGATATGGCAGATGTAATTGAAGATCCCATTCACAAACAACTGGCTGAGATGTCAGAAATCGAATTCAGAATTGGATGGCAAACAAGATTAACAAAATGGAACTAGAAATTCGTGGAGAAATTCTAAAGCTGTCTCAAGAATTTAATGAATTTAAAGACAAAACCACCAAAAACTTAGACACACTGAAGCAAGAATTTGCAGCCCTCAAAGATATGAAAAATACAGTAGAATCCCTTACCAACAGAATGGACCAAGCAGAAGAAAGGATCTCCGACATTGAAGATAAAGCCTTTGAACAATCCCAAACTCTCAAAGAGGAAGAGAAATGGAGAGCAAAAATGGATCACTCTCTCAGAGAGCTCTGGGATAACTTGAAGTAGGTAAATATCTGACTCATAGGAATTCCTGAAACAGATGAAGTGGCACAGAGGGCCACTGGGCACAGAGGCCCTTCTGCATGAAATTATGAAAGAGAATTTTCCAGACATGCCTACAGAACCTGAAATTCAGATAGCAGATAGATTCAGAACCCCAGCACAACTCAAACCCAATAAGACATCCCCCAGGCATATCATAATTATCTTCACTAAAGTTAATATGAAGGAGAAAATTCTCAAAGTGGCCAGGTGAAAGAAAACTGTTACCTTCAAAGGGAAGAACATTAGAATGACTGCAGATCTCTCTGCTGAAACTTTTCAAGCCAGAAGAGGGTGGTCATCAACGTTTTATCTCCTCAAGCAAAATAACTTTCAACCCTGGATCTTTTACCCAGTTAAGCTTAGTAACATTTATGATGGAGAAACTAAATACTTTAATGACATTGATATGGTAAAGAAATTTGCCATAACCAAACCAGCTCTTGAGGATATTCTCAGACCTATCCTCCATAATAACCAACCCAATCCTCTACTACAAGAGTAAACTCACTCAGAAACTTCTGATCAAACTCCAACTTCCACAATGGCAAAAGGATTAAAAATGCCCACTGGACTTTCAAAAAACAAAATAACCAAAATTTCACCAAACTTATCAATACTCTCCATTAATGTGATGGCTTAAACTGCCCTCTAAAGAGGCATAGGTTAGCTGACTGGATACAAAAACTCAGGCCAGACATTTGTTGCATATAAGAGTCACATCTTAACTTAAAAGACAAATACAGACTCAGGATGAAAGGATGCTCATCCATAGTTCAGGCAATTGGTAACCAGAAAAAGCATGTGTTACAATTTTATTTGCGGATGCAATAGGCTTTAAACCAACAAAAGTAAAGAACGACAAAAATGGTCACTTCATATTTGTTAAGGGTAATTCTCAATATGATGAGATATCAATTATTATCTATGTACCCAACCAGAATGCACCTCAATTTATAAGAGAAACTTTAACAGACATGAGCACTTGATTTCCTCCAATTCTATAATAGTCGGAGATTTTAACACTCCTTTGGCAGTAATGGATGAATACTCCAACCAAAAGCTTAGTAAAGAAATTCTAGACTTAAATCTAACCATCAAGCATTTAGATTTAGCAGACATCTACAGAACATTTCATCCCAACAAAACTGAATACACATTCTTCTCATCAGCCCACGGAACTTACTCCAAAATCGACCACATTTTAGGTCACAAGTCCAACCTCAGTAAATTTAAAGGAATAGAAATTATTCCATGCATTTTCTCGGACCATCATGGAATAAAACTTGAGATGAGTAACAACAGGAATCTGCATACTCATACAAAAACATGGAAGTTAAATATACTTATGCTGAATGATAGCAGCATCAGAGATGAGATCAAGAAGGAAATTGCCAGATTTTTGGAACAAAACAACAATGAAGACATGAACTATCAGAACCACTGGGACACTACAAAGGCAGTTCTAAGAGGGAAATTTATAGCACTGCAAGACTTCCTCAGGAGAACGGAAAGAGAGGAAGTAAGCAACTTAATGGGACATCTCAAGAGACTGGAAATGAAAGAACACTCCAACCCCAAATCCAGTAGAAGAAAAGAAATAACCAAAATCAGAGCAGAACTAAATGAAATTGAAAACAAAAGAATAATACAACAGATCAATAAATCAAAAAGCTTGTGTTTTGAAAAGGTCAACAAAATAGATAAACCTTTGGCCAACCTAATCAGGAAAAAAAGAGTAAAATCTCTAATCTCATCAATCAGAAATAACAAAGACGAAATAACAACAGACTCGTCAGAAATCCAAAAAATCCTTAATGAATATTACAAAAACTTTACTCTCAGAAATACGAAAATCTGAAGGAAATTGACCGCTACTTGGAAGGACGTCACCTTCCAAGACTTAACCAAAATCAAGTGGAAATGTTGAACAGGCCCATATCAAGTTCTGAAACATCATCAACCATACAAAATCTCCCCAAAAAGAAAAGCCCGGGGCCAGATGGTTTCACGTCGTAATGTACCAAACCTTTAAAGAGGAATTAGTACCTATATTACTCAACCCGTTCTAAAATGTAGAAAAAGAAGGAAGACTATCCAACACGTTCTATGAAGCAAACATCACCCTGATCCCCAAACCAGGAAAAGACCCAACAAGAAAAGAAAATTATAGACCAATATCACTAATGAATTTAGATGCAAAAATATTCAACAAGATTCTAACAAGCAGAATCCAGCAACATATCAAACAAATCATACATCATGACCAAGTCGGTTTTATCCCAGGGTCTCAAGGCTGGTTCAATATATGTAAATCTATAAATGTAATTCAGCACATAAAAAAATTAAAAAACAAAGACCGTATGATTCTCTCAATCAATGCAGAAAACGCTTTTGATAACATCCAACATCCCTTAATGATCATAACACTTAAGAAAATTGGTATAGAAGGGACATTTCCTAAACTGATAGAGGCCATCTACAGCAAACTGACAGCCAATATCATATTGAATGGAGTTAAATTGGAATCATTTCCACTCAGATCAGGAACCAGACAAGGCTGCACATTGTCTCCATTGCTCTTTAACATTGTAATGGAAGTTTTAGCCACCACAATTAGGGAAGAAAAGGCGATCAGGGTATCCACCTAGGGTCAGAAGTGATCAAACTTTTGCTCTTCGCAGATGATATGATTGTATATCTGGAAAACACTAGGAACTCTACTACAAAACTCTGAGAAGTGATCAACAAATATAGCAGTGTCTCAGGTTACAAAATCAACATTCATAAATTGGTAGCCTTTATAGATACCAACAATAGTCAAGTTGAAAAAACAATTAAGGACTCTATCCCATTCACAGTAGTGCCAAAGGAGATGAAATACTTGGGAGTTTATCTAACAAAAATGTGAAAGACCTATATAAAGAGAACTATGAAACTCTAAGAAAAGAGATAGCTGAGAATGTTAACAAATGGAAAAATATACCATGCTCATGGTTGGGAAGAACCAACATTGTTAAAATGTCCATGCTACCAAAAGCAATATATAATTTCAATGCAATACTCATTAAAGCTCCACTGTCATACTTTAAAGATCTTGATAAAACAATACTTCATTTTATATGGAATCAGAAAAAAACTCAAATAGCCAAGACATTACTCAAAAATAAAAACAAAGCAGGAGGAATCATGCTACCAGACCTCAGACTATACTACAAATCGATAGTGATCAAAACAGCATGGTACTGCCACAAAAACAGAGAAGTAGATGTCTGGAACAGAATAGAGAACCAAGAGATGAATCCAGTTAATTACCGTTATTTAATCTTTGACAAGCCAATTAAAAACATTCAATGGGGTAAAGATTCCCTATTTAACAAATGGTGCTGGGTGAACTGGCTGTCAACCTGTAGAAGACTGAAACTGAACCCACACCTCTCTCCATTAACCAAGATAGACTCTCACTGGATTAAAATTTAAACCTAAGACATGAAACTATAAAAACACTAGAAGACAGTGCAGGGAAAACTCTTGAAGAAATTGGGTTGGGCGAGATTTTTATGAGAAGGATCCCCCGGGCAATTGAAGCTGCTTCAAAAATACACTATTGGGACTTGATCAAACTAAAAAGCTTCTGCACAGCCAAGTAAGTAAAGCAGGAAAACATCCCTCAGAATGGGAAAAGATATTTGCAGATTGTGTCTCCGACAAAGGTTTAATAACCAGAATCCACAGAGAACTCAAACGCATTAGCAAGAAAAGAACAAGGGATCCCATTGCAGGCTGGGCAAGGGACTTGAAGAGAAACTTATCTGAAGAAGACAGGCGCATGGCCTTCAGACATATGAAAAAATGCTCGTTACCTTTAATCATCAGAGAAATGCAAATCAAAACTACTTTGAGATATCATCTAACTCCAATGAGACTAGCCTACATCACAAAATCCCAAGACTAGAGATGTTGGCGTAGATGTGGAGAAAAGGGAACACTTTTGCACTGCTGGTGGGAATGCAAATTAGTACATTCCTTTTGGAAGGAGATATGGAGAACACTTAGAGATCTAAAAATAGATCTGTCATTCAATCCTGTAATCCCTCTGCTGGGCATATACCCAGAAGACCAAAAATCACATCATAACAATGATATTTGTATCAGAATATTTATTGCAGCCCTAGTCATAATTGCTAAGTCATGGAAAAAGCCCAAGTGCCCATCGATCCACAAATGGATTAATAAATTGTGGTATATGTACAGCATGGAATATTATGCAGCCTTTTAAAAGCGATGGAGACTTTACCTCTTTCATGTTTACATGGATGCAGCTGGAACATATTCTTCTTAGTAAAGTGTCTCAGAATGGAAGAAAAAGTACCCAATGTACTCACCCTTATTATGAAACTAATGTGGGACCTTCACATGAAAGCTATAACCCAATTATAACCTAAGAATAGGGAGAAGGGTGAAAGGGATGGGAGGGAGGGGGAGGGAGGTGGAGGGAGGAGGATTAATGGGATTACACCTTCAGTGCATCTTACAAGGGTATATGTGAATCCTAGTAAATTTGGATTGTAAAGGTCGGAGCAAAATAACGAAGAAAATGCCACGAAAGCTATGTTAACTATTGTAATGAAAATGTGTCAAACAGTCTATGAACCAAGTGTATGGTGCCCCATGATCATACTAATGTACACAGCTATGATTTAATAAATAAATATATAAATAAATAAAATAAATCTCTTATATCTTTATTTACTTTCTGTTTAGAGGATCTTTCCAGCTCTGTAAGAGAAGTGTTAAAGTCCCCTGTTATTATGGTGTTATCAGATATCATATTGTTCAGCCTGATTAAGGTCTGTTTCAAGAATCTGGGAGTATTTAAATTGAGTGCATAAATATTTAGAATTGAAATGTCTTCTTGTTATATTTTTCCCTTGACCAATATAAAATGACCATCTTTGTCTTTTTTGACTTTAGTTGCTTTAAATCAACATGTATCTGAAAATAAGATTGCAAATCCTCTTTTCTTCTGAATTACATTTGCCTGAAAAAATTGTCTTCCAACCCTTGACTCAGAGTTTTAATTTGTCTTTTGAAGCCAGGTTTGTTGTCTGCAGACAGAAAATAGATGGCTTGTGTTTTTTAATCCAGTCAGCCCATCTATGTCTCTTCAGTAGGGAATTCAAGCCATTAACATTCATTGAGATAATTGATAAGTGTGGTAGAATTCTATTCATTTTATTTTGTGAGAGTTCATTGCTTAGTTTTATCTTTTTCATCAGTGTGGTAGTTAGTTTCTGTCCTTTAATATCTCAGTTCTTACTTCACTGCTGATCCACTGAGATGGTCAGTGTGTAGAACAGGTTGAAGTATTTCCTGTAGAGCTGGTCTTGTTTTGGCAAATTTCCTCATTGTTTGTATATCAGTACATGATTTGATTTCTCCATCAGTTTTAAAGCTTAGCTTAGCAGGATATAGAATTCTAGGCTGGAAATTGTCCTTTTTAAGGAGATTAAAGGTAGATGACCATTGTCCTTTTGCTTGGAAAGTTTCATTAGAAAAGTCTACAGTTACACTGATGGATTTGCCCCTGTAGGTCAACTGGTGCTTACTCTTGGCAGCTTGAATAATCTTTTCTTTTGTCTTGACTTTGGACAGGTTCATCACAATGTGTTTTGAAAGCTCGGTTAGAGTTGAGGCGACCTAGGGTCCGATATCCCTCTTAAAGGAGTGTGTCAGAATCTTTGGTGATATTTGGAAAACTTTCATTTATAATATTCTCTATTATGGCTTCTATTCCTTTGGGAATTCTATTCTTCTTCCCCTTCTGGGATTCCTATAACTCGTATGTTTGAACACTTCATAAAGTCCCATAATTGTCAGTGAACATTCTGCTTTCTCTCTCTTCTTTTCTGCTTCTTTAGCTATCTCAGTTATCTCAAGAACCTTGTCTTCTACCTCTGAAAAATTCTTTCTTCTGCGTGGTCTAACCTGTTGCTGACACTTTCTGTTGCATCTTTAAGTTTCCTAATTGACTGCTTCAGTTCCTTCAGCTCTGCTATGTCCTTTCTATATTCTTCATATCATTCATCTCTTATTTGATTCTGTTTTTGTATTTCCTTTTGGTTATTTTCCACTTTATTAGCAGTTTCCTTCATTGTTTCCATCATTTCCTTCATTGTTTTTATCATGTGTATTCTAAATTCCCTTTCTGTCATTCCTAGCATTTCTTTATAGGTGGAATCTGCTGCAGTAGCTACCTCATGGTCCCTTAGAGGGGTTGCTCTGGACTTGTTCTTCATGTTGTCATTAAGAACAAATCACTGCTGATTCTTCATCATGAGTGATTTCTTTTACCTGTTTCCTTGCCCTAATTTTTCTTTCATTTTCTCTTGCTCTTTAAGTTGCCATGCAGCTGCCGGCAGGATTAGACCAATCAAATACATGCAACCACTTGCCAGTTTTCCACTGCTTTTGTCCTCCTCTTGTGGTCCAGAAGTCTCTAGCTGACACCCTGTGTCCTCAAAGGGATGATTATAGGCAGATCCCCCAGCCAGAGATGCCTGGAGTCTTGTCTCCCCAGACTCTTGGTGCCCAGTTGCAAGGAAGCTGTTATTTGGCCGCCATCTTGCTCTCACTCTTCTCCACTACTCTTTTTACAAAGCAAATATCACCCTGATATCAAAACTGGAAAAACATTGAACAAAAAAACAAACTATAGACCCAGATCATTAATAAATATCACCACAAAAATATTAAATAAAATCATAGCCAACAGAATGCAGCTACACATTGAATAAATGGACATAATGATCTGATAGGATTCATCTCAGGGATGTAAGGCTTGATCAAGATGTTTAAATCCATAAATTGAATTCATCACATAAATACAAACAAAGTCAAAGACCACATGATATGCTTGATATATCCAGAAAAAGCATTTGACAAAGTTCACCATCCTTTTCAGTCAAGAACAGTTACAAAAATCTCCATAGGAAGGTGTTGAGCATCTAGTGGAACCCACCCTGGGACAAGGACCAGCAAAGGAGATAGCACTGAGGAGAGCACAAAACTTACACAAAACTTAGTGCCTAAAACAGGAAACCTGTAAGGGCATACACTGTTTCATGTGCCTAGTGGTAACATAGGAACAATAAGGCACCTCCCCTTTTTCCTGGAATCTTTTTTATTGGATACATAACAAAGTATAAATGCGAGGATGCAAGGCAGTCATTAGTCAGCAGTCAAGGTTAAGAATGAGAGATGAGAGATTACAGCCCCCAGGAGGTTGAGTAAAGGGTAAGCAAGGACATAAGGTAATGGAATATATGAAGTGGCCAGATAATGGTGCAACTGGAGGAGACAGGGAGAGAGAAAGATTCATTTCCTCAGGCAGACATCTCAACTTCTGTATCCTAAACTACTAATTGATGTTTTCAACTGTCTGCACTGCTAATTTCCCCATGCAGGGATGATCATGTGGACATTGCCCTGACTTAGCACTTTACTCTGAGTTGGAAAAATGTTTACCTCCCACAGATGAGGCAGTTCTTAAAATTATAAAGGCCATCTACAACAAACCCACAGCCAACATGATACTAAATACAGTAAAACTGAAAGAATTTCCGCTTAGAACTGGATACAGATAAGAATATCCACTTTTGCCACTGCTATTCAGCACTACACTGGAAGTTTAGCCAATGCAATCAGGCAAGAATAAAAGATCAAGCATTTTCAAATGGGGAAAGAGGAGGTCAAATTTTCATTCTTTGATGATGATATATGATGTTATTCTTAGAAAACACAAGGGATTCAACCACGAGGCTCCCTGAAGTGATTAACAAATATTGTAACATCTAAGGGTATAAAATAAGTGTCCACAAATCAGTAGTCTCATACATGCCAACAATACTGAGGCTGAGAATCAAATAAAAACCTCAATACCTTTCAAAGTAGCTTCAAAGAAAATGTAATATGTAGGAATATACCTATCAGAGCATGTGAATGACTTTTACAGGGAGAACTATTAAACCATGAGAAGAGAAATAGACACTAGTATCTGAGTCATGGCACAAAAATAAAAAGATTAAAGAAAAAGAAATAGACACTAGTAAATAGAAGAACATCCCATACATAAGTCTAGGAAGTATCAATTTTGTAAGAATGCCTGTATTACTCAAAGCAATCTCTCATAAAATGCAGTCCTCATTAAAGTACCACCATCATACTTTGAAGAACTTGAAAAAATAATACTTTATTTCATATGGAAGCAGAAAAATCCATGAATAGGCAATATAATTATAATAAATTAAAACAAGTTTGGACACATTTTGTTACCAGACTTCAAGTTATACTACAAGATTACAGTGACCAAAACAGCATGGTATTAGCACAATATTGAGATATAGATCTATGGAACAGAATAAAGAACGTAGAAGTGAATCCAACCATGTATCACCATCTGATCTTCCATAAGCTAAACAAAAGCATAAAATGGGAAGCAGAATCCCTATTTAATAAAGGTTGTTGGGAGAACTGGCTAGGTTCACTTAGAAGACTGAAACTAGACCTGCATCTGTCATCACTTACAAACATTGACTAGTGCTGGATAAGATATTTAAATGTAAGACATGAAACAACAAAAATTATACAAGAAGGTGGGGGGGGATCTCAATGATATCATCCTGGTAAAAGATTTTATGAAGAAATCCTACTGGCAATTGGAGCAACACCAAATATAAATGAAAGGGACAATATCAAGCTAAAACACTTCTGCACAGTTAAGGGTACAGTACCTAAGACAAACAGGCAACTTTCAGAATGAGAGAAGATATTTGCATGCTATAAATTTGAGAAATGGCTGATAACTAAAATCTACAAAGAACTCAAATTAATCAACCAGAAAAGAACAAACAATCCCATTTAGCAGTGGGCAAAAGACATGAACAAGTCCTGATGAAGACAGACTAATGAATAACAAATTCATAAAAAAAATGTTCATTGTTACTAATCACTAAGAAAAATTCGAATCAAAATCACCTTGATATATCACCTTATCCAGTGAGCATAGTCCACATCATAAAGTCCCAGAACTGAAGATGCTGGAGTTAATGTAGAGAAAAGGGAACAATTTCACATTATTGGTGGAATTGTAAACTAATAACAACCTCTGTGAAAAGAAGCAGGGAGAATCCTCAAAGAGCTGAAAGTAGACATTATGGCTCGGCACCCGTTTCTCAGTGGTTCGGGTGCTGGTCACATACACCATGGCAGGCAGGTACAAATCTTGCCCAGGCCTGCTAAAAACAATGACAACTACAACAAAACATAGCTGAGTGTTGTGGTGGGGGCCTGTAGTACCACCTCTTTGGGAAGCTGAGGCAAGAGAATTGCTCAAGCCCAAGATTTTGAGATTGCTGTGACCTGTGATGCCATAGCACTCTACCGAGGGCATCATAATGAGACTGTCTCAATAAATAAGTAAATAAATAAATAAATAAATAAAAGTAGACCTTCCATTTAATCTCACAATCCCATTACTAGGTATCTACCCAGATATAAAAAAAATTCAATTTACCACAGAGGAGGGGCAAGATGGCCATCTAGAGGCAGCTTTTGCCACAATTTCCAGTTTAGTAAGAGAAAAGTTGGATGGAAGTAACTTTGCAGAAGTGGAAATTGGAGAGTTGAGCACAGTGAGAATAAATCAAGACATCATCCCCACTGAGAAAAACTGTGAAGGATAGAAAGGAGAAGGTAACAGAGATCAGGTATGGAGTAACTAGACTGAAGGTGCCTTGTGCCAAGGGGATGGGAAACACCTCCTCCAACTAGGAGGCCAGCCACAGGCTTTTAGCAATCAAGCAAGAAACAAAGGACCTCTCACCTTACCCCACAGGAGAGAGCTGTGAGGTCTCAGCTTCCATGCATCTGGAAATTTCTACATGAGTCCCCATCATACTTGGTGAAAAAGTGAACAAATTTTCTCTCTGCCGTTCTGAGCCCACAGTACACCCTTCCCTTTCTCTTCTCCCTGCAGAGTCCAGTGTTTTAGCAAATTCTCTGAGAGGTCTCTGCCTTAGGGACTAAGCAAAGCCAGTCCCTGCTGTGACTTGAGACAGTGGCACCACAGTTCTAACTTTGGCATGGCTTGGTCTCTCCTGGCTCTCCCTCCTGCTATGGGGGACCTTTCCTCAGCCCTCTGGAGAGCTCTTGATAGGTGTCCATGCCTGGTGACCCCCTGTGACCCTCAGCTTTCCTCCTTGCAACTTGGAAAGAGACAGTCCTAGGTTCAAATGACTGGCACTGAGAAGGTCCAAGAACTAGACCCTCTCCTCAGCTTTGGGAGAAAGGTGCATTTTATCTAATCTACAGGACTTGGCAAGGGAGAAGAACTGCAGCTTCTCCGAACATATTTGTATGAATCTTGATCACACTGCCTGAGTGAGTTCCATCAGAACTCTTGGTTAAAATCGTCCACAAATTCTTATTCTCCAGCCAATGCTAGCTCGGGCTGCAGGTTCACAATTTACTTGTGTTTGTTTGTGCAGGAGCTGGGGTTTGGTAGTGTTAGGTGTATCTGTCCTCAGATTTCCAACTCCAGCTGTGGCTGGCAGGGGCAGGGCTGTACCTGTTTGAATCTTCATGCAGCAGATTCTTCAGTACAATACTGCAGCTCCTTTGAACTGGGTGATGGAAAAGCTGTCAGCAGGACAGAATCATGTCACACTATCTGAACAAGTTGGCCTTCAGAGACTCTTACTGCAGCCCTGAAAGGGAGCTTCACTAGGCTGTAGAGGAAGGGCCACAAGCCCAAGCTTCAGATCATTGGTAAAATGGTGATTATCTCCAGTTCCTGGGGCCTACAGGTCAAATCTCACCCTGTCAGTTTGAATTTCCAAATAGTGTATACATTGCTCCCCACAGGTCTCAAATTAGATTATCTATTAATAAAATTTTCAGGGACAATCTAACATATTAAGTAAAAAAGCATAATTAGTATTAAAAAAAAGCTGAAAATACTCATGGGGAAGAGCCAGCAGAAGAATTCTAGCAACATAAAAAATTAGAGATCAACTCCCTCATGAAATTATGAGATACAGCAGAACATACCATACATAGAGAAATCGCTGAAATGTAAGAAATATAACTCAAAATATAGATGGCAAATAAGATGTTTGGAATTAATGAGAATATGAAAATAAAAATAAAAAATCCAAAGATTGAAGAAATTAGTGAATTTATAGACAAATTCTCCATGGATATGGACATAATAAGGAAAGATATAGCAGAAGTCAAGGAATTAAAAGAGATACTTAAGGAACTTTTAAAAACACAATAGATGACCTCAGTTATAGAATAGAACATGGAGAAGAAAATATTTAAAAATTGAAGATAAGAATTACGAACTACCCAAATCATTCAAAGAGAAAAGAAAAACATAAACCAGAATATTCTCTGACAGAGCTTTGAGATTATTCCAACAGATCAAACATCTGAATTATGGGGATTCTTGAAAGACAGAAGGATGGCTCTAAAAGCACTGATGTGCTACTTAAAGACTTCGTAGCAGAGAATTTTCAAAGACTGTGAAAGACACAGAAATTCAAGTAGCAGATAGTTTCAGAATGCCAACAGGACTCAGTCTAAATAAAAAGGCTAGACACATTGTAGTTCACTTTGCCAAAGTCAATGTGAAGCAGAAAACTCTACAAGCAGCCTGGAATAATAAAAGACTTACCTACACAGGGAAAAGTATTAGCGTGAATGCAAATTTTCTGGATGAAAATTTTCAAGCTAGAAGAGGATGGTAATCAGCCTTCAATCTTCTTAAACAAAACAATTTCATCCTGTATTCTGCTAAAGTGAGTTTCATATGTAATGGAGAAATTAAATATTTTACTGATGTGCAAATATTGAGGAAATTTTCCATAAGTAGACCAGCTCTACAGGAAGTACTCAGGCACATTTTTCATAATGACCAGCACAATGATCCATCAGCAAAGTAAACACACCCAGAAATTAAAGATCAAAGCCTACCTTCCACAATGATGCAAGGGATAAAAATAAGCTCTGGACCTCTGATAAAATGATATGATAAAAACTCCATGATACCTATTTATTTTTTCAATGAATATGAATGGCTTGAATTGCCCATTGTAGAGGCAGAGGCTGGCTGACTGCATACAAAATCTTATATTCAATATCTACTGTCTCCAAGAAACACAACTAATCTCTAAGGATATAACAAGCCTCAGAGTAAAGGGATGAAAAACAAAAATCCCAAAAATGAAAAATAGAAAAAGGGAGGTATTGCAATCCTATTTGTAGATGTAATTAGATTGGAAATAAGAAAAGACAAGAATGGACACAACATACTGGTGAAGGGAAGCATACAAAATGAAGATATTTCAATAATTAACATTTACACACCAAACCTAAACCTCCCTTGATATGTAAAACAAATCTAAATAATCTGAACAATATCATATCACCCGGAACCATAAAAGTTGGAGATATTAACACCCATATGATGGAACTGGACATATCCTTCAAGGATAAACTAAACAAATAAATAATGAAGTTAAACACAATCCTAGAACAAATGGAATTAACAGACATATACAAAACTTTTCATCCTAACAAAGCTGAATACACATTCTTCTCATCAGCACGTGGATCATCCTCCAAAGTTGGTCATATCTTAGGACATAAATCAAATGTTAACAAATTAAAAAGAATAGAAATTATTCCCTTTATCTCTTGGACCATCATAGAATAAAAGTTGAAATCAACTATAACAGAAACATTTTACCCAAATAAAATCATAAAAACTAAATAACCTTATGCTGAATTACTGCTTGGTCAAAGACAAGGTTAAGGAAGAAATCATTAGATTTCTGGAACATAACAGTAATTAAGCCATGAGCTATGAAAAACTGTGGGATATTGCAATAGCAGTCCTAAAAGGTAAATATATAGCATCAGATGCCTTTATGAGGGGGGAGAGAGAATAAGTCAACAACCTCATGGGCCATCACAAAGAACAGGAAAAGGAAGAACAATCCAACCCCAAAGCCAGCAGAAGAAAAGAAGTAATCAAAATAAGAGCTGAATGAAATGAAATTAAGAATACAAAAATCATTAAGAAGATCACTGAAAGAAAAAGTTGGTTCCCTGAAAAGATTTTTTAAAAATTGATAAACTCATGCCCAGACTAACCAGAAAGAGAAAAGTAAGATCTCTAATAACTTCAGTCTAAAAGGAAAAGGGAGAAATAACAAGAGATACCACAGAAATACAAAACATCCTCAGGTAATTACTACCAAAAATTCTATGCCCACAAATATGAAAATGTAGAGGAAATAAACAAAAACCTGGAATCACACTATCTTCTTAACCTTAACCACAACAAATTTGAAATTTTGAATGGAACTATATCAAACACTGAGCTTCCATCAATAATACAAAATCTTCCCAAAAGGAAAAGCTCTGGACCAGATGGTTTTCCACTAGAATTCTTTCAAACCTTCCAAGAGGAACTACTGCCTCTATTGTATAACCTATTCCAAACCATAGAGAAGGAAGTAATCTTTCCCAGTGCATTATACAAAGCAAATATCACCCTGATTCCAAAACTAGGAAAAGACCCAATTTAAAAAACCAAAAGGACTATGGCCAATATCATTAATGAATATTAATACAAAAATATTCAGTAATATTCTAGGAAATATAGTAACACATAAAAAAATTGCACATTAGAATTATGAGAAGATGGCAGACTAGAAACTACTTTTTCCAGATACTCATGCCCAAAGGGAGAGATATTGGTCTGAAGTGGATGGAAGCCAAATGAGAGGAGCTCCTCAATGAGAGTACTGTGTGAGGAACACATCACCCAGGCTGAATCAAGCAAAAGAAACAAGAAAGTGAAAGAAAAACAACAGGTATGAGCTCAGCTCCCGGAGGAAGGGAAACTCCTCCCCCTAAAATGCGAGCTCCACTGTAGGTGATCAGTTAACCAGTGAACAGGGTTCAAAAGTCTCCTCAACTTATCCCACAGGAGAACAGTGCTAAGTCCCAGTCCTCCTTCATTACTGAAGTCCTACCACTGAGCCTAGGCCCCATTCTGTCTGGCACAAAAGACCAAACATTTTTCCTGCAATTCTGAGCACTCAGATTGCCCTTCCCCCATCCTAGCTGCCACAACAACTACCCCCTATAGAGTCCAGAGTGTTTGATGAGCTCATTGATAAGCTTGGGATGTCTGCCAGTGCCTAGCTGCAGCATGCGAACAGTAGCACAGCAATCTAAGCTTTGGTGGCGAAAGGGTGAACTACCCATCTCCAGCTCCTCGGAAATTCTCAGGCAATTCTATTTTCTGGCCTTCAGGACAACTTCTGAGCTCCATTGGGTGGGTGGGGCAAGTGTTTAAATGACTTTGACTTGCAACTAAACTTTGGACCAGCCCACTCCTCTGGCATGGCTCTCTGAGCTGGATTAGATGAGCAGGTGGGTGTCTAAATGACTTTGAACTGAACTTTGGGCCTCTGACTTCCACCAGGTGAGGCTCTCTGAGCTCAAATGAGTGGATTTTGGATCTCTGGCTGCCACCGGGGAGTGGGGGGGGGCTCTCTGAGTGCAATTGTGTGGGCAGGGCTGAGGTTTAAGCAACTTTGGACTGAACTTTGGATTAGCACTCTACACTGGATTGAGGCTTTCTGAGTTCAATTGGGTGGACTATGCTGGGTGCCTGAGCAACTCTTATCTGAACTTTAGACCTACACCCCTTCTGGGCAGCAGCCCCATGAACTTGACCGGGCAGATGGTATCCAGTGCTTGAGTGACTTTGTCTAAGTTCTGTGCCTACACTATCCACAGCACAGTCCTCACTGCTCAATTGGATGGATGATGCCAAGAGCATAAGCATCTATCCTGAAAACTCAGCACTGTCAGATGGACAGCCTCATGATGTTAATTTGGTGGGTGTAGCCAGTGTTGGCAAGAGTGATTTTGATTGGAACTCATGGTCAGTACTGCCTACTGATTCTTGTACTCCTGGAGACATTGTCTGGGGCTATGGATTCACCTCTTGTCTGCCTTTGGTAATGTAGCTGCCTTTGTTACTGCAACAATGAGATGTGGACTCATCAGGAAGAACCATTAATTCAACTAAAAATGTGGAATTAATGTATTAAAAAAGAGAAAAAGAAGAAGAAGCTGAAAATACTCATTAGGAAGAATCAGCTGAAGAACTCTGGCACCATGAAAAAATAAGCAGATCAACACCTCCTGGAGACATCAAAGAAAATACAACAGAGAATTCCATCCACAGAGAAATTGCTGAAATGTCAGAAACAGAATTTAGAATATAAATGGCAGATAAGATAATTGGAATGGAGGAAGAGATGAAAACAGAGAACAAATAATAGTTCACAAATTGTCTCAAGAAATTAATGAATTCAAAGACAAACTCATCAAGGATTTGACCATAATGAGGAAAGATATAGCAGATCTTAAGGAATTGAATAAGGTATTTTTGGAGCTTCAAAATATGGTAGAGTCCCTCAGAAAGAGATGAGCATTGCTAAGAAAGAGTCTCGGATAAAGAAGACAAGACTTTTGAACTATCTCAAGCATTCAAAGAAGTAGAAAAGTGGAGAAAAAGAACAGAATATTCCCTGAAATATTTATCAGATCATTTCAAGAAATCAAACTTCTGAATTATAGGGATTTTTGAAGGAGAAGGAGATGATTTCTAAGGCACAAATTCTCTGCTCCAAAACATTATGGTGGAGAACTTCCCAAGTTTTGCAAGAGACACAGAAATTCGGATAGTAGATAGTTTCAGAACTCCAGAACAGCTCAATCCAAGTAACGCATCTTCTAAATACATTGTAATTAATTTTTCCAATGTTAATATGAAGGAGAGACTTCTGAAAGCAGCTAGGCATAAGAAAAGTACTGCTTATAACCGGAAAAGTATAAGAATGACTACAGATTTTTCAGCCAAAACTTTCCAAGCCAGAAAAGGATGGTCTTAGACTTTTAACCTTCTTAAAAAAAACAATTTCCATCCCAGGATCTTAGACTCTGCTAAAATGAGTTTCATTTGTGATTGAGAAATCAAATACTTCACTGACATCCATATTCTGAGAAAATTTGCCATGACTTGATAAGCTCTACAGGAAATAGTCAGACCCATTCCTCAAACAATCAATGGGGAGGGTACACCATAAAAGTAAACCTATCCAGAAATTAAAAAACAAAGCCTAGTTTCCACAGTGGTGAAAGGCATAAAATTAAGCTCTGGACATCTGAGTACCAAACTCTGCCACATCTGTCAATTTCCTCAATTCACGTGAATGGTTTGAACTGTCCTATAAAGAGGCATAGGCTGACCGGCTGAATACAAAAACTCAGGCCAGATATCAGTTGCCTACAAGAAACTCAACTTATCTCAAAAGATAAAACAAGATTCAGGGTGAAGGGATAGGCAACAGTATTCCAGGCATATGGAAAGCAGAAAAAACCTGAGGCTGCAATCTTGTATGCAGATACAATGGGATTCAAACCAGCAAAAATAAAGAAAGAGGAAGATGGACACTACATACTGGTCAAGGGAAACAAAGAATATGAAGAGATTTCAATATTTAATGTCTATACACCCTATCTGAATGCTCCTCAATATATAAAACAAACCCTAACTATTTAATGTCTATACACCCTATCTGAATGCTCCTCAATATATAAAACAAACCCTAACTGATCTGAATAATATAATATCTTCCCACACCCCATTGGCAGTTGGAGATTTTAACATCACATTGACAGTACTGGATAGATCCTCCAAGCTGAACTACACATAGAAATAATGGACTTAAATAAGACCTAGAACAAATGGGCTTAACTGACATTTGTAGAACAATTTATCCTATCAAAACTGAATACACATTTTTCTCATCAGCCCATGGATCATCTTACAAAATTGATCATACCTTAGGTCACAAGGCTAACCTAAACAAACTCAATAAAATTGAAATTATCCCTTATAGCTTCTCAAACCATTATGGAATAAAAGTTGAACTCAACAGCAAAAGAAATCTTCATACTCAAATAAAATAATGGAAATTAAATAACCTTACACTGAATGATAACTGGGTCATAGACAAATCAATAAGGAGATTATTAGATTTCAGGAACAAAATGATAATGAACCCACAAAATATCAAAACCTGTGTGATACTGCAAAGGCAGTCCTTAGAGGGAAAATTTATAGCATTAGATACCTTCATCAAGAAAACAGAAAGAGAGCAAATTAACAACCTAATGGGCCATCTTAAGAAACTAAAAAGAACAGTCTAAACCCAAACCCAGAAGAAGAAAAGAAATAACCAAAATTAGAGCAAAATTAAATGAAATTGAGAACAAAAGAAAAGCAAAGCAAAATGTTGGTTTTTTGAAAAGATTAATAAAATTGATTAAGCCATGGCTAAATTAACCAGAAAAAGAAAAAGAAAATCTCTAATAACTACAATCAGAAATGACTAGAGAAATAACAACAGATGCAACAGAAACGTAAAAGATTATCAACAATTACTACAAAAAACTTTATTCCCAGAAATATGAAAATATAGAGGAAATGGACCAATACTTGGAAGCACACTACCTTCCAAAACTCAACCAAAAAGATTTAAAAATCTTGAATATGGGCAGCACCTGTGGCTCAGTGAGTAGAGCACCAGCCCCCTATACCAAGGGTGGCCGGTTCGAACCTGGATTCGGTCAAAATGCAATAACAATAAAAAAATAGCTGAGCATTGTGGCAAGTGCCTGTAGTCCCAGCTACTCGGCAGCCTGAGGCAAGAGAATTGGCTAAGCCCAAGAGCTGGAGTTTGTTATGAGCTGTGATGCCACAGCACTCTATCAAAGGTGACAAAGTGAGAATCTGTCTCTAACAAAAAAGAAAAATCTTGAATATACCAATATCAAGTACTGAAATAGCATCAAGTGTACAGAATCTCCCAAAAAAGAAAAGCCCTGGACCAGGTTTTACACCAGAATTCTTTCAAACCTTCAAAGAGGAACTAGCTCCTATAATGCATAAATTTTCCAAAATATACAGAAAGAACGAATCCTCCCCAACACATTCTATAAAGCAAATATCACCCTGATCCCTAAACCAGGAAAAGGACCCAACAAAAAATAAAACTGGGGCGGTGCCTGTGGCTCAAAGGAGTAGGGTACTGGCCCCATATGCCAGAGGAGGCAGGTTCAAACCCTGCTCTGGCCAGAAACTGAAACAAACAAACAAACAAACAAAACCCTGAAGACCAATATCAGTAATGAATATTGATGCAAAAAATATTCAACCATATATTAAGAAACAGAATAGAAGAACACATTGAAAAGGGTACATCACGATCAAGTGGGTTTTATCCCAGTGATACAAGGTTGCTTCAACATATGCAAATCTACAACTATAATACACCACATAAATAGTATCAAAAACAAAGACAATGTGATTCTTTCAATTGATGCGGACAAGTCTTTTGACAATATCTAGCATCCTTTCATGATAAAAAACATTCAAGAAAATAGGCTTAGAAGGAACATTACTTAAGCTAATAGACGCTATCTACAGAAGACCCACAGCCAATATCATATTGAATGGAATAAAACTCAAAGCATTTCCACTCAATCCGTGGAACAAGACAAGGATTCCCACTGTCTCCACTGATTTTTAACATAATGTTGGAAGTCCTAGCCATCACAATCATGGAAGATAAGGAGATCAAAGGAATCCAAATTGGGACAGAGGAGGTTAAACTCTCCTTCACAGATGACAAGATCTTATACCTGGAAAACTCCAGGAACTCAACTACAAAGTTCTTAGAAGTGATCAAGGAATATGGCAGCATCTCAGGGTACAAAATCAATACCCACAAATCAGTAGCCTTCCTATACACTAACAATTGTCAAGCTGAGAACAAAATCAAAGACTATTCCTTTTACAATAGCACAAAAGAAGATGAAATATCTGGAATATATCTAACAGAAGACATGAAAGATCTCTATAAAGAGAATTATGAAACTTTGAAAAAGGACATAGCAGAAGATGCCAACAAATGGAAGAACATACCATGCTCATGGCTGGGAAGAATCAACATTTTTAAAATGTCCATACTATTCAATGCAATCTATAGATTTAATACAATCCCCATCAAAGCATCAATATCATATTTTAAAGAACTGTGATTTGAAAAAATAGAACTTCAATTCATATGGAATGTGAAAAAACACAAATAGCAAATACAGTTATTAGAAAAAAAATCTGGAGGCATCACATCGCCAGATGTCAGGTTATATTACAAGGATATAGGGAAAAAAACGGCATGGTACTGGCACAAAAATAGAGACATAGATCTATGGAATAGGATAGAGAATCTAGAGATGAACCCAGCCACATACCATCATTTAATCTTTGCTAAGCCTAAAAAACAAATGAAATGGGGGAAAGAATCCTTATTTAACAATTGGTGCTGGGAGAACTTGTTTTCCACATGCAGCAGACTCAAACTGGACCTGCTACTCTTATCATTGACAAACATTGATTCTCATTACATAAAATATTTACATTTAAGATATGAAACAATAAAATCTGTAGAAAAGTGTGTGGGAAAAACACTTGATATTGGCTTGAGAAAAAGTTTATGAGGAAGACCTCCCTAGCAATTGCAGCAACACCAAAAATAAATAACTGAGACTTGATCAAGCTAAAAATCTTTTGCATAACTAAGTACCACAAAGCAAACAGACAGCCTCCAAAATGGGAGAAGATTTTTGCATGCTATGAATCTGACAAAAGTCCGACAACTAGAATCTACAGAGAATACAAATTAATCAATAAGAAAAGTGAAAACATGCCTCTGTATAAGTGAGCAAGAAATTTGAACGGAAACTTCTCTGAGGATGACAGATGAATGGCCAAAAAACACATGATAGAAAGCTCATCGTCTTTAATCATCAGAGAAATGAAAATAAAAACCACTCTAAGATATCACCTAAGCCCAGCAAGATTAGCCCACATCATAAAGTTCCAAAGTACCAGATTCTGGCATGGATGTGGAAAGAAAAGAACACTTCTACACTGCTGGTGGGATTGCAAACTAATACAGCCTTTTTGGAGAGAAGTATAGGGAATCTTCAAAGATCTAAATGTAGACCTTCCATTTGACCCTGCAATCCCATTACTAGGTATCTACCCAGAAGAACAAAATCATTTTACCACAAACATTTGTACTAGAATATTTATTGTGGCTCAATTTATATTTGCCAAGCTGTGGAAGCAACTTAAGTTCCCATCAACCCATGAATGGATCAACAAACTGTGGTAAAAATATACCATGGAATATTATTCAGCCAATAAAATGATGGAGACTTTACTCCTGGATGGAGTTGAAATACATTCTTCCTAGTAAAGTATCACAAGAATGGAAAAAATAAATATCCAATGTATTCCATACTAATATGAAATCTATATATAAATAATTACATGTTCATAAGAACAATAAAACACTAATATAGTCCAGTTTGGGGATAGTGGGAAGTGGGAAGGGGCTGGGGGGAGTATTTAAGGCAGAATAACCTAAACAAAAGCATGCACTTGGTAAAAGAAAATTATTCAATAAATGATGCTGGTATAACTGGTTAGTCATATGTAGAAGACTGAAATTGGAACTGCCCCTCTCATGATTGACAAAAATTAATTCTCATGGGATAAAAGATTTAAATTTAATACACAAAATAATAAAAATTCTATTACAGAGTGGGAAAATTCTTATTGATATTATCCTGGGAAAAGACTTTATGAAGAAGACTCTTTTGGCAATTGCAGCAACATGAGCAATAAATAAAAGGGCTATGATCAAGCTAAAAGGCTACTGCACAACTAAGGGTACCACAACTACCTCAAATAGAGAGCCATCAGAATAGGAGAAGATATTTGGATGTTATGAATCTAACAAAGGTTTGATAACTAGACTCTACAGAGTACTCAAATTAATCAACAAGAAAAGAGCAAACAACCCCACCTATAAGTGAGCAAGGGACTTGAACAGAATAACTTCTCTGAAGATGACAGATGAATGCCCAAACACCACATGGAAAATGCTCATAATCTCTAATCATCATAGAAATCCAAATCAAAACTACTCTGAAATATCACCCAACTCCAGTGAGATTAGTCCACATCACAACATCCTAAGTCTACAGATGCTGGAATGGAGGTGGAGAGAAGGGAACACTCTTACACTGCCGGTGGGATTGCAAACTAATACAACTTTATGGAAAAAAGTATAGAGAATTCTCAAAGAACTGAAATTGATCTTTCCTTTGAACCTACAATCCAATTAAGAGACATCTACCCAGAAGAGCAAAATGCATTTTACCACACAGATATTTGCACCTTGTGATATTTGCACCAGAATTTTTATTGTAGCTCAATTCACATTTGCCAACTCATGGAAGCAACCCCAAATGTCCAGCAACCCATGAATGGATTAACAGACTGGTGTGCAAATACCATTGAGTACTCTTCAGCCATAAGAAAAGAGACAGACTTTGCATCTTTTGTGTTTACCTGCATGTAGTTGAAATGAATTTCTGTTAGTAAAATATCTCAAGATTGGGGGAAAAAAAGTATCCCAGTATCCAATGTACTCAATACTAATGTGAAATAAATATATAAGCACCTGCACACCCACATGAAAGATAAAACACAAATATAGTCTAGGAAGGGGGAGAAAAGAGGTGGGAGAGGAGAAGGGCGATGAGGTAGGGCAATTGGTGGGATCCCACCTAATATGCACAATGTGAGTGTGTTCATCACAATCACTGGGTGAAGGGTTCAACTACATCCTGAATTTTGCCTTAGAATTGAAAGCAATGTAACATAAACATTTGTACCCTCAAATTAATTTGAAATTTTAAAAAACATGAAATAATACACTTATAATTGGTAAATTTTACAGTATGTAAATTATACCTTAATAAAGCTGCAATGATTATTTAAAGAAAAAAATTAAATTTACCATAAGGAGATTTGCAGTGGAATATTTATCACAGCTCAACTCAAAATTGCCAATAAGTGGAAACAAAGTGCCCATTAACCCATGAATGGATTAATAAACTGTGGTATACGTGTACTGTTCAGCCATAAAAAGGTGGAGAATACATCTTTTTTATTTACCTGGATGGAGTTGAAGAACTCCTTAGTAAAGTATCACAAGAATGTTAAAGCAAGTATCCAGTGTACTCAATCCTAGTATTAAACTAGTTGATAAATATCTATATACCCACACAAGAGAAAAACCGGATTAAACTCAAATGGGGGAGGAGACAGTGGGAGGAGCGAGAGCAGAGGAAGGAGGGGGATTGGTAAGCTCTCACCTAATGGGCACAATATAAAGGCATATGGCATAATTCCTGGGTTAAGGGCACAGCGACAACTCAGACTTTATTTACATTACAAATGCAAATAATGTAATCTAATTGTTTGTCCCCTCATATTATTCTGAAATGTAAAAAGAGTATTAAAATGTTCATACCCTTTGGCTTTGTAATTCTACATCAGGGTATCTATGCCAGAATCATAATACAAAATACAGAAAAAAAAATATTCTTACCAAAAGACTTATGACAGGTCTGACAATCTTCATAGCATGACTAATAAATGTGATGCTTGACAATGTTTATTTTCTCTTAAAACTCTAAGGGTCATGGTGGAAAGAGGGTCTAATATGACAAGGACTTTACCATTCTTACTTATGTTCTAGGAACTAGAACCTCTACATTTAAACTTTTACATGTGTCCTAATGCTAAAAACCAAACAACAACAACGAAAAGCTGGCATTTTTGAAGAATTAATCACTTTTCAAAAGACTGCCACAGATTTTCTTAAACATCAAGTACCTTTTAACTTATTTATCTACTTCTTTACAGAAGAATTTTCAGATACAAAGCCTACCTGTTCCTCCTCTTTCCCCTTCATCTTGGGCTGTAGTTGGGTTACAGCTTTCATATGGAAGTGTGGGTGATTATACATTGGTTTCACAGTAGAGCTGAGTAAATTGAATACTTTTTCTTTCATTCTTGAGATACTTTACTAAGAAGAATACCTTCCAGCTCCATCCATGTAAACATAAAAGAGGTAAAGTCTCCATCTTTGTGTGTGTGTGTGTTTATTATCATTTTTTTATTGTTAAATCATAGCTGTGTATATTAGTGAAATCAAGGGGTACAATGTGCTGGTTTTGTATACAATATTCTGAAATATTCTCATCAAACTGTTCAACATAGCCTTCATGGCATTTTCTTAGTTATTGTATGTAGACATTTGTATTCTGCCTTTAGAAAGTTTCACCTGTACCCATTCTAAGATGCACCATAGGTGTGGCCCCAACCATTCCCCTCCCTTCACCCTAACCTTCCCCCTCCCTTTCCCTTCCTTGGCCCTTTCCTCATAGTCTTGTGCTATAGTTGGGTTATAGCCTTCATGTGAAAGCTATAATTTAGCTTCATAGTAGGTCTGAGTACATTGGATAATTTTTCTTCCATTCCTGAGATACTTTGCTAAGAAAAATATGTTCCAGTTCCATCCATGTAAACATGAAACAGGTAGATTATCCATCTTTCTTCAAGGCTACATAATATTCGTGTCTTGATTGTTTAGGGATCAAGGTGATGTTTGCTTCATAGAATGTGTTGGGGAATATTCCTTCTTTTTCTATATTTTGGAAGAGGTTTAGTAATATAGATACTAGTTCTTCTTTAAAGGTTTGGTAGAATTCTAACATAAAGCCATCTCGTCCTGGGCTTTTCTTTTTAGGGAGATTTTGTATAGTTGATGCTATTTCAGAACTTGTTATAGGCCTGTTCAACATTTCCACTTCATTCTGGCTAAGTCTTGGTAGATGGCATACTTCCAGGTATTGGTTGATTTCTTTCAGATTTTCATATTTCTGAGAGTAAAGTTTCTTGTAGTATTCATTAAGGATTTTTTGAATTTCTGAGGAATCTTGTTATTTCATCATTACCATTTCTGATTGGTGAAATTAGAGATTTTACTCTTTTTTTCCTAGTTAAGTTAGCCAAAGGTTTATCTATTTTATTGATCTTTTCAAAAAACCAACTTTTGGATTTATTGATCTGTTGTATAATTCTTTTGTTTTCAATTTCATTTAATTCTGCTCTGATTTTGGTTATTTCTTTTCTTCTGCTTGGTTTAGGGTTGGAGGGTTCTTCCTTCTCCAGTTGCTTGAGATATCCAATTAAGTTATTAACTTTCTCTCTTTTCATTTTCTTGAGGAAGGCTTGCAGTGCTAGAAATTTCGTGTCTCGATTGTTGTTTAGTTCCAAAAATTTGGTGATTTCCTTCTTAATCTCATCTAAAACCCATCTATCCTTCAGCATAAGGTTGTTTAGCTTCCAGGTTTTTGTATGGGTATGCAGGTTCCTGTTGTTATTGAGTTCAACTTTTATTCCATGGTGGTCTGAGAAGATGCTAGGTATAATTTCTGTTTTTTTAAATTTTCTGAGGTTAGATTTATGGTGTAGGATGTGGTTGATTTTGTAGTATGTTCCGTGGGCTGATGAGAAGAATGTGTATTCAGTTTTGTTGGGATGAATTGTTCTGTAGATGTCTGTTAAGTCCAGATGTTGAAGTTAAATCTAAAATTCAATTGTTTAGCTTCTTTTTGGAGGATGTATCCAGCACTGCTAAAGGGGAGTTAAAATCTCCAACTACTATTGAACTGGAGGAAATCAAGCTGCTCATGTCTGCTCAAGTATCTCTTATAAATTGAGGTGCATTCTGGTTGGGTGAATAAATATTAATAATTGAAATCTCATCATATTGAGCATTACCTTTAACAAGTAGGAAGTATCCATCCTTACCCTTCCTTATTTCAGTTGGTTTAAAGCCTATTGCGTCTACGAATATGATTGCAATGCCTGCATTTTTCTGCTTTCCATTTGCCTGGAATATACATGACCATCCCTTCACCTTGAGTCTATATCTGTCTTTTAATGAAAGATGCGATTCTTGTATGCAGCAGATATCTGGCTTGAGTTTTTTATCCCTTCAGCCAACCTGTGCCTCTTTAGAGGACAGTTTAAACCATTCACATTAATTGAGAATATTGATAAGCCTTTTGAGAGTCCAGTGGACATTTTTAATCCTTTTGTAACTGTGGAATTTGGAATTTGATCAAAATTTTCTGGGTGGGTTTACTTTTGTGGTGGAGGATTGCACTGGTCTTTATGGAGGATAGGTCTGAGAGTATTCTGGAGAGCTGGTTTAGTTATGGCAAATTTCTTCAACATATGAATGTCATTGAAGTATTTAATTTATTTGTCATAAATGAAACTCAGTTTAGCTGGGTACAGGATCCTGGGTTGAAAGTTATTTTGTTTTAGGAAATTAAAAGTCGATGACCATCCTCTTCTAGCTTGAAAGATTTCAGCAGAGAGATCTGCAGTTATTCTAATATTCTTACCCTTGTAGGTGATGGTTTTCTTTCATCTGGCTGCTTTCAGAATTTTCTCCTTCAGATTAACTTTAGTGAAATTGATTATGATGTGTCTGGGGGATGTCTTATTTGGGTTGAGTCGTGCTGGAGTTGTGAAACTGTCTGCTATCTGAATTTCAAAATCTCTTGGCATGTCTGGAAAGTTCTCCTTCATAATCTCATGGAGAAGAGACTCTGTGCCTTGTGAAGCCAGTTCATCACTTTCAGGGATCCCTATACGATGAATATTGGTTTTCTTAGAATTATCCCAGAGCTCTCTGAGCGAGTGATCTTGGAGAGATACCTCTCCAACTCTGAGGATGGCCAGAGGCAACAGTGAAAAACCATCATGAGGAAAAATCAACAGAAAAACTGTGGCAATATGAATAATCAGAGTAGATCAACTCCCCCAAGAATCAATGGGGCAGACACAGGACAAGATCCTATGTACAAACAAATAGCTGAGATGTCAGAAATCGAATTCAGAATCTGAATAGCAAATAAGATCGAATTAGAATTCCAAGCAGTAACCCAAAAGATATCTCAAGAATTCAATGAATTCAAAGACCAAATGACCAAAGATTTTGACACATTGAGACAAGAAGTTGCAGCCCTCAAAGATTTGAGAAACACAGTAGAATCCTCCAGTAACAGAATGGTGCAAGCAGAAGAAAGGATTTCTGACACTGAAGATAAAGCTTTCGAATGCTCCCAAACTCTCAAAGAGGAAGAGAAATGGAGGGCAAAAACAGATCTTTTTTAAGGCTGGATAATATTCCATGGTGCAGGGGAAAGGGGGAGGATGGGTGGAGGGTGGGTAATTGGTTGGACCATACCTATGGTGCATTTTACAAGGGCACATGCTGAATCTACTCAGTGTAGAGTATAAATGTCTTAATACAATAATTAATAAAGTGTGGTTAAGGCTATGTTAATCAGTTTTTTGTATTTCAAATTGGATATAAAATCAGCACCTTGTACCCCATAAATACATTATTTTACACAGCTATGATTTAATAAAAAATATATACATATGTAAAGAAAAGCCTGCCTTCCTCTCCGCAAACACCTCCTATGGAATAGTAAGAAAATGGGACTACTGCCAATTGAAAATCAACCAATGTTTTTAGAAAGCCATTTTGCCCATAAGAAAAATATATTTCTATGTAAATTTCAGGAACAAAGTTTTCATAAATTGGACTATATCTGGGGTTCGTTTCGTGACATAGATCTAGGCATCCTTGATAGCAATTCTTAATGCAAATTCTTGCTCATTTTGACCATATATCTGAATAGAGAGTGTCCTCTTGGCTGTTAATAAGAGGTCTGGGATATCCTGAAAGTTAGAATAGGATGAGTAAGTCTGGGAAAGACTAGAAAAAGTTACAAACTAACCCCCATATTGTTAATGGTCAGATAATATTAGAGCCTGTTCTGATTTGATAGTCTTACAAATGTAGTCTCTTACCTTTCTTTTCTGAGAACATCCTTAGGTTCTAGAAATTCATTTTTAGTTGATCTGTTTATATAATTAGTATAATTATGCTTTATTACATACTAGTATGAATATGTGTTATCAGCTATAACATATAATTATCTATTGAATCATTGTTAAAATGTACCCATTTGAAACTGAATATGCTTTGTACATCTGCAGAAGATAAATGCTTCTACGTTTTTATTTATATATTGATTAGTGAAAATGGGTTTTTGTGTGCTTTGAGTGATTACTTTGTTCAAATATTAGGACATTCCACATATAATTTCAAATAATTTACTACTCTTCCAGTTTTTCAACTTCTAAATTTCATAGTGAAGATCAGATTGTCCTCAAAACCATCATTTATTTGGTACCTGTTAGATAATTTAAAAGTAGCTCTCTATACAGTAGGTTTTCAAATAAGGTTGATTTATTCAACATCATTTTGTTATAACACTGATGATAAAAGAAAAAGTTGATTCCACTGTCTGGAATCAGTGGCCTCCCTGGCCACCATGGAATTTGCATGCTGTTCCTATATCTCCGTGAGTTTTTCTGGGCATTTTGGTCCCCTCCCACATCCTAAAGACATTCATGTTAGGTGAATTGGTATTTCTACACAGTTCCTTCTGAGAGAGCTGTAGGTATGTGTGAATGAACCCTACATTGGGTTCCTGTGTGGTTCCCTGAGTTGTCAGGTGTTGCGTGACCAGAGACACGAACGAACAGCAGCTTTGCTGCAGTTGTAAACTCGCTCCTGTAATTATTATGCCAAGAACCAGACTATATGAGTTGAGATGGCAAGTAGCAAAATTCTTTATTTAGGGGTTTCTAGTCACGTACATGCTTAATCTATTATCTGTTAGTTTCACCATTACCTCATTTTACCTATCTGAAATTAACTTGAAAGGAAATATCCTGTTACCATATCAACACAATCACTTTTGCAGTAAACATCTTCTTCTAGACACTGACTAATCTCTGGGCAGGTATCTAAATAAAGATCACAAAGAAGAAAGTAGCCACAAGGAAACAGAGTTAATAGAAGAGTATCTTCAAGCATTCACTCAGTTTACTCAGTATGAAGTAATGACTGTGTCTTTTCCTCAAGGCAGAGCACCTATAGACCTCTGACAATATGTTGTTAACATATGTCAACCCTCTGGCCCGTATCTCTGAGGAAGGACAGCATGCCCTTTGATATTAGGCTTCACGGGGTGCACAGCTTCAGAGAATGGGCTTGTGGAATTTTTAACTCCAGGGAAGCCAACTCTCCATGTGTCCCAGGGGGGCCCAGGTCCCTTAAGCCTCTGGAAAAAAATCAAGCCATTTTAAACTCACACTGAGTTCACTTTGTGTCCTTGATGTAGGATATGTTTATTTCTAAATACTATCCACAGTCAGGAGGCTCTGAACTAATTAGGCAAATAAATTTCATCTCACTTGTCTTCATTAATCTTTCTTAAATGTATGTATATCTCACATTTGTTTCAATGTTTAAAATAAGAAGAATTTTGGTTTTTATTTCAATGTTTGTGATGTTTTTATGACCAGAAATATACTTTAGGAACTTGAATCATTGTTTATGTCAATTACTCCATGGTAAAATTGGTTTCCTTACACATTGTTTTATTTAAAGCTGCTATTTTCAAGAACTTATAGATGACTTAATGAGGACTTACTATAAAAGATTTGGGACCCTGAGGATGCTCAGGTGTAACACAACATGAACAAAAAACAGATAGTTATGCATTTCAAATCTCTTTATATGTAACTGTATATATAGGACCATGATCGAAAACTGTTATCATAAAACAAGATAGCTAATAGAGGTCTTTGGTGGGTTTTAAATAATCTAATGGGAAACAAATGTATTATTTTCTTTGCCTATTAGGGACATGAGGAAGGTTTTAGGTGGATATTTTTCATATCTACCCAACCAGCTTTTTTTTTTTCATTTATTGTTTTATAAATGTAAATAAATTGGTATGTATAAATAAGGGTTGATTTTTAATTAAAAAATAAAACTGATGTGAAGAAGAAGGAATCTCATTTTTTTGGGAATTAGGTTTTCTATCACAAAAATTATTTAAGCAAATTTTGTTTGTTTGTTTTTGAGACAGAATCTCACTCTGTCAGTTTGGGTTGAATGCTGTGGAATCATAGCTCACAGCAAGCTCAAACTCCTTGGCTCCAACCACCCTCTTGCTTCAGCCTCCCACTAGCTGGGACTACAGATGCCCACTAAAATACCCAGTTTTTTTTTTTTTTAATATAGAGATGGGGTCTTGTTCTTGCTCCGGCTGGTCTTGCAGTCCTAAGCTCAAGCAATTCACCTACCTAGACTTCCAGAGTGCTAGGATTATAGATGTGAGCCACTGTGCTTGGAAATGAAGATGGATTTTGAAGACCTAAATTTTCTTTTTTCCCCAGCTTTATTGATGTATGATTGGTAAATAAAAATTGTGCATTTTTAAGATATGCAACATGTTTTGATATATATGTAATTGTGAAATGATTGCCACAAGCAAACTAATTAAAATATCCATCACTTTCCATAGTTACCTTTTTTGTTTGTTTGTTTGTTTTGCAGTTTTTGGCCAGGGCTGGGTATGAACCTGCCACCTCCAGCATATGGGGCTGGCGCCCTACTCCTTTGAGACACAGATGCCATCCCACAGTTACCTTTTTGTGTATGTGTCGTAAGAATATATAAGATTTACTCCCTTAGCAAGTTTTAAGTATACAATACTGTATTATTAACTATGGTTACCATTCTGTACATCAGATCGCCAGAACTTACTCACTTTGCATAGGTGACATCTTATACCCTTTGACCAACACTTCCTATTCCAAATGGAATCTTTGAGTGAAATGATAAATTTTATGAAGTTAACCCTAGAATTTAATTCAAGGCTTGGATTTCACAAAAAAAAAAAAAAATATATATATATATATATATATATATATCTCCAGGGAAATGAAAACAAAACAGTTTAGTTATTACTAAAGAGGAAAGCACCGCATTACTACAAATTTATCTGCAGTCAGGGAACAGATGAATTTCCTAAACCTATGGTAAAGCCAACAATGAACAAAATTACATAGTGGAAATATTTATCTCTGATAATTAATATTACTTTAAGTAAAAATATCTGTAAATCCATATTGATTTCTTACTATGTACCCGATCTCCTAATACCTTTAATATTTCATCTCATTGAATTCACCCATCAACCTAGTGAGAAGAGTATTATTTCTAACCTTCCTTTATTGATGCATAAACTGACCTTTTACAATATTATTACTTATCTAATGGGAAATAGCTAGAGGTATTGAAGCCAGTTCTTGGGTTCATAGCATATAATGCTATACTGCTCCCCTCAATGGACTTTTTGTCCCATTCATTCAACACCTAACTCCAAGGTCCAAGGTTATCCTGCTACCTACTATTATTAGGTAGAAGGAAGTTGATAAACTTATACAGAGAGTACTGTTTAAGTGAAGTCTGATTTGCATCCCCTATTGCTTTAAGAATAGTGTTTTTTAATCTTTATTGTATATTAGTTCACCAGAAGAACTTTTTAAATGCCAGTTCAGAGTCCACACTTCATATAAGTTAAACAGAAATTTTTGTAGATAAGGCCCAGGAATCAGTATTATTGAACACCGATTAACTACAGAATAAATTTCAAATACCAAGTTCCTTTTCACTTTGTATACTGCTTGTATTTGCACTGTCATAACTGCCCAGCACCCAGACATAGCTGCTATTTTCCAAATACAATGCAATCACACACCCAAGTACCTTCGAAAATGCCCAAAGTATACCCTATGCCTGGAATGTCCTGTCTTTCTTTATGTGCTCATGTAACTCATCATTAAGTGCTTGCTTAAACGTTATTTCTCTTGCTTTGAAATCTTCCTTAATACCCTCTGGTGAATTAATCATTCTCATTTGTATTCTTTCCACACCGTAATTTATACATTCACTTTAACGTTTGCTATTAGTGTTATCCTGTCTCTTATCCTAGACTGTGTGCTCCTGGAGGGCATAGATTAGTATTTATTGTTATTGTCCAAGTGAATATCATTGTGTCTGACAGAAAACTTATAATATTTTTTCTATTTTTGAGGAATGAATGTATAGATATAGGAATTAATGAATTTATAAAGAGGTATTTACAATATTTTGCATTTCCATTCCCAGAGACAATTTAAAATGAAGTCTTCATGAAAATGATTATGTTTCAAAACAGAGAAATGGACCATTAATGATGAAATCCCAAGCATAACATACATCATTTTTCTCCTTAGATATAAATGCAATACCACCCGAGAAACAAAGTCTTATGTAGGATTATAAAGACCTTCTTAGTTCTAGCATGTAGGACATGACAACTTTCCACATCCTCTTTGAAAAGGCTCAGCGCATAAGTATCCTTAATACTTCCTTGTGTGCTTGTGAAAAAGTCCAGGTAGTCTTGAAAGCAAGAATTCATGGGTGTAATTTCTTCTCTCTTTTTGAAGGGCCATTAACAGCATATACAAGACAGGATATTGCCAAGCAACATTGCTAAGTAGTCACTGTCATTTCTCCACTGCTGTACATAATCCTTTTCAACATGGATTACTGAGTTTTGTGTCACTATTTATTGCAAGGAAAGAAATAATGTTGGAATCATTAGCTTTTATGGATCTCAAAAGTTTTAGAGCTATATTTTCATGAGACATTTTTCTTTAGTGATATAGTAGTATGACAAAGTATGCTTTCCACAGCAGCCAGTCTTTTTTATTTAGTTTTGTCATACACATATTTTTACAGAATCAAACTTAACAAGGGCATATAATAAACACAGAACATCCCTGATAGTTTAGTTAAATAGGTTTTGAGGATATCAACTATAAACCTGAATGAATGACAGGAGGGACAATATAGAGAACGTTAAGACAAGATGGAGTAGGAAATTGCAGCACCAAAATAAATAAATGGGCTAAAATCAAGCTAAAAAGTTTCTGGACAGCTAAAGTTACCACAAGTAAGGCAAAGAGACAGGGTACATAATAGGAAAATATGTTTGCATTTATGAATCTGAAAAAGGCTTGATAATAGAATCTACAGATAATTCAAATCAATCAATTAAAAAGAGCAAAAAAATTCCATCTATTGATGGGCAAGTGACATGAACAGAACCTTCTGTGAAGAAGACAGATGAATGGCCAACAAATATATGAAAAAATGCTCATCATCCCTAATCATCAAACAAATACAAATTAAAGCCACTATGAAATATTACCTAACCCCACTGAGAGTGGCTCATATCAAAAAGTCCCAAAGCTACAGATGCTGACAAGGGTGTGTAGAAAGAACACTTTTACACTGTTGGTGGGACTGCAAACTAATACAATCCTTTCCAATCCTCCTTGAAAAGAAGTATTGAGAATCCTCAAAGAATTCAAAATAGAGATTTCATTTGATCATGCAATACCATTACTAGGCTCCAAGCCAAAAGGAAAAAAATATTTTATCATAAAGACATTTGTACTAGATTGTTCAACGTGGCTAAAGTTACAATTACCAAAATGGAAACATGATGTATGACTGTTTTGATGAGAAGATGTAATCTGTTGACTAGGATTTTGTTGAGAATTTTTGCATCTATATTCATTAGTGAAATTGGCTTGAAGTTCTCCTTTTTAGTTGGATCTTTTCCTGGTTTTGGTATCAGGGTGATGTTTGCTTCATAGAACATGTTGGGGAAGATTCCTTCCTCCTCAACTTTTTGGAATAGTTTCTTCAATATGGGAAAAAGCTCTTCTTTGAAGCTTTGATAGAATTCTAGTGTGATGCCATCCAGACCAGGGCATTTTTTTGTTAGCAGATTCTTTATTGCTTCTTTGGTCTCAATGATTGAAATTGGTCTGTTCAGGAGCTGTATTTCTTCCTGGCTAAGTCTAGAGAGAGGGTGTGATTCCAAATATTGATCCATTTCCATCACTTTGTCAAATTTATGGGCATAGAGTTTTTTGTGGTATTCAGAAATAATCTCTTGTATCTCTGTGGCATCTGCTGTTATTTCCCCTTTATCATTTCTGATTGAGATTACTAGAGATTTTACTTTTCTATTTCTAATTGATCTGGCCAAAATTTTATCTATTGTCTTTATTTTTTCAGAAAACCAACTCCCTGTAATTTTCTGAATGATTCTTTTGTTTTCATATTCATTAATCTCTGATTTTTAATTTTGGCTATTTCTTTTCTTCTGCTGGGTTTAGGCTTAGATGGTTCTTCTTTTTACAGATCCATAAGATGTTTTATGAGTTTGTCGATACACTCTCTTTCTGTTTTTTCAGATGTTGGCATCTAAAGTGATAAATTTTCATCTCAGGACTGCTTTTACTTTATCCCACGGTTTTGGTAGCTTGTTTATTCATTGTTGTTATGCTCAAGGAAGTTAATTATTTCCTCCTTTATCTCTTCATGCACCAAAATTTCATTCAGCACAAGGTTGTTTAATTTCCAAACCTTTGTATGGAGTTGATGCTTTTGTTGGGATTGAGTTTCACCTTTAATGCCTTCTGGTTTGAGAAGACACAAGGTAAAACTTTAATTCTTTTGATTCTGTTGAGGTTTGTTTTGTGTCCTAGAACATGAAAAATAATTGGAGAATGAGTAAAACATACCTTCTTTAGCTTTGGGATGAATTGTTCTATATATGTTTATCAAGAATAGTTGTTCTCAGGTCACATTTAGTTCCCTTGTATCTTTGTTCAATTTCTGTTTAGAGGATCTGTCCAACTCTTTAAAAGGAGTGTTAAATTCCCCTGATATTATGGTGTTATGGGATATCATATTTCTCAGACTAATTAAAGTCTGTTTCAGGAACCTGGGAGCATTTGAGTTAGATGCATAAATATTTATAATTGAAATGTCCTCTTTCATTTTTCCCTGGACTAATATGATGTGTCCAACTTTGTCTTTGTTGACTTTAGTTGTTTTAAATTCATTTTTGACTGAAAATATGATTGCAATACCTCTTTTCTTCTGAATTCCATTTGCCTGAAAAATTATCTTCCAACCATTAACTCTGAGTTTTAATTTGTCTTTTGAGGGTAGGAGTGTTTCCTGCAGAAAAGTAGGTTTCATCCCAGGGATGCTAGGCTGGTTTAACATTCACAAGTCCATAAACATAATTCACTATGTCAACAGAAAGAAAAATAATGACCATATGATCCTCTCAATAGATGTATAAAAAGCATTCAGTAAAATCCTGCATCATTTCCTAATAAGAACATTGAAGAATATAGGCATAGGTGGTACATTTCTTAAACTGATCATACCCATCTATGACAAACCCATATATAATACTTTACTAAATGGAGTAAAGCTGAAAACTTTTCCACTTATAACTGGAACCAAACAATGTTGTCTTCTATCACCACTACTATTCAACATAGTGCTGGAAATTGTAGCCAATACAGTCAGACAAGAGAAGGAAATAAAGGGCATCCAAATGGGAGCAGAGGAGGTCAAACTCTCCCTCTTTGCTGATGATATGATCTTAGAAAACTTCAAATACTCAACACAAGACTCCTGTAAGTGATCAAAAAATATAGTAACATCTCAGGATATAAAATCAATGTCCACAAGTCAGTAGCCTTTATATATGCAGATAGCAGCCAAGATGAGAAGCTAAAGAAGGACAAAATCCCCTTCAATAGCGTCAAAGTAAATTAAATGCCTAGGAATATACCTAACAAAAGAGGTGAAGGACCTCTATAAAGAAAATTATGGAAGATTAAGAAAAGAAATAACAGAATATATTAACAAATTGAAGAATATACCATATTCATGGCTTGGAAGAATTGACATTGTTAAAATGTTTATACTTGCTAAAGCATTCTACAGATTCAAATGGTATCCCTATTAAAATGTTAATATTGTGGGCAGCACCTGTGGCTCAGAGTAGAGCACTGGCCCCATATACGGAGGGTGACAGGTTCGAACTCGGCCCTGGCCAAACTGCAACAAAAAAATAGCCGAGTATTCTGGCAGGTGCCTGTAGTCCCAGATACTCGGGAGGCTGAGGCAAGAAAATAGCCTAAGCCCAAGAGCTGGAGGTTGCTGTGAGCTGTGACACCATAGTACTCTACTGAGGGAGACAAAGCGAGACTGTGTCTCTAAAAAAAAAATGTATCTATATCTATCTATCTATCTATCTATCTATCTATCTATCTATCTATATATAGTGCTTTCAGGACTTAAAAAAAAAAAAACAATTTTTTGATTTGTATGGAGCCAGAAAAAAAGCCATATAGCTAAGACAATTCTTAGTAATAAAAACAAAACCAGGGGCTTCATCATACCAGACTTTAGGCTGTACCAAAAGGCCATAGTAGTTAAAACAGCATGGTATTGCCACAAAAATAGAGACATAGATACTTGGAACAGAATAGAAAATGAGGAAATGAAACTAACATGTTATATCCATCTAATCTTTGATAACCAAACAAGAGCATACCATGGGGGAAAGACTCCCTAGTCAATAAATGGTGCTGGGAGAAGTGTATATCCACATGTAAAAGACTGAAACTGGACCCGCACCTTTTTCCACTCACAAAAATTGATTAAAATGACTAAATTTAAGTCATGAAGCAATAAAAATCCTTAAAGAAATCATTTGAAAAACACTTGAAGATATCAGCCTGGGGAAAGAATTTATGAATAAGACTTCCATGGCAATTGCAACAACAACAAAAAATAAACAAACGGGACTTAATTAAACTGAAAAGCTTCTGTACTGCCAAGGAGACAACAACAAAAGCTATTAGACAACCTACACAATGGGAAAGGATATATGCATATTTTGAATCATACCAAAGCTTGATAACTAGGATTTACATATAACTCAAATTAATCAACATGAAAAGAGCCAACAATCCCTTATATCAATGGGCTAGAGAGATGAATAGAACCTTCTTCAAAGAAGACAGACGAATGGCTAACAAACATTTGAAAAAATGCTCATAATTCCTAATTATTAGTGAAATGCAAATCAAAACCACCCTAAGATATCCTCTAACCCCAGTGAGAATAGTCCACATTACTGAATCTCAAAACTACAGATGCTGGCATGGATGTGGAGAGAAAGGAACACTTTTACAGTGCTCTGGGACTGCAAAATAATACAACCTTTTTGTAAGGACATATGGAGAACTCTCAACAAACTCAAACTAGCCCTTGCATTTCATCCTGCAATCCCATTACTGGGCATCTACCCACAAGGAAAAAAATTCTTTTAACATAAGGACACTTGCACTAGACTGTTTATCATAGCTCAATTTACAATCGCCAAAATGTGGAAGCAGCCTCAATGCCCAGCAACCCAGGAATGTATTAACAAACTGTGGTATATGTATAACATGGAATCCTATTCAGCCATTAAAAAGATGGAGACTTTACATTTTTTGTATTAACATGGATAGAAGTGTAAAGCATCACAAGGATGGAGAAGCAAGAATCCCATTTACTCAATTCTCATATGAGGACAATTAACGACCTAGTACATGGTTGGGAGTAGGTGAAGGAGAAAGGAGAGAGAGGGAAGGAAGAAAAGGGTCAGGGGTCACAGTGTGTAACACACCTTTTGTGGCAGGACACAAATATAAGAGGGTCTTTACCTAACAAGTGCAATCAATGTAACCTGTTTCTTTGTACCCTCGATGAATCACCAACATCAACAATAAAAAATGTCCTTAATGTCTGGCTTAAGAGAATACTGCCCAATTCTTATATATGTTTCCCCATACATTCTGCTACATATTGCACATCCTGAAAGCTATGCAAAGTTTCACTATATAATTTTTGAGAGGAAAAGAGTAAAACAGCAAATAAACTCTTAGTGCCACATATTACTAAGAAAATAGTTTTGACTTTGTAGACACCCTAGAAAGATTTTGTGAACTCCTATAGGTCCACAGACTAAGACCTGAATTCTAAATTTTTATTTTTTCCATTGCCCAAATTCCTTTCTTATGGGCCTAAAGAGTCACACTTTGCAAAGTATAAGATCTTGTTAACTGAGTTTTTTTTAATTGACTCTTGTTTTGCACCACATAATGCAGTACAGACCCCATTATCTTAAGCATTTCTTTCTATCTCCAAGTCTTTAGATGAAGCTTAACTCTTTCAGCCAATTGCCAATTGAAGAATCCCTAAAATCTTTCTGTTACTTGTAAGCCCCAGTTTCAAGATATTCGACCTTTTAGAGCTAAACAAATGTACATCTTCCACAAACTGAAGTCAGAAGTCCTATTACATTATTCCTAGGTGAATTCTAGCTTTCTTTGGACATGTTTGAATACTTTGTATTCAAAAAACACAAAGAAAACAATGCCTAGAGGCAGGAATTAGGGTGGAGACTTAGATGCTCTTCTAAATATGCTTGAGAGCTCACTCCAAAGCTCTGTCAGTTGCAAAATAAAAAGGATTACAATTATCTGGAAAATGTGAGTTCTACACAATTCAGTTTTCAGTTATATGAAGAATCCAATTCAAAATCTGATGGTTAGCCTCACTTAGACAAAATATATAGGATCATGCTGTGTGGGTATGCATGCATGTATATTCATCATAATAAAATAAAATACACTCACAATACATTGAACAACAAAAACAATCCTATATATATATATATATATATATATATATATAAAGTAATATATACATAGAAATCATAAAAAAAACAATCCTTATTAAAAAGTAGATTTTAGGGGGAAGGCAGTAAGGTGGCCAATTAGAGACAGCTTTAGCTAGGAGGCTCCAGTCCAGGAGAAAAATTGGATTGAAACCACCTTGGAGCAGTTGAAGTTGAGGGGTTGAATACCAGGAGAGAAAATCAAAGAGCTTAACATCCCACTTACACAATTGATTATGTGAAAGAAGAAGGCAGAAAGCAGAGAAAAGCTAAGGAGCAAAGTGACCAAAAAGGCCCCACCAGAAACAAAGGGATAAGAGGGGCCCCTGTCCTATGCAAGGGCTTTCCACAGCCCTCTATGCAGAGCAGAGAACAAAAGATTTCTCACACCATGGTACAGAGCTATAAAACACCTGCACAGAGAGTATCAGCTAATCCTGCACCTAGGAATTTTCACACCCTGGCTCCCCATCCTGCCTAATAGAAAAGTGAACAAGTTTTTCTTTGTTGCCTTGTGCCCACAGCCCATCCCCTCTTTTCTCTTTGGTCACCTGACAGACTTCCCCTTGCAGAGGCCATCCTCCCAACCCAACACTCTGGCAAGTGGTGTTAGCTCAGCTGGCCCAGGAACCTTGGACGGTCTGCCTTACCCCCAAGCAACATAAAGGAAAAGTTATTCCTGACTGACCAGGGAAACTTGGTTCAATCAAAGCCATTTTCTACCCTTATTATAACTGGCTGTATCCTTAACTGACCACGGTAAAGGAAGGAAGGCCCTGCCCTCCAAACGTGTCTGGTGGAGTCTCTAGTAGTCCTCTACACGTGTGGTCTGGTGAACTGAGTGTACCTCACTCCTCCTCTGGGAGAGGAAACCATAGCTTTTGATGAGGCAGAGTTCCTACTGGGTGTCACTCCTGCTAAGAAAAACTTTTCTCTGCCCTCTGAAGCAGCTTTGCCAGATGTCTGTGCCTGGAAGGGCTGTCCTGGCAGTTTGGCCCATGTAACCCTCCAACTTGGAGAGAGACAGACTTAGTCTCAGGCAAATTTGCCCTAGGAAGATCCCAGAAGCATACAGCAAACCATGGTTCCCCTTCCCCAGCCACCAGTGAAGATCACAGTGTATACAGTCAGTCTTGTCCATGAATCTGGCAAAACCCCTCAGCATTCAGAATTTGAATGCATGAGGGGTGTTAGTGACACAAGGCAGAAAATTGGGTGGGAGTAGTTTGGTGTCTCATGGATAGCTCATCCCTACTTGTGGGGAACAGGGGTCCACAGAGGTTTGATTTATTATAGCAATGACTTCAGCAAAACTCTGTGGCTCTTTAACCTAGGTTGAGGGTAGCACGATACTAGGAAAGAAGCAGATCAGAGTCCTAACCAAAACACATCACAAGCTTAGGACTACATGGAGGTCTTTCCCCCTCAGCACAAGCCCACACAAATTAAAGAAAGCAAGGCCAGCCCTCAGAGATTCTCATTCCGAAGCCCAGAAAAGAACCTACTAGATGCAAAGGGTACAGGTATAAACTCTAACTCTCTCAACAGTGAGAAGTGAAGGGGTGGTGAGTTCCATATCCCGGAGCTTGTGGCAGTGACTTCAGTCAACTAGTTTTAGTTTAGGTGCCAAACAGCTATCTAGGGTGTTGCATAAGGGTCCCCAATTAGATTAACTCTCAATAAATATTAAGGGACAACCTAACATTTCAGCTTAAAAGGTATAAATATGTAAAATAAATATGTAAATAAACTGAAAATACACTCAGGGAGGAAGGAACAAGCGGAAGAACCATGGCAACCAAAAAAATCAGAATAGACCAATTCCCCCAAGAGATTACAAGGGAGCTACAGCTGAAAAATACCATTGGTGAATTCAAAATATGGATGGCAAATAAGATAAGTGTAATTGAGGAGAAAATGGAAAAAAAGAATTCAAAAAGTAGCCCAATAAACTGACTCAAGAAGTTAGTGAAATTAAAACAAAAGTCACTAAGGATATGGACATAATTAGCAAAGATATAGCAGGGCTTAAGAAATTGAAAGAGGCATACAAGATGCTCCAAAACAAAGTAGAGAGTCTAAGAAACAGAGTAAAGCATGGAAAAAAAGAATTTCAGAAATTGAAAACAAAACTTTTGAACTAATCAAATGATTCAAAGAGGAAGAAAAAAGAGAAAAAATGTAGGAGTCCGTGTACCAAGCTTGTGAAAGCAGTCACCCACCGGTTCTTGAAGGCACTGGGAATGAGAGAATCTCCTAGCCAGCATGGAGATGTTTTTCTCCCTGGAGATAAGTCCTCAAGCAGCTACAGGCATTAATGAGATAAGATCAGTTGCTAGTTAGCAAGCAGGTGTTATACTTTGAACAGTCATAGTGCAACAGGGTGGGAGTCGAGCCTGTGGGGAAAGAGCACATAGTGATTATTAAGCACATGATCCTAGTATGATCCTAGTATGTGTGCCCCCAAACCTCTTGTATAATGTTTCAATAAAAGGTCATGGGCAGGAGGCGGAGCATGATGGCGGACATGATGAATATTTAGCCCATCTCTCCCAAGTCATCAGGTAAGAGGGAGGGGGCTCTGGATATTTTCCCCGCATGGACTATTGGTGTGGATAGACAGCTGGGGACATGCAGTGAATTGGAAGATTGCTGTATTTGAGGTGTAATCTATAACCACGGACTCTACTGTAGAGTAGGGCAGCCGGCCCATCCCCCACGGAGGACAGCAGTTTGCAGTTTGTGGCAAAACCTAGGTAATTGATGAGAATTTTGGTGAAGTGTGGATTCCTGAGCAGAGTTTAGCCACCAGAAAGGGATGCAGCTCTGAGCCACAGGGGGCTAGGCAGCCCGATAGAAAATTAAGTGGAGGTGATCCCGCCTGGGAAACAGAAACATTTTGAATTGTCCAAAATGGCAGATACCTTTCCCCAGAACAACAGGAGTGATTAAATAGACTGGACCATTCCTGATGGGGAATATTGGTGTGGACTGGCAGTTTGGGGTTTGCGGTGAACTGGCAGGTTGCTGGACTCAAAAGTGAGACTCTGAGCTGCATAAGCAGAGGAAAAGGTCTCTGTGCAGCAGCATCGGGAGCCTGTGGCAGCCAGCCCCTCCCCAACAGCCGATTGCAGTTGCCAGTTTGCGGGAGAAGCTAGGAGCGGAGTGGAAAGATTTGTGAAGCATTGACTCCTACACTGAGCTTAGAGGTCAGATGGGGTGCCATCTGGAACAGAACAATCGAGGTTGGGCAACAGTTAGGAAATAGACTTTTATATAAACTCTAGAAATGGTGATGGGCCAGGTAGAGTGGTTACTGTGGTAACAATGTAAACTGTGAATCAGGTATATGCCTGGGAACTACTCACAGCGCCACCTGGTGCCCAGAAAGTATACTGCAATATAAATATGTTCCTACTAAAGTTGACCCCTACATACTACGTATAGTTGTATATTTTTATGTATACAAGAGTAATATTTTTGTGGTTGGTGCCTTTTTTTCTCCATTTTTTTCTTTTTCATCTTTTTCTTGGAGGAGTTATTGTTAATTTTTTATTTTTTTATTTTTATTTTTTTCTTTCTTCTTTTTTAACTTTTTTATGAACACTACTATTTTTTCTTTGTCTTCCTCTTCTTCCCTTCTTATGGTTTCTGAGAGTGCTTACATGAGATTTTTAGAGTTTTTTTTTCAATTATTTTACGATTATCATTATTTTTATTGTAGTTGTTTTTTTGTCTGTATGTCTATATGTTTCTGATTGTTCGTGCATCTGTGGGCTTATGTGTCTGGTAGCCTTTTTATCTGTATATTTGCTCATTTGGTTTCTTTGTGTTTTGCTAAATCCTCAGGTTGGCTATTTTCCCTAACTCCAATTTTAACATTCAACAAGAACAAGGGGGAATGTGGGACAATGGCTGACTGGGGCCAGCTCTTAACAGAAGCTCCAGTCTAGAGGGAGAGATAATGGCCAGAAATAACCCAACAAAGCTGAAGGAGGGGAGCCGAGCTGAGAGATGAGATAGATAATTGCTCGTCTTCCCTGCTGAGGCAAGATTTAACTCCAAAGAAACTATTTTTCAGGTACAGATCTCATCCCAAAGAGGTTGTGTGGCTGTCCCCTCCCCCAAGAGAGTTGCTTGTTTACTGTGTGATCTCTGCTGGTGGGTGATGAACTGAGGCTCTCCTTCCCCACCCCACTGGAGGGAATTGCTGGAAGTTGGGATTCCTTCTCAAGAGAGCCCCTGCTTTGAATCTAGGAATTCCCTTGTCTGGCAGGAAATTTGAACAAATATTTTCCTTGCTACCTTGAACCTCCCGTTTACCCCTCCCCACTGGCCTGGAAGTCTAGAAGGCCAACTCCTCCAGAATCCAGAATGTCTGCACTTTTTGCCTAGGTCCGGGCATTGCATAGACGGAGGAAGTACAGCTGTGCTGTATCTGTGAAGCCAGTAACTGTACAGAAAGACATAGAGGGAAAGGTGACTGACCTTGCCCCCAAAAAGTGTATCTCAGCAGCAGACAGAGGCTTAAGTTCATGCTTGGAAACTGCTGAGGTGCACAAACCCAAAAGGGGACACCTCCCACCCAACTTCAGCTTTAGTAGAGTAATTCTTCTGGGGTCTAATCCTGGAGAGTTATCTCCCCAACTCTGTGGCCTGCCAGAGAAACCAGACATCGCCCTATAGGGATACCAAAGCTGCAGAACAGCAGCAACAAATGTGAAGTGGCTGAGAGAGAAATTCTTTTGCTGTCTGAATATACTCAGGTCTGGACTGAGATCATGTGGAACTTTCTTCAGCTGTCATTGAGCACCTGAGGCAGGCAGAACTCAGCTTTCCCTGCTGGATGATGGCAGACTATGGTAACCATGAGGAGGAGGCAACGACCTTACTTTGACTCTGGCAGGCACGTAACCCTGGCATATTTGCTTATTGGACAGAGACTGGGTTAACAGAGACTGCAGTGACCAGAGTCTTGTGGTAAAGAATGAGTAAGGTGGGATAAGAGGCATCAAACCTCTGGCTCTAAACCTCCTACTGGATGGGCCTTTCTGACCCCTCAGAGCACCAGAGGTGCTCAAATCACACTTGAGCTGCCAGTAGATCCCCTAATATCTAGTAGCTGGAGTCCTCTTAAACTCTCCAGCTAGAGAGTGGGAACTTCCTAGGACAATTGGTCTGGAATTCTTCAACTGGATAAATTACCAGAGGATCCTTCAAGGTGGGACCCAGGTTTTGCTGTAGTGCGAAGGTTTTATTGTCCTCTTCCAGATATTACCAGTGGGGGAAGGGATGTCCTAGTTGCTTGTAATTCTCCAAAGCTGAGACAGCCCAGAGTCACTGATTCACTAGGATTGGACAGAAATCAGCTAAATACAAGACAGAGCCACCACCCCACTACACCAAGCAGGCCTCTAGAATCACAGACTGTAGTACTGTACATGTCTTTTGAAAAATTGTAAAGGAAAAGCTGCAGTCACCAGTCCCAGTTTCTAGGTGAAGGGTTGGTCAACCACAACCACAGAAGTCTCCAGTCCAATTTCACCTTACCTGCTCATCTAGCTAAACACTGAAAAACAGTCATGGAGCAGAATCAGTGAAAAAACTCTGGCAACATGAATAACCAGAAAAGTTTAACTCCCTCAAGGAATGACAAACCAGCCAAATCAGAGTATCCCATTCACAAACAGATAACTAAGATGTCTGAAATCAAATTTGGAATTTGGATTGCAAACAAGATCAACAGAATGGAAGTAAAGATGGAGGTAGAAATTGTAGGATTAATTCAGAAGATGTCTCAAGAATTCAATGAATTCAAAGACAAAATCACCAAAGATTTTGATACATTGAGAAAAGAAAGTGCAGCCTTACATGATATGAGAAATACAGTAAAATTCCTCAGTAACAGAATGGAACAGATAGAAGAAAGGATTTCCAAAATCAAAGACAAAGCTTATGAACAATCCCAAATGTTCAAAGAGGAAGATACATGGAGAGCAAAAATAGATCATTCTCTCAGAGAGCTCTGGGATAATTGAAAGTAAACCAACATTCACCTTATATGGATCCCTAAAGGCAATGAAGTAGCTTCACAAGGCACAGAGATGCTTCTTCATGAGATTATAAAAGAGAACTTTCCAGATACGCCAAGAGATACTGAAATCCACATAGCAGATAGTTTCAGAACCCCAGCACGACTCTACCCAAATAAGAAATCCCCCAGGCACATCATAATTAACTTCACTAAAGTTAATATGATGGAGAAAATACTGAAAGCAGCCAGATGTAAAAAAACCATCATCTACAAGGGGAAGAATATTAGAATGACTGCAGGTCTCTGTGCTGAAACCTTTCAAGCTAGAAGAGGGTTGTCATCGGCATTTAATATCCTAAAAAAAAATAACTTTCAATCCAGGATTCTGTATCCACCTAAACTGAGTTTCATTTCTGATGGAGAAATTAAATACTTTAACGACATTCATAAGTTGAAGAAATTTGCCATAACTAAACCAGCTCTCCACGATATCGTCAGACCTATCCTCTATAATGACTAGAGCAACTCTCCACCACAAAAGTAAACTCACTCTGAAACTTTTGATAAAATTCCAACTTCTACAGTGGTGAAAAGATTAAAAATATCATCTAGTCTTTCGGAAAACTCGATACCCAAAATTATACCAGGCCTATAAATAATCTCAATTAATGTGAATGTATTAAATTGCCCTGCAAAGAGGCACAGACTGCCTGACTGGATACAAAAACTCAGGCCAGATATCTGCTTCATACAAGAACCTCATCTTACCTTAAAAGATAAATATAGATTCAGGGTAAAGGGATGTTCATCTATATTCCAGGCAAATGGAAAACAGAAAAAAGCAGGTGTTGCAATTTTTTTTCAGATACAATAGGCTTTAAACCAAGAAAAGAACAAGTGATCCCATCTCAGGCTGGGCAAGGAACTTAAAGAGAAACTTCTCTGAAGAAGACAGGCACACAGTCTACAGACACATGAAAAAATGCTCATCATCCTTAACCATCCGAGAAATGCAAATCAAAACTACTTTGAGATATCATCTAACTCCACTAAGATTAGCCCATATCACAAAATTCCATTTTGTGGGATTGGAGATGTTGGCGCGGATGTGGAGAAAAGGGAACACTTCTACACTGCTGGTGGGATTGCAAACTATATGTTCCTTTTAAAAAGATATTTGGAGGATACTTAGAGATCTAAAAATAGAACTGTCATTCAAGCCTATAATTCCTCTACTAGGTATATATCCAGAAGACCAAAAATCACATTATAACAAAGGTATTTGTACCAGAATGTTTATTGCAGCCTAATTCATAATTGCTAAGTCATGGAAAAAACCCAAGTGCCCATCAACTCATGAATGGATTAATAAATTGTGTATTTGTACACCATGGAATATTATGCAGCCGTAAAGAAAAATGGAGACTATACCCCTTTCATGTTTACACGGATGGAGTTGGAAAATATTCTTCTTAGCAAGGTATCCCAAGTATGGAAGAAAAAGTACCCAATGTACACAGCCATAATATAAAACTAATTTATGGCTTTCATATGAAGGCTATAACCCAATCTCAGTACAAGAATATGGAGAAGGGGGAAAGGGATGGGAAGGGAGGGGGAGAAAGGATGGAGGGAGGGTGATTGGTGGGTCCACACCTACGGTGCATCTTGGAAGGGTACAAGTGAAGTTTAGTAAGTGTATAGTATAAGGTTTTGAACACAATAATTAAGAAAATGCCATGAAGGCTATATTAACCAGTTCTGTGAAAATATTTCAGACTGTATATGGAACCAGGAAATTGTACCTCATGATTGCATTATTGTGCACAGCTATGATTTAATAAAAATAAAAAAAAGGCCATGGGCAGAAGGTGCTTGGGGCTCTCCCTGGAGATATGGGAAGCCCACCTCTTGTAGGCATTTGTACCTTCAGTCTGTGGTCCCGGCTGTTTTTATTCATGTGGTGATAGGGTGCCAAAGTGGGAACCAACAACCAACAAAATATTCCCTGAGATTGTTGTTGGGGGGGTACTCAAAATAATCAAACATTTGAATTATAAGGATTCCTGAAAAACAAGAAGATGGTCCTAAAAGCATTGAACCTCTACTTCAAGACCTAATGGTGGGTAATTTTCCTAGCATTGTGAGAGACACAGAACCAGATACTAGATATTTTCAGTGACTCCATTCAAGCAATGCTTTTTCTAGACATATTGAAATTCACTTTACCAAAGTCAAAATACAAGAAAAAATTCTGCAAGCAGCTGGGCATAAGAAAAGTCTTACCTACCAAAGTAAAAATATCAGGGTGACAGCACACCTTTCATCTGATAATTTTCAAGCTAGAAGAGGGTGGTCTTTGGTCTTTAAACTGCTTAAAACAATCTTCAGCCCAGGATTATGTATACTACTAAATTACGTTTCATATTTGATGGAGAAATCAAATAGTTTTCCAAGATGCAATCATTGAAGAAATTTACCACAACAAGACCAGATCTACAGGAAATAAGCAGACCCATTCTGCATACTGAGAAGCATGTTGGTTCATCATGACATAAAACACACCCAGAAATTAATGAACAAAGCCTAGCTTCCACAATGGCACCGGGAATACAACTACATAACTGACCTCCACACAACAAAATGAACAAAGTTCCATTGTACCTATTAATTTTCTCAGTAAATGTGAATGGGTTGAATTCCCCACTGAAGAGGCAGAGGCTGGCCGACTTGGAAAAAAAAATAATATGGAAAAAAATAATATGTAATGACTTCAAGAAAACCATCTAAACTCTAAGGATAAAACAAAACTTAGAATGTAGAGATGGAAAACAGTATTACAGGCAACTGAAAATCAGGAAAAAAAAACAAAACAGTTTAAATACAATTGTATTTAAACCAGCAAAGATAAGGAAAATAAATATGGATGTTATATAGTGATCAGGGAACTACACAACATGAAGAGTTCAATCCTGAACATCTATCCACCTAACCTAAATGCCCCTAGACATATAAAATTAACTCTAACTGATGTGAGCAAATAATTTCCTCCAACCCCATAATAACTGGAGATTTCAATTCCCTTTTTACAAAAGTGGACAAATCTTCCAAACAGAAACTACACGAAGAAGCAATGGACTTAAATATGACCCTAGAACAAATGAGCTTAACAGACACGTATGTTGGGGAGCCTAACACAGCAACACATGAAGCCTTTCTGCTCCTCCTCCTCCTTTCCTCTGAACACAAAGACATAAAGGCTCTGGCTACCCTAACCCCCCTGAGAAGTTTGCATCAAATATCCTAACTTTCTGGACAAGCTGTGGAGTTTGTCCACACTTACAGACCCATATAAAAGGGGTCTCAAACTTCCCCAGGGCACAGATGGCATCTGTGCATTACCCAGGAAGGTCACCCTCCCCTTCCAATAAACCTGGCCTCAACATCTCCTCTGTAACCTCATCTCTGTGCATCATTGTTTAAACCTTTCATACATTGCCAGAAACCCAGGACTGGTTGTTTACTGGAGGCTTTTTGCCAGCTTCCCTAGTCACCCCAGTTTACTCAGAACCTAGTTGTACTCACACCTGACTCTGCTGACCCAACTATTGGGGAGTTGCAGAGGATTCTGCTTCAAATGCCATTTATCTGTCAAGTAAGGTCTCAAAACAGCTTCAATCAGTACCCTTCTCAGCTGACTCCATGTCTCACTCCCTTTCTCTATGTCTTCATATCTCCCTCACTTCTTCTTTGTTCATTAATTTTCACCTAATTAGAGTTTTTTTAATAGTGCTGGTCTATTTTAGGGGGTCTGGGACTTTATATCATTTTTTTTTTTTAAACAGAGTCTCACTTTGCCACCCTGGTATAGTGCTGTAGCATATAGTTCACACTTACCTCAAACTCTTGGGCTCAGTCAATTCTCTTGCCTCAGCCTTCTAAGTAGCTGGGAATACAGGCCCCCACCACAAATTTAGCTATTCTTAGAAATGGGGTCTCATTCTTTCTCAGGTTGATCTTGAACTCCTGACCTCAAGCAATGCACCCACCTTGGCCTCCCAGCATTGTAGGATTACAGGCATGAGTCTTTTTTTTTTTTTTTTTTTTTTTGCTTCAAGGCCAATGCTGGACCATCTTTTAGGCTTTTAAAGTCTTGGGGGCTTTAAGTTATCTGAGAAAAAATAGGGACACCTGACCTTGCTCAGTCTTTCTTTGATTTTTGCTCCTGGTTCTTGGAAAACAACATATGCCTTCTTTTCCACCCAGGTAGGGGAAGGACATCTAAAACATGGGAGATGGCCCTTTCACACACCTCAACAGCAATACCCCACAAGTTTTGATATTATTAGAATTAATTTACTTACCTGTGTTAGAGAGTAAGTTACTTAAAGACAATCTGGTTCTTAATTAATTATTTAAGTTCTTAATGAACTTAAATAATTCCCTCAAAAAAAAAATCACAGATGGAATGAAATTCCCTATCTTCAGGTCTTTCTCACCCTTTCTCTACCCTTCACTATACAAATTGTTGCTCTATGTTCCCCATCTTCCTATCTGTCTGACTCCAGAGATTTCTTGAACTCCTACTGTTCCTCCACCTCCTAACCCAACTCCAAGCCACAAGGCCCTCTTCTCTCCCCCTTGTCTCTGATCACTGGCCTTCTCACAGCTTCCTCCCTCCACACAACAGCTGTATGACCCTCTCTCCAATGAAGAAGGGGCTTCTGACACAAGATGTGGAACAGTGGCACAAAACTTGGAACTGTAAGGTTGCAAAATTGCTAGCTCCCATATCTCCCATGGTTCTGAAAGCTCCCCATGGCTCTCAAAGATCCCCATGGCTTCCATGACATTGGTGTAGGAATTCCCACATGCTCCCTAGACCACAGCCAACACAAGCGGTAGTGCTAGGGCAGTGGGGCAAACTCACAAGACCTGCAGTAGCCTGGACCATCCCCCTTCTGGGACCTCTTTCTTCCTTGCCACTGATTCACTGCCTCTCTTGATAGCTTCCTTCCACCCTGCCAGGGGCTTGTGTCTACTCACCCACCAACTTCTTTTTCCCTACTGGCTTTGAATGGAGATAGGATTTAAATATATATAGAGAATGGGACTGATAGCAGCCCTGAAAGTAGAAAAGGTTTTCAATTGTGGCTGCTACTTTAAAACTGCTCCAGAGATAGCCACTCAAAAAGCTCAAGCAAGAATACCACACTCTTGCACAGAATGGAGCCTTGCCCAACACTATGACTCTGTTTGTAAAATAAAATGACCCAGGGAGCATCTTTCACTAAACCCCCTGAAATGTGTCTACTCAATAAAGGAGGATGGCACTAGAAGGCAGAGTATAATTGCCATATAACAAGAGAGTATATTCACCTTCTTCAGGTATCCCTAAAATTGACATGAGAATAGCTTTCAACTGATGAGACATGTCTAACCTGAAAATGGGCTCAATTTCATCACACCAGATTGTCCTTAAGTAACTTACTCTCTAACACAGGTAAGTAAATTAATTCTAATAATATCAAAACCATGTCCTCTAGTCTTCCTAAATTCTAATTACTTCTATTTCTCTCTCTTTTCTTCAGCATTAAAATAAAATAAAATAATACAGCCCCCCTTTAATTTCACAGTTTGTCAGTTTTCTAGAAAATAAAGTTATTTTGATCATCTATTTATTGATTTCCAGTTGTTCCCCCCAACCATTTTAGAAGCTTAGATAAAATCATGCTAGAGGAAAGGTGCCTTTGTGCTTTTTAAAGGACATCTGCCATTTCTACAACCACAAGTCTTATCTGGTCCGAGGGGGAATTATCTGGCTCTGAGAACAAGCTATCCACCTATGCTCTCAAAATGAGACATCCTGGTTGGGACTCTGAATCTTATTCCTCTTGGAACCCCTCATGGTTCAATAGCCTGTGGGAATGCTACATCTTACCCATTCTGGGACCTCTCACTGCAATCCTCCTGTTATTAACCATTGCCACTTATTCCTGTACTCATTTATTCAATATGGGGTAGAGATGATGTCATCTGCACTTGTGACCCAATTTCTACCACTCCCAATCCCTCTCCCAATGCATCCCAAACCTACAAAGATAGCCTTACCAAAACCTAAAACCCTATTCAGCCAGAACCAATTTTGTAAAACAGACCATGATCTCCATCACCCCTTTTAACAAGAGTCAGTAATGTTGGGGGGATCTAATGTTGGGGGGATCTAATTAATACACATTAATACTTTAACCTCATCCTCCCCCTTCTCTCTTTCTAACAAAAAGATGTAAAGGCTACCCCAATCCCCTGAGAGGTTCATGTCAAAAGACCCTAACTTTCTGGGCAAGCTGTGGAATTTTCACACCCCTACAGTCCCATATAAAAGGGGTCTCTAACTGCCTCCTGGGTGCAGACATCATCTTTGCATTTCCCAGTAGGGTCATCCTACCTTTTCAATAAACCTGCTCTCAACAACTCCTCTGTGGCCTCATTTCTGTGTACCATTATTTACCCTTTTTGATATATATAAAATTTCATCCTAATAAAACTAAGTACACAGTACACATTCTTCTAGTCAGCCCATGTATCTTCCTCCTTAATTGATCATATCTTAGGGAACAAATCAAACCTCAACAAATTCAAAAGAATATAAATAATAGCTTGTATCATCTCATACTATCACAGAAAAAAAGTAGAACTCAACACCAGCAGAAATCGCTATAACCACATAAAGTCATGGACACTAAACCACCATGTGCTGAATTACAGCTGAGTTAAAGATGAGATAAAAAAGTAAATCATCATATTTCTTGAAAAAAAACTATAAAGCCAAATACTATGAAAATCTGTGGCGTACTGTGAAAGCAATCCAAGGAGGGAAGTTAATAGTATTAGATGCCTTCATCCAGAAAATAAAGTGTAAGTCAGCATTCTAAAAGACCAGATCAACAAACTTCAATGTGATGAACAATCCAATCCCAAAGTCCCAAACCTAGGAGAAGAAAATAAATAACCAAAACCAGAGAAAAACTAAATGAAACAAACAACAAAAGATCTATTCAGAAAATCAGTGAAACAAAGTTGTTTCTTTGAAAGCATTAATAAAATTTATAAATCTTTGACCTTACTAATCAGAAACATAAAGGTAATATCTCTAATAACCTCAATCAGAAACTGAATAGGGGAAATAGTAAGACACTACATAAATACAAAAAATCAATGTTTGCTGAAAAAAACTCTATGCCCAGTTATTTGAAAACATAGAGAAAATGGACCAATATCTGGAAACACTCCACCTTCCTAAACTAAACCAAAAATACTTATAAATTTTAACAGACCTATATAAAGCACTGAGATTACATCAACTATATCAAATCTTCAAGAAAAGGTAAGACCTGGGCTAGATGGTTTCACAGCAGAATTATTCCAAATATTCAGTGAGTAACTAGTACCTATATTGCATAACCTATTCCAAAATATAGAAGGAAGAATTTCTCTCCAATACATTCCACAAAGTTAATGTCACCTTGATTTTAAAACCAGTAAATGACCCAACCAAAAGGAAATCTATAGACCAATATCATTAATGATATTGATGCAAAAATATTCAGTAAGATCTTAGTAAACCGAATGCGGACACACATTAAAAATTTATACATAATCATGAAGTAGGCTTTATCCCAGGGATTCAAGGTTGGTTCAACACACATAAATCTATAAATGTAATTCACAACATAATTTAAAAAATCAAAGACCATATAATCCTCTTAATTGATGCAGAAAAAGCATTCCACACCTTTCAGCATCCTTTTCTGACAAGAACATTTAAAAAATAGGCATAGATGGAACAATTCTTAAACTGGTAGAGTCCATCTACAACAAACCCATAGCAAATATCATATTGAATACATTAAAATTCAAAGCATTTTCACTTAGAACTAGAACCAGACAAGAATGCTCACTATTGCCACTGCTATTCAACATAGTGCTGGAAGTCCTAGCCATTGTAATCAGGCAAGAAGAGAGCAAAGGTATTCAAATGGGGATGGCGGAGCTCAAAGACTTCTTCTTTGCTGATGGCATAATGTTATACCTGGAAAACCCCAGGGACTCAACTACAAAGCTCTTAGAAGTGATCAAGAAATACAATAACACCTCATGATACAAAATAAGTGTCCACAAATCAGTAGCCTTCATATATGTCAATGTTATTTAAGCTGAGAATCATATCAAAGACATAATACCTTTAATCGTATCTCCCAAGAAGATAAAATAACTGGAAATATACCTAATAATAGACAAGACGAATCTTTATAAAGACAACTATGAAACCCTGAGAGATGAAATAGCAGAAATGTTGACAAATGTAAGATCACCATGCTTGTGGTGGGGAAGAGTCAACATTGCTAAAATGTCCATACTACCCCAAATCATCTACAGATTTAATGCAATCCCTATCAAAATGCCAACATAATACTTGGAAAAACTTCAAAACATAGAATTTCATTTCATATGGAACCAGATAAAAATCCAAATAGCCAGTACCATTTAAGAAATAAAAACAAACCTGCAGGCATTATGTTACCAGTCTTTAAGTCATACTATTAGTCTATAGCGATAAAAACAGCATGATATTGGCACAAAGGTATATATATATATATGTATATATATATATTTCTATGGAACAGTGTAGAAATATTAGCAATGAAACTAGCCTCATATTGCCATGTGATCTTTGATAAACCAAACAAAAGCGTTCACTGGGGAAAATAATCCCTATTTACTAAATGCTGCTGGGAAAACTAGTTAGCCACATGTACAAGAGTGAAATTGTGCTGGGAGAATGGGGACAGGAGACCCCATTATTGGCAAAAGAAAGCACCACCAGAAAAAGAGGAAAACTAAAAAGCTGAGTGAGTCAGAACAAAGAAAAGTCAGCTAGTTTATGTTTAAGCTATCCATTGCTAGCAAGCTTCCTGCCTTTTCTGAAATTCTAGCCTGTTGGGGATACAACTTGCAAACACCCTGCTGGGTTTATGAGCATTCTGAGGATAATAATGGTCATAGAAGAGGGTGTGATAAGTTCTAGAAAAAGTTACTTCTTCTAGGGTGTTTCTTGCCCATTAAACAGGCAAAGCAGATACTCATTGTGGAGATTTGTATTTGCCTGGGGCAGAGACCAAGGGAATAGCTCAAGCTCTGAGATATGGGCAAAACAGCATATATTCCTTATAGTAGAGAAAAATCCTCTGTGGTGGTGATGGGAGGAAAATGCCTCCCTCCACCGATCCCTCAGAGGAGATTAATGCTGATGGCGTTTTATTGCACAGAGAATTAGTGGAGCTTAACACCTCCCTAGAAATCTGTGTGTGTGACCCCAATCAGGAGGCTTTCCCAATCCAAGGCTCAGATTTCAGGTTACTGAGGCCACCCTAAAGATTAAAAATAATAACAATAGAAGCTGATATGACCAATAAACTGCTGATGCCTTTGTTCTCTCCCTCGTCTTAACCTCAAGCAGAGTGGAGTGAACACTTGGTGCCATTGTTGGAATCCCATGATGGGCAATGGACCACTGGTTCACACTTTTAATTCTATTCTAAATCTCTTGTCTTTTTTTTTTTTTTTTTACCATAGCTTCTAACTCTATAGCTCTTCAGTCAATCACCACCAGTTTTTACAGGTCTCAGTGGACGCTGCTCTTGGGGTAGGACCCTAAAAAAATGGACTCTCACCTTTCACCATTTACAAAAATTAACACTCACCAGATAAAAATTTAAATTTAAGAGATGAAACAATAAACATTCTAGATACATGTGTGGAAAAAGCCCTTGACAAAATCAATCTGGGAAAATATTTTACGAAAAAGACTCATGTGGGAATTGCAGAAACATCGAAAGAAATAAATAGTACATGATTAAGATAAAAAACTATGCACAACTAAGAGCATAGCAACTAAAGCAACGAGACAGCTCAGTTTGATCACTTCTGACCCTATATGGATACACTTGATTGCCTTTTCTTCCCTAAGTGCTGTGGCTAAAACTTCTATTACAATGTTAAAAAGCAATGGAGACAATGGGCAGCCTTGTCTGGTTCCTGATCTGAGTGGAATTGATTCCGATTTAACTCCATTCAATATGATATTGGCTGTGGGTTTGCTGTAGATGGCCTCTATCAGTTTAAGAAATGTCCCTTCTATACCAATTGTCTTAAGTGCTCTGATCATAAAGGGATGCTGGATATTGTCAAAAGATTTTTCTGCATCAATTGAGAGAATCATATGGTCTTTGTTTTTTAATTTGTTTATGTGCTGAATTACATTTATAGATTTACGTATATTGAACCAGCCTTGAGACACTTGGATAAAACCAACTTGGTCATGATGTATAATTTGTTTGATGTGTTGCTGGATTCTGTTTGTTAGCATCTTGTTGAATATTTTTGCATCTATATTCATTAGTGATATGGAATATAATTTTTTTTTCTTGTTGGGTCTTTTCCTGGTTTGGGGATCAGGGTGATGTTTGCTTCATAGAACGTGTTGGGTAGTCTTCCTTCCTTTTCTAACTTTTGGAACAGGTTGAGTAATATAGGTACTAATTCCTCTTTAAAGGTTTGATAGAATTCTGACGTGAAACCATCTGGTCCCGGGCTTTTCTTTTTAGGGAGGTTTTGTATAGTTGATGCTATTTCTGAACTTGATATGGGCCTGTTCAGTATTTCCACTTGATGCTGGCTAAGTCTTGAAAGGTGACGTGCTTCCAAATATCGGTCAATTTCCTTCAGATTTTCATATTTCTGAGAATAAAGTTTCTTGTAATATTCATTAAGGATTTTTTGGATTTCTGAGGAGTCTGTTGTTATTTTGTCTTTGTTGTTTCTGATTGATGAGATTAGAGATTTTACTCTTTTTTTTTCTGATTAGGTTGGCCAGAGGTTTATCTATTTTATTGACATTTTCAAAAAAACCAGCTTTTTCATTTATTGGTCTGTTGTATTATTCTTTTGTTTTCAATTTCGTTTAATTCTGCTCTAATTTTGGTTATTTCTTTTCTTCTACTGGGTTTGGGGGTGGAATGTTCCTCCTTTTCCAGTTGTTTGAGATGTCCCATTAAGTTGTTAACTTTCTCTCTTTCTGTTCTCTTGAGGAAGGCTTGCAGTGCTATAAATTTCCCTCTTAGAACTGCCTTTGTGGTGTCCCAGAGGTACTGATATTTTGTGTCTTCATTGTTGTTTTGTTCCAAAAAATTGGCAATATCTTTCTTTGTCTCGTCTCTGATCCAGCTATCATTCAGCATAAGGTTATTTAACTTCCATGTTTTTGTATGAGTATGCAGATTCCTGTTGTTACTCATCTCAAGATTTATCCCATGGTGGTCTGAGAAAATGCAAGGAATAATTTCTATTCCTTTAAATTTACTGAGGTTAGACTTGTGACCTAAGATGTGGTTGATTTTGGAGTAAGTTCCGTGGGCTGAAGAGAAGTATGTGTATTCAGTTCTATTGGGACGAAATGTTCAGTAGATGTCTCCTAATTCTAAATATTGGATGGTTAGGTTTAAATGTAAAATTTCTTTCCTCAGCTTCTTGTTGGAGAATTGATCCAACATTGCCAAAGGAGTGTTGAAATCTCCGACTATTATGAAGCTGGTGGAAATCAAGTTGCTCATGTCTGTTAGAGTTTGTCTTATAAATTGAGGTGCATTCTGGTTGGGTGCATAGATATTAATAATTGAGACCTCATCATATTGAGTATTACCCTTAACAAATATGAAGTGACCATTCTTGTTCTTCTTTACTTTTGTTGATTTAAAGCCTATTGTATCTGCAAATAGAATTGCAACACCTGCTTTTTTCTGATTACCATTTGCCTGAAATATAGATGACCATCCTTTCACCCTGAATCTGTATTTGAATTTTAAGTTAAGATGTGACTCTTGTATGCAACAAATATCTGACCTGAGTTTTTGTATCCAGTCAGCTAACCTATGCCTCTTTAGAGGACATTTTAAGCCATTCACATTAATGGAGAATATTGATAAGTCTGGTGGACTTTTGGGTATCGAGCTTTTCAAAGGTCCAGTGGACATTTTTAATCCTTTCGCCAGTGTGGAAGTTGAAGTTTGATCCATAGTTTCTGAGTGAGTATATTTTTTTGGTATAGGATTGGGTTGGTCATTGTGGAGGATAGGTCTGAGAATATCCTGAAGAGCTGGTTTGGTTATGGCAAATTTCTTCAAGATATGAATGTCATTGAAGTATTTAATTTCTCCATGATAAATGAAACTCAGTTTAGCTGGATACAAGATCCTGGGTTGAAAGTTATTTTGCTTTAGGAGATTAAAAGTCGATGACCACCCTCTTCTGGCTTGAAAAGTTTCAGCAGAGAGATCTGCAGTTATTCTAATAGTCTTCCCTTTGTATGTAATGGTTTTCTTTCGCAGGGCTGCTTTGAGAATCTTCTCCTTCATATTAACTTTAGTGAAGCTAATTATGATATGCCTGGGGGATGACTTACTGGAGTTGAGTCATGCTGGGGTTCTGAAGCAGTCTGCTATCTGAATTTCAGAATCTCTAGGCATGTCTGGAAAATTTTCTTTCATAATTTCATGCAGAAGGGCTTCTGTGCCCAGTGAGGCCACTGCATCATTTTCAGAAATTCCAGTTATTCGTATATTGATCTTCTTCGAATTATCCCAGAGTTCTCTGAGTGATCCGTTTTTGCTCTCCATTTCTTTTCCTCTTTGAGAGTTTGGGAGAATTCAAAGGCTTTATCTTCCATGTCATAAATCCTTTCTTTTGCTTGCTTCATTCTGTTGCTGAGGGATTCTTCTGTATTTTTCATATCTTTGAGGGCTGCAAATTCTTGCTTCACTGTGTCTAAGTCTTTGGTGGTTTTGTCTTTAAATTCGTTAAATTCCTGAAACAACTTTTGAATTTCTCTGCGAATTCCTAATTCCATTTTATTAATCTTGTCTGCAATCCAAATTCTGAATTCGATTTGTGACATCTCAGCCAGTTGTTTATGAATGGGATCTTCAATTCCATCTGCTGTATCTTTTCTTGGGGTGGGTTGATCTATTCTGGTTATTCATGTTACCAGAGTTTTTCCGCTGATTCCGCCCCATGGTTATTTTACTCCCTTTGATTTTTCTCCTGGGGCTATATTGATGGCCTGTACAGTGTTGTGGCTTTAGAAACTGGGGCCCTGTCTTGTGTGGTGGGGCTAATTTGTTCTGTCTTGTTTTCAGCTGGTTTCTGTTTGACCCTAGTGTTACATTTACTCTGGTTTGAAGTCTCAGCTGTGTGGAAAAACCTGCAATTAAGTCACCCCACCCACCCACCTCTGGCACCAATTGGAAAAGGAAAATCAAACCTTCCTACAACTGTACACCCAGGGCACCGCCTGAAAAGTCCTCAGTCTATTGGTTCAGTTCAAAAGGTCCAGATGAATTGTCTCAATTGGCAGGCACCTGTCTTGGGTGGGAGAGTTCAAGAGATCTTTGGGAACTGGATCACAGGGGTCTGGTAACTACTCTGATATGGCTTACTCCAGTGCTGCGTTGAGTCAGAAGGAGCCACCTAGCAAATAGATCAGTCTGGGAAGGTTGATGTCTCCTTCCCCACTTTGTCCCTCCGTTGGACCCAGTCACTGGTATCTCTGCAAATGGCTGACCCAGTTGCCTTTAGTGAACAGATACTCCATGGATTTGCACCTGCCTGAATCCCAAGGAAATCTGTCAGGCCTCTGCAGTCTGCCACTATCTAGCAGGAGGAGGTGAGGCCTGACATCCTTGGGTGTTTGATGCAGGTGCGGGGGAGGTGTTCACTCAGGCTTATCCCCACCCCTGATTGATGTTCCTAACAGAACAGAACAGAACAGACAACTTTGAGGGATTCTGTCTCTGTTTCTGCTAAAATTGCCTGCAGAAGACAGGCTTTCTGAGTTCAAATGTCTTTGTGGCTGGAGGTTTGTGTCCGATTACCTCTCTGAGTCGTCCCTGCCCTGGAAGCTTCCTGGGTCTGTAAGCAGCCTCAGGCAAATTCTTTACTCACTGGCGGCCTCCTCTGGTTGCCCAGGGAGACAGCAGGTGTGGCTTCAGAATATCCAGAAGTGAGCCGTTTTGCTGTTAAAAAAAAAAAATGGTTGTTGATCCACCTCCAGGAAATGCCGCTCTGGTGTGGGCACCCAGCTGACCCTTTTCTCCTTGGTCTCACGCCCCAGAGTCAGCACTGACCAGCCACAGTTTATGCTCTGTTCACACCCAGACTCCTAGGGGGTCAGTCATCCAGGTCTGAGAGTGGGGGTGAAGGAGAGTGCTGAGGCCCAGAACTGTAGGTATCGAGAACACAGAGTTCCAAACAGTTTTATGCCTGGCTGCACCACTGCCAGAAGACAGCCTCAGCTCCATGGTCTCAGGGAACCACTGGTCTTTAGCGGTTCCCTTCTAGCTGACCATCCTCTCCTCACTTCCATGCCACAGAGACAGTACAGCTCAGGGACTGTCCACACCCCATGAGAAATCACCCAAGAATCTGGACTTCTGAGGGGCAGGCCCCCAGACCCCTGAGTGAGAGTGTGGGGGAGTGCTGGTAGCTCAGCGCTGCAAATGGGGAAGGTACAGTTTCACTCAGTTTTATGCCTGGCCATATTTTTGCCCAAGGAGGGCTGCTGCACCACGCCGCAGGGAAGTGCCGCCGAGGCGTGACTCCCCCTCAGCCCGGTGCCCACTCCTTACTTGTGTGCCTCAGAGTCAGCACTGACCAGTCGCAGCTCAGGCACTGTCCACTCCCCTAGAGAAATCACCCAAGAATCCGAACTCCTGGAGGAGAGGCCTCCAGACCTCAGTGTGAGTGGGGGGGAGTGTTGGGATTTCAGGGTTGCCGGCAAAGGATACTTAAAGTTTTATACAGTTTTATGCTTGGCAGGAGAATGCCATGGCACCCTAGTATGGGAGGTAGGTCCAGTTTTTAGAAGGTCTCTCCTGTGGAGTGTAGTGGGAGGGCCTTTAATTTCTGCCCATTTGTTTGTTTGTGAGGCTCTTGAGTCAGTCTCATGGGGGAGGGGGGACTCCCGTCCGCTTGGTGATGGATTTTGTACCTTTTGTTTGTGTCCTTGTGGTCGCAGCTTGCCTCAGCGGTGTTGATAGTGCGTTCTTCAACCTTCTCTCTTGGTGCAGTTCAAATCCACCAGATTACTTACTAAATTTTTGTCCCTTAACTCTCCTTCTGGACGGGAGCCTCTGTGGAAAGCTGGCTTCAGTCCGCCATCTTGTCTCCCCTGACATTCACATGTTGAAGAAATTTGCCATAACTAAATCAGCTCTCCAGGATATTCTCAGACCTATCCTTCATAATGAACAGCACAATCCTCCACCACCAAAGTAAACTCACTCAAAAACTTTTGAAAAAATTCCAAATTCCACAGTGGTGAGAGGATTAAATATGTCCACTGGACTTTCACAAAACACGATACCCAAAATACTATCTAGCTTATCAATACTCTAAACTAATGTGAATGGCTTCAATTGGTCTCTAAAGAGGCAAAGGTTGGCTGATTGGATACAAAAACCCAGACCAGACATCTGCTGCATTCAAGACTCTCACCTTACATTAAAAGATAAATATAGACACAGGGTGAAGGGATGGTCATCTATAATTCAGGCAAATGGAAATCAGAATAAAGCAGGTATTGCAATTGTTTTCATAGATACAATAGGCTTTAAACCAACAAAAGTAAGGGAATGGTCACTTTGTATTTCTTAAGGACAACACTCAACATGATGAGATTTCAATTGTCAACATTTATGAACCCAACCAGAATGTGTCTCAATTTATAAGAGAGACTCTAACATATATGCGCTACTTTATTTCCTCCAGCACCATAATTGTCAGAGATTTTAATATTCCTTTGGCAGTGCTGGATAGACCTTCCAAAAAGAACCTAAGCAAAGATATTTTAGAGTTAAACTTAACCATTCAACATTTGCATTTAATAGACATCTACAGAACATTTCATCCTAACAAAATGAAATACACATTCTTCTCATCAGCCCATGGATCATCCTCTAAAATTGACCAAATCTTAGGTCACAAGTCTACCCTCAGCAAATTTAAAAGAATAGAAATCATCCCTTGAATTTTATTGGGCCATCATGGAATAAAAGTTGAACTCAGTAACAACAAGAATCTGCATATGCATACAAAAAAATGGAAACTAACCTCATACTGAATGATAGCTGGGTCATAGAGAGATTAAGGAGGAAATAGCCAAATTTTTTGAAGAAAATGATAATGAAGACACAAACTATTAGAACATCTGGAATACTGCAAAGGCAGTTCCAAGAGGGAAACTTATAGCATTGAAAGCCTTCCTAAAAAGAATGGAAAGATAGGAAGTCAATAATTTAATGGGACATCTCAAGCAATTGGAAAAAGAAGAATATTCCAACCCTAAACCAAGCAGAAGAAAAGAAATAACTAAAATTAGAGCACAACTAAATGAAATTGAAAACAAAAGAATCATAAAACATATTAACCAAAGAGTAGGTTTTTGAAAAGGTCAATAAAATCGATAAACCTTTGGATGACCTAACCAGAAGTAGAAGTTTAAAATCCCTAATTTCCCTTCTACCATGTGAGGACACAGTTAGAAGGCTCCATCTGAGAACCAGAAAGCACGCCCACCCCAAACACAGAATCTGCTGATGCCTTGATTTGGACTTCTTGGCCTCCAGAATGTGAGCAGACTTAGAGCAGAGCAAGCTTGACATGAATGTCTGATGTCCACAAACGGATGAATAAACGGATGCTCTTCTGCCATCCCAGCTGAGACTTCAAGCCAGAGTAGAAGTTGCAATAGGATCGAACAGAAACCAGCTGAAAACAAGACAGAACCACTATGCTCCACCACACCAGACAGGGCCCCAGTTTCTCAGGCCACAACACTGTATGGGCCCTCGATAAAACCCCAGGGGAAAAACCAAAGGGAGTAAACCATGGGGCGGAATCAGCGGAAAAACTCTGGTAACATGAATAACCAGAATAGATCAACCCCCCCAAGAAAAGATACGGCAGATGTGATTGAAGATCCCATTCATAAACAACTGGCTGAGATGTCAGAAGTCGAATTCAGAATTTGGTTTGCAGACAAGATCAATAAAATGGAATAAGGAATTCGAGGAGAAATTCAAAAATTGTCTCAAGAATTTAACGAATTTAAAGACAAAACCACCAAAGACTTAGACACACTGAAACAAGAACTTACAGCCCTCAAAGATATGAAAAATACAGTAGAATCCCTCAGTAACAGAATGGAGCAAGCAGAAGAAAGGATTTCTGACATTGAAGATAAAGTCTTCGAATGCTCCCAATCTCTCAAAGAGGAAGAGAAATGGAGAGCAAAAACGGATCACTCACTCAGAGAACTCTCAGATAATTCGAAAAAAAACAACGTAAAGGTTATAGGGATTCCGGAGAACGATGAAGTGGCTGCCAAGGGCACAGAGGCCCTTCTACATGAAATTATGAAAGAAAATTTTCCAGACATGCCCAGAGAATCTGAAATTCAGATAGCAGACAGCATCAGAACCCCAGCACGATTCAACCCCAATAAGCCATCTCCCAGACATATCATAATTAGCTTCACTAAAGTTAACATGAAAGAGAAGATTCTCAAAGCAACCCGGCGAAAGAAAACTATAACGTACAAAGGTAAGAATATTAGAATAACTGCAGATCTCTCTGCTGAAACTTTTCAAGCAAGAAGAGGCTGGTCATCAACTTTTAATCTCCTAAAGCAAAAAAACTTTCAACCCAGGATCTTGTATCCAGCTAAACTGAGTTTCATCTATGATGGAGAAATTAAATACTTCAATGACATTCATATGTTGAAAAAATTTGCCATAAGTAAACCAGCTCTTCAGGATGTTCTCAGACCTATCCTCCACAATGACCAACCCAATCCTATACCACAAAAGTAAAATCACCCAGAAACTTCGGATCAAACTCCAACTTCCACACTGGCGAAAGGATTAAAAATGTCCACTGGACCTTTGAAAAACTCGATACCCAAAATTCCAACAGACTTATCAATACTCTCCATCAATGTGAATGGCTTAAACTGTCCTCTAAAGAGGCATAGGTTAGCTGACTGGATACAAAAACTCAAGCCAGATATTTGTTGCATACAAGAGTCACATCTCAACTTAAAAGACAAATACAGACTCAGGGTGAAAGGATGGTCATCCATATTTCAGGCAAATGGTAATCAGAAAAAAGCAGGTGTTGCAATTTTATTTGCAGATACAGTAGGCTTTAAACCATCAAAAGTAAGGAAGGACAAGAATGGTCACTTCATATTTGTTAAGGGTAATACTCAATATGACGAGATCTCAATTACTAATATCTATGCACCCAACCAGAATGCACCTCAATTTAAAAGAGAAACTCTAACAGACATGAGTAACTTGATTTCCTCCAGCTCCATAATCATTGGAGATTTCAACATCCCTTGGCAGTGTTGGATCGATCCTCCAAAAAGAAGCTGAGCAAAGAAATCTTAGATTTAAAGTTAACCATCCAATATTTAGATTTAGCAGACATCTACAGAACATTTCATCCCAACAAAACTGAATACACATACTTCTCATCAGCCCACGGAACTTACTCCAAAATTGATCACATTTTAGGTCACAAGTCTAACCTCAGTAAATTTAAAGGAATAGAAATTATTCCATGCATCTTCTCAGACCATCATGGAATAAAACTTGAATTGAGTAACAACAGGAATCTGCATACCCATACAAAAACATGGAAGTTAAATAACCTTATGCTGAATGATAGCTGGGTCAGAGATGAGATTAAGAAAGAAATCACCAATTTTTTGGAACAAAATGACAATGAAGACACAAGCTATCAGAACCTCTGGGACACTGCAAAGGCAGTTCTAAGAGGGAAATGTATAGCACTGCAAGACTTCCTCAAGAGAACGGAAAGAGAGGAAGTTAACAACTTAATGGGACATCTCACGCAACTGGAAAAGGAAGAACATTCCAACCCCAAACCCAGTAGAAGAAAAGAAATAACCAAAATTAGACCAGAATTAAATGAAATTGAAAACAAAAGAATAATACAACAGATCAATAAATCAAAAAGCTGGTTTTTTGAAAAGGTCAATAAAATAGATAAACCTCTGGCCAACCTAATCAGGAAAAAAAGAGTAAAATCCCTAATATCATCAATCAGAAACAACAAAGACGAAATAACCACAGACTCATCAGAAATCCAAAAAATCCTTAATGAATATTACAAGAAACTTTATTCTCAGAAATATGAAAATCTGAAGGAAATAGACCGATACTTGGAAGCACGCCACCTTCCAAGACTTAACCAGAATCAAGTGGAAATGTTGAACAGACCCATATCAAGTTCAGAAATAGCATCAACTATACAAAACCTCCATAAAAGAAAAGCCCGGGACCAGATGGTTTCACGTCAGAATTCTACCAAACCTTTAAAGAGGAATTAGTACCTATATTACTCAACCTGTTCCAAAATGTAGAAAAAGAAGGAAGACTACCCAACACGTTCTATGAAGCAAACATCACCCTGATCCCCAAACCAGGAAAAGACCCAACAAGAAAAGAAAATTATACACCAATATCACTAATGAATATAGATGCAAAAATATTCAACAAGATCCTAACAAACAGAATCCAGCAACACATCAAACAAATTATACATCATGACCAAGTTGGTTTTATCCCAGGGTCTCAAGGCTGGTTCAATATACGTAAATCTATAAATGTAATTCAGCACATAAACAAATTAAAAAACAAAGACCATATGATTCTCTCAATTGATGCAGAAAAAGCTTTCAATAATATCCAGCATCCCTTCATGATCAGAACACTCAAGAAAATTGGTCTAGAAGGGACTTTTCTTAAACTGATAGAGGCTATCTACAGCAAACCCACAGCCAATATCATATTGAATGGAGTTAAATTGGAATCATTTCCACTCAGATCAGGAACCAGACAAGGCTGCCCATTGTCTCCATTGCTTTTCAACATTGTAATGGAAGTTTTAGCCACCGCAATTAGGGAAGAAAAGGCGATCAAGGGTATCCATATAGGGTCAGAAGAGATCAAACTCTCGCTCTTTGCAGATGATATGATTGTGTATCTGGAAAACACTAGGGACTCTACTACAAAACTCCTAGAAGTGATCAAGGAATACAGCAGCGTCTCAGGTTACAAAATCAACATTCATAAATCGGTAGCCTTTATATACACCAACAACAGTCAAATTGAAAAAGCAGTTAAGGACTCTATCCCATTCACAGTAGCGCCGAAGAAGATGAAATATTTGGGAATTCACCTAACAAAAGACGTGAAAGATCTCTATAAAGAGAACTATGAAACTCTAAGAAAAGAAATAGCTGAAAATGTTAACAAATGGAAAAACATACCATGCTCATGGCTAGGAAGAATCAACATTATCAAAATGTCCATACTACCCAAAGCAATATATAATTTCAACGCACTCCCTATTAAAGCTCCACTGTCATATTTTAAAGATCTTGAAAAAACATTACTTCGTTTTATATGGAATCAGAAAAAACCTCGAATAGCCAAGACATTACTCAGAAATAAAAACAAAACAGGAGGAATCACACTACCAGACCTCAGACTTTACTACAAATCGATAGTGATCAAAACAGCATGGTATTGGCACAAAAACAGAGAAGTAGATATCTGGAACAGAATAGAGAACCAAGAGATTAATCCAGCTACTTACCGCTATTTGATTTTTGACAAGCCAATTAAAAACATTCAGTGGGGAAAAGATTCCCTATTTAACAAATGGTGCTGGGTGAACTGGCTGGCAACCTGCAGAAGACTGAAATTGGACCCACACCTTTCACCATTAACGAAGATAGACTCTCATTGGATTAAAGATTTAAACTTAAGACATGAAACTATAAAAATACTAGAGGAGAATGCAGGGAAAACCCTTGAAGAAATTGGTCTGGGTGAGTATTTCATGAGGAGAACCCCCCGGGCAATTGAAGCAGCTTCAAAAATACACTACTGGGACTTGATCAAACTGAAAAGCTTCTGCACAGCTAAGAACACAGTAAGCAGAGCAAGCAGACAGCCCTCAGAATGGGAGAAGATATTTGCAGCGTATATCTCTGACAAAGGTTTAATAACCAGAATCCACAGAGAACTCAAACGCATCAGCAAGAAAAAAACAAGGGATCCCATCGCAGGCTGGACAAGGGATTTGAAGAGAGACTTCTCTGAAGAAGACAGGCGCACGGCCTTCAGACGTATGAAAAAATGCTCATCATCTTTAATCATCAGAGAAATGCAAATCAAAACTACTTTGAGATATCATCTAACTCCAATGAGACTAGCCTATATCACAAAATCTCAAGACCAGAGATGTTGGCGTGGATGCGGAGAAAAGGGAACACTTCTGCACTGCTGGTGGGAATGCAAATTAATTCATTCCTTTTGGAAAGATATATGGAGAGCACTCAGAGATCTAAAAATAGATCTGCCATTCAATCCTGTAATTCCTCTGCTAGGCATATACCCAGAAGACCAAAAATCACAACATAACAAAGATATTTGTACCAGAATGTTTATTGCAGCCCAATTCATAATAGCTAAGTCATGGAAAAAGCCCAAGTGCCCATCGATCCACGAATGGATTAATAAATAGTGGTATATGTATACCATGGAATACTATGCAGCCTTAAAGAAAGATGGAGACTTTACCTCTTTCATGTTTACATGGATGGAGCTGGAACATATTCTTCTTAGTAAAGTATCCCAAGAATGGAAGAAAAAATACCCAATGTACACAGCCCTACTATGAAACTAATTTGGGACTCTCACATGAAAGCTATAACCCAGCTACAACTTAACAATAGGGGGAAGTGGGAAAGGGGGGGGTGGGTAGAGGGAGGGGAATCGGTGGGATCACACCTGTGGTGCATATTACAGGGGTATTTGCGAAACTTGGTAAATGTAGAATGTAAATGTTTTGGCACAGTAACTGAGATAACGCCGGAAAGGCTATGTTAACCACTGTGATAAAAATGTGTCAAATGGTTTATGAAGTGAGTGTATGATGCCCCATAATCATATCATTGTATACAGTTATGATTTAATAAAAAAAAAAATAAATAAATAAATAAAATCCCTAATTTCATCAATCAGAAATGATAAAGGCCAAATAACAACAGACTCTTTAGAAATTCAACAAATTCTTGATGAATATTACATTAAACTCTATTCTCAGAAGTATGAAAATCTGAAGGAAATAGATAAATCCTTGGAAACATGCCATCATCCTAGCCTTAGCAAGAAAGAAGTGGAAATGTTGAACAAACTGATAACAAGTTCTGAAATAGCATCAATTATAAGAAATCTCCTCCAAAAGTAAAGTCTGGGACCAGATGGCTTCACATCAGAATTCTACCAAACCTTTAAAGAGAAACTAGTACCTATATTACTAAACCTTTTCCAAAACGTAGAAAAAGAAGGAATACTTCCCAACACATTCGATGAAGCAAATATCACCCTGATACCCAAAGCAGGAAAAGACCCAACAAGTAATGAAAATTATAGACCAATATCTCTAAATAATATTGATGCAAAAATATTCAATAAGATCCTAGCAAACAGAATCCAACAACACATCAAACAAATTATACATCACAAACAGGTGGGTTTTATCCCAGGGTCCCAAGGATGGTTCAATATATGTAAATCCATAAATATAATACATTACATAAACAAATTAAAAAACAAAGACCATATGATTCTCTCAATTGTTTCAGAAAAAGCTTTTGATAATATCCAGTATCCTTTCTTGATCAGAACACTTAAGAAAATTGGTATAGAAGGAACATTACTTAAACTGATAGAGGCCATCTACAGCAAACCCACAGCCAATATCATATTGAATGGAGTAAAATTGAAATCATTTCCACACAGATCAGGAACCAGGCAAGGATGCCCACTGTCTCCACTGCTTTTTAATATTGTAATGGAAGACTTAGTCACCACAATCAGGCAAGAGAAGGCAATCAAGGGGATCCAAATAGGACCATAGGATATCAAACTGTCACTCTTTGCAGATGATATGATTATTTATCTAGAAAACCCCAGGAAATCAACTACAAAACTCCTAGAATTGATCAAGAAATACAGCAACGTCTCAGGATACAAAAATAGCTCTCACAATTCTGTGGCCTTTGTATATACCAACAATAGTCAAGGGGAAAAAAACAATCAAGGACTCTATTCCCTTTACAATAGTGCCAAAGAAGTTGAAATATCTGGGAGCATATCTAACAAAGGACATGAAAGACCTTTATAAAGAGAACTATGAAACTCTGAGAAAATAAATAGCTGAAGATGTTAACAAAGGGAAACATATACCATGCTCATGGCTGGGAAAAATCAACATGTTAAAATGCCTATACTACCTAAATCAAATTACAGATTTAATGTGATCCCTATTAAAGCATCTCTGTCATACTTTAAAGATCTGGAAAAATTAGTACTTCATTTTATATGGAAACAGGAAAATCCTCGAATAGCTAAGACATTACTCAGAAATAAAAACAAATCAGGAGGAATCACGCTTCCATACATCAGAATATACTATACATCGATAGTGATCAAAACAGCATGGTACTGGCACAAAAATAAAGAGGTAGATGTATGGAACAGAATTGAACATCAAGTGGTGAACCTAGACACGTATCATCATTTAATTTTTGATAAGCCTATCAAAAATATAAATTGAGGGAGAGATTCCCTATTCAACAAATGGTTCTTGGTGAATTGGTTGGCGATCTATAGAAGACTGAAACTGGACCCATACCTTTCTCGTCTAACAAAAATTGACTCTCACTGGTTAAAGGACTTAAATGTAAGACATTAAATTATAAAAATTCTGAGAGAGAGCACAGGGGAAACACTTGAAGAAATTGGCCTGGGAGAATACTTTATGAGGAGGATACCCCCGACAATTGAAGCAACATCAAAAATATATTTCTGGGATATGATCAAATTAAAAAGCTTTTGCACTGCCAAGAACACACTAAGTAAAGCAAACAGACAGCCCTCAGAATGGGAGAGGATTTTTGCAAGTTATATTTCCGACAAAGGTCTAATAACTAGAATCCAGAGAACTCAAACTTATTACTAAAAAGAAAACAAGTGATCCCATTTCATTGTGGGCAAGAGACATGAACAGAAGCTTCTCTGAAGAAGACAGGCACATGGTCTACAAACACATGAAAAAATGCTCATCATCTTTAATCATCAGAGAAATGCAAAGCAAAACTATTTTGAGATACCAGTAAGAGTAGCCCACATCACAAAATCCCAAAACTACAGATGTTGACGTGGATGTGTAGAAAAGGGAACACTTCTGCACTGCTAGTGGGAACACAAGCTAGTACGTTCCTTTTGAAAGAAAGTTTGGAGAAAACTTAGGGATCTAAATGTAGACCTGCCATTTGATCCTGCAATTCCTCTTCTAGGTGTATATCTAAAAGACCAAAAATCATTTGGCAACAAAGGTATTTGCACCAGATTGTTCATTGCAGCTCAATTCATAATTGCCAAATCATGGAAGAAGCCCAAGTGCCCATTGACCCATGAATGGATAAATAAATTGTGATATATATATATATATATATATATATATATATATATATATATATCATGGAATACTATGCAGCATTAAAAAATGGAGACTTTACCTCTTTTATGTTTACATGGATGGAGCTGGAAAATATTCTTCTTAGTAAAGTATCTCAGGAATGGAAAAAAATATCCAATGTACTCAGTACTACTGTGAAACCAATTTATAATCACTCACACTTGCATATGAAAAATGAAGGAGGGAAGGGGAGGTAAAGAGGGAAGGGAGGGAGGTGGATCGATAGAGGGAGGGTTAGTCAGGGGACCACACCCATGGGGCATATTGCAAGTACAAGTTGCATCTATCAGATGTAGAACACAAATGTCTTAATGCTGTAATTGGGTAAATGAAGTGAAGTCTATGTTGATTAGTAGGATGTAAGCACTCCAATTTGTACAAATAATCAACACATTGAATCCTATAACATGTATTTACAATCTATGTACAAATGACTTCATAAAAAAATAAATTAGCCAACAAGAAAACAGCAAACAATCCCATTTATAAATGATCAAAGGACTTGAACAGAAACTTCTCTGAAGAAGACAGACAAGTGAGCAACAAACACGTAAGAAAATCCTCACCTTCTCTAATCAACAAAGAAATGCAGATAATACCCACTCCAAGATATCACTTACCCCCAGGGAGCATATGCTGCTTCACAAAATCCTAAACCTAGAGATGCTGGTGTGGATGTATGGAGAAGGGAGCAGTTTTCCGCTGTTGTTTGGAATGCAAAATCACACAACCTCTATGAAAATAAGTGTGGATAATTATGAAAAAACTAAAAGTAGACCTTCAATTCAATTTCACAATCCCATTACTAGGTATATTACCAGAAGAAAAAAATCATTTTACTGCAAGGACATTTATATTAGAATATTTGTTGAAGCTCAATTCACAATTACCAGGATGTGAAAGCAATTCAAGTGCTCGCCAACTCATGAATGGATTAACACACTGTGGTATATTTGTGCCATGAGGTACTATCCAGCCATAAATAAAGATGGAGGCTTTATATCTTTTATATTGACCTAGATGAAGTTGAAATACATTCTCTTTAGGAAAGTATCAGATTAATGGAAAAAATAAGTATCCAATATACCCAATAGTAATATCAAACCAATATATAAACAACTATATGCTCAGAGGAAAGCAAAACACAAGTGTACACAAATGGGGTTGAGAAAAGGGAGGGGTTGAGAAAAGGGAGTACATTAGGTGCTTGGCTAGTTCTCACCTAATGTACACAATGTAAAAATATACAGCACACCCTCTGGATGAAGGGCTCAACTACAACTTGAACTTTACCTTAGAGTGGAATACAGTATAACCTAAATATTTGAACCCTCATTTTATTCTGTAGATTTGGTCTTTGAAAGCATGCAAGTGGTAGGTCCCCAATGTGATAAAATGCTGGGGGTTTTTCCTTCTCTATTTGGTGGAGGTGAGGTCATATTTCCAACCAGGCTGCTAAAGAGTTCTTGACCTTGAGGGATTAACCCAAACCAGATTTCCAGAGGCTGAGAATGGGGTATGCAGGTCAAAGCACATTGCTGAACACCACTGTTGCTACTTTCTCTCTATTTCTGTTCTTCTCTTCTTTTGTCAATCTGTCCTTCTTGCCCCCTTCCTTTTTTCTGCTCTTTTTTTCTATCTTTTCTACCTTCTTGATCTTCACTCTTCTCTTCCTCTTGGTATTACAGCAAAAAGACATTTCACTCCCTAAGGACAGAGATAAGGTAACGTAAAGAGGAGGAAGAAGAGAAAGAAAATAGTAGGGTAAGGAAGCAGATGAAAATAAAATGTTCATGAGAAATAACTGCCAGAAAAATCCTGGCAACATGAAAACTAGAGCAGAGCAATCCCCCAGGGATCATGAGGTAGTTATTGCAACAGATTCTACCTAGTAATCCCCCAAGGGATCATGAGGTAGTTATTGCAACAGATTCCACCATAAAGAAATGTTACAAATGACAGAAATATAGATTTAAAATATGGACGGTAAAAAACAATGAAAGAAATTGCTGAGAAAGTGGAATGTAAGTGAAAGAATATCCAAAAACAAAACTAAATAAGAGATGAAAAATATGAAGAATATAGAAAGGATACAGCAGAGCTTAAGAAATTGAAGTAGTTCATCCAGGAACTTAAAGATGCAATAGAAAGTACTAATAACAGATTAGATCATGCAGAAGAAACAATCTCAGAACTAGAGATTAAAGCCCTTTATTTAACACAGGCAGTTCAAGAGTCAGAAAAAAAAAAAAAAAAAAACAGACAGCACAAGTCTCAATGATAGATTTAAGGGACTTCATGAAGTGTTCAAACATTAAAATTATTGGTATCCCAGAAGAGGAAGAAGAATGCCCCAGAGGAATGGAAGCCCTACCATAGGATGTCATAAATGAAAATTTCCCAAGTATAACCAAAGATTCTGATGCACTCTTTTCACAGGGATATCAAACCAAAGGTTGTCTCAACTGAGAACTTTGCCAAGACACATTGCAATGAACATGTCCAGAGAAAAGGCAAAATATAAAATTATGCAAACAGCCAGAAGTAACCACCAATTGGCCTACAGGGCAGACCCATCAGGGTGACTGTGAATTTCTCAAATGAAACCTTTCAAGCTAGAATAAAATGGTGATCTACCTTTAACTTTTTTAAACAAAACAATTTTCAGCCTAGAATTTTATATCCTTCTATGCTAAGCTTTATACTTGATGGATAAATCCAAAATTTTACTGACATGAAAGCATTGAGGAAGTTTTCCACAACACAACCAGCTCTACAGGAAGAACTTATACCTATTCTCCCCAATGACCATCATAATGGACCACCAGAGAACTAAACATCCAGAAACTAAAGGATGAACCATAGATTCCACAATGACACAAAAGATGAAACTGAACAATGGAATTCCACAAAATAAGATTAATAGAAGCCCACCACATTTATCAATTTTCTCAATACATGTTAATCTCTTTTTTTATGCTCTCTTATACTTTACTTATTTATTTATTTATTTTTCTTTTTTTATTGTTAAATCATAGCTGTGTACATTAGTGCAATCACCTGTACCCATTCTAAGATATACCATAGATGTTGCCCCACCCATTACCATCCCTCCACCAAAACCTCCCCCCTCCCTTCCCCTTCCTTGGCCCTTTCCCCATAGACTTGTGCTATAGTTGGGTTATAGTCTTCATGTGAAAGCTATAATTTAGCTTCATAGTAGGGCTGAGTACATTGGATACTTTTTCTTCCATTCCTGAGATACTTTGCTAAGAAGAATATGTTCCAGCTCCATCCATGTAAACATGAAAGAGGTAAAGTCTCCATCTTTCTTTAAGGCTGCATAGTATTCCATGGTATACATGTGCCACAATTTGCTAGTCCATTTGTGGGTCAATGGGCACTTGGGCTTCTTCCATGACTTAGCAATTATGAATTGGGATGCAATAAACATTCTGATACAGATGTCTTTGTTATATTGTGACTTTTGGTCTTCTGGGTATAAACCTAGTAAAGGAATTATAGGATCGAATAGAGACCTATTTTTAGGTCTCTAAGTATTCTCCAAACATCCTTCCAAAAGGAATGTATTAGTGGGCATTCCCACCAGCAGTGTAGAAGTGTGCCCTTTCCTCCACATCCACGCCAACATTTCTGGTTTGGGGATTTTTTTATGTGGGCTACTCTTACTGGGGTTAAGTGATATCTCAGAGTAGTTTTGATTTGCATTTATCTGATGATTAAGGATGATGAGATTTTTTTCATGTGTTTGTAGATTGTGCATTGGTCTTCTTTAGAGAAGTTTCTCTTCAAGTCCCTTACCCACCCTGAGATGGTGTCACGTGTTCTTTTCTTGTTAATACATTTGAGTTCTCTGTGGATTCTGGTTATTAAACCTTTATCGGAGGTATAACTTGCAAATATTTTCCCCCATTCTGAGGGCTGTCTGCTTTCTTTAATCTCTATGTTCTTGGCTGTGCAGAAGCTTTTTAGTTTGATCAGGTCCCAGTAGTATATATATATATATATATTTTTTATTTATTTTTATTAAACCATAGCTGTGTACATTAGTATGATCGTGGGGCACCATACACTTGGTTCATAGATCGTTTGACACATTTTCATCACATTAGTTAACATAGCTTTTGTAGCATTTTCTTAGTTATTTTGCTAAGACCTTTACATTCCACATTTACTAGGATTCACATATACCCTTCTAAATGCACCGCAGGTGTAATCCCATTAATCCCCCTTCTTCCCCCTCCCTCCCCAACAATTGCCTGGGGAGTCCTCCTCATAAAATATTCACCCAGGCCGATTCCTTCAAGAGTTTTCCCTGCACTTTCTTCAAGTATTTTTATAGTTTCATGTCTTAAGTTTAAATCTTTTACCCAGTGAGAGTCTATCTTAGTTAATGATGAAAGGTGTGGGTCCAGTTTCAATCTTCTATAGGTTGCCAGCCAGTTTACACAGCACCATTTGTTAAATAGGGAATCTTTTCCCCACTGAATGTTTTTACTTGGCTTGTCAAAGATCAAATAACGGTAAGTAGCTGGATCCATCTCTTGGTTCTCTATTCTGTTCCAGACATCTACTTCTCTGTTTTTGTGCCAGTACCATGCTCTTTTGATCACTATGGATTTATAGTACAGTCTCAGGTCTGGTAGCGTGATTCCTCCTGCTTTGTTTTTATTGCTCAGTAATGTTTTGGCTATTCGAGGTTTTTTTCTATTTCCATATAAAACAAAGTATTATTTTTTCAAGATCTTTAAAGTATGACAATGGAGCTTTAATAGGAATTGCATTAAAATTATATATTGCTTTGGGCAGTATGGACATTTTAACAATGTTGATTCTTCCCAGCCATGAGCATGGTATGTTTTTCCATCTGTTAACATCTTTGGCTATTTCTTTTCTTAGAGTTTCATAGTTCTCTTTGTAGAGATCTTTCACATCCTTTATTAGGTATACTCCCAAATATTTCATCTTCTTTGGCACTACTGTGAAAGGAATAGAGTCCTTGACTGTTTGTTTGGCTTGTTTATGATTGGTATATATAAAGGCTACAGATGTATTGGTGTTGATTTTGTAGCCTGAGACATTGCTATATTCCTTGATCACTTCTAAAAGTTTTGTAGTAGAATCCCTAGTGTTTTCCAGATATACGATCATATCATCTGCGAAGAGTGAAAGTTTGATCTCTTCTGACCCTATGTGGATACACTTGATCGCCTTTTCTTCCCTAATTGCAATGGCTAAAACTTCCATTACAATGTTAAAGAGCAATGGAGGCAATGGGCAACCTTGCCTGGTTCCTGATCTAAGTGGAAATGATTTCAATTGAATTCCATTCAATACGATATTGGCTGTGGGTTTGCTGTGGATGGCCTCTATTAGTTTAAGAAATGTCCCTTCTATACCAATTTTCTTAAGTGCTCTGATCATGAAGGGATGCTGGATATTATGAAAAGCTTTTTCTGCATCAATTGAAAGAATCATATGGTCTTTATTTTTAAGTTTGTTTATGTGTTGAATTACATTTATAGATTTACGTATATTGAACCAGCCATGAGACCCTGGGATAAATCCGACTTGGTCGTGGTGTATAATTTTTTTGATGTGTTGTTGGATTCTGTTTGTTAGGATCTTATTGAGTATTTTAGCATCTATATTCATTAGTGATATTGGTCTATAATTTTCTTTTCTTGTTGGGTCTTTCCCTGGTTTGGGGATCAAGGTGATGTTTGCTTCATAGAATGTGCTGGGTAATATTCCTTCTTTTTCTATATTTTTTTTTTAATTTTTTTTATTAAATCAGAACTGTATACAATGATATGATTATGGGGCATCATACACTCACTTCATAAACCATTTGACACATTTTTATCACAGTGGTTAACATAGCCTTTCCGGCGTTATCTCAGTTACTGTGCCAAAACATTTACATTCTATTTGGAAGAGGTTTAGTAGTATAGGTACTAGTTCTTCTTTAAATGTTTGGTAGAATTCTGACGTAAAGCCATCTGGTCCTGGGCTTTCCTTTTTAGGGAGATTTTGTATAGTTGATGCTATTTCAGAAGTTGATATAGGCCTGTTCAACATTTCCACTTCATTCTGGCTATGTCTTGGTAGGTGGCGTGCTTCCAGGTTATTGGTCGATTTCTTTCATATTTTCATATTTGTGAGAGTAGAGTTTCTTCTAGTATTCGTTAAGGATTTTTTGAATTTCTGAGGGGTCTGTTGTTATTTCATCATTGCCATTTCTGATTGATGAAATTAGAGATTTTACTCTTTTTTTCCTGGTTAGGTTGGCCAAAGGTTTGTCTATTTTATTGATCTTTCAAAAAACCAGCTTTTGGATTTATTGATCTGTTGCATAATTCTTTTGTTTTCAATTTCATTTAATTCTGCTCTGATTTTGGTTATTTCTTTTCTTCTGCTGCGTTTGGGGTTGAAGTGTTCTTCTTTCTCCAGTTGCTTGAGATGTTCCATTAAGTCATTGACTTCCTCTCTTTCTGTTTTCTTGAGGAAGGCTTGCAGTGCTATAAATTTCCCTCTTAGGACTGCCTTTGCAGTATCCCAGAGGTGCTGGTAATTCGTGTCTTGATTGTTATTTTGTTCCAAAAATATGGTGATTTCTTTCTTAATCTCGTCTATAACCCATGTATCCTTCAGCATAAGGTTGTTTAGCTTCCATGTTTTTGTATGGGTATGCAGGTTCCTGTTGTTATTTAGTTCAACTTTTATTCCATGATGGTCTGAGAAGATGCAAGGAATAATTTCTATTTTTTTAAATTTGCTGAGGTTAGATTTGTGGACTAGGATGTGGTCGATTTTGGAGTATGTTCCGTGGACTAATGAGAAGAATGTGTATTCAGTTTTTTGGGGATGAAATGTTCTGTAGATGTCTGTTAAGTCCGGATGTTTAATGGTTGAGTTTAAATCTAAAATTCCTTTGCTTAGCTTCTTTTTGGAGGATCTATCCAGGACTGCTAAAGGGGTGTTAAATTCTCCAATTACTATGGAAGTGGAGGAAATAGAGTTGCTCATGTCTGTTAGAGTTTCTCTTATAAATTGAGGTGCATTGTGGTTGCGTGCATAAATATTAATAAGTGAGATATCATTATATTGAGTATTACCTTTAACAAATATGAAGTGTCCTTCCTTATCCTTAATTATTTTGGTTGGTTTAAAGCCTATTGCATCTGCAAACAGGATTGCAAGGCCTGCTTTTTTCTGCTTTCCATTTGCCTGGAATATAGATGACCATCCCTTACACCTTCAGTCTATATCTGTCTTTTAATGTAAGATGTGATTCTTGGATGCAGCAGATATCTGGCTTGAGTTTTTGTATGCAGCCCGCCAACCTATGCCTCTTTAGAGGACAATTTAAACCATTCACATTAATTGAGAGTATTGATAAGCCTTTCGAGAGACTGGTGGACATTTTTAATCCTTTTGCGACTGTGGAAGTTGGAATTTGATCAAAAATTTTTGGGGTGGGTTTACTTTTGTGGTAGAGAATTACGCTAGTCTTTATGGAGGATAGGTCTAAGAATGTCCTGGAGAGCTGGTTTAGTTGTGGAAAATTCCTTCAACATGTGAATGTCATTGAAGTATTTAGTTTCTCCATCATAAATGAAGCTCAGTTTAGCTGGGTAAAGGATCCTGGGTTGAAAGTTATTTTGTTTTAGGAGTTTAAAAGTCGATGATCATCCTCTTCTAGCTTGAAAGGTTTCAGCAGAGAGATCTGCAGTTATTCTGATATTCTTCCCCTTGTAAGTAATGGTTTTCTTTTGTCTGGCAGCTTTGAGAATTTTCTCCTTCATATTAACTTTAGTGAAATTGATTATGACGTGTCTGGGGGATGTCTTATTTGGGTTGAGTAGTGCTGGAGTTCTGAAACTGTCTGCTATCTGAATTTCGGAATCTCTTGGCACGTCTGGAAAGTTCTCCTTCATAATCTCATGGAGAAGAGACTCTGTGCCTTGTGAAGCCACTTTGTCACTTTCGGGGATCCCTATATGACGAATATTGGTTTTCTTCAAATTATCTGAGAGCTCTCTGAGAGAGTGCTCTGTTTTTGCTCTCCATTTGTCTTCTTCTTTGAGGGTTTGGGAGCATTCGAAAGCTTTGTCTTCAATGTCAGAAATCCTTTCTTCTGCTTGTTCCATTCTGTTACTGAGAGATTCTACTGTGTTTCTCAGATATTTGAGGGATGCAACTTCTTGTCTCAATGTGTCGAAATCTTTGGTCACTTGGTCTTTGAATCTGTTGAATTCTTGAGATAACTTTGGAATTCTAATTTGATCTTATTTGCCGTGCAGATCCTGAATTCAATTTCTGACATCTCAGCTATTTGTTTGTGCATGGGGTCTTGTGTTGTTTCTTCCCCATTGATCCTTGGGGTAGTTTATCTACTCTGATTATTTATATTGCCAGAGTTTTTCTGTTGATTTTGCCTCATGATTGTTTTTCACCATTGCCTCTGGCTGTCCTCAGAGTTGGGGAGGTGTCTCTCCAAGATTAGACCCCAGTGGGATCAGTCTATTGTTTCTGGATCTTTGTAGGGAGTGACCCTGTGTAGTTCTTCTGGGGCTGCTCTAGCTAAGGAGTTCTGGTTGTGGAAGCAGCTCCGGTTTGTGACGCACCTGGATCAATCAACAGGGCTGTGGGTGGTGCGCAAGTTTCCGGGAGTGCCAGGCACCCAGTGACTTTGGCACATAGAGCCGAAGTCTCCAGCAGTCTCTGGCCAGGAGAAGAGCTCTGCGCAAAGGCAGGGAGGGCTCCAAAGGGCACGCAGCTACTAAAGTCCCTTGCCATGGACCGCCCTGTCGGTGGGCTCCAGTCCGAGGGAAAGTAGGGAGAAGGAACGAGGAAGGTTGAGAGATCAGCGAAGGAATGACAGACTGACACACTACGGGTGAAGTATGCAGCTGTAAATTTATTGGGTACACATGTTGGTATTTATACATTTTTATAGAGCTTACATAATGCAATCTTTTTGCTTACGTGCGTGGGTTATCTTTGTGTTTGTAAGTGTGATTTATCATGCATTGTTATGTCTTAAGGTTCCGCTTCCCGGAAGGTAGCGGTTATTAGTCAACTCTGCCCGCTTTCTCTTATCTCAGGAATGTTACTGTCTCCAACTTTTTTCTTAGTTTCTTATTATCTTTTTAGAACAGCTTGATATCTTCTTTATGTTAATGTTTGACTAATTCTACATTTACTATTTGATCTTATTGTTATTGATAATTATAATTTTGATTTAGAGTAAATTTCTTGACAAGTATTAGTTTTTCTATTGATTTTTATTATGCGTGACAGTTGGTGAAGTAAGATGTTCTGAACAGGACTTCATGGTGGGTGGATGTGTTTCAGTGACTTTGTAACTTATGTAGATAATTTGTATTTCGTGTCCTTAGGCTTATCGTCTTAGCTCACTGGTATTTATGGTGGGAAAACATCTTTATGTGCTCATTGTTGGTGCCACTGAGTCTAATAGCTCATGAGGTGGTGTTATATCTGGATCAACAGTGTATTGTGTTCATTCTTAAGAAAGTACATATTGATAGTTTATCAGAACAAACAGACTTCTGGTACAGGATGACAAACACATGAGTAGACGCCACAATCTTTAAACTTAAGCGGGTAACTGAGCATGCTAGGCAACATTTTTGATGCTGTGCATACTGGGGGCGCTGGGGGCAAAGCTCCGGGGAGCACAAACCACCTTCCCGTCGTTCTATAACGCGGACAGCACTGCCTCACTACGGCTATATGCCGTGGGCGCGGCATTTCCCCCTTTTTTGTTTTTAAACCGCAGTTCAAAGACTTTTTGGCGTATAGAGTTAATAGAGGAAAACAGACACTGTATGAGACATGGCAATAATAACACAACACAAAATGGTAAACAACCAATAATGGTTATGAGTACAGTATACTGGATCCAGTTAAGAGGATTGAGTGCTTTAAATTCACTAGTTAAAGATTGAGCCAATGTGTTAAGAGAAGTTATTGGTAAATGAGCTTGACTCATGGCTGTAATATCTTGTTGTAAGCTGTGTAAATTATGTGTTATATTATTGTCTCTTCAAACACTTTGTAAATGTGCTTGTACTTTACTCCATGATTTAGACATGTTGTATGGTAAAGGTGTAATGCAAATAGCCTGAAAGGCAGAATGACATTTTGTTTGTAGCTTCTGTTGTATGTACTTAATGTTTTGACTTAAAGTTAAGACTACTTTTTCTAACACATGTAATTTAGTTTTAAGCTTATTATTAATACTAGCTTGTGTCATTAACGTTAAAGTTACATTACTGCTAAGAGTATTGACATAGTGTGCTGTATGCATTTGTTGCACTAAAGCTGTAGTAGCTACAGCAAAAGTAGTGATTATAGAAATTAAAGCTGTAATGCTTAAAATTAAACTTGTTACAAATCTCTTAGGTCTAATTAATTCATTAAGTGTTTCTAACACTTGTAATGCTGCATTATCATACCATGGATCACTTTGTAAGTCTACAGGTAACATCACATAAGAAGGTTTTTTTTACAATTAACATAACATTTACTTGTTTATCATGTTGTATATCAAAGGACGCAATACAATTAGTTATTTTTACAAGTTAAAAGATTTTAAAGGAAATACATAGTCAACTGGATCACATGTAAATTCTTTCACAAATTTTCTTTTATGAGTTTCATTTAATCTGCACAGACCATCTACAAACATTCTAAACTTTCTTGAACTTTTGCTCTGCCTTTTACTTTCTTACATAATTATTCTGTTTCAGGACAAAATTTATCACACAAGATTCTTTTTTTACACAATGTCATTTTCCTTTCTGTTTAATTTCTCTTACTCTCAAAAACTCACTTTCCACTAAACAGGATCCCAGTTTACCATGAAGTTACTTATTTACTCAGCTAAATTGATAATTAGAAGGTTTAAAAGGCAAGAATCTTATCCGTTGACAAAGATTCAGTTTGTAAAAATATTTTTCTTATTTATACAAATTACTAGTGGCAAAGGGCCAATAATAAAGGTTCTAAACCTCACCCTTGGGATTCCGCCAGTGCTGCTGTCTGGGGGTTGTAACACTTGGGAGGCAGGCCCGCCCCACGAAGGGCAGGGGGGCCCCCAGCTTCCTTCCCCGCTGGGCTTTTTCAGCCGTCTTGGAGCTAGTGGAAATGCGCCCGGTGGTTTTGTTCGCTATCGGCGAGTGTACTTTCATTTTCTCCAAGTGGCGGGTGAGATCTTGCAGTGGCCACTGGCGTCTCCTTCTGCGTTGTCTTTTTTGAATCTGAGTTAACTACTCCTGGAATAACTTCAAAGTTTTTAGTATAATTTGAACTTCTACTAATTATAATTCCAACCGTTCCAGGCAAAAGTTGCCTTTTCATTGCAGTGGGGATTAAAGTAACACCGTCCCATTTGGATAATAAGACATTCTTTTCACTTGCTAAATTTAAACCTGCACTTTTAGGCGTGTTTCTTTGGAGATTATGAATAGTGAATTCAGGCGCCTGAGGATTTAAAGTGGATGGTTGCTGCGTGCTCTGCAGTGCAGCACGATCTCCCTTGGGGTCAGGGCTGGGAGAACGCCCCCTCTCTAGTTTTTTGATTTTCTCATTTCCTGTTCCTCAGGATCTGAGTCACCCTTGTCATTATTCAAGGGGGTCCCATCCTTATGAAATTTTGATTTACATTCATTTTTCCAATGTCGCCCCTTTTTATAACGGGGGTATAAGCCGGGTGGGTCTCCCCTCGGCTTATTGGCATGGGACCGTTTACAGTCCTTCTGCATATGTCCTGGCTTGCCACAATTGTAGCAAGTGTTAGCAGGAGCTCTTGGCCCCTTACCTCCTTTATTGAAGGTATTTTTAACATAGGCGCTGAATTTCTGTCCTTGCATTGTTGCAGCATAGGCCATACTTTGGACTATAGCTGGTGAGGCATCCATGCATGCTTTAATATAATCTGGTAAAGTACCTGTTTTTCTTAGAGGACGTATAAGGTCCTGACACAGCGTGTTGGCATTTTTCCAAGCTAACTGTTTAAGCAACAGTGATGTGCCCTCAGACGGGGGGAGCATTCTGTTAATGGCTTTTTCCAGCCTTGAAATAAAGTCTTGGTACGGTTCTTCAGTACCTTGTCTAATGTTAGTTAAAGTGCCACCCTTGGCACCTGGAGGAGGGATTCTGCGCCAGGCGCTAACAGACCCCTCCTCCACGAACCAAGGGCTGACAAGCTTAATAAAATGCATAAGATCCTCCAGCCGTTTGAGGGACACACTGAATCCGTTTTTAGCCAAGATACGCTGTAACATAATACTCAGCATTCTTTTTCCCTTAGTTAATGCGTGCCCCATGAATTCTGTGATTACTTACACTTAACCGGTCAGCCTTTACCGGCGGGACTGCAGCTCCCTGGTAAGAGCCGCCCTCAACCTTGAAAAAGAAAGAAAAGGAGAGAAGATTACCTGTCCTTCAGGTCCCTGTTCGGGTGCCACCTGCCACGGACCGCCCTGTCGGTGGGCTCCAGTCCGAGGGAAAGTAGGGAGAAGGAACGAGGAAGGTTGAGAGATCGGTGAAGGAATGACAGACTGACACACTACGGGTGAAGTATGCAGCTGTAAATTTATTGGGTACACATGTTGGTATTTATACATTTTTATAGAGCTTACATAATGCAATCTTTTTGCTTACGTGCGTGGGTTATCTTTGTGTTTGTAAGTGTGATTTATCATGCATTGTTATGTCTTAAGGTTCCGCTTCCCGGAGGGTAGCGGTTATTAGTCAACTCTGCCCGCTTTCTCTTATCTCAGGAATGTTACTGTCTCCAACTTTTTTCTTAGTTTCTTATTATCTTTTTAGAACAGCTTGATATCTTCTTTATGTTAATGTTTGACTAATTCTACATTTACTATTTGATCTTATTGTTATTGATAATTATAATTTTGATTTAGAGTAAATTTCTTGACAAGTATTAGTTTTTCTATTGATTTTTATTATGCGTGACAGTTGGTGAAGTAAGATGTTCTGAACAGGACTTCATGGTGGATGGATGTGTGCTACGGACCGCCCTGTCGGTGGCCTTCAGTCCGAGGGAGTGCAGGGAGAAGGAACGAGGAAAGTTGAGAGGTCGGCGCAGGAAAAATGACAGACTGCCACACAGCATGTGATGAAGGAAGCAGCTGTGAATTTATTGGGTACACATGTTGGTATTTATACATTTTTACAGAGCTTACATAATGCAATCTTTTTGCTTACGTGTGCGGGTTATCTTTGCGTTTACAAGTGTGATTTATCATGCATTGTTATGTTTTAACGTTCCGCTTCCGGAGGGTGGCGGTTATTAGTCAACTTTGCCCGCTTCCTCCTATCTCAGTTTCTTATTATCTTTTTAGAACAGCTTGACATCTTCTTTATGTTAATGCTTGACTAATTTTACATTTACTATTTGATCTTATTGTTATTGATAATTATAATTTTGATTTAGAGTAAATTCCTTGACAAGTATTATTTTTCCTATTGATTTTTATTATGCGTGACAATTGGTGAAACAAGATGTTCTGAACAGGACTTTATGGTGGGTGGATGTGTTTCAGTGACTTTGTAACTTATGTAGATAATTTGTATTTCATGTCCTTGGGCTTATCGTCTTAGCTCACTGGTGGGAAAACATCTTTATGTGCTCATTGTTGGTGCCACTGAGTTTAGCAGCTCACAAGGCTGTGCTCTATCTGGATTAGTAGTGCATTGTGCTCATTCTTAGGAAAGTACATATTGACAATTTATCAGAACAAACAGACTTCTGGTACAGGATGACAAACACATGAGTAGACGCCACAATCTTTAAACTTAAGCGGGTAACTGAGCATGCTAGGCAACATTTCTGATGCTGTGCATACTGGGGGCGCTGGGGGCAAAGCTCCGGGGAGCACAAACCACCTTCCCGTCGTTCTGTAACGCGGACAGCACTGCCTCACTACGGCTATATGCCGTGGGCGCGGCAGATGTGTTTCAGTGACTTTGTAACTTATGTAGATAATTTGTATTTCGTGTCCTTAGGCTTATCGTCTTAGCTCACTGGTATTTATGGTGGGAAAACATCTTTATGTGCTCATTGTTGGTGCCACTGGGTCTAATAGCTCATGAGGTGGTGTTATATCTGGATCAACAGTGTATTGTGTTCATTCTTAAGAAAGTACATATTGATAGTTTATCAGAACAAACAGACTTCTGGTACAGGATGACAAACACATGAGTAGACGCCACAATCTTTAAACTTAAGCGGGTAACTGAGCATGCTAGGCAACATTTTTGATGCTGTGCATACTGGGGGCGCTGGGGGCAAAGCTCCAGGGAGCACAAACCACCTTCCCGTCGTTCTATAACGCGGACAGCACTGCCTCACTACGGCTATATGCCGTGGGCGCAGCAGTCCCTCTCCAGATGAACGGGCTAGTGTGGAAGCTGGGAGGAAACAGGAGGGAGGACGCAGGGTTGCGTGGCTCCTGCAGTTCCTGATCAGGGAATGTGAAGGCCCGGTGGGTGCGGGTCACCGGTCAGGGGTCACTGCAGAGCTCTTATGGAGGTCTGGGTGGCACCAAGCCCAGGAGTTTGAGGTTGCTATGAGCTGTGACATCACAGCACTCTACCCAGGGCAACATCCCAAAGCTCCAGTGTGCCAAAACCATCTCACTCTGCCCCTAAGGATTAAGGCTGTGAGGCAGCTCAGTCCCCGCCTTTAGGCTGCTCAGTCAGTAGGTTACTTTGACCCACCCAATCCTTGCTTTGAGACCCTGAGGGTGGAGCTTGCCGGGGCAGTTCTTTCACAATGGCTTCCTGCACCCAGCTCAGTGGCTCAGTCTGGGGCCCCAGACAATGCCCAAAGTTCTCCACACTCCTGCTCAAGCTCTCCCCAAGGCAGTTCAACTGAGTGCCAAGTCCAAGAACACCAAAACAGTTCACAGGTAAGGCCTTTCCAGTTTGCAGTCTCACTGCTGCTTGTACTTACGGTTGCCAGAGTGATTAGGTCGATCGAACACACGCAATCACTTGCCAGTTTTCCACTGTTTTTGCCCTCCTCTTGGGGTCCAGAAGTCCCTTGCTGGCTCCCTGTATCCTCAAAGGGATGATTATAGACAGATTCCACCAGCCAGAGATGCCTGGAGTCCTGTCTTCCCAGAATCGCTGTTCCCAGTTGCAGGGAAGCTGTTACTCCCATGTTAATCTCTTAAATTCCTCATTTGGGAGGCACAGGATGGCTGATTGGATAAAAAACACAAGCCATCCATATGCTGTTACAGTAAACCCACCTAGGCTTGAAGGACAAAGAAAGATTCAGGGTGAAGGCATGGAAAACAATATTTCAGGCCAATGCAAATGAAAAGAAAGAGGGGTCACAATCTTATTTTCAGATTCCAGTGGATTTAAAGCAACTAGAGTTAAAAAAAAAACAAGGATGCACACTTCATATTGGTGAAGGGAATAATACAAGAGGACATTTCAATTCTAAATATGTACAGACCCAACTTAAATGCTCCTAGATTTATGAAACAGACTTTAATTAGTCTGAGTAATATGGTATCTTATAAAACCACAGTGGTAGGGGACTTTAACATTCCTCTTGCACAGCTAGAGTATCTCTTAACAGACATTAAACAAAAATACAAGGGACTTAAATGTGACCCTAGAACAACTGTGTTTAATAGACATACACAGAACACACCATTGCAAATTAAGGAATATATGTTCTCATCAGACCATGGAACATTCTCCAAAATACATCATATCTCAGGAAGACAAAATAATATCTCAGGAAAATCTAAAGAATTGAAATAATACCTTGTGTCTTCTCAGACCACAAGGCAATAAAGCTGCCAGACTCAACTCCAGGAAATATATTCAGATGCACACTAAGACATGGAAACAAAATGACCTTATGCTGAACAATAGTTTGGTCCAGGAATAGATTAGGGAGGAAGTTGTTAACTTCCTCAAACAAAACAACAATGAAGATACAAGCAACCAAAACCTGTGGGACATTTCAAAAACAGTCCTAAAATAGAAATTGATCAAATTAGATGCCTATATCTGAAAAACAGAAAGAGAACACCTAAAAATCTAATGAATCATCTTATAGAAATGGAAAGGAAGAGCAATCCAATCCCAAACCTACCAGAAGAAAAGAAATATCCAAAATTAAATCAGAAACAAATTAAATTGAAAACAAAAGAATCACTCAGAGAATCAATGGAACAAAAAGTTTGTTCTTTGAAAGATAAATAAAATAAATAAACCATTAGCCAGATAAACTAAAAATAGAATAAGAAAATATTTAATAATCACACTTAGAATCAAAAGGGGGAAATAACAACTGAAACCACAGAGATACAAGAGACTATTTCTGACTACTACCAAAATCTCTATATCCAGAAATTTGACATTGTGTAGGAAATGGACCAATAATTGGAATCACACCATTTCCCTAGTACTAACCAAGAAGAACTAGATCTATTTAACAGACAAACATAAAGCACTGATATTGAAAAAAACAATAAAAAATATTCTAACAAAAAAATTAGATGCCTGGACCACATGGCTTCACCTAAGAATTCTATCACATCTTCAAAGGTGAGCTTGCACCTATACTGAGGAAACTATTCCTAAACATTGAGAAGGAAGGAAACTTCTCCACATGTTCTATGAAGCAAACATCACCTTAATTCTAAAACCAGGAAAAGACCTAACTAAAAAACAAAACTACAGATCAGTTTCACTAGAGAATATCAATGCAAAAATACTCAACAAAATCTTAGCTTATAGATTTTAGCTACAACTAAGAAAAATATATACCATGATTATGTAGGCTTCATCCAAGTGATGCAACACTGGTTTAACATACACAAATTCATAAATGTAATAGACCATATCCATATCACTATAAGCAAAAACAAAGACCATATGATCCAGTCAATACCAGCAGAAAAAGCATTTGATAAAATTCAGCCTCCTTTTCTAACAAAAACACAAAGAAAATAGGCATGGTTAGCATATTTATTAACTGGTTGAAGGCATCTATGACAAACACACAGCTAACTTCATACTGAATGGAGGATAACTGAAAGCTTTTCCACTTAGAACTAGAATCAGACAAGGATATCTGCTATTGCCATTATTATTCAACATTAAGCTGCAAGTTACAGCCAATGTTATCAGGCAAGAGAAAGATATAAAAGGCATCCAAATAGTGACAGAGGAGGTCAAAGGCTTGCTCTTTGCTGATGATATGATCTTATACTTAGAAAACTGCAGAAACTCAACTGCAAAACTCCCACAAGTGATCATGAAATACAATAATGTCTCTGGGTATAAAATCAATGTCTAGGGCGGCGCCTGTGGCTCAAGGAGTAGGGCGCCGGTCCCATATGCCAGAGGTGGTGGGTTCAAACCTAGCCCCAGCCAAAAACCAGACACACACACACAAAAAAAATCAATGTCTACAAATTAGTACTCTTTGTATACACCAATAATAGCCAAGTTGAGAAGCAAATCAAACACACAATTTCTTTCACAGTAGCTTCTAAGAAAATGAAATACTCAACAGTTTACAGAACAAAGGGTGAAGGAGCTTTACAAAGAGAATTAAGAAAACCTAAGGAAAGTAATAGCAAAATACATTACCAAATGGAATAAGATACCATATTCTTGGCTGTGAAGAATAAACATTGCTAAAATGTCTTTTCTACTCAAAGCAATCTACAGATTCAATGCAATCTCCATTAAAGTAACAGCCTCATACTTTAATGAAGTGGAAAAAATAGTACTTCATTTTGTATGTGACCAGAAAACAAAATCCTGTATAGCTAATCCTGTTCTTACTAATAAAAACAAAGTGAGAAGTATCACTGTACTAGACATCAGACTATATTACACATCCACAGTAATCAAAACAGCATGGTACTGACACAAAAATGGAGACATAGATATATGGAATAGAATAGAATGCCAAGAGATGAAACCAGTCTCTACTTGCCATCTGATCCTTTATAGGCTAAAGTGTATACTTGAGAAACAAATAGTGCTCGGAGAACTGGATAACCACATGTAAAAGACTGAAACTGCACCCCCACCTTTCAACACTTACAAAAATTGACTGATGATGGATAAATGATTTAAATATAAGACATGAAAGGACACAAATCCTAGAAGCAAATGTGGGAAAACTCTTGATGTTGTTGGAGTTGGGAAAGATTTTATGGCAAAGACTTCAGTGGCAATCTCAAAAACAATAGAAATAAACAAATTGGACTTAAGTTGACAAGCTTCTGCACAGCTAAGGACACAACAAGTAAAGCAAAAAGACAGCTTTCAGAATAAGAAAAGATATTTGCAGGGTATAACTCTAACAAAGGATTGATAAGTGGATCTACAGAGATCTTTAATTAATCAACAAAAAGAAAAGAGTCAACAATCCCATCTACCACTGGGCAGGGCAAGAGATATGAACAGAACCATCTCTAATGAAGACAGAGGAATGGCTAAGAAACATTTGAAAAAAATTCTCATCATTCTTTATTATCAGAGAAATGAAAATCAAAACCAAACTGAGATATCACCTAACCCCAGTGAAAATAGCCCACAACACAAAGTCTCAAAGCTGCAGATACTGGTGTGGCTATGGAGAGGAGATAAGGGAACAATTTTACACGGTTAGTGGGGGACTGCAAAATAATACAACCTTTTGGGAAGGAAGTATGGAAAATCCTCAAAGAACTAAAAATAGACCTCCTGTGTGATCCTACAACTCCATTACTAGACATCTACCCAAAATAAAAAAAAAAATGATTTTATCGTAAGGACATTTACACTAGACTGTTTGTCACAGATCAATTTATAATCGCCAAAATGTGGAAACAACCTAAATGCCCACCAACCCAGGAATGGATTGTGTGGTATATGTATGCCACTATTCAGGTATTAAAAAAGACGGAACTTTACATCTTTTGTACTAACCTGGATGGAATTGGAACACATTCTTCTTAGTGAAGTATCACAACAATAGAGAAGCAAGAATCCAATGTCTTCAATTCTAATATGAAGCCAGTAAGTGATCTAATACACACATAAGTGAAAAACTCAAATCAATTCTAGGTGTGGGGTAGGGTAACATGTGAGCAGAAGAAATAGGGAGGGGGATAAGTGTGCTCTCGCCAATGGGCACAATGTTAGGGTGTATGGCACGCATTGGTGGTGGGAGACAATGATAAAAAGGGTATTATCTAACAAACGCAAACGTTGTAACCTAATTCTTTTTTACCCTCAACCTGAAACAACAACAATAAATAAATAAATGAAAGATGTAAAATATTTAAACTACAGCCCCTTCCATTTCCAACGTGATATGAATATACAATGTAAATATGACTTCTATTCCAGTTTGGGGAGTTCTCAGGGACTATAGAAATATATCTCCTGCATTTAAATATATACAGGGTGGCCATAAAGTTTATATGCAATTTAAAATACACAAACTTTATGGCCACCCTGTATATATATAAAAAAAAATGGTAAGTGTGCCATATGCTGTGACCCCCACCCCCTTTTCTCCTCCCCTCTCCTTAATCCCTCATTCCCCTATCCCCAAACTTGTACTAGATCATGTACTGCCTTCATATTACAATTGAGTACATTGGATTCTTCCTTCTCCTTCTTGTGATGCTTTACTAAGAAGAATGTGTTCCAACTAAACAATACAAATTAATTAATTAATTAATTAAAAAGAACTGCTAACTGGCAAATACATGATTTTCAGTGTATCAGTAAAACTTAATTTTAAGTGGAAAAATGCAGAGAAAAATGCTTCAAAGATTGTTAACTCTATGGCTACGAAAATAAAAATCTCATTGACAGCTTAAAAAAGAAATTGAAGCTTGGTGCCCATAGCTCAGTGGTTAAGGCTCTGGCCACATACACTGAGGCCAGTGGGTTTGAACATGACCTGGGCCTGCTAAACAACAATGAAAACTGCCACAAAAAAAGAAAAATACAGAGCGTTATGGTAGGCGCCTGTAGTACCAGCTACTTGGGAAGCTGAGGCCAGAAAATTGCTTACGTCCAAGAGTTTGATGTTGCTGTGAGCTGTTACGCCATGGCACTCTGCCGAAGGAGATACAGAGAGACTCTGTCTCAAATATATAACTCACTCACTAACTAAATAAATAAATAAGTAGATAAATAATAAAAAATATAATTGAGAACATCTACTATTCCCTATCTCCTACAAGTTGTATCAGGTGTATGAGGACTAGTAAGTCCCAATCACTAACCTTGGGGAAGGTACAGACAATTGTACAAAAAAGTCTAATGTGAAGCTAAATGTTATTAGTAGCATCAGAGCAGAACTCTTAAGGTGCTATGGGAAACTGATAATAAGGATAGTAATAATGTATCATCTTGCTGTGAGAAAAGGCTTTACAAAATAAGCAGTGCTGAAGATAAACTCTGAGAGACAGACAGAATTTCAGAACAACATTGGTAACAATGTAGAGGCAGAAAAGCTCAAGATGAATTCAAGAACTATTGATTGGTTTATTTTGCCTACAACGTAATAGGTATAAAGTTGGTGAAGACCTGGATAAAGTGATAAAATTAGGCAAATATTATGCTGCCTTACTTTTGCCCCTGGATGAAATTTCCTTCTAAACTCCCCACCCCATCTGACTCCTTTCCTTTCCTTAATGAATCAGCTTAATTATTTTCTTTTTACTCTTTTAAGCTTCCTTTGATTACCCCAGGCATTCACTCATCAGTCTTGGCACTTGATATATTTTATACATTTTAGCACTTAATGAATCACTGTCTTGTCTTATTTATAGTCACATCTGTTACTCTGGCCATGAACATACCAAGTCCTTCCTGACTGGCTTTCGCCACCTTCAAGGCACAGTCAGTATGATAATAAAATGACAGGCCTACTTCTTTGAATCTTCTTTTTATCAGAGACAGGATATTTGTGTTGATTGCTCCATAACCCTCTGGAACTGAAATAGAAGTATAGCCAAGGGCTCAACACCACCTTCAAAAGTGAGTATCTAATGTAGCATCTGTTCTTTTCCAGAATTTTCTACAAGATGTTCTTAATGACCTTGTCATAATATGGCAGTATTAAATAACAAAAATAACATCATAAGCACTATAGCTCTAATTTTAATGATAACTGCAAACATGCATTAAGTGTTTTGTGTGTGTCAAAATCTATGCAAAGCACTTTGTATGTTTTATTTAGTTTAATCATAGCTACTTGGTAAAACAGGTACTACCGTTAACCCCATTTTATAGATGAAGTCATCATCATTCTCAACTTGTAATTAGCAGCTCTGACACCAGAAAACTTTTGTTTGACTTGAGAGCCTGCATACTCTGCTCTTCTAATCTGTCATTCACAAGTCAACTCTATTCAGGGCTCCTTTAATATGCATAAAATTTTACCACCCGTTAAATAAATTATGATCAAAATCTGATTTGCATACATGAAAATTTCATACACACATGAAATTGCACTATAATTGCTTCTGTCTGCATGAAACTTATTCAAAATTTAGCCAGAAGAGCTAAAGTTCTTTTTCAAATATCCTCTTGCTAAAGTTGTTAGAATTAATCTTCTCTTCCCCAAGCCAAGCACTTTCCATACTACATCCAAGGTAGTATTTCTAAAATATTTATTATTTATACGAATGCTTCATGTCTAAAGGAAAATAAGATATAAGGCTGTTATTATGGTATATGGGTATAACATCCTTTACTCTCAACTCCTTCTTTTTAGGCCTCATCCTCTGTCACTGCATCAGGTGTCTCACTGTACTGGCCTTTGATACCTGAGAAAGTCATCCACTTTCAATGTTGGTTTTCCCTCTGCCTTCCATAATCTTTCTCTTCTTCACTTTTGGAAATGCTAATCTTCTTTTAAGACTCATATAAATGTCACCTTCTCTGTAAAGCACTTTCTTAAGGCAGAGTCTGATGTTCTCTCCTCAGAGTTCCCATGGTAACTTGTGATGACCTTATAATTTATTAAATTTAATTATAAAATATATTTGATGTCTATTATCTGATTCTTGGAGATAAGTGCCTTCTCAAGGGCAGGAGCACATACTGTGGTAGGTTGAATGATGCTGTCCCCCAAAATATAGTCATGCCCTAATCCTCAGAACATTTTAATATGTTATCTTACATGGCAAAAGAGATTTTGTAGATATGATTATGGCTGTGGGCCTTAAGATGGAGAAATTTTTCTAGATTTAGTGAAGTGGGACCAATCTAAACATAAGTGTCATAAGAATGAGACAAGAGCATCAGATATATAAGAAGATAAGGTGTAAAGACAGAAGCATAGGTCAGGGGGAAGAGAAGATGCTTTGATGCCAGCTGTGATAATGGAGAAAGGGGCTTTGAGGTACAGAATATACATGGCTGCCAGGGTCCTGCCCTGGGGGCAGAATTTGTTAAGACCTGTGGATCTGGCAGTGACCGAGTTAAGAAATATACAGTTAGGAATGATGAGAAAGAAAGAGACAAGACATACACAATAGAATTTTCAAAAGTGTGAACTCACGGGACCACCACCCACTTGTGGGGTTCTGGTGGTGGCCCCAAGTGTCAGTTACACTCAGCTTTTATTGAAGGCTATTTTCTCATTAGCACAAAGGGTAAGCTGAGGAAGGGAACAAAGACTCCATCAGTTTCTCTGAGTGAGCATATCAGCTCCTATTGTTTCTATAATCATTAACTTTAAGAGTCTGAGCAGTCTTGAGAAATCCAGAACCTGAGCCTTGTGTGGGGACAACATCCTGTCTGAGGTGACAGACACAGATTCCTAGAAAGGTGTTCAACTCTGCTCATTCACTGTGGAGTAAAATACCACTGGCATCAATCTCCCCTGAAGAATCAGTGGAAGGGAGAACTTTTCCTCTCATCACCACCGCAGAGGATCTTCCTCTGCACTAAGGGATATAAGCCCTCCTACCCATATTTCAGAGGTCAACCTGTTCCCTTGATCTCTGCCCCAGCCAAATACAAATTTCCAAAATGGATATTTGCTTTGTCTGTTTACTGGGCAGGAAACGGTCTAGTTACTGTATCATTCCAGGTCTTGCCATAGCATCTTCTATGACCATTATTTTCTCCAGAGTGTTTACAGATCCAGCAGGGATGTTTGTAAACTGTATATCCAAAAGGCCAGAGTTCTAAGAAAAGCAGAAAACTTGCTCAGATAAGAAATTTAGCAGCGGCTGGTATAAAGTCAAACTAGCTGAATTTCCTTTGTTCCAACTCACTCAGCTTACATTTTTATTTTTTCCCTTTTCTGGGGGGTGTTTTCCTTGGGAAGAATGGGGTCTTTGGTCCCCATTCTGTCTGCACAAGGCTTCTAGAAACTGGTAAGGGCCATAAAACAGATTCTTCCCTTGAATCTTCAAAAGGATACAGTCTTCTTGATATTCTGTTTTTTAGGACTTCTGACTTCCAGAAGTGTAAGAAAATAAATTTGTGTTGTTTGATAACAATAAATTTGTCGTAATTTGTTAAATCAGCAATAAAAAGTTAACATAGACATCAATCTACATTTATTTTAAAAACCAAGCATAATGTCTGGCATATACCTGTTGATTAATTTATTTTCTGAACGAATGAGTAAAGATGGTAATTATTACATTGTTAGGGGATACCACCAAGATACTTGGTCATGACTATGGATACAACACTGTAATGAGGAGTATAATTTTATTTCTAGTGAGCTGTCTGCATTTCAGTGATCTAGTTAGAATGTTACATGTATTTTATATTTTTCATACATAAAAGTTGTACATATTTATGGGGCACATGTGTTTTTACAATACATGGATATGGTGTGTAATGATCTAATCAGAGTAGTTTGGCTATTAACCACCTCAAATATTTGGAGTTTCTTTGTTTTGGGAGCATTCCAAATTTTCTTTTCTAGCTATTTTGAAATATACTATAAATTCTTGTTAATTATAGCTGCTATATTATGCTATCAAACACTAGAACTTATTATTTCTTTTTAACTTTGTTTTTGTGCCCATTAACCAAACTATTTTCATCTCCTCTTCGCCCATTTTTCTTGGCCTCTGGTAAGCACCAGAGGATACACCTCATGAAATCAACATTTTTTTATCTTTTGCATATGAGTGAGAACATGTGTTATTTGTCTTTCTGTGTCTGACTTATTTCACTGAACATATAAGATGATGTCTTCCAGGCTCATACATGTTGCTGCAAATGACAGGATTTAATTCTTTTTGTGCCTAAAAAGTATTTCATTATGTATATATATTATTATTTTTATTTTTTAATTTATTTTAGTTTTTTTTTCTTCTTTTTTGATTAAAAAATACTCTTTATTTTTTATTTTTTTATTATTGGGGATTCATTGAGGGTACAGAAAACAAGATTACACTAACTGCATTTGTCTGAAAAGTCCCTCTTATAAATGTGTTCCTCCCCCAAGAGGTGGGCCAAACATGGTGACCCTCCATCTACCTCCCTCTTTCCCTCTCTCTGCTCCCCATGCTCCCAAACCCCACCATTTACTAGGTAATCAATTGTCTTCATATCAAAATTGAGTACATTGTAGTCTTTTTTATCCATTCTTGTGATGCTTTACTAAGAAGAATGTGTTCCACCTCCATCCAAGTTAGTAAAAAGATGTATAGTCTCCATCTTTTTACTAGCTGAATAACATTCCATGGTATACATATACCACAACTTGTTAATCCATTCCTGGGTGGGCATTTAGGTTGTTTCCAGATTTGGGCGATTGTAAATTGAGCTGCAATAAATGGTCTAGTGCAAAAATCAACAAAATGATTTTTTTTCTTCTTGGTGGATGCCCAGTAATGGGATTGCAGGATCAAATGGGAGGTGTGGTTTGAGTTCTTTGAGGATTCTCTATACTTCCTTCCCAAAAGGTTGTATTAGTTTGCAGTCCCACCAGCAATGTAAAAGTGTTCCCTTCTTTACACATCCACGCCAGCATCTGCAACTTTGAGACTTTTTGATGTGGATCATTCTCACTGGGGTTTGGTGATATCTCAGGGTGGTTTTGATTAGCATTAATCTGATAATTAGGGATGATGAGAATTTTTTCATATGTTTATTAGCCATTCATCTGTCATCTTTGGAGAAATTTCTATTCATCTCTGTTGCCCATTGATATAAGGGATTGCTGGCTTTTTATATGTTGGTTAATTTTGAGTTTTCTGAAGATTCTAATTATCAATTTTTTATCCAGTTCTTAATATGCAAATATCTTTTCCCATTCTTATGATTATCTGCTTGCTTTGTTTGTTTTCTCCTTAGCTGTACAGAAGTTCTTGAGTTTAATTAAGTCCCATTTGTTTATTTTTGCTGCTCTTGCAATTACCACTGAGGAGTATTCTTCATAAAGTCTTTCCCCAGGCTGATATCTCCAAGAGATTTCCCCTCACATTCTTCAAGGATTTTTATTGTTTCATGCCTTAGATTGAGATATTTTATTCATCTTGAATTGATTTTAGTGAGTGGAAATAGGTTCACATTCAATTTCAGTCCTTTTCATAGGTTTATCCAATTCTTCCAGCACCATTTACTGAATAGGAATTCTTCACACACATCCCCCCAGTCTATGTTCTTGTTTGGTTTATCAAAGATTAGGTGGCTGTAAGATGTTTGCTTCATCTCATGGTTTTCTATTTGGCTTCAGGTGTCTATGTCTCTGTTTTTGTGCCAATACCATCTGTTTTGATCACTGTGGACTTGTAGTACAACCTAAAGTCTGGTAGTCTGATGCCCCAAGCTTCATTTTTATTACTAAGTATTGCCTTAGCTATATGAGGTTTTTCTGGTTCCATACAAAACAAAGAAAGTTTTTTTCCCAATCTTGAAAGTATGATGTTGGGATTTTAATGGGGATTGCACTGAATATGTAGATTGCTTTGGAAAGTGTAGAATTTTAACAACATTATTCTTCCCAGCCATGAACATGGTATGTTCTTCCCTTTGTTAATACCCTCTGCTATTTCTTTTCTTAGGGTTTCATAATTTTCTTTACAGGGGTCCTTTACCTCTTTTGTTAGATATTCCTAGGTACTTCTTTTTTTTTTTTAAACTACTGCAAAGAGAATTGTGCCCTTGATTAACTTCTCTTCTTGGTTGTTATTGGCATATAAAAAGCCTACTGATTTGTGGACATTGATTTTATCTCCTGAGACATTGCTGAATTTTTTTTTTTTTGTAGAGACAGAGTCTCACTTTATGGCCCTCAGTAGAGTGCCGTGGCCTCACACGGCTCACAGCAACCTCCAACTCCTGGGCTTAAGCGATTCTCTTGCCTCAGCCTCCCGAGTAGCTGGGACCACAGGCTCCCGCCACAACGCCCGGCTATTTTTTGGTTGCAGTTTGGCCGGGGCTGGGTTTGAACCCGCCACCCTCGGTATATGGGGCCGGCGCCCTACCGACTGAGCCACAGGAGCCGCCCCATTACTGAATTTTTTGATTACTTCCAAGAGTCTTGTGGTTGAGTCAATAGAAAACACATCCTATTGTTTTCTTCAGTGAGCATCAAATAAAAAAGACTCAATCTCTAGCTTCAAATAATTCAAATTTTCTAGCTGAAATATGTGTAATTAATATATAATTATTTATATTTATATAATATAAATAAACTCAAGTAGGAAAAAAAAGAGAAGTGAGAAGGGAGAGTGGATGAAGGTCAGAATATGCACAAAGCCTTGTGGTGGGCAGCACCACAACATAATAGAAAAACCGCAGCCTCATTGACTTCTTTCAGAGTGAGCATGAGAAAGCTCAGTGAGACCTGATGCTAAAGAAGTCAGCATGAGCAGCCACATCATGCACTGGTGTAGTCCCCAGCAAGGGTTTGCAGGTATACTGAAAGAGCAATGACAAATTTTAAACAGAAAAGCGATGCAATCTGATTTAAATATCAGAAAAAGGATATGTACTCTGTGGAAATATAATGAAGTAAGGGTATATGACACACCTCTTCGTGTGAGTCACAACTAAAACAGGGCCTTTATCCAACAAATACAAACATTGTAACCTAATCATTGTACCCTCATATTAATCTGAAATTTAAAAAACACCTAAAAAATAACTCAGAGACAAATATTTTACAATTTACAGAAGTTGCTTCAAGGAACAGAAAACTATGAATAGCTTTTCTCCATACCATATAATTTTCTAAGGAGAGAATAACCCTGATACTAAGATCTGATATAGATAACTCAAAAAAAGAAAGTTGATATAAATTTCACCTATAATACAGATGTAGTACAATTAAGATAATTATGAAATAAATTTAATAGGTATATTAAAAGAAAAATATACCCTGATGATCCTATGGAAGCATAGATCTCAAGGATATTTCAATACTAGGAAATATATTAATATAATCCATCAAATTAAAAAGCCAAATGCAGAAAACAAGATAAATATCTCCAGAAACAGACAGAAAGAATTTGTTTAATTTTTTTATTTCAAAATATTAAGAAGGTACAAAAAATTTTATTACATGGATACCCTCTATAATGCTGAAGACAAGCCTTTCAGTGTGTCTACCACCAGGAAAGGGTTCATAGTACTCAATATGTAAATTTTTGTCCCTATTCTTCCATGCTCCTTCCTTCTTAGTTTCCAATGTACTTTTTGTCTTTTTGTACATGTATAGTTCACCTCCCACTTATTGGGAGAAAATGTGATTTTTTTTTTCATTATTGACATATTTCACTTAGGATAGTGTCCTTCATGCCATCCAAGTTGATGCAAATGGCATTATTTCATTCCTTGTTATGGCCAAGTAGCTCTACATGCTAGGTGTGTGTGTGTTTGTGTATCCAATTTTCTGTATATAATAATTTATTGATGGTCATTTACGTTTGTTCCACATATTTACAATTGTGAAATGTTCTGTAATTAACATTCGAGTGCATGTCAATTTTTGCTAAAATGCTTTCTTCTCCTTTGGCTAGATACCCTGTAGTAGAATTGATGGAACAAAGAGTAGTTCTACTTTTAGCTCTTTAAGTGGAAGACATTATTCTTAGTAAAGCATCACAAGAATGGAGAAGCATGAATCCTATGTACTCAATTTTGATATGAGGACAATTAATGACAATTAAGGTTATGGGGGGGAAGCAGAAAGACGGATGGAGGGGGGGCCTTGGTGTGTGTCACACTTTATGGGGGCAAGACATGATTGCAAGAGGGACTTTACCTAACAATTGCAATCAGTGTAACCTGGCTTATTGTACCCTCAATGAATCCCAAACAATAAAAAAAAAAGAAATCTGCATACAATTATCCATAAAAGTTGTACTAATTTGCAGTCCCACCAACAATGCATAAGCATATCTTTCTTTCTCTGCATCTATGCCAGCATTTGTTGTTTTTTGACTTTTTAATAATGGTCATTCTGATAGTAGTAAGATTATATCTCATCATTGTTTTAATTTGCAATTATCTGATGATTAGTGATGTTGAACATTTTTTCATATGTCCGTTGGCCATTTTTCTGTCTTCTTTTGAAAAATCTATTCCTGGATTTTGCCCACTTTTTGATGGGATCATTTGTTTTTTTTCCTTGATGTTTTGTTCTTTTTAGATTCTGGAAACTAGTCCTTTGTCAGCTTGAATATTTTCTTTTATTCTTTTGGTTGTATGTTTACTCTGTGAATTATTTCCTTTGATGTGTAGAAGCTTTTAGTTTAGTTAAGTCTCATTCATTTATTATTATTACTTTTTTTGGCTGCTATATTTGCCTTTGGGTTCTTAGTCTGTTATAATAATAATAATAATTATTGCCTAGGCCTATGTCTAGCATCTTTTCTGTATTTTCTTCTAGAATTTGTATAGTTTTATGCCTTACATTTAAGTCTTTAATTCATCTCGAGTCAATTTTTGTATATAGTAAAAGATGTGGGTTAAGTTTCATTCTTCTGCATGTAGCTTTTTAATTTTCCCATTTATTGAATGAAGCATCCTTTTCCCGGTGTATGTTTCTGTCTGCTTTGTAGAAAATAAATCAGTCACAGCTATATGGTTTTATTTTGTAGTTATCTATGCTATTTCAGTGGTCTATGTCTCCACTTTTATGGATTACCATGGTGTTTTGGTTACTGTGACATTGTAGTAAAATTAGATACAGGTAATGTGATTCCTGAAGATTTCTTCTTTTTGTTTAAGATTTTATTGGCTATTCAGACACTTTTTGGGTAAAAATGAAGCTTAGGATTACTTTTTCTAGATTTGTGAAGTAAGATGTTAGTATCTTGATGTTAATTGCATTGAATCTATAAATCACTTTGGGGAGAATAGACATTTTAATGATGTTAGCTCTACGAATCCATTACAATGGGATGTTTTTCCATTTTTTTGTATCATATATGATTTCTTTTTAAAAAATGGGAGCAGAAAAAAATTTATTTTGTTTTATTTATTGTTTGGGATTCACTGAGGATATAGAGAATTAGGTTACACTGCTTGCATTTGTTACATAAAGTCCCTCTTATAAAATTGTGTCCCACCCCCAAAAGGTATGATTTCTTTCATCAGCATTTTGTAGACTTTGCAGAGTTCTTATACTTCTCTGGTCAAGTATATTCCATAAGTATTTTCTTTTATTTGTAGCTATTGTAAATAGCATTGAGTCCTTGATCTGACTCTCATCCTGACTGCTATAAATATATAGAAATGCTACTGATTTGCATATATTAACTTTGTAACCTGAGCCTTTTCTGAATTTATTAGTTCTAGGAGTCTTTTAGTGAAGTCTTTAGGGTTTTCTGGATACAGGATGAGATCACCATAAAACAGGGATAGTTTGACTTTTTTTGTTCCAGTTTAGAAGATCTTTATTTCTTTCTCTTGCCTGATTGCTCTGGCTAGCACTTTCAGCACTATGTTGAATAGAAGTGACAAAGATGGGCATACTTGTCTTGTTCAAGTATATTCTTAAGGAAAAAGTATTCAACTTTTTCCCATTAAGTATGATGTTGGCTGTGGGGTTTTCATATATGGCTTCCATAATTTTCAGGTATTTTCCTCCAATATCTAGCTTTTGGAGGGTTTTCATCATGAAAGGGTCCTGGGGTTTATTAAATGCTTTCCTTGCGTCTATTGAGATGATCATATGTTCTTGGTTTTTGTTTATAATTATATGGTGAATCACACTATTCCTTTGTGTATTTTAAAACATCTTTGCAACACTGAGATTAAATACACTTCATCATGATAAATTACATTTTTCATGTTCTGCTATTTTCAGTTTTCAGTGTATCTTATTTGCCACCCACATTCTGAATTCCATTTCTGACATTTTGACAATTTCATTTTGCTTGGGGTTCATTGCTATAAGTCTATTGTGATTCTTTGGAGATGTCAAATTGTGTGTGTGTGTGTTTCACATTTACCAGAGTTCTTTGAGTGGTTTCTTCTCCTCTCAGTTCAGGGAAGATAAATTTTTAACACTCCTGTTCTAATTTGCTAGGAACTTTCTTAGTGAAAAGAAGGAAAAATCCCTAGGTGGCCCTTTTGTGTACCATTATGGAAGATTGATTTAATGTGAGGGTTATGCACTGTGGTCCTGTGGTATAGCTGTTCCATATTGTTCTGTTCCCCAGTGGTTGCCAGAGTCCACCCTGGTGCTGAAGAATCTTCATTGGAATGATTGGTCCTAGGCTTCTGTTGAAATCTCAGGCAGAGGGCTAGATGAGATGGTCTCCAGGGAAACAGATATTGCAGGAAATTGATCTGCCCAGGCCTCCTCTAGGTGGTGACCATGGCTTCTTGGTGAAACTATATGGGTAGTGGCTGCAGGTGTCAGGGCTACAGACTTTGCTCCACTCAGGTCTAGATATAATTATGGTATGCAGCAGGGAGAGGCCTGTAGCTAGCAGTTCTGTGGTGAAGAACTAGACTGCATTGTGTTGGATGGCAAATTTGGCTTTTGCAGTGCTGTGGGGGTGTGGTCACCAGCTGGTACATGAGACTAGGGGACATGGTCCATCACTGCAACATGTGTTTGTGAGGGCATAGACCTTAGCATAGCATGTGGAGCTGTAGGGTTGTGGAAACATTGCTTTCCCCTTGGGGCACATGAAAGGGTGCACAGTGTGCACAGTGGTGGGTCCATGGCTTATTGCAGGTGCACAAGGTCAGAGGGCATGGCTCACTGCATGATGTTGGGGTCTTCAGGAATGTGGTCCTCTAGTTGGTACACAGGACTGGGTTTATATAGTCTACCTCATAGTATGCAGTCCATAGAGATATAGCCCACCAGCCAGTGTATGGGTCCACGGGGCTGTGGACCTCCATAGAGTGGTGGGCTGTGGTTGGGAGCCTTCTTCTAGGGATTGGCAGGTAGGGTCACATGGAATGGACTGCTTAATGCCTGGGGTCTCTCCTCTCACAGTTCTCATTGGGGCTGCTACTATGGGATCTCTCTATTGTTGTAATTGTGGTGAGGAAGTGCCCTTGTTCCCCAGTCATGGGTGTGCAAAAGCATCTTTCCCTGCTCTCTACCCAGTCTGGAAAGAGGCTATGTGGGGGGAAGTTGCTGTGAAGTGCATTCCTGGATATACCAGGAGCACCATATCTAAGACCTTGGAGTGTCATCAGCTGTAGCAACCAGGGAATAGAGGCCAGCAGGTCTCTGTGAACCTGATCTCCAGTGAAAATTTACTATGCAGTCTCCAAGAATTTCATAACAAAGGATGGCAGTGGTGTTACAGGGCCACAGTTCCAGTTGTAGTGTCTATGTGTAGAGCGTGGGGCCCTGGGATATTTTCCTTTATCCCTTCCCCATGTGTATTGTCTCTACCAGGTATCTGCCAGTCTTGGGAGGTGAATCTTCATGTCTTCGTCTCTTTCACTCTGAGTGTCTCCTATCATCTCTCTGATGATTGACAAGGCTGTCTCCAAGAAAGTCTACCTGTAGGTGGGCATCTATTTGCAATTTTCAATTAACTCCTTGAGTGTGGTCTGTGTGGGCACTTCTGGTCTGCCATCTTGTCCCCTCCCCCCAAAAAAGTATTAAATAAAAATTAAAGACCTATTATTGATGCCTGAATTTCCAAATAAACTAGGTGTAGAGATATACTTTCTTAAGATAATGAAATGTATTTATTGTAAACACCTCCAAAAAGTTATGCTTACAAATTCTCAATATTTTAATGCAAGTTACCCCCAAATGTGACATTATTAACAATAACAAGAGCAATAATCACAACATGTACAGAATATTAACCATATGTAAGGCAATGGTGTTTGTTAAACTTTACAAAAATCCTAGCCCTAAGTACTATTTTTTTTTTTGCTTAAAAGTTACTTGTTCTTTATTAACATTGTCTCTGACTTGCCTTTCCATCCAAAATTGTCACTCAGCTAGATACATTTTCTTTTTATATTAAATCATAGCTGTGTACATTAATGTGATCATGGGCACCACACACTGGTTTTATAGACCATTTGACATATTTTCATCACAATGGTTAACATAGCCTTCCTGGCATTTTCTTAGTTAAGTGCCCATCGATCCACGAATGGATTAATAAATTGTGCCATAAGTATATTTTTATCTCCAAGTACAAGTGAAGAAATTGATGTAACAAAAGGAAATGGTATACAAAAAAATTGCAAATTTATCTTGATTTGTAAATAGTAGGATTATATGCCTAAAAATCCAAGAAAATGTATTTCCCGTAATATAGAGAGTTAATTGGTCAGCTATACTTTTTAAAGTACATAATTGTATAGCAGAAAATAACAAGAGACAAATACATTGAGACACACAGTTTGTGGAAGGCAATACACAATATTGTAAATTTGCTCATTTTTCCCAATTTGAATTATGCAGTTAATTCAATACCAGTTAAATTCTAAATTCAATTATTTTGACATGACAAATAAATACCAACATTTATAACAATGAATAATAGGTTGAGAATATCTGAGGAAAAATTGGGAAAAAAATAGTGAGAAAAAATTTGCTCTGATATATACATAACATAAATCTACAAAAACAAGATAAAATCATTACACAATCATATTTGATCAAGAGAACATAATAGAAATTCTGATAAAACACTTTAACAATGACTAATGTTGGATAAGGAAATTATAGTATTTTATTTATTTTTTATTATTTATTTATTTATTATTATTTTTTTTTTTTTTGCAACAGAGCCTCAAGCTTTCACCCTGAGTAGAGGTCTGTGGCATCCCAGCTCACAGCAACCTCCAACTCTTGGGCGCAAGCAATTCTCCTGCCTCTGCCTCCCAAGTAGCTTGGATTACAGGTGCCTGCCACAACGCCCAGCTATTTTCTAGCTGCAGCTGTCATTGTTGTTTGTCAGGCCCAGGTTGGATTCGAACCCGCCAGCTCAGGTGTATGTGGCCACAGGCATCAAGCCAATAAGGAAATTATAGTATTTTAAATAAGAATAAATTATGGTTTATTTAACAAATTTTGTTGCTACAACTAGTATTTGGAAAATAATACTATATTAGAACTCACCCTCATTTACAACACTATTATACATTTTAAAATGTATAATAGATGCACTAAAAGTTTATACATAGTAATGTATTCATACATACCAGAAGTAAACTTAGGTACATATGTATTCATACACACCAGAAGTAAACTTAGGTACATATGTATTCATACATACCAGAAGTAAACTTAGGTAACTATTTTTCATAACTTAAATTATTTTTATAAATGGAAGCTATCATTATTTGGGCGGAAATTACTAAAAAAAGGCTCTCTAAATATAAATTTCAAAACCCTAATAGAAACAGGCAAAGGCACATAGAGAGACAAGTCATAAAGAGGAAAATATAAATGATAAGCACAAAAATATTCGATCCAAATAAATATTCAGTCTTGGGAAAGATCGTACTTAATCTCTTTGCATCTTAATTTCCTAATTTGTAAATGATAAAATAATGAAGGGAAATTATTTCTCCTAACTGTCGATGAATGTTTTTGGAAAACTGGTCACAAAATATTTATTGATTGTCTTTTTATTAAAGGTAATTACCATGCCAAAGAAAGGCAAGATCTAACAGATTCCCATGTTAACTTACTGGTAGGAGAATGAGTCACATGCATTTTCAGCACTGCTGAAGTGCATTTTGGTCACTAAAATTTTACGAGAAATAATTTTTTATGCTTTCTTTATATAGGTGATCCAAGACAAGCCCATATTTCTGTGTTGCTGTAGAAAATGAAATTTGTTGGATGTTTTTGTCACTTGCAATTACATAAAGCACAATTCAACTGTTCTTTGCTCTTGGAGATATACAGTGTCTGAAAAAGGTTTCAAATTATGTTGAACATTCATATCCTTCATAAAAAAATAATAAGCACTGTTATGAAAAGAATTACTCTCACAAAAAAGTCAAGAAACGTAGTTTTAAATTATAAGGAAAAAACAATTTAATAAAAAAAGATAACCAAAATGTGGAGAAAGAAAATGTCATAAAGTATCAATATTTTGCTGCTATCTTGCTGCAAATTTATAAATCATTTTTTCCTTAATGAGGGATGAGAAAAAATAAAGTATTTCACTTATCTGGAGTTATACAGAATCTTTGAATAAATAACTTTACTGAATGAGTGCATTCACAAGTTTGATGCTTGGTTATCTGGTATTCCATCTCACAACAAATCATAAGCAGAAAATTAAAATATGGCACAGATTAAAGAAGCTGTTGGAGAGTGATGGTCCATAATAAAATAAATCACTGACAGTAAAATTATAAAAAAAAATCTTCACACATATCCTAGAGCTGTTCACTACAGGGAAAACAACTCTACAAGCTTAGCGGCCCCTGGGGATGTCTCCACATTATAAGCTTGCTCACTAATTATAGACAAAACAGCTACTATTGATTGAGCATGTGTTATGTGGACAGGTACTATACTAAAGGCTTTATACACATCATTTCATTCAATTCTCACAACAATCTTATGAGATTAGTAAAATTATTATCTTAATGTTATAGATGATGAAACAGAAAGATTAAACACTTGCCAAAGGTTGCACAGATGATAAGCATCAGAGCTGGGATTGAATTGAGGTTCTTTGTGACTCTTAAGCCTTGAGGGCTTATATCCACTTTTCTGTGCTATCTTCCCCAGTCAGGTTCACCCACCCTACTGTGTTGAGAAGTTTAAGTCTTCATTTCTTATTCAACTTCATTTGTAAACCTCTCATTTAAAGACTATTTGAGATCTTAATGGTCTTATCACTTCCTTAAGGATTGTTCTGAAAGAGCTCCTATTCCATTGAAGTAGCACATGTTTTTTAAAAGTATATATTAGCAATGCTACAAAAGAGCTCCAATATTTTTCTTGGTTCATGTAGTGACTCATGTCTGGGGGCTTCAGTTCACAAATTACTATTACATACTTGCATTTTTTGGTAATAGAATCTAATCTCAGTTTATATTTCTCATTTCATTTTTATTCATAGTTATCAAAAAATACTTCTGAAAACTCAGTGATATTTCCACCAGATATTGAAGAAAAATGAAAAGAAGGTAGGGGGTTCTAAGTTTAAAGAAGAGGATGCAAAAAATCATAAAAAAATAATAATAAATTCAGAGACCAGACAGTCTTCTGGATAGATAATAGTGTTCTCAAACCTGAGCCATTTTAAGCATCTTTAAAATTTAAGATTCCATCTTTTCTAATCTTTGGAATCAAGCCTGAGATAGCCTCTTTGGCTCCAGGTTTACCTCCTCTGGAGCATAATTTACCACCTTGAAGACAGCAGGCCACACAGACAATTGACACAATTTGCCCATGGGCCACTGGTATATGCACAAGTTCAATGTCCTATAGTCCTTTTTTCTTAGCTCCAGCTCTAGGGCAATCCTCAGAACAAGGCTAAAATAATTGGTTCTGTATGGCCACATATCCCTCAAGAAAGGAACAGTTCTTTGTGAAATAACAGTTCTTTATGGATGTTAGTTAGTGGCCAAATCTATCCTTAAACAACCCATCCCTCAGCCCCATTCTGCTGTTTTCTCACTTGACAGAAGGTGGTATTACAAGATTGCTTATGTGCTACAATTAGTCTATAGGGAAAAGGGAGCTATATGCCTTTTAGGAATGACTTACAGACCTTTGACATCAAAAGCATGAAATGGCACCAGTTTCTATCAATTTCTCTTGAATTATCAAGCTGTAGAACCATATTGAAACTACCAAGTTAAAACTCTCTGTCTGAGATATTTCAAACAGAATGATGAGAAAATGAAGCAGAAAAAAAGCATACTACAACAAAATTCAGAGCCTAATTAATTTTTTATCAGTATTCACTAAACAGGTTACTTTTGTTCCCAGGCAGCTTAATGTGTAGGTTTGAAAGAAAACTACAGTGAATTAAGATGTTCCAAGTTGGAGTATAGAGGTCAGTTTTATCAGGACAGTTCCTTTGCTCCAATTAACTTTGTGTGTGTATGTTTGTTAGGGTGTGAGTGTGTATGAGCACAGCCCCAAGCCAGGTGGAAGGGAAGATAATAGGAAATCACATACACACCCCATCCTACTTAAGGTTGTTACATAGAAGACAGATTTGAAGACAGGACAAAATACTTACAAGAAATGCTCAAATCACAAACATAAATAAATAAATACACTTACATTCAGCAACAACTGAACAAAGCCATATACAATAAAACCTCAGCTAACTAACAAAATTACTTACTATTTAAAATCTCCTTACTCTTTAAATTTAAAGAAAAATCAGTGGCAAAAATAACAAATTCAGGATATATAAATAATGACAATGACAATGCCAGTTATGTATATACAACATTCAAAAGAGACTTCTATTTCTCTTTAAATTAACATCCTGAGGGAGATCCAATATGGTGGGCTAGATACATCTTCTCACCAGCTGCTCACAGAGGACTCCAGCCACTTCTTACTGGATTTTTTTCCCCAGAGATATCATTATGGGGACACAGTGAGACAGCAGGGTCTCCAGGAGCAGAAGAGAGGGCCACTCCAATAACCAAGCATAGAGACGAGGATAGTAAAGGAAAAGGAGTGAGAGGAAAATCTAAGGGAAGGAAGTGAACAAGAAGAAAATACATGAGGAGGAACCAACAAAGAATTCTTATAATATGAAAAAACGGAACTGGGATGATGAGGTACTACCATAGAGGATCCCACCTATAAAGAAATAATTTAAATGAAAGAAAGATAATTAGAGTATGGATGGCAAAAATGATGAAGGAAAATGAAAGCATTGCAAAAGGAAATCCAACAATTAACCCCCCAAATGAATGAAAGATATGATGAAATTACAAATGATATATCAGAGCTTAAATGATTGAAAGAGTTTCTCAGGGAACTTAAAGATGCAGTAGAAAGAATCAACAACAGATAAGACCATGGAAAAGAAAGAATCTCAGAACTAGAGGATAAGACTTTTGACCTAACTCAGGCATTTAAAGGAACAGAAAAGAAAAAAAGCAAAAGAAGAGCAATCACTTTGGAAATTGTGGGACGTCATGAAGGATTCAAACATAAAAATTGTATGTATCCCTGAAAGAAAAAAAAAAAAAAAAGAATGGAAGCCTTACTGAAAAATATCATAACTGGAAATTTGTCAAGCATCACCAAAGATTCTGACACACTACATTTATAGGGATATGGAACCTTGGTTCAACTCAATAGAAACACAGAAACTCCTGGGTTTACCTCTTGGTCTTCAATTCTGTTCCATACATCTACCTCTCTATTTTTTGTGCCAGTACTAAGCTGTTTTGATCACTATCGATTTATAATATAGTCTAAAGTCTGGAAGAGCGATTCCTCCTGATTTGTTTTTATTTCTGAGTAATGTCTTGGCTATTCGAGTTTTTTTTCTGTTTCCATATAAAACGAAGTAATAATTTTTCCAGGTCTTTAAAATATGAGAGAGGTGCTTTAATAGGGATCGTGTTAAATCTGTAAATTACTTTGGGTAGTATAGCCATTTTAACAATGTTGATTCTTCCCAGCCATGAGCATGGTATATTTTTTCCATATGTTAACATCTTCAGCTATTTCTTTTCTCAGAGTTTCATAGTTCTCTTTATAGAGATCTTTCACATCCTTAGATAGATACACTCCCAGATATTTTATCTTCTTTGGCACTATTGTAAAGGGAATAAATCTTTGATTTTTTTTTCCCCTTGACTATTGTTGGTGTATATAAAGGCTACAGATTTATGAGTGTTAATTTTGTATCCTGATATGTTACTATATTCCTTGATCACTTCTTAGGAGTAGTTGATTCCCTGGGGTTTTCCAGTTATATAATCATATCGTCTGCGAAGAGTGACAATTTGATCTCCTCTGGTCCTATTTGGATCCCCTTGATTGCCTTCTCTTGCCTGATTGCAGTGTCTAAGACTTCCATTACAATGTTAAAAAGAACTGGAGACAGTGGGCATCCTTGCCTGGTTCCTGATCTGAGTGGAAATGATTTCAATTTTACTCCATTCAATATGGTATTGGCTGTGGGTTTGCTGTAGATGGCATCTATCAGTTTAAGAAATGTTCCTTCTAATTAGAAAAGGATGCTGGATTTTATCAAATGCTTTTTCTGCATCTATTGAGAGGATCATGTGATCTTTATTTTTGCCTCTGTTAATATGGTGGATAATGTTTATGGACTTGCATATGTTAAACCAGCCTTGCATCCCTGGGATGAAGCCTACTTGATCATGATGAATGACTTTTTTGATGATAAGCTGTAATCTATTGGCTAGAATTTTGTTGAGAGAAGGGAACACTTTTACACTGCTGGTGGGACTGCAAACTAGTACAACCTTTCTGGAAGGAAGTATGGAGAAACCTCAAAGCACTCAAGCTAGACCTCCCATTTGATCCTGCAATCCCATTACTGGGCATCTACCCAGAAGGAAAAAAATCCTTTTATCATAAGGACACTTGTACTAGACTGTTTATTGCAGCTCAATTTACAATCACAAAAATGTGGAAACAGCCTAAATGCGCACCAACCCAGGAATGGATTAACAAGCTGTGGTATATGTATACCATGGAATACTATTCAGCCATTTAAAAAAAATGGAGACTTTAGCCGGGCATTGTGGCGGGCGCCTATAGTCCCTTCTACTCAGGAGGCTGAGGCAAGAGAATCGCTTAAGCCCAGGAGTTGGAGGTTGCTGTGAGCTATGTGAGGCCACGGCACTCTACCGCGCGCCATAAAGTGAGACTCTGTCTCTACCAAAAAAAAAAAAAAATGGAGACTTTACATCCTTCATATTAACCTAGATGGAAGTGGAAGACATTATTCTTAGTAAAGCATCACAAGAATGGAGAAGCATGAATCCTATGTACTCAATTTTGATATGAGGACAATTGATGACAATTAAGGTTATGGGGGGAAGCAGAAAGAGGGACGGAGGGAGGGGGGTGGGGCCTTGGTGTGTGTCACACTTTATGGGTGCAAAACATGATTGCAAGAGGGACTTTACCTAACAATTTCAATCAGTGTAACCTGGCTTATTGTACCCTCAATGAATCCCCAAAAATAAAAACAAAAATAAAAAAATAAAAAGAAATGTTCCTTCTATATTCCATACCTATTTTCTTTTTTTTTTTTTTTTTTTTTTTTTGTAGAGACAGAGTTTCACTTTATTGCCCTCAGTAGAGTGCCGTGGCATCACACAGCTCACAGCAACCTCCAACTCCTGGGCTTAGGCGATTCTCCTGCCTCAGCCTCCCGAGCAGCTGGGACTACAGGCGCCCACCACAACACCCGGCTATTTTTTTGTTGCAGCTTGGCCAGGGCTGGGTTTGAACCCACCACCCTCGGCATATGGGGCCGGCGCCCTGCTCACTGAGCCACAGGCGCCGCCCAGCTTCTATACCTATTTTCTTAAGCCTTCTGATCAAGAAAGGATGCTGGATATTGTCAAAAGCTTTTTCTGCATCAATTGAGAGAATCATATGGTCTTTGTTTTTTAATTTGTTTATGTGATGTATTGTATTTATTGATTTACATATATTAAAACATCCTTGGGATCCTGGGGTAAAACCCACCTGGTTATGGTATATAATTTGTTTGATGTGTTGTTGGATTCTGTTTGCTAGGATCTTATTGAATATTTTTGAATCAATATTTATTAGTGATATTGGTCTATAATTTTCTTTTCTTGTTGGGTCTTTTCCTGGTTTGGGTATCAGGGTGATCTTTGCTTCATAGAATGAGTTGGGAAGTATTCCTTCTTTTTCTATGTTTTGGAAAAGATTAAGTAATATAGGTACTAGTTTCTCTTTAAAGGTTTGGTAGAATTCTGATGTGAAGCCATCTGGTCCCAGGCTTTTCTTTTTGGGGAGATTTCTTATAGTTGATGCTATTTCAGAACTTGTTATTGGCTTGTTCAACATTTCCACCTCTTTCTGGCTAAGTCTGGGAGGGTGACATGTTCCAAAGTATTGATCTATTTCCTTCAGATTTTCTTCCTTCTCAGAGTAGAGTTTTATGTAGTATTCATTAAGGATTTGATGAATTTCTGAGGAGTCCATTGTTATTTGGCCATTATCATTTCTGAATGATGAAATTAGGGATTTTACTCTTCTATTTCTAGTTGGGTTAGCCAATCCTTTATCTATTTTATTGACCTTTTCAAAAACCCAATGATTCTTTTGTTTTCAATTTCATTGAGTTCTACTCTAATTTTAGTTATTTCTTTTCTTCTGATGGGTTTAGGGTTGGAATGTGCTGCCTTTTCCAGTTGCTTGAGATGACCCATTAAGTAATTAACTTCCTCTCTTTCAGTTCTCTTGAGGAAGGCGTGCAACGCTATAAATTTTCCTCTTAGGACTGCCTTTGCTATATCCCAGAGGTTCTGATAGTTCGTTCTTCATTATTGTTTTGTTCCAAAAATTTTGTAATTTCCTTCTTAATCTCGTGTATGACCCAGCTATCATTCAGCATGAGGTTATTTATTTTCCATGTTTTTGTATGCATGTGGAGATTCCTGTTGTTATTGAGTTCAACTTTTATTCTGTGGTGGTCCAAGAAAATACAAGGAATGATCTCTATTCTTTTAAATTTTCTGAGGTTAGACTTGTGACCCAAGATGTGATCAATTTGGAGGATGATCCATGGGCTGATGAGAAGAATGTGTATTCGGTTTTGTTAGGATGAAGTGTTCTGTAGATGTCTATTAGATGCAAATGTTGAATGGTTAAGTTTAATTCTAAAATTTCTTTGCTTAGCTTCTTTTATAAGGATCTATCCAACACTGCCAGAGGAGTGTTAAAGTTTCCAACAATTATGGTGCTGGGGGAAATCAAATTGCTCATGTCAGTTAAAGTTTCTCTTATAAATTGAGGCGCATTCTGGTTGGGTGCATAGATGTTGATAATTGAAATCTCATCATGTTTAATGTTGCCCTTCACAAATAAGAAGTGACTATCATTGTCTTTTCTTACTTTAATTTGTTTTAAAGCCTATTGTATCTGCAAATGATTGCAACACCTGCTTTTTTCTGAATTTCATTTCCCTGAATTATAGATGACCATCCCTTTACCCTGAGTCTATGCTTATCTTTTAAGGTATGGTGAGATTCTTACATGCAGTAGATGTCTGGCCTGAGATTTTGTATCCAGTCATCCAACCTGTGTCTCTTTAGAAGGCAATTTAAGCCATTCACATTAATTGAGACTAATGATAAACCCAACAGATTTTTGGGTATCGTATTTTTCGAAAGTCCAGTATAAAGTCCTTTTGCTACTGTGGAAATTAGAATTTGATCAAAAGTTTCTGAGTGATTTTACTTTGGTGGTGGAGGATTGTGTTGTTCATTATGGAGGATAGGTCTTAGAATTTCCTGAAGAGTTGGTTTAGTTATTGCAAATTTCTACAACATGTAAATGTCATTAAAGTATTTAATTTCTCCATCATAGATGAAACACAATTTAGCTGGATACAGGATCCTGGGTTGAAAGTTATTTTCTTAAGGAGATTAAAGGTCGATAACCACCCTCTTCTAGCTTGAAAGGTTTCAGCAGAGAGATCTGCAGTCATTCCAATGTTCTTCCCCTTCTATGTAATGGTTTTCTTACATCTTACAGCTTTCAGAATTTTCTCCTTCATATTAACTTTAGTAAAATTAATTATAATGTGTCTATGAGAACTTTTATTTGGGTTGAGTTGTGCCAGTGTTCTGAAACTGTCTGCTATCTGAATTTCAGAATCTGTGGGCATGTCTGGAAAATTCTCTAATTGTTTCATGGAGCAAAGCATCTGTTTCCTTTGCAGCAACCTCATCACTTTCAGGTATTCCTATAAGGTGAATATTAGACCTCTTCGAATTATCCCAGAGCTCTCTGAGAAAATGATCCATTTTTATTCTCCACTTTTTTTTCCTCTTTGATTGTTTGGGAGCATTCAAAAGCTTTGTCTTCAATATCGGAGATCCTTTCTTCTGCCTACTCCATTCTGTTACTGAGGGATTCTACTGTATTTTTTAGATCTTTGAGGGCTGTAAATTCTTGCTTTTTTTTTATTGTTGGGGATTCATTGAGGGTACAATAAGCCAGGTTACACTGATTGCAATTGTTAGGTAAAGTCCCTCTTGCAATCATGTGACCAAATCTTTGGTTGTTTTGTCTTTAAATTTGTTAAATTCTTGAGAATTCATCTTTTGAATTTCTGCTTTAAATTCTAATTTCATCATTTCCTCCATTTTGTTGATCCTATTTGCTATCCAAATTCTGAACTTGATTTCTGACATCTCAGCCATTTGTTTGTGAAAAGGATATTGTGCTGCATCTGCTTTATCATTTCTTAGGGAAGTTGATCTATTCTGATTGTTCATGTTGCCAGAGTTTTTCTGCCTCATGATTGTTTTTCGCTGTTGACTAGGTGGTCTGATAAGGTGAGATTGGATTGGGGTTTTCTGGGGTTGTGGTTAACCAGCCCCACTTTGTTAAGGATCTGGGACTGATGACTGCAACTTTTCCCCTTTAAATTTGAAAAGGACCTGTACAGTATTACAGTCTGAGGCTGGGGAAACCTACTTGGTGTGGTGGGGTTAGGTGGCTCAGTCTTGTATTCAACTGGTGGATGAATTGTCTGATCCTGGTGGATCAGTGACTCTGGTGAAGTCTTAGCTGTGAAGAAATACAAGCAATTAAGAAACCCCACCTCCCCAGACAACAACTGGAATGGGAAAATCAACCCTTCCTGTTACTAGAAAACCAGGGTATCACCCTAGAGGGTCCTTGGGTGATTGTCCCAAGTTAGGGGTTCTGAACCAATTGACCCTGTCAGTACGAACTCTCAGGTGGGAGAGTTTGAAAGGTCTCCAGCAGCTAGATAGCATAGGTCTACTGGCTGCTCATATTTGGCTATCTCCGGTGCTCTACGGAGTCAGAAAGTTCCACCCAGTAGCACAGTAGGACCAGGGGGCTGAGTCTCTTTCTCCACTTTGTTCCTTTTTCATACCCAAACACTGCTGAGCCCGCATTATTCCCTCCAATAATGCGAAGTGCCAGGGCTTAGTGCCTGTCAAGAGTCAAAGGAAGGTCAATGCCCCCAAGGCCCAGCCACTGCCCTCGGCTACCAGCTATCTGGGGGAGTTGAGGCCTGCCTGCCTCGGGTGTTCAATATTCGCTGGTGAGTGTTCCACTTGGGCTCAGTCTAATCCTGGGGGTACCAGGCCTGCAAATGCTTATCTCCCTCAGCCACAGCACCTTTGCCTGTGCCACTCTGCAGCACCAGTATCCCTATAGAGTGACTTCTGGCTGCCTCTGGTAGTGCACAGTGTTGGGAGGGTGTTTCTCCAAGATTAGACCCTGGCGTGATTATTCTATTGTTGCTGGATCTTTGTGGGAAGTCCCCCTGCCCAGCTCCATTGCTACTGCCAAAGCCAGAGAATTCTGGCTGTAAGAGCAGCTCTAGGAGCATGCTGAACATGGATCTGGCAGCAGGGCAGGGTATACTGCATGCAATTCTGGCAGTATCCAGCCCCCGGTGACTTCAGCAAGGAGAACACTACTCCACTGGCGATTCTGTTTGGGCGGGGGCCTGGTGCAGATGCAGTGTAGGTGTGGCGCACAGCTTCAGTGGTCTCTGGATGGGCGGGGCATGGCACACGGCCTTGGTGGTCTCCAGGTGGGCAGGGCACTGCGCAGAGACAAGGAGGGAGCCAGGGACAGGCTGGGTGGGGCACTGCTCATGAGCCTCCTCCCTCAGTCTCTGTAGGGGTTAGGGATCTGGCTTATCTGGTTAGGGGGGAAGGACGGACTTCTTCTAGACCCAGCTGAAATTCAGCATAAGATTGTTCAGCTTCCATGGTTTTGTGTGGGGATGATGGCTTGTGTTGGAGTTGAATTCTAGCTTTATTCCTTTGTGGTCTGAAAAGATACAAGAAATAATTTCAATTCTTTTAATTTTGTTGAGGTTTGATTTATGTCCTAGGATATGATTAATTTTGGAGTATGATCCATTGACTGATGTTTAGAAATTATGCTCATTAGCTTTGAGATGGTATGTTCCGTATATGTTTATTAAGCTCAGTTATTCTAGGGTCACATTTACATCCCTTGTTTCAGTGTTTTGTTTCTCTTTAAAAGATCTGTCCAGTTCTGTCAGAGGGATGTTAAAGTCTCAAACTATTATGGTGTTACAGTATATCATATATCATATGCTATATATTATATATGTTATAGCATATATGATATGCTATATTCACTTCATAAATCTGGGTGTATTTAAGGTTGGTGTATGTATATTTACAATTGAAATGTCTTCTTATTGTATTGTTCTTTGACCAGTGTATAGTTACCATTCTGTCTTTATTTACTTTTGTTGCTTTAAATTCAATTGTATCTGAAGATAAAATAGTGACCCCTCCTTTCTTCTGATTTCCATTTACCTGAAATACTGTTTTTCATCTGTTCACCTGAGTCAATATTTGGAAAATTAACAAAACAAAAGTTGGTTCTTCAAAAGATAAATGAAATTAATAACCTTTTGGCCAAATTAACTAAAAATAGAAATGTAAGATCACTTATAACCTCAATCAGAAACCAAAAAGAGAAAATAACACCAGATACTACAGAGATACAAGAGATTATCACTGACTACTTCTAAAATCTCTATGCCCAGAAATTTGACAATATGAAGGAAATAAACCAGTATGTGGAATCATACAACCTTGCTCAACTTAACCACAAATTAATAGATGTCTTGAACAGACCAATATGAAACACCAAAATTGAAGACACAATAAGAAATCTCTCAATAAAAAAATTTCTCTGGAACAGATGGCCTCACAATAGAATTCTATCAAGCCTTCAACGAAGAGCTTATACTGGTATTCCAGAAGATATTCCAAAACATTGAGAAAGAAAGAACCCTCCCCAGCTCACTCCATGAATAAATATCACCCTGATACAAAAACCAAAACCCAATAAAAAAAGAGAACTTTAGACCAATTTCACTAATGACTATTGATGCAAAAATACACAATAAAATCCTATCAAATAAAATACAGATACACATTTAAAAATTATACATTACAATCAAGTAGGCTTTATCTTAGCGATACAAGATTGGCTTCACATATGCAAATCAATAAATGTAACTTACCAGATAAAAAGAAACAAAAACAAAGATCATATCATCCTTTCAATATATGTAGTAAAAAGCATTTGACATAATTAAGCATCTTTTCTAATAAGAATGCGTAAGACATTCTTAGATGGCACATTTATTTCTTAAGCTGATAGAAGTCATCTACAAGAAATTCACAGGTAATATCATACTGAATGGAATAAAACTGAATGCATGTCAAGTTAGAATTGGAACCAGAAAAGAATGTCCTCCATTGCCACTACTATTCAGCATAGTGGAAGTTCTAGCCAATGCAGTCAGGGAAAAGAAGGATATTAAGGGCATCCAAATGAGGGCAGAGAAGGTCAAACTCTCACTCTTTGCTAAAGTATGATCTTATACTTAGAAAACCACAGAGACTCAACAACAAGACTCCTGGAAATGATAAAGAAATACAGTAATGTCTCAGGGTATAATATAAATGTCCACAAACCAGTAGCATTTGTAAATTCCAACAACAGTCAAGTTGAGAAGCAAATCAAGGACACAGTACACTTCACGGTAGCTTCAAAGAAATATCATTACCTGGGGATGTATCTTACAAAGGAGGTGAAGGATCTCTACTAAGAGAATTATGAAACGTTAAAAATTGAAATAGCAGAAGACATTAATAAATGGAAGAATATGCCATGTTCTTGGCTGGGAAGAATTAATATTGTTAAAATATTTCCCCAAAGTAATCTACAGATTTAATGCAATTCCTATTAAAATAACAACATCACACTTGGAAGAACTTGAACAAATAGTTCTTCATTTTGTATGGAACCAGAGAAAAACCCATATAGCCAAGGCAATTTTTAGTAATAAATACAAAGCTGGAGGCATTATCATTCCAGACCTCAGGTTATCTTACAAGTCAACAGTAAGCAAAACAGTATGGCATTGGCACAAAAATAGAGACATAGACATATGAAACAGAATAGAAAACCTAGCAATGAAACCAGCTAAGTATAACCATCTGATCTTTGATAAACAAAACAAAAGCATACAGTGGGGAAAAGAATCCATATTTAATAAACGGCGCTGGGAGAACTGGATAGTCACATTTAAAAGACTGAAACTGGACCCACACCTAGTAACAAAAATTGACTTATGATGGATAAAAGATTCAAATCTAACACACAAAACAGTAAAAATACTAGAAGGATGTTCTGAAAAAAAACTCTTAATAAAATTGGACTGGGGAAAGATTTTATTAATACAACTCAATTGGCAATTGCAACAACAAAAATAAATAATTGGTACATAATTAAGTTATAATTCTTCTGAATAGCTAAGAACACAGCAAGTAAAGCAAGCAGACAACCTCCAGAATGAGAAAATATATTTGTATGTTACAAATCTGACAAAGCATTGATAACTAGAATCTACAGAGAACTCTAGTGAACAAAAAGAGCAAACAATCTCATCTATCATTGGGCAAGAAACATGAACAGAATCTTTTCCAAACAAGACAAATAAATGGTCAACAAACATGAAAAAATAGTAATTGTCCTTAATCATCAGAGAAATTAAAATAAAAACCACCATGAGATATCACCTAACCCCAGTGAGAAGAGCCCACATAACAAAGTACTAAAGCTAAAGATGCTGGTGTACATGTAAAGAGAAGGGCACACTTTACACTATTGGTGGGATTGCAAACTAACACAGCCTCTTTTGAAAGAAGTATGGAGAAGCCTTGAAACTCAAAATAGACCTTCCATTTGATCTCACAATCTCATTACTAGTTGTCTACCCAGCCAGAAAAAAAAAATATTTTATCATAAGGATATTTGTACTAGGTTGTTTATCACAGCTTAAATTACAAATGCCAAGATATGGAAGAAACCAAAGTGTCCATCGACCCTTGAATGGATTAATAAATGATGATATATGTATACCATGGAATACTATTTAGACATAAAAATGAAGGAGACTTTTACATCTTTTGTATCAACCTGGAGAGAGTTGGAGAACATTCTCTTTAGTAAAGTATCACAAGAATGGGAAAAAAAAGTATCCAGTGTATTCAATACTAATATGAAGCCAGTAGACCAACTAATACACACCCATGCAAGAGAAAATTTTAATTTTATTCAAGCTGATGGGACAGGAGATGAGGGAGAGGGAAGAGGAGTAGGGACAGAAGATCTCATCTAATGGGCACAATATAAGGGTATATGGCACATCTGCTGGGTGACGGACACAACTATAACAGGGACTTTACTTAACAAACTCAAACAATGTAACCTAATGGTTTGTACCCTCATATTAATTTGAAAATAAAATTAAATTAATGTTTACATGAAAAATAATAATCCTACATAAGAATTAATGTTTATTTTAATTATTAATCCTAAATAAAATTAATGTTTACATGAAAAATAATTAATAATCCTACATAAGAATTATTGTACGTAATAAAGTATATTTGCATATGAATATACAACTGGAAAAGTGCTTTTTACATGTATTAATCTTCACACCAACTAGTGAAGTACTTTTTTTTTTATGACTTACATATTTCAAATAAAGAAAATGAGGCTCTGGTGATCCTAAGTCAGTGAAAGACCTTTAGTCATCAAACATCATTCCATTTGGTCCAGCATGGTATTTTTACTAAAATGAAAAAGTAATCCTAGTCACTTTAAAGGGATTTTAAATCAAAAGTAAAACAAACCAAACTATTTTTAAAATTTAACAATATTTTCTAGTTAATTTAAATTTTTAATTAATATAGAACTTTGATACCTATATACAGTGACCTAGCTATGCCTATCAAGGTTTCTCCATGATGATTTCTGTGGAGTTCTCCATCATATGGCATGATCAGAGGAATGGGGATAGTCAGAGATACTGATGGGATGAAATTTGAGTTAGTCTCAAGTAAGGTGAGACGGTGAAGAGCAACTTCACAGAAAAAGGGAGTAAAATCTAGTAGCAGGTAATGACAACAAGAGAAAGTCAAAAGTGGGACTAAGAAAACCAAAGTTAAGAATGAGGATTGTTTGGCTAGAGAAAGAATACATCAGTGGTACATATGATAATGTAAATTCAATTAATACTGCTTACAGTTTCTAGCTAATTGTTATTTTTTAGGCTACAATGGCTATTTACTTCAGAGTAAAAAGTCCACAGCTTTTCCATTTTGAGCTGTTATTAATCTTTGTAAAATCTTTGAACTTTTTAGTGGTAAAAAAATTGTGCTTAAAAACCTGATATACATATATAGAAAATATAAAATTGATATTTACTGACCAAATGGTCTGGGACAGGTCACTGTACTTTTGTGGGTTTCTATGGAATGGAAATTTTAGGATCTGGGCTCTGGAGTAAGACCTAGTTAGAATCCAAGCTCTTCTACTTACCAGCTGTTTGATTTTGAACAAGATAATTAATCTCTCCATGTCTCAGTCTTCTTATCCATAAATTTCACAGTGTTGTTATTAGAAATAAATAACATACTGTAACCATCCAACAAAATTCAGAACTCCTCTAAGAGCCCAATTAACTGACATGATTATTATTTCTTTCAGTCCCTGTGCCAACAGGAGTTGGCAATTATTAGGCAAACACAGATTGCAAGCTTGGCTGGTAAATTCGACCAACACACACACAGTTATTGTGCAAGCAAGATTCATATCATAATACATAGAAAAAACTCACCTCCGCCTCAGTAAATAGTGTACTTCTTGTAATAATCTGTATTTATTAATAAGGAACATCCATGTCAACCTAAAAATGGATCTGCCACTGGCCCTTCAAAAGTGTAGAACCAATTAAACACAAAATTAGTGAGGCTGACATCAGGTAAATTATGTAACTAGAACAAGGTTAACGGCCAACCAACTGCTGTTTGATTAACAAACAAGCTGGATTGAAGTCTTGTCTATTGGCTTGAATAATGTCTCTAAATCTCAGATTGCTCATCTGTAAAATATGGATAATAATATCTATCATTCAAGGATTTTAGTAAACTTTAGAGATACCTAAAAAGTACTTTCCTGGATATAATAATAGATGTTCCATGAAGTAAGTCTTTACTGTTATAAACTGTATTTACCTTTTAAAAGTTAACTGAGGTGAAAGGTAATTTGTTTTATTTTAATCATACTTTTTGATGGATCCTTAATGAGAACTCTTCCAGTAAAATGAGAGTAGCCAGACACCATCTTAGTTTAAAGTAGTGAAATATCTAATCACTAAACATTTTCATCAAACAATATATATGCAAGCTTACTTAATTTTATCAAACTTTGCTTATTATATACTTTTTACAAATTGAAGTTTTGTGACAACCTTGAGCCAAACCAAGTCTATTGGCATCATTTTTCAAACAGTATGTGCCCACTGGGTGTCTGTGTCACATTTCAATAATTCTCACAATATGTTAAGCTTTTTCATTATGATTATATCTACTGTGGTGATCTGTGATCAGTGATCCTTGCTGTTACTATTGTAATTGTTTTGGGCACCACAAACCATGTCCATATAAGATGGAAAGTTTAACTGATAAATGTTGTGTGGTTTTGGTAATGACCAGCCATTACCTCATCTCTTCTCCTTTCCTTGAGCCTCTCTATTTCCTTGAGGGTACAAGAAACCAGGTTACACTGATTGCATTTGTTAGGTAAAGTCCCTCTTACAATTGTGTCTTGCCCCCAAGAGGTGTGTCACACACCAAGACCCCAACCCCTCTCTCCTTCCCTCTCTCTGCTCTTCCTTTTCCTCACCTCCTCCCTCCTTCTCTCTCTCTCTGCTCTCCCCTTCTCCCACCAGCCACCGTGTACCACAACCATATTGAATTTAGGCCAATTATTAATCCCACAATGAGCTACAAGTGTTCAGGCAGAGTCCCATGTCTCTCACTTTAAATCAAAAACTAGAAATGTTTGAGCTTAGGAAAGCATATTGAATGCTGAGATAAGCCAAATCTAGCCCTTTGAACTGAATAGTTAGCATATCATAAATGTAAGAGAAAAGTTCTTAAATAAATTAAGTGCTACTCCAGTGAACACATAAGTGATAAGAAAGCAAAACAGCCTTATTGCTCATATGGAGAAAGTTTTAGAGGTCTGGATAAAATATCAAAGCAGCCACTATATTCCCTTAAGCTAAAGCCTAATACAGAGCAAAGACCATTATTTTTAAATCTAGGAAGGCTGAGAAAGTTGAGGAAGCTGCAAAAAATGTGTGAAGCTACCAGAACTTGGCTCATGATGCTTGAGAATGTCATCTCTGAAGCACAAAATTATTACAAGATGAAGCAACAAATTCTGATGTAGAAACTATAGCTAGTTGTCCAGAAGATCTAGCTAAGATCATTAATGAAGGTAGCTACCCTAAATAAAATATTTTCAATGTAGACAAAACAGCTTTATACTGGAATAAGGTGACAGCTAGGACTTCCATAGCTAGAGAGGAGAAATCATTGCCTGTCTTCAAACCTTCAGATGGCAGGCTGACTATCGTATTAAAAGCTAATACAGCTGATTACTTTAAGTTGCAATCAGTGCTCACTGACCATTCTAAAATTCACAGGGCTCTTAAGAATTATGCTCCATCTATTCTAGCTGTGCTTTGTAAATGTAGCAACAAAGCCTGAATGACAGTACATTTGTTTATAGCGTGATTTACTGAATATGAAGCTCACTGTTGATACCTACTATGCAAAAGAAAAGATTCCTTTCAAAATATTACTGCTCATCAAAAGACGGAGCCACACCTATGAAGCATATGACAAGGGTACAAGTCAAATCTGTCAAGTGTAGAACATAAATGTCTTAGCACAATAGTCAAGTAAATGAGGAGAAAGCTATGTTGATTGGTTTGATGTAACCACGTCAGATTGTATAAAAAAAAATAACACATTATACCCCACATATGCATAAATGTATTCATGATACATGTGTATTTGACTTAATAAAAAAATTACTGCTCATCAACAATGCACCTATTCATCCAAAACTCTCATGAAGATGTTGTTAGATTAATGATTAAGATTAATCTAACATTTTAATCTTAATTAAGATTAAGATTGATGTTGTTTTCATGCCTAGTAACACAATATCCATTCTGCAGCCTATGGAATAAAAGATAATTCTGGCATTCACGTCTTATTATTTATGGAATACATTTTGTAAGCATTGCTATCAGATCCTCTGGTGGATCTGGGCAAAGTAAATTAAAAGCCTTCTGAAAAGGATTCACCATTCTAGATGCCATTAATACCAATCATTATTCATAAAAGGAGGCCAAAATATCAACATTAATAGGAGTTTGGAAGTTAATTAAAACCCTCCTGGACAACTTTGAGGGTTCCAAAATTCACAGGAGATAGTAAAGGCAGATTTGGTGGAAATAGCAAAAGAACTAAAAGTAAGTGGGGCCTGAATATGTGAATGAATTGCTGAAATCTCATGATAAAACTTGAACAGATTACTAGTTGCTTACTATGAATGAGCAAAGAAAATGGCTTCATGATATGAAATCTTCTCTCCATGAAGATGCTGAGGACATTGTCAAATTAACATCAAAGGACTTAGAATATTACATAAACTTATCTGATAAAGCAGTGACAGGATTTGAGAGGACTGACTACAATTTTGAAGGAAGTTATGCAGTGAGTTAAATGTTATCAAGCAGCATCACATACTACAGATAAATATTTTATGGAAATGAAATGGCCTTTAAATTGACAAATATCACTATTGTCTTATTTTAACAATTGCCACAGCCACCCCAACGTTTATCAACCATAACTCTGATTAATCATCAGCCATCAATAGTGAGGCAAGACACTTCAACAGCAAACAGATTATGACTTTTTTTCTCAGACATAATGTTATTATACACTTAATAGACTATACTACAGTGTAATATCATGGGTCATTATGAAAATTTTGAGATACACAAAAGAAAATCTGTCCAGACAGAAACAAAAAAAATCCCTCCTAGCAACACTTGATAAGTCAAGCAAGTTGTAACTTGCACAGGTGAATCAGAAAGTATACTGTAGACTGTGTTTCTTGGAAGTAAAATAATTGACCAAACACAATTTGTTTCAAAACTTTCATAGTGACCTATGTATATTCACTAAGAAACAAGAAAATTCTTATGATTTTATTTCTTGCTATACTTGCTTTATTGAATTAGTGGATCCAAACTCACAATGTCTATAAGTGTGTGTCTGTTTGTATAATGAAATCAATGATAATTCTTAAATTTATATTAGCCAAATTTTTCACTTAATCTTGAGTTTTTCAACAAGGAAACAAAAACAAATGCTCTCAGCTTTTATTTCTTCCCTGCCATCAGAGGGTGGTAATGCTAAGTAAGAATTTGAGGAAACAATTAGAAAAAAAAATAAAGAAAATTAACATATATTGAACTCCCATTATGTGCCATGAAATCTATATTATCTCATCTTAGCAGTACAACATTCCTAAAGCATGCAAATTCTTTCTGTCCTCATTTTATGGTTGGGGAATTGAGCTTAACACCTGACTTAATAAGATTAAGTCACATAACTAACAGTGGCTTAGACAGAAATTGAAATGAATACTTTGCTCTTTTCCTCATAAGAGTTTGTATTGGGATTTCTGAACACTTGGAGATCTGAGATAATCAGCCTCAGATTAGCGGGGCAACAACAGTGGCAATTTTACTTCTGGGACAATGTGTGTTCTGTACTTAGCCATAGTGTTAGCTGGCCTGACTCTAAATATGTGGACCCATATTCTTTCCTAATTCCTGTTAACTCTCATAAATCAGTCAGAGCTAGATGTGCTGTCCATTGTTCTCTTCAGCCTACTTGTCCTGAGGATTTGCTAATTTGATTATTTTATTCTTCCAATATTGATCCACACATCATGCACTAAGCCTTTTCTGGTCCTGTTCCATGAAGCACAATGATTTTCCGTCAAGTTTTAATTCTGCAATGCACTCAACTAGATCAACATCACCTTCTCCTTGGTATTTATCTATCCAGATTTCCTTATTAGACTTTAAAATTAGATTTGCCTGTTGCCTGAAGCAGGGCATTATTTCCTGAAGTGGTGGAATAATTTTACTACTTTCTCAAGGAAGCTGTATACGTAGCTACAGCTCAATTTTCAAATAATAGGTACCATATAACCTAAGTGTGATGCAGTTCAGTGGTTTCAAATGTAGATCCACTCCACAAAAAGTCATATTATAATAATTATTAATTTAAGAATTCTTGACTTTGTGGAGAGTATTTTAAAATATTTTTAAAATTTATTTCTTTGGGAAAGCATAATGTGAATAAAAGGTGATAAGATTGATAAGAGTGGAAAGTGAATTAAATGATATGAAATCAGGTCAGATGCACTGTATTATAGCATTTCAAGAAATGACACTTGAGAAATTAAATGTCACTTTTTCTATGAAGGTCTTTTTTTTCTTCTCTGTTATCCTATTCAATGACAACTATAAGTCTGATCTATTAGATCCCAAACAAAGCAAGTATAATTCAAAAAATATGCCAGTGGAATCAGCTAACATATTTGACAGGAGGCATTATGGCATGGGTGGTTGAGCAGCAGAGTAAGAGTAGGGAGATTCAGCCTTACCAAGAGACAGATTCAGTCAAGTCTTAAGAACAGAAGTCTGTAGTTACGTAAAGAACAGCCAGTAGAAAATAATGGGCAGCCTTCTTTCAGCTTGGGTTGTGATTCAAGTTAACTTGAGAAGGTATCATAGATGAGGAAGAAATATTCAAGAATAAAGGAAAACTTAAGCTTTCTTATTTTTGTCAACCTCATCATTTTATTTTATTTTATTTTATTTTTATTAAATCATAGCTGTGTACATTAATGCAGTCATTGGGTACAATGTTCTGGTTTTATATACAATTTGAAATATTTTCATCAAACTGGTTAACATAGCCTTTATTTTCTTACTTATTGTTAAGACATTTATATTCTACATTTAGTAAGTTTCACATATACCCTGGTAAGAGTACTGTAGGTGTGGTCCCACCAATTACCCTTCCTCTGCCCATTCTCCTCCCTCCCCTCTCCTTCCTTTCCCCATATTCTTGGGCTATAATTGGGTTATAGCTTTCATATTAAAGCTATAAATTAGTTTCATAGTAGGGCTGAGTACACTGGATACTTTGTTTTTCCATTCTTGAGATACTTTGCTAAGAAGAATATGTTCCAGCTCCATCCATGTATATCATAATACCTAACAATTTAGATTTTACCATATGCTAGTCACTCTGTGAAGCACTTTATGTAGATTATCTCAATCATTAAAAACTATCATATATGTTTTCAGATAAGAAAATACAGATCATAAAGGATAGGTGACCTATTCACAGTCACATAGCACTTGGGTAGTAAAATAAAGACTTCAAGTCTAGGTATTCTGACTCCAGAATCTGTTCTTGTTAGTACTATGCTATGTTGGTTTTTAAGTGTAAGCATAAGGAAAGAAATAAGGAGATAAGGGCTCAGAAAACCTGGAAAGAGTTATAATTGATGGACTATGATCTTAGAGGAATAGTAAAGGAAAGGCAGGAAGTATTTGACTTAAATAGTAAAAGGAAACTTAATTCCCATTTCTTTTTACTTTTTCTTTTTTTATTTTTATTAAATCATAGCTGTGTACATTAATATGATCATGGGGCACCATACACTTGGTTCATAGATCGTTTGACACATTTTCATCACACTAGTTAACATAGCTTTCATAGCATTTTCTTAGTTATTTTGCTAAGACCTTTACATTCCACATTTACTAGGATTCACATATACCCTTGTAAGATGCACCACAGGTGTAATCCCATTAATCCCCCTCTCTCCACCTACCTCCCCCCTACCTCCCCTCCCTTTCTCCCTTCTCCCTATTCTTAGGTTGTAACTGGGTTGTAGCTTTCATGTGAAGGTCCTACATTAGTTTCATAATAAGGGTGAGTACATTGGGTACTTTTTCTTCCATTCTTGAGACACTTTACTAAGAAGAATATGTTCCAGCTCCATCCATGTAAACATGAAAGAGGCAAAGTCTCCATCTTTTTTTAAGGCTGCATAGTATTCCATGGTGTACATATACCACAATTTATTAATCCATTCGTGGATCGATGGGCACTTGGGCTTTTTCCATGACTTAGCATTTATGAATTGGGCTGCAATAAACATTCTGGTACAAATATCTTTGTTATGGTGTGATTTTTGCTCTTCTGGGTATATGCCCAGTAGAGGGATTACAGGATTGAATGGCAGATCTATTTTTAGATCTCTAACTGTTCTCCATATATCTTTCCAAAAGGAATGTATTAATTTGCATTCCCACCAGCAGTGCAAAAGTGTTCCCTTTTCTCCACATCCACGCCAACATCTCTGGTCTTGGGATTTTGTGATATAGGCTAGTCTCACTGGAGTTAGATGATATCACAAAGTAGTTTTCATTTGCATTTCTCTGATGATTAAAGATGATGAGCATTTTTTCATATGTCTGAAGGCCATGCGCCTGTCTTCTTCAGAGAAGTTTCTCTTCAAGTCCCTTGCCCAGCCAACAATGGGATCCCTTGTTCTTTTCTTACCAATGAGTTTGAGTTCTCTGTGGATTCTGGTTATTAAACCTTTGTTGGAGACATAACCTGCAAATATCTTCTCCCATTCTGAGGGCTGTTTGCTTGCTTTACTTACTGTGTTCTTGGCTGTGCAAAAGCTTTTTAGTTTGATCAAGTCCTAGTAGTGTATTTTTGAAGCAGTTTCAATTTCCCAGGGGCTCCTTCTCATAAAAAACTCGCCCAACCCAATTTCTTCAAGGGTTTTCCCTGCACTCTCTTCTAGTATTTTTATAGTTTCATGTCTTAGGTTTAAATCTTTAATCCAGTGAGAGTCTATCTTAGTTAATGGTGAGAGGTGTGGGTCCAGTTTCAGTCTTCTACAGGTTGCCAGCCAGTTCGCCCAGCCCCATGTGTTAAATAGGGAATCTTTTCCCCACTGAATGTTTTTAATTGGCTTGTCAAAGATTAAATAACGGTAAGTAGCTGGATTCATCTCTTGGTTCTCTATTCTATTCCAGACATCTACTTCTCTGTTTTTGTGCCAATACCATGCTGTTTTGATCACTATTGATTTGTAGTATAGTCTGAGGTCTGGTAGCGTGATTCCTCCTGCTTTGTTTTTATTTTTGAGTAATGTCTTGTCTATTCGAGGTTTTTTCTGATTCCATATAAAACGAAGTCTTGTTTTTTCAAGATCTTTAAAGAATGACAGTGTTGCTTTAATGGGGATTGCGTTGAAATTATATATTGTTTTGGGTAGTATAGACATTTTAACAATGTTGATTCTTCCCAACCATGAGCATGGTATATTTTTCCATTTGTTAACATTCTCAGCTATCTCTTTTCTTAGAGTTTCATAGTTCTCTTTATATAGCTCTCCAGAATGCACCTCAATTTATAAGAGAAACTGTAACAGACATGAGCAACTTGATTTCCTCCAACTCTATAATAGTCGGAGATTTTAACACTCCTTTGGCAGTGATGGATCGATCCTCCAACAAAAAGCTGAGTAAAGAAATTCTAGATTTAAATTTAACCATCCAGCCTTTAGATTTAGCAGACATCTACAGAACATTTCATCCCAACAAAACTGAATACACATACTTCTCATCAGCCCACGGAACTTACTCCACAATCGATCACATCTTAGGTCACAAGTAACCTCAGTAAATTTAAAGGAATAGAAATTATTCCATGCATCTTCTCGGACCATCATGGAATAAAACTTGAGATGAGTAACAGCAGGAATCTGCATACACATACAAAAAAATGGAAGTTAATAACCTTATGTTGAATGATAGCTGGGTCAGAGATGAGATCAAGAAGGAAATTCCCATTTCTTAAATAAGAAGAGGAGGGAGTAATCAAAACAAAAAAGGAGAGAGATTGATTTTGAGATGGAGAGAATGGATCTTGAGGAACCATACTATGTGTAATTCAAGTAGGAAGTCAAAATCTGAAAATTTTTGGATTGTAATTGCGTATTGGTATAGGAAGTCTATAAAAACACATGGATCATTAAATATAATGAGTGCCTGCTAAAGCTAGTGAAGACAGATTTGCAGTAAACATGATGAACATGGTTTGATAACTTTCTCCATGTAAATCCCTAGACCTCATGAAAGAGTCTATGAAAGGCAAGAGGGTTAGCTAGGAAAGAATAAAAAAATATATAAAGTCAAAGGAGTGAGAGACTCTAGAAAAGGAATAAACTCCTAATTAAATTGTGTGACAATGTAATTTAGGCTGAAACTACAATAAGGTACTAAACTAGATGGGAATATGAGAGAGAAATGTGAAATACAAATGCAGCCAAAGAAGGTGGACAGAGATAATGAAAAGGTAAAAAATAAAAAAAAGGACTTTAATTTGAGATTAGATACAGAAATTTCATTATGTGAGGTTTTAAAAATGGAGTGCTCCCTACAGATGACAAGATATAAAACGCATGACATTTTACACTATAGTAGAAAGTCCTATTGTTTTGAAGATTGCTCCTAAGGATCTCCATGATCTGCAATTCACCAATCTCTGGTCTTTTAAACACACCTTACTAATGTTCTCTACAGTCACAATAGTTTTATGGCAGTTATTTAAATATGACCCCATCTTCTCAGAAGGATCTTAGCCCTTTACAAATATTTGAGTGACTTATTAACACGCATTATTCTAAGTGTGGGGGCTATAACAATGAGCAAAACAAAAAGGTCCCTGCCCTCTTGGGGCTTACATTTTAACAGAGGAAATATTATCAATAAAATAAGTTATAAAGATACCATTACTAATTGTTATAAGTGTGGTGAAAGAAAAGAACAGAGTACAATGAGAAACTGGAATATTCTATTACCCTCATACTCCCTCTTCCAATACACACAGCAAAATCCAGTTAATTTTTCAGGTTCAAATTTACTTAAATATCACTTATTCAATGAATCTGTTTTTTGACCCTCTAGACTAGGTGAGAGCTCCAGGTCATACACTATCATTGTACTTCCACTTGGCCTACAGAGCGTGAAACCATCTGGTCCCGGGCTTTTCTTTGTAGGGAGGTTTTGTATGGTTGATGCTATTTCCGAACTTGATATGGGCCTGTTCAACATTTCCACTTGATTATTGCTAAGTCTTGGAAAGTGACATGCTTCCAAGTATCAGTCAATTTCCTTCATATTTTCATATTTCTGAGAATACAGTTTCTTGTAATATTCATTAAGGATTTTTTTGATTTCTGAGAAGTCTGTTGTTATTTCGTCTTTGTTGTTTCTGGTTGATGAGATTAGAGATTTTACTCTTTTTTTCCTGATTAAGTTGGCCAAAGGTTTATCTATTTTATTGACCTTTTTGAAAAAACAGTTTTTTTATTTATTGATCTGTTGTATTATTCTTTTGTTTTCAATTTAATTTAATTCTGCTCTAATTTTGGTTATTTCTTTTCTTCTACTGGGTTTGGGGTTGGAATGTTCTTCCTTTTTCAGTTGCTTGAGATGTCCCATTAAGTTGTTTACTTCCTCTCTTTCCGTTCTCTTGAGGAAGGCTTGCAGTGCTATAAATTTCCCTCTTAGAACGGCCTTTGCGGTGTCCCAGAGGTTCTGATAGTTCGTGTCTTCATTGTTGTTTTGTTCCAAAAAATTAGCAATTTCTTTCTTAATCTCATCTATGACCCAGCTATCATTCTGCATAAGGTTGTTTAACTTCCATGTTTTTGTGTGAGTATGCAGATTCCTGTTGTTACTCAGCTCAAGTTTTATTCCATGGTCGTCCGAGAAGATGCATGGAATAATTTCTATTCCTTTAAATTTACTGAGGTTAGACTTGTGACCTAAGATGTGATCGATTGTGGAGTAAGTTCCGTGGGCTGATGAGAAGTATGTGTATTCAGTTTTGTTGGGATGAAATGTTCTGTAGATGTCTGCTAGATTCAAATGTTGGATGGTTAACTTTAAATCTAAGATTTCTTTGCTCAGCTTCTTGTTGGTGGATCAATCAAACACTGCCAAAGGAGTGTTGAAATCTCTGAATATTATGGAGCTGGTGGAACTCAAGTTGCTCATGTCTGTTAGAGTTTGTCTTATAAATTGAGGTGCATTCTGGTTGGGTGCATAGACATTAAAAATTGCAATCTCATCATATTGATTGTTACATTAACAAATATGAAGTGACCATTCTTGTCCTTTTTTACTTTTGTTGGTTTAAAGCCTATTGTATCTGCAAATAAAATTGCAACAACTGCTTTTTTCTGATTACCATTTGCCTGAAATATGAATGACCGTCCTTTCACCCTGAGTCTGTATTTGTCTTTTAAGTTAAGATGTGACTCTTCTATGCAACAAATGTCTGGCCTGAGTTTTTGTATCCAGTCAGTTAACCTATGCCTCTTTAGAGGACAGTTTAAGCCATTCACGTTAATGGAGAATATTGATAAGTCTGTTGAAGTTTTGGGTATCTAGTTTTTCAAAAGTCCAGTGGGCACTTTTAATCCTTTCGCCAGTGTGGAAATTGGAGTTTGATCCAAAGTTTCTGAGTGAATTTACTTTTGTGGTATACGATTGGGTTGGTCCTTATGGAGGATATTTCTGAGAATATCCTGAAGAGCTGGTTTGGTTATGGCAAATTTCTTCAACATATGAATGTCATTAAAGTATTTAATTTCTCCATCATAAATGAAACTCAGTTTAGCCGGATACAATATCCTGGGTTGAAAGTTATTTTGCTTTAAGAGATTAAAAGTCGGTGACCACCCTCTTCTGGCTTGAAACGTTTCAGCAGAGAGATCTTCAGTCATTCTAATATTCTTCCATTTGAAGGTAATGGTTTACTTTCTCCTGGCTGCTTTAAGGATTTTCTCCTTCATATTATCTTTAGTGAAGTTAATTATGATATGCCTGGGGGATGTCTTATTGGGGTTGAGTCGTGCTAGGGTTCTACAGCTGTCTGCTATCTGAATTTCACAATCTCTAGGCATGTCTGGAAAATTCTCTGTCATAATTTCATGCAGAAGGGACTCTGTGCCCAGCGAGGCCACTTCATCTCTTTCTGGAACTCCAATGATTCAGATATTCGCCTTCTTCGAATTATCCCAGAGCTCTCGGAGAGTTATCCGTTTTTGCTTTCCATTTCTCTTCCTCTTTGAGAGTTTGGGAGCGTTCAAAGGCTGTATCTTCAATGTCAGAAATGCTTTCTTCTGCTTGCTCCATTCTGTTGCTGATGGATTCTACTGTATTTTTCATATCTTTGAGGGCTGCAAATTCTTGCTTCAGTGTGTCTAAGTCTTTGGTGGTTTTGTCTTTAAATTCATTAAATTCTTGAGACAACTTTTGAATTTCTCCTTGAATTCCTAATTCCACTTTGTTAATCTTGTCTGCTATCCAAATTCTGAATTCGATTTCTGACATCTCTGCCAGTTGTTTATGAATGGTATCTTCAATTACATCTGCCATATCTTTCTTTGGGGGGGTTGATCTATTCTGGTTATTCATGTTACCAGAGTTTTTCCACTTGTTCCACCGCATGGTTGTTTTACTCCATTGGATTCTTTCCCCTGCAGCTTTGTCGAGGGCCTGTACAGTGTTGTGGCCTGAGAAATTGGGACCCTGTCTGGTGTGGTGGGGCTAAGTGGTTCTGTCTTGTTTTCAGCTGGTTTCTGTTCCACCCTAGTGAATCAGATACTCTGGATGGAAATTTCAGCTGTGGAGAAATATAAACAATTAAGTCACCCCACCCCCACCAGCAAACAATTGGAAAATAAAAATCAAACCTTCCTACCACTGTGCACCCAGGGCACCACCTGATTTATCCTCAGGCAACTGGTTCAGTTCAAAAAGTCCAAATCAATTGTCTCAGTCTGCACCTGTCTCAAGTGAGAGAGTTTAAGAGGTCTCTGGGAACTGGATCACAGGGGTCTGGTGACAACTCTGGTGTGGCTTGCTCCAATGCTGCGTGGAGTCTGGAGCAGCCACCCAGCCAATAGATCAGTATGGGAAGGTTTCTGCCTCCTTCCCCACCTTGCACCACTGTCACACCCAGTCACTGATAGCCCTGCAGTTGGCTTACCCAGTTGCCTGTAGTGAATCGGTACTCCAGGAGTTTGCACCTGCCTGAAACACAAGGAAGTCTCCCAGGCTGCTGCGCTCTGCCTCTCTCTAGCAGGAGGAGGTGAGGCCTGACAACCTCGAGCGCTTGATGAAGGTTGGGTGTTTTCACTCAGGTCCAGTCTCGCCCCTGATTAATGTTACTGACAGAACAGAACAGAACAACTCTGCAGTTCCCCTGCAGAAGAGAAGCTGAATTGAGTTCCAAATCAGCTTGTCTTTGCTCTTGTATTAGGCTGATGATCCCCTGAGGGCCAGGTGCATCTTAGGTTTAGTAAAGCAGACCTCTGGGTCAGCACCGCCCTGGGAGTTTCCCCAGTTTGCAAGTTGGAGTAGCCTCAGGCAAATCCTATACTCAGAGTCTCTGGTTGCCCTGGGAGACAGGTGGTGTGGCTTCAGAATATTCAGTAGTGAGCCGTATTGCTAGCCAAAGAGGTCTGCTGTTTTATAGCTCAGGCAAATGCTGATCCAGTGTAGCTCCCTTCTGGCCAACCGTCCTCTCTCTGCTCCTGTATCCCAGAGTCAGCACCAACAGGCTGCAGCCCAGCACTGTCTATACACCTTGAGCAATCACCCAAGATTCTGAACCCCTGGGGAACAGGCCTCCAGACCATAGAGCGAGAGCAGAGGGGAATGTGGGGAACGCTGGTAGCCTGGGGTTGTGGGCAGAGAACACACAGCTTTACACAGTTTTATGCCTGGCTGTATTGTCACCAAAAGATAGCTGTCGCACTGTGCCTTAGTGAACTGCCACTCCGGTGCTGTCCCCTCTCCGCCAACCGGGACAGGCCTCCAGACCTCAATGTGCATGAAGTTGAGCACTGGGAGCTCAGAATTCCAGGTAGAGACCATATACAGTTTATACAGTTTTATGCCTGGCAGGAGGACTCCGTGGCACCCTAGTAGGGGAGGTAGGTCCAGTTTTTAGAGGGTCTCTCACATGGAGTGTAGTGGGAGGAGTTTTGTACTCTGCCCAATTGATTGTGGGGCACTCTGAGTTGTTCTCATGGGGGAGGGGACTCCTGTCATCTTGTGATGGATTTTGTACCCTTTGTTTGTATCCTTGTGGTCACAGCTCGCCTCAGCAGGGTTGACGTACGTTCTTCAACCTTCTCTCTTAGTGAAGCTCAAATCCACCAGGTTACTTGCTGAATTTTTGTCCTTTAACTCTCCTACTGGACAGGAGGCTCTATGGAATGCTGGCTTCAGTCAGCCATCTTGTCTCCTCCCCCCAGTTGCTGGGGATTTCAATACTCCTCTGGTAGTACTGGACAGATCATCCAAGCAGAAACTAAGCAAAGAAGCAATAGACTTAAGTACAACCCTAGAGCAAATGGACTTACTAGACATATATGGAACATTATATCTTAATAAAACTAAATATACATTCTTCTCATCATCCCCCTGATCATCCTACAAAAGTGATCATATCTTAGGATACAAATGAAAACTTAACAAATTTGAAACAATATAAATTATTCCTGATATCTTCATAGACCATCATGAAATAAGAGTAGAACTCAACACCAACAGAAATAATCATACCTACATAAAGTCATGGAAACTGAAATCCTTATGTTGAATGACAGCTTGGTTAAGGAAGAGATAAAGAAGAAAATTATTATATTTCTTGAACAAAACAAAAACAAAGTCACAAGATATCACAAACTATGAAATACTACAAAGGCAGTTGTAAGAGAGAAATATATAGCATTAGATGTCTCCAATCAGGGAACAAAAAGACTGCAATTCAACAACCCATTGCCCTATTTCAAGGAACTACAAAAGAAAAAACAATTCAACCCCAAACTTAACAGGAAAAATAAATAGCCAAAAATCGGAGCTGAATTAAATGAAACCTAGAACACAAGAATCATTCAGGGATCAGTGAAACAAAGTTCATTTGTTGAAAATATTAATAAAATAAATAAATCCTTGACCAGACTAACAAGAAACAGAAAAGCAAAATTTATAATAACCTCAACCAGAATCAGAAAATGGAAAATAATGACAGATACAACAGAAATATAAAACATTCTCAAAAATGACTACCAAAAAATTCTATATTTAAGATTTGAAAAGGAAGATGAAACGTACTAAAACCTGGAAACAGCCACCTTCCTACACTCAGCCAGAAAGTATTAGAAATATTAGATAGACCTACATCAAGCATTGAAATTGCATCAACAATACAAAATCTTCCAAAAAAGCAAAAGCCCTGGGCCACATTGTTTCACACCAGAATTCTACCTATCTTCAAAGAATAACTAGTACCTATACTGCATAACCTATCCCAAAACATAAAGTAGGAAAGAACCTTCCCATCATGGCCTACGAAGCAAATATCACACTGATTCCAAAACCAGGAAATAACCCAACAAAAAAGAAAAACTACAGGCCAGTATCACTAATAAATATCAGGACAAAAATATACAATAAGATCCTTGCAAACAGAAAACAGCTACACACTAAAAAAATCTTATGCAACATGATCAAATGGTTTTATTTCAGGGAGCAAAGTTGACTCAACATACATAAATCCATAAATGTAATTCACTACATAAATAACATCAAAAGCAAAGACCATATGATTCTCTCAATTGATTAAGAAAAGGAATTTTGGGGGCGGAGCATGATGGTGTATGGGATGGATGTGTAGCCCACCTCTCCCAAGTCATCAGGTGAGAGGAAGGGGGTGTCTGGACCATTTCCCCAAGTGGATTATTGGTGTGGACAGACAGCTGGAGATGCATAGCAAATTGGCAGATTGCTGTACATGAAGTGTAATTTAAAACCACAGATTCTGTTGTAGAGATTTTCCCTGCTTGGCCATGCTGGCCAGCAGGTCACTCCCTCATGGAGGACAGCAGCTTGCAATTCCTGGCAAAACCCAACTGACGAAAATTTATTCCTAAGCAGAACTTGGCACCCAAAAGTAGAGCCACTCAGAATCATCAGGAACTAAGCAACCTGATGGAAAATTGAAGGGAATGGAATCCCACCCGGGAAACAGACATTTTGAATTGTCCAAAATGGTGGGCACCTTCCCCCAAAACTACAGGAATGATTAAATAGACCAGACTGTTCTGGGTTGGGAATATTGGTGTGGGCTGGCAGTTCAGGCTGTTCGGTGAGTTGGTGGGTGACTGGACTCAAAAGTCCAGATTCAAAAGTGAGACTCTGAGCAACAAAAACTGAGTATAAGTTCTCCATGCACCGCAGCCGTAGCGGCAGCGAGACCCAGCAGCAGCCAGCACCCTCCCCCATGGCTGATTGCAGTTGCCAGTTTGCAGGAGAACACAGGAGCAAAGTGGAAAGATTTGTGAAGCGTGGACTCCTGCACTGAGTTGGGAGGTCAGATAGGAGTGCTGTCTGGAACAAAGCAGGTGAGGTTGCAAAACAATTAGGTAAAAAACTTTTACAGAAACTCCAAAATGGTGATCAGCCAGGTAGGGTGGTTACCATGGTAACAGTATAAACTGTGAATCAGGTATAAGCCTGGGAACTACTCACAGCACCACCTGGTGTCCAGAAGGTACATTGAATTATAAACATATTCCTACAAAAGTTGATCCCTACATCATACATATAGATGTATATTTCTTCATATATAAAAGAATAATATTTTTGTGGTTGGTGCATTTTTTTTCTTTTTTTTCTCATCATTTTCTTGGAAGAAATATCATTAATTTTTATTATTTTTTATATTTTTTATATATTTTTTCTATTTTTGATTTTTCTTTCTTCTTTCTTAACATTTTTATAAACACCACTTTTTTTTCCTCCTCTCTTCCTCTTCTTCCCTTCTTATGGTTTCTGAGAGTGCTAACATTAGATTTCTAGAGGGTTTTTTTGTTTGTTTGTTTTGTTTGTATGTTTTTTACCTTTTTTCTATTATTTTATGATTATCATTATTTTTATTGCAGCTTGTTCTTGTTCTTTCTGTTGTCTGTATGTCTATGTGTTTCAGATTGTTTGTACATCTGTGGGCTTGTGTGTCTAGTAGCCTTTTATCTGTTTATTTGCTCATTTGGTCTCAATGAGTTTGGTGTTTTGACCTACAATCATGAGCTCCCAGCACTTCCCTCTACTCTCACTCTGAGGGCTGGTGGCCTGTCTCCCAGGAGTCCAGATTCTTGGGTTATTTCTTGAGGGGTGTGGACAGGTCCTGGACTGCAGCTAGTCAGTGATGATTCTGTGGCACGGGAGTGAGGAGACGACAGTCGGCTGATAGGGAATCACAACAGAGTGGCAGTGCCTTGAGGCACAGAGCAGCAGCCATTTTTGGCAACCATAGGGCCCACCCCAGATATTCTGAAGCCACAACCCCTGTCTCCCTGGAAAACCAGAGGAGGCCGGGCATCTTCTCAGATGGCTACCACCGCAGAACTGATCTGGGACTGAAATACAGGTCCCGTGAGTAAAGGGTTTACCTGTGGTGGTACCAGCCTGGGTGGAGCACAGGGAGTAGAAAATGCACATGCAGTGCCAGCAGACACCTAGGGTAGGGCTCACCAAGAGGACCGCTTCACTGAGCCTAAGACACACCCGGCCCTCAGGGGATCATCAGCCTATAGACAAAGGAAGGCAGTAGGCTAGAGCTGACCATGCTGTGAATACAAACCTGCAGGAGTAAAGACAGGGCCTGAGGCGCAGACTCTGGGAAGTCAAAACAGCTTCTCTTCTGCAGAGGAATTTAGCAGGGACAGAAACAAATTCCCACAAAGTTGTTCTGTTCTGTCAGTAACATCAATCAGGGGCAGGGCTGGAACTGAGTGAATACCCCCCATCCTCCATCAAGCACCCGAGGTTGTCAGGCTTCACCACACTCTGCTGGATAGAGGCAGAGAGCAGTGGCCTGGTTGAGCAGATACAGATTCCCTTGTCATTCAGGCAGGTGCAAACCCCTGGAGTATATGCTCACGGGAGGCAACTGAGTCACAGACCTGTGGGGCTATCAGTGACTGGGTATGACAGAGGTGCAAGGTGGGAAAGGAGGCATCAATCTTCCCAGACTAATCTATTTGCTGGGTGGGTACTACTGACTTCACGGAGCACTGGAACAAGTCATATGTGAACTGTTACCAGAACCCTGTGATCCAGTTCCCAGAAACCTTTGAAACTCTCACACCTGAGACAGGTGCTGACTGAGACAATTGATTTGGACCTTTTGAACTGACTCAATCGCCTGAGGACAGTTCAAGTGGTGCCCTGGGTGTGTGGTTGTAGGAAGGTTTGATTTTCCTTTTCTAATTGTTGCCTGCGGTGGGTGGGGTGACTTAAGTGCTGATTTTTCTCCATAGCTGAGACTTCAAACCAGAGTAACTGTTTCACTAGGGTCAAGAAAAGAACAGCTGAAAACAGCACAGAAACATTTAGCCCCAACACGCCAAATAGGTCCCCAGTTTCTCAGGCCATAGCATTGTACGGGTCCTCAACAAAGCTCCAGGGGAAAAGTCAAATGGTATAAAATAATCATGGGTCATAATCAGTGGAAAAACTCTAGTAACAAGAATAACCAGAATAGACCACCCACCCCCAAGGAAAGATGTGGCAGACGTAACTGAAGATCCCATTCATAAACAGCTGGCTGAGATGTCAGAAATCAAATTCAGACTTTGGATTGCAAATAAGATTAATAGAATGGAAAAAAATTTGGAACTAAAAATTCGAAGAGCAATTCAAAAGTCAGAATTAGAAATTCGAGGAGAAATTCAAAAGTTGTCTCAAGAATTTAATGAATTTAAACACAAAACGACCAAAGATTTTGATGCACTGAAGCAAGAATTTGCAGCCCTCAAAGATCTAAAAATACAGTAGAATCCCTCAGTAACAGACAGGAGCAAGCAGAAGAAAGGATTTCTGACATTGAAGACAGAATGTCTTGCCTGAATCACAAGGAAATCTGACAGCTTTGAACACTCCCAAACTCTCAAAGAGGAAGAGAAATGGAGAGAAAAAAACACAGAACATTCCCTCACAGAGCTCTGGCATAATTCGAAGAAGACTAATATCTGCCTCATTGGAAACCCTGAAAGTGATGAATGGCCTTGCAAGGCACAGAGGCCCTTATCCATGAAATTACAAAAGAGAACTTTCCAGACATGCCAAGAGATTCTGAAATTCAGAAAGCAGAAAATTTCAGAAACCCAGCACAACTCAATCTGAATAAGACATCCCCCAGGTATGTCATAATTAACTTCACTAGCGTTAATATGAAAGAGAAAATTGTGAAAGCAGCCTGAAGTAAAAAATCCATTACCTACAAAGGGAAGAATATTAGAATGACTGCACATCTCTCTGCTGAAACTTTTCAAGCCAGAAGAAGATAGTCATTAACTTTTAATCTCCTAAAAAAAAAATAAGTTTCACCTGCGGATCCTGTATCCAGCTAAACGGAGTTTCATTTATTCTGGAGAAATTAAATACTTTAATGACATTCATATGTTGAAGAAATTTGCCACAACTAAACCAACTCTTCAGGATTTTCTCAGACCTATCCTCCATAATGACCAGCCCAATCCTCTACCACAAAAATAAACTCACTCAAAAACTTTTGATCAAACTCCAACTTCCACAATGGTGAAAGGATTAAAAATGTCCACTAGATTTTCGAAAACCTGGATACTCAAAATTTTACCAGACTTATCAATATTCTCCATTAATGTGAAAAGCTTAAACTGTCCTCTAAAGAGGCACAGGTTAGCTTACTGGATACAAAAACTTAGGCCAGATATTTGCTGCATACAAGAGTCACATCTTACCTTAAAAGATAAATATTGACTAAGGGTGAAAGGATGGTCGTCCATATTTCAGGCAAATGGTAGCCAGAAAAAAGCAGGTGTTGCAATTCTATTTCCAGACACAATAGGCTTTAAACCAACAAAGTTAAGGAACGATAAGAATGGACACTTCATATTTGTTAAGGGTAATACTCAATATAATGAGATTTCAATTATGAATATTTATGCACCCAACCAGAATGTGCCACAATTTATAAGAGAAACTCTAACAGACATGAGCAACTTGATTTGCTCCAGCTCCAGAATAGTCGGAGATTTCAGCAGTCATTTGGCAGTGTTGGATAGATCCTCCAATAAGAAACTGAGCAATGAAATTTTAGATTTAAACCTAACCATCCAACATTTGGATTTAGCAGACATCTATAGAACATTTCATCCCAACAAAACTGAATACACATACTTCTCATCAGCCCACGGAACATACTCCAAAATTACATCTTAGGTCACAAGTCTAACCTCAGTAATTTAAAGAATAGAAATTATACCTTGCACCCTCTCGGACCACCATGGAATAAAAGTTGAACTCAGTAACAACAGGAATCTGCATACTCAGGTAAAAACATGGAAGTTAAATAACCTTCTGCCAAATGATAGCTGGGTCAGAGATGAGACCAAGAAGAAAACTGCCAAATTTTTGGAACAAAATGACAATGAAGACATGAATTATCAGAACCTCTGGGATACAGCAAAGGCAGTCCTCAGACGGAAATTAATAGCACTGAAAGCCTTCCACAAGAGAACGGAAAAAGAGGAAGTTAACAATTTGATGGGACATCTCAAACAACTGGAAAAGGAAGAACATTCCAAGCCCAAACCCAGTAGAAGAAAAGAAATAACCAAAATTACAGCAGAATTAAATGAAATCAAAAACAAAAGAATTATACACCAGATAAATAAATCAAGAAGTTGGTTTTTTGAAAAGGTCAATAAAATAGATATAACTTTGGCTAACCTAACCAGGAAAAAAAGAGTAAAATCTCTAATTTCATCAATCAGAAACGACAAAGATGAAATAACAACAGACTCCTCAGAAATTCAAAACTCCTTAATGAATAATACAAGAAAATTTATTCTCAGAAATATGAAAATCTGAAGGAAATTAACCAATACTTGGAAACATGTTACCTTCCAACACTTAGCCATAATCAAGTGGAAATGTTAAACAGGCCAATATCAAGTTCTGAAATAGCATCAACAATGCAAAATCTCCCTCAAAAAGAAAGCCCGGGACCAGATGGCTTCACCTCAGAATTCTATCAAACCTTTAAAGAGGAACTAGTACCTATATAACTCAACCTGTTCTAAAATGTAGAAAAAGAAGAAAGACTTCCCAAAACATTCTATGAAGCAAACAACACACTGATCCCTAAACCAGGGAAAAGACCCAACAAGGAAAGAAAATTATAGACCAATATCATTATTGAATATAGATGCAAACATATTCAACAAGATCCTAACAAACAGAATCCAGCAACACATCAAACAAATCATACTTCATGACCAAGTTAGTTTTATCCCAGGGTCTCAAGGCTGGTTTACTATATGTAAATCTATAAGTATAATTAAGCACATAAACAAATTAAAAACCAAAGACCATATGATTCTCTCAATTGATGCAGAAAAAGCTTTTGATAATATCCACCATCCCTTCATGATCAGAACACTTAACAAAATTGGTATAGAAGGGACATTTCTTAAACTGATAGAGGTCATTTACAGCAAACCCACAGCCAATATCGTCTTGAATGGAGTTAAATTGAAATCATTTCCACCCAGATCAGGAACCAGACAAGGCTGCCCATTGTCTCCACTGCCCTTTAACATTGTAATGGAAGTTATAGCCATGGCAATTAAGGAAGAAAAGGCGATCAAGGTTATCGATATAGGGTCAGAAGAGATCAAATTTTTGCTCTTCGCAGATGATAAGATTGTATATCTGGAAAACACCAGGGATTCTAGCACAAAACTCTTAGAAGTGATCAAAGAATACAGCAGCATCTCAGGTTACAAAATCAACATTCGTAAATCAGTAGCCTTTACATATACCAACAATATTCAAGCTGAAAAAATAGTTAAGGACTCTATTCCATTCATAGTAGTGCCAAAGAAGATGAAATATTTGGGATTTTATCTAACAAAGGACGTGAAAATCTCTATAAAGTGAACTACGAAAATCTAAGAAAAAAATAGCCGAAAATGTCAACAAATGAAAAAACATACCATGCTCATGGCTGGGAAGAATCAACATTGTTAAAATGTCCATGCTACCCAAAGCAATATACAATTTAAATGCAATCCCTATTAAAGCTCCACTGTCATACTTTAAAGATCTTGAAAAAATAATACTTCATAAAAACCTCGAATAGCCAAAACATTACTCAAAAATAAAAACAAAGCAGGAGGAATCACGCTACCAGACCTCAGACTATACTATAATTTGATAGTGATCAAAACAGCATGGTACTGGCACAAAAACAGAGAAGTAGATGTCTGGAACAGAATAGAGAACCAAGAGATGAACCCAGCTACTTACCATTATTTGATCTTTGACAAGGCAATTAAAACATTCAGTGGGGAAAAGATTCCCTATTTAACATTGGTGCTGGGTGAACTGGCTGGAAACCTGTAGAAGATTGAAACTGGACCCACACCTTTTACCAATAACTAAGATAGACTCTCACTGGATTAAAGATTTAAACTTAAGACATGAAACTATAAAAATATTAGAAGATAGTGCAGGGAAAACCCTTGAAGAAATCAGTCTGGGCGAGTATTTTATGAGGAGGACCCCCCACCGGGCAATTGAGGCAGCTTCAAAAATACACTACTGGGACCTGATCAAACTAAAAAGCTTCTGCACAGCCAAGAACACAGTAAGTAAAGCAAGCAGACAGTCCTCAGATTGGGAGAAGATATTTGTAGGTTATGTCTCCAACAAGTGTTTAATAACCAGAATCCATAGAAAACTCAAATGCATTAGCAAGAAAAGAACAAGTGATCCCATCGCAGGCTGAGGAAGGGACTTGAAGAGAAACTTCACTGAAAAAGACAGGTGCGTGGCCTACAGACATATGAAAAAATCCTCACCAGCCTTAATCATCAGAGAAATGAAAATCAAAACTACCTTGAGATACCATCTAACTCCAGTAAGATTAGCCCATATCACAAAATCCCAAGACCACAGATGTTGGCGTGGATGTGGAGAAAAGGGAATACTTTTATACTGCTGGTGGGAATGCAAATTAATACATTCCTTTTGGAAAGATGTTTGGAGAACACTTAGAGATCTAAAAATAGATCTGCCATTCAATCTTATAATTCCTCTACTAGATATATACCCAGAAGACCAAAAATCACATTATAACAAAGATATTTGTACCAGAATGTTTATTGTAGCCCAATTCACAATTGCTAAGTCATGGAAAAAGCCCAAGTGCCCATTGATCCATGAATGGATTAATAAATTGTGGTATATGTACCCATGGAATATTATGCAGCCTTAAAGAAAGATGGAGACTTTACCTCTTTCATGTTTACATGGATGGAGCTTGAACATCTTCTTAGTAAAGTATCTCAAGATTGGAAGAAAATTTATCCAATGTACTCAGCCCTACTGTGAAACTAATTTATGGCTTTCATATGAAAACTATAACCCAGTTATAACATAAGAATATGGGGAAGGGGGAGAGGGAGGGAATGGAGGGGGGAGGATGACAGAGGGAGGGTAATGGTGGGATTACACCTGTGGTGCATTGCAAGGGTACATGTGAATCTTAGTAAATGTAGAATATCATTGTCTTAACACAATAACTAAGAAAATGCCAGGAAGGCTGTGTTAACCAGTGTGATGAAAATGTGTCAAACTGTTTATAAAACCAGGGTACGGTGCCTCATGATTGCATTAATGTACACAGCTATGATTTAATATTCATAAAAAAGGAAAAGGAGGGCGGCGCCTGTGGCTCAAGGAGTAGGGCGCCGGTCCCATATGCCAGAGGTGGCGGGTTCAAACCCAGCCCTGGCCAAAAACCAAAAGAAAAAAAAAAAAAAAGGAAAAGGAATTTGACAAAATTCTACATGTTTTTCTGAAAGAACACTTCAGAAAAAAAGTGTGGACAAGACAGTTCTTTTTTTTCTTTCTTTTTTTTTTATTGTTGGGGATTCATTGAGAGTACAATAAGCCAGATTACACTGATTGCAATTGTTAGGTAAAGTCCCTCTTGCAATCATGTCTTGCCCCCATAAAGTGTGACACACACCAAGGCCCCACCCCCCTCCGTCCGTCCCTCTTTCTGCTTTTCCTCCCCCCCATAACCTTAATTGTCATTAATTGTCCTCATATCAAAATTGAGTACATAGGATTCATGATTCTCCATTCTTGTGATGCTTTACTAAGAATAATGTCTTCCACTTCCATCCAGGTTAATACGAAGGATGTAAAGTCTCCATTTTTTTTAATAGCTGAATAGTATTCCATGGTATACATATACCACAGCTTTCTTAAACTAATAGAGGACAGCTACAAGAAACCCACAGTCAGTATCTTATTGAATGGAGTAAAACTGAAAGCATTTCTGCTTAGAACTGTAAACACACAAGGATGCTCACTATCTCCACTGCTATTCAACATAGTGCTGGAAGTTCTGGACAATGATACCAGGCAAGACAAGGAGATCGAGGGTATTCAAATGGAGACAGATGAGGTCAAATTCTTGCTCTTGGCAGATGACATGATATTATACCTGGAAAACCCCAGAGACTCCCCTATAAAGCTCCTAGAGGTGATCAATAAATACAGTCACTTATCAGGATACAAATTCAATGCCCATACATAAGTAGCCTTAATATATGCCAGTAACAGTCCAGCTGAGAATAAAATCAAAGAAACAGTACCCTTTACAGTAGCTTCAAATAAAATGAAATACCTAGGAATATAAAAGAAAACTATGAAATCCTAAGAAATGAAATAGCAAAAGAGATTAAGAAACAGAAGAACATACCATGCTTTTGGCTGGAAGAATAAACATTGCTAAAATATTCTGGTGAACTACTGATTTAGTGCAATCTCCATCAAAGCACCAATGTCATAGTTTGAAGAATCTGAAAACAATAGTACTTCATTTCATATGGAAACAGAAAAAACCTGAATAGCCAATGCAATTTTAATACATAAAAATAATCCTGGAGGCATCACATTAACAGACTTCAGGTTACACTACAAGTCTATAATGATCAAAATAGCATTGTCCCAGCTCTAAAATAGAAATATATACCTATGGAATGGAATAGAGAACCTAGAGATAAACCTAGCCACATATCTGATCTTTGATAAACTAAACAAAAGCATGCACTGGGGAAAATAATTCCAGTTTAATAAATGGTGCTGACAGAACTGGTTATCCACATGTAGAAAATTAAAATTGGACTCACACTTGTCATCACTGATGAAAATTGACTCTCACTGGATTTAAGGTTTAAATTTAAGACACAAAATAATAAAAACTTTAGAAGAAATTGTGAGAGAAATATTGATGCTGTTGGCCTGGGAAAAGACGTTATGAAGCAGACACCCTTGGCAATTGCAGCAACACCAAAAATAAATGAATGGCACATCATTAAGCTAAAAACCTTCTGCACAGTTAAGGGTACATTAACTAAAGTAAACAGACAGCCTTCAAAATGGGAGAAGATAGTTACATGGTCTGAATTTGACAAATGGCTGATAAGTAGTATCTGCAGAGAACTCATATTAATCCATGAGAAAAGAGCATTTATAAGTGGGCAAGAGAATGAAACAAAAACTTTTCTGAAAATGTGAGAGGAATGGCCAATGAACATATGAAAAAATGTTCATCATCCCTAATTATCAGGGAAATGCAAATCAAAACGACTCTGAGATAATACCTAACCCTAGTGAGAATAGCCCGCACCACAAAATCCTGAAATTGCAGATGCTGATGTGGATTTGGAGAGAAGGGAACACTTACTGCCAGTGGGGATGCAAACTAATACAACCTCTATTATAAGAAGTATGGAATATCCTCGAAGAACAAAAAAGTTGACCTTCCATTTGATTGCACAATCCCATTATTAGATATATACCAGAGGGGGGAATAAACACTTTAACACAAGAACTTTTTTTGTTTGTTTGTTTAGCAGGCCCAGGCTGGGTTTGGACCCACCAGCCCTGGAGCTTGTGGCCAGTGCCCCAACCACTGAGCTGGGAATGCCCCCTTAACACAAGAAATTTTGTACTAGAATGTTTATTGCAGCTTAATTCACAATCACCAAGATGTGGAAGCAACTCAAGTACCCATCAACCCATGGATGAATTAACAAACTGTGGTATATGTATACAATGGAGTACTATTCAGCCATAAGAAAAGATGGAGACTTTACATCTTTCGTATTCACCTGGATGAAGTTAAAACACATTTTTCTTAGTAAAGTATCACAAGAATGGAAAAACAAGTACACAATATTAACATAAAACCAATGTATAAACAATTACACCCCCACACAAAAGCAAAACACAAGTATAGTCAAGCAAAAGGGAGGAGACAGTCAAGGGAGGGGAGGCAGGAGGAACAGGGTGATTGCGGGATCTCACTTAATATGCATAATGTGAAATCCGCAAAACAGAAAGTTGGTATTTTGAAAAGATTTTTAAAATTGCAAGGGTAAACCCTTGCCCAGAGTAACCAGAAACAGAAGAGTAAGGTTTCTAATAACCTTAATCAGAAAAAATAAAGGGGAATTAACAATAGACCACAGAAATGCAAAAGGTCCTCAAAATTTATTAAAAACATACTATTCCCCAAAATATGAAAATGTAGAGGAAATGGACCAATACCTGAAATCACAACACCTTCCTACTCTCAATTGGAAAGAATTAGAAATTTTGAATAGAGAGATATGAAGCACTGAAATTGAATCAACTATATAAAACCAATTTATAATAATTCACACTTGCATATGAAAAATGAAACACAACTTTAGCCTAGGATGAAGGAGGGAAGGGGAGGGAGAGGAATGAAGAAGGTGTGGGAGGGATAGCAGGGGATGGTAGGGGGACCACAACTATAGAGCACATTGCAAGCACAAGTTGGATATATCATGTATAGAATACAAATGTCCTAATGCTATAATTGGGTAAATGAGGTGAAAGCTATGTTGATTAGTATGATGTAAGCCCTCCAATTTGTACAAATAATCAATATACTGAAATTGGCATAATGTATTTATGATCTATGTACAAAAGACTTAATAAAAAAAAATCTTCTAAAAAAGAAAAGCCCTGGATCATATAGTTTCACACCAGAATTCTGTCAAATCTTTAAAATGGAACTATATTACATAAGCTGTTCCAAAACATAGAGAAGGAAAGAATCCCCCCAACACATTCTCAGAAGCAAATATCACTCTGATTTCAAAAACAGGAAAGGACCCAAGAAAAAAAGAAAATTATAAACCAGTATCATTAAAGAATATCAATGCAAAAATATTCAATAAGACCTTTGCAAGTAGAATACAGAGACATATTAAAAAATAAACACCATAATCAAGTAGGTTTTATCCCAGTGATGCAAAGCTGTTTCAACATACCTAAATCCATAAATGTAAAATACCACATAAGTGAAATCAAAAACAAAGATCATATGTTTCTCTCAGTTGATGCAGAAAAGGCTTTTGACAATAACCAGCATCATTTTTGATAAGAGCAGTTAAGAAAATAGGCTTAGATTGGACATTTCTTAAAATGAAAGAGGCAATCTACAACAAACTCACAGCCAATTTCAGTAAAACTGAAAGCATTTCCACTCAAAACTGGAACTAGACAAGAATGCCCACTGTCTCCACTGCTATTCAGCATAGTGATGAACGTCCTAGCCATTGCAATTAGGCAAGAGAAAGAAATCAAGGGTATTGAAATGACTTCAGAGGAGGTCAAATTCTTGTTCTGTACATGACCTTATACCTGGAAAACCCAAGGGACTCAACTACAAAGCTCTTAGAAGTGATGGAGGAATATAGAAGTACCTTGTTATGGTTTCTGTGGGACTGAGTTGTGAGTGCACAGCTCTCCTCGTGGCATCTTGCATGTGCTGTTTTCCTGCAAGGGTCCCCACCCTCTCTGGTCACAGGCCCAAGGTGTTGGTTTGGGTTTCTTAAACTTCACAGCGCCCCAACCTTGGGCTGAGCTGAAGCCCCACTCAGGTAAGAAGGAACACAGGAGGCCAAGATCTCCTACATACTCCTAGGAAAGTTCCCAGTGCTTTCTGTAAGGTTCAGTGAGACTGAGATAGGAGCAGATGCCACTCCATCCAGCATCTTGCCAATGCACTTACCTGGAAGAGGCTCAGCATTCTTCAAAGGCCCATGGTGTCATTTGATGAGTTTAAAACTGAATAGCCCAGGAAGGAACATGGAGTCAGGGACCTCTTCTCCTCCCACCACCCAATGCTTTAAACATAGCTTCCTCTGCTCCCATTCATGAGCTTATTGTGTGAGGGAGCTGTGGGACATCCAGTTCTAGGATTGCATGAATTGTACATCTCCAATGGAAAGGCAGTGTGTTTGCAATATTCTTGATACAGGAATCTCAGCCCCTGTGTCTCCCACTGTTGGATGCATAGCCAGTGCTCCCCAGAACGCACTCACATGACAGCAGGGCCTGATAGGTCCTATGGGAACTGTGGGTCCCAGAGTTTTGGCATCCAGGGCAGACTGCTTCTAGCTGAGAATAAAGTACAGCATATGAAATGAATCATTAAGACAAAGGGGACCAAGGCACCAGCTCCCCACAATTTGGGACCTTCTCCTCCACCCAATTCTGCGAAGGCAGCTGTGGCCATTTCTGCTCAGAATGGTGAGGGTTTCACAGAGGATGTTTAAGCAAAGGCACTTGCTATCAACAGCATCACCTCTAACAAATTATACCCAAGATTCCACAGAGCTTGGGGCTCACTCCTCTCCCTCCAAAAACACAGAAAGTACTGTTGTGTGTCCCAAGAACAAAGGTTCTGTCCCTAAAGGAGGACAAAGCTAGCAGTCTTCTCTCTGAACTACCTGTCTCTTCTTGCAGGAGCATACCCACCTTTCACAACCACGCTTTCCCCACTGGATCATTTAAGCCAAAGCCTATAGCCAGTCTGGTAGCCCTGCACACAGCAAGTTAAGCTACCTGTGTCTAAAACGTATGCTTTAGCTGGGTCAGGGTTGGAGCTAGGAATCTGGGTGTGTATATGCCTCTGTAAAACAGACTGCTGTCGCCACCGAGAGAGAGAAGAATGAGTGGCTTCTGTATCCCACAGCTACCTGCCACTGCTAATCTCATCAAGAGGGGCCTGCACCTTTTTCTGTAGGCTCACAGTGTATCCACTCTTTTCCTGCCTGAGCATTCTTCTGGAGGAGAAGATTACCGCAATCTTCACTATCATAGCCAGAGCCTGAACTCAAGGAAGCTTGAGGCCAAGTTTGTTTTCCCAGACTCTGCTATCTGTAGAAGTCGAGTATGCAATTCAGGAGGCTGTGAATAAGAATCACCCAACCTAGTCCACCAGGACTGTCATCTTAACACTCTCCCAGGTTCTGAGGTCCAACTGACCCAAATTGCCAGCAACTCCATAGTAGGTACTTACCTGCACAAGCTGAAAGGCAGTATTCTTCTTGCTCTCTAAACTGAGGAGCAGAGCTCCTGGCATAGAAGAACAGGTGAACTGAAAATTATTTGTTTTGAGCTGAGAAAAGAGGCTACAGATGAGAAGAGACCAGCATAAGAACTCCAGAAATATGAAGAAAATGGCTCTTTTGACACCCCAAAGGATCACACTAGCTGTTCAGCATTGGCCTCCAACCTAAAGGAAATTTTTGAAATTTCAGATATGTCATTCCAAATATATATCACAAGCAAGCTCAGTAGGATCTATTAGAGAGCTGAAACAATATAAAGAAATAAAAAATCTGACAGTAATGAAAAGTTCTCTAAAGAAATTGTTTTAAAAATGCATAACAGAACTTCTAGAAATTAAAGAATCACTTGGGAAATACAGGACATTGCAAATTTTAAAAACAGACTTTGTCAAGCACAGAAAAGAATTTCAGAGCTTGAAAACAAGGCTTTTGAATTAATTAAGTCAATAAAAATGAAAAATAAAATAAAAAACAATAAACAGAGTTGTCAAGAATTATGGAATGATGTAAGATAGTCAAATACAATCATTATAGATGTCCTTGTGGGAAAAGAACAAAAACTGAAAACTAAGGAAGACATCCAAATAAACAAAAGTTGTAAAATTCCAGGAAGATTCATTGAAAACAGGACATCTCAAAGGCACATAAGTCATCAGACTGGCCGAAATCAAAGTGAAGGAGATAATCTCATAAGCTCTAAGATAAGTGTCAAGTAACTTAGAAAAGAAAACCTATCAGATTAAAATAAATACTTCTGAGCCAGGCATGGTGGCTCACACCTGTAATCCTAGCAATCTGGGAGGCCTACGCAGGTGGATTGCCTGAGCTCCCAGGTTCCAGACCAGCCTGAGCAAGAGCAAGATCCCATCTCTAAAAATAGCAAGGTGTTGTGGTTGGTGCCTGTAGTCCCAGATACTTGGGAGGCTGAGGCAAGAGAATTGCTTGAGCCCAAGGATTTCAGGTTGCTGTTAGGTATGACACCATGACACTCTACCAAGGGCTACAAAGTGAGACTCTGTCTCAAAAATATATAAATAAATAAAAATAAAGACTTCTCAGAGGAAACCTTACAAGCTTAAATGGAATAAGTGTCAACCAAAACTTTTTCTAGCCTTCAAAATTAAGCTTGTATAATGAAGGAGAAACAGTCTTTCCCAAAAATGCAAACACTAAGAATTTGTCACCACTAGACATGCCCTACAAGAAATCCTTAAAAGCGCTCTATTCATCAAACAAAACTACCAATATCCGCCAATGAACAACTGAAAGTAAAATCTCAGTTCTTACAAAAGAGCAACACAAAGGAGAAAAACAAAGGAACTACATAGCAATCTACAAGATGATTAGTAAAATATGTCACATACCAGTATCAATACTGAATGTAAACAGCCTAAAACCCCCATGTAAAATATATAGATTGGCAAATGGATTATACACACACAAAAAAATATATGATGTCTTAAGAGATCCATTTAACTTGTGATGATTATCAAAGACTCAAGGTAAAGTGTTGGAAAAAAATATTCTAAGTATGTGGAAAGAAAAATCAAGCAGGGTAAATATTCTTATGTCAGATAAAACAGCCTTTCAATAAATAGCCAAAATAAAAGAAAAAGATGCCATTTTATAATGATTAAAGGATTGATTCAGCAAGAAAATATAACAATTCCAAGTATATTATGGACCTAACATAGCAGCTTCCAGATTCATACAACAGTTACCACTAGAGACTTAAGAAAAAGAATTGAGTGCTATTATAATAGCCAGGGACTTCAACACTCCACAGACAGAAATATGCAGACATCTGAGGCAGGAAATCAACAAGGAAACACTAGAGTTAAATAAGACTCTAGAGAAGAACAAATGGACCTAACAGATATTTAAAGAACATTATACCACAAAACTGCAGAATATACATTCTTGTCATCAGTACATGAAACACTTTCTGACATAGATCATATGTTAGGCCACAAAGCAAGGCTCAAAAAATTTTACAAAATTGAAATAATACCATGTATCTTCTCAGACCACAGTGCAATAATCATAGAAGTCAATTCTAAGGGGAATTCTAGCAATTATACAAACACATTCAAATAAAATTACTTGCTGCTGAATGATTCTTGGGTCAAAGATTAAATGAATATGGAAATCAACTTTTTAATTAAACAACCAAGGTGACACATTACCAAAATTGGAAATATAGCAAAACCAGAGCTCAGAAGGAAGTTTCACGGTATGAAATGTGTAAATATTAATAGACAGAAAGATTACAAATTAACAACCTCATGTGATGCTTCAATGAATCAGAAAAAAGAGAACAAAGAAAATCCAAAGCTAGCAGGAGGCATGAAATAACAAAGATCACAGGATAACTAAATAAAATAAAAAGAAAAACAAAATAAGATCAATGAAATAGTTTATTCTTTGAAGTGATAAAATTAATAAACTACAAGCTAGATTAACTAGGAATAGAAGAGAAAGGATACAAGTAAGCTCAATCAGAAATGAAAAGGAAACATTACAACTCATACCACAGAAGTAAAAAATATCACCTGAACCTAGAGAAATAATAATGAGTACAGGCAGTCCCTGGGTTAGAATAAGATAAATTCTGTAGGTTTGCTCTTAAGTTGAATTTGTATGTAAGTTGGAACAGGTACATTTATCTATTACCTGTAATAGCCTACATTCATAAGTGATAGTTGTATGAAAGTCAGATGTTTGTAACTCGGGGACTGCCTATAGTGAGACTTAAACATCAATAAATAACCTCTCAGGAAAAAAAAAAAGTGCTCCAGGACAAGATTCATAGGTGAATTCTACCATACCCCAAAAGAAAAACTATCATCTATCCTTCAGAAATTGTTCCATAAAATCAAGAAGGAAGGAATTTGCTCTACTTCATTCTATGAAGCTTCTATCACCCCCATACCAAAGTCAGGAGAAGGCAGAACAACAACAATAAGAAAGGTAAAGACCAATATTCCTCATGAATACAGATGCAAAAATCTTCAACAAATACTAACCAACTGAATCCAACAGGACATTGAAAAGCCAATTCATCATGATCAAGTTGATTTTATCCCAGAGATGCAAGGATGGTTTAACATAAGCAAATTAATTATTGTAATTCATTATATGTACAGAGTTAAAAACAAAAACCCTATGATCATCTCAATAGATCCAGAAAAGGCATTCAATAAAATCCAGCAACCCTTTTATAATGCAAAACTTCAACGAACTAGGCATAGAAATTACATACATTAAATTAATAAAAGCCATATGTGACAAATCCACAGCCAAGGTAATACTGAATGGAGACATGTTGTAAGCATTCTCCCTAAGAACTGGAACAAGACAAAGTTGTCCACTGCCACCATTTCTATTCAACATAGTACTTTAAGTACTAGCCTGAGCAATCCTGGCACGAGAAAGAAATAAATGCATCCAAATCATAAAAGAGGAGATCATATTATCCCTGTTTTCTGATGAAATAATTTTATACCTAGAAAAATCTAAAACATTGGTAAAAGACTCCCATAATTGATGAATAAATTCAGAAAGTGTCAGGAAACAAAATTAATATACAAAAATTGGTGTAATTTCTATATAATGATAACTTTCAAACTGACAGTCAAATGAGGAACTCAATACATATACCATGGAGTACTAAATCAACTATACAAAAGCATGAATTAACGCCTTTTACAGCAATATTGAGGGAACTGGAGACCATTATACTAAATGAAGTATTGCCAGAATGGAAAAAGAAACACCACATGTATTCTCTAATAAATTGTAACTAAGTGATGAACACACAAATGCAAAGAGGAAAATAAAAGTTGTTGGAAGACAAGAGGTAGGGAAGAGTGATAGATACAGTGAACACTATTTAGGGAATGGGCACATTTATAGCCTGGACCCAAGCCATGTATCAAAAACATTTGTACCTCCTTAATATTTTGAAATACATATAAAGAAAAAAGAACTCACTACCATTTACAATAGGTACAAAGAAAATCAAATACCTGGGAATATATTTCACCAATGAGGTGAATGATCTCTGCTAGGATACTAAAAAACACTGATGAAAATCATCATGGAAGACACAAACAAATAGAAAAACATTATAGGCTCATGGTTTAGAATTACCAATATTGTTAATATGTACATTCTTCTCAAAGTGATTTACAGATTCAATGCAATTCCCATTGAAATACCAATGCCATTTTTCATAGAACTAGAAAAACATAATATGAAGCTATATATGGATTCAGAAAAGTGTATGAGTAGCAAAATATTTGCAAACCACATATGTACAGTGAGGAATTAATTTCTAAAACATACAGGCAACTCAAACAACTCAATAATAAAAAGAAAAAATATTACAATTAAAAATGGGTAAGAGGCTGAATATACATGTCTCAAAAGAAGACATACAAATGGCCAACAGGTGTATGAGAAATTTCAACATCCTCATCCATTAGAGAAATGCAAATTCTAACTCTAATAGCTATTACTTCACACCAGGTAGAATGGCCGTTACTAAAAAGAAAAAAGCAAATTTTTGTTTAGGATGTGCAGAAAATGAAAACATGCGCACTGTTGGTGGAAATTTATATTAGAATAGCCATTATAAAATAATACTGCAGAGGTTCCTCAAAAAGTTAAAAATAGAATAAACATAATATCCAGCATTCCCATTACTGAATTAATATCCAAATTATGTTGAATCTGTATGTTGAAGAATGCTGCACTCTCTTGTTCATTGCAGCATTAAGCACAATAGCCAAGACACGAAATAAGCCTATGTGTTCATCAGTAGATGAATAGACAAAGAAAATGTGGTCTATATACATGTGGATCACTACTTATTCATAAAAATTAATGAAATGTGTCATTTGTAACAATATGGATGGACCTGGAGGACATTCAGCAAGTTAAATAACTCAGGCAACAAAAGACAAATACAAATGTTCTCATTTATATGTAGGATCTAAAATAGTTGAACTTGAAGTAGAGGAGAGAGATGGTCACCAAAGGCAAAGTGGAGATAGGTGGATGGAGAGATGTTGATCAAAGAATATAAAATTTCAATTAAGAGGAATAAGTTCAAGAGATCTATTGTACAACATGATGAATATAGTTGATATTTGAATTATATTCTTGAAAATCACCAATAGTTTTTAAGTTGTCTGATAACAAAAAATAATAATAATAACTTGTTTTACCATGCATAATACTTCTTTTTTTGTTCAAAAATTTTAAGAAAAAATAAGGCTGCATATTATACATGGGTAGTAAGGCTCAGGGGAGCCCAGTGGCCCTCCTCAGGCTGCCATGTCCTCCTGTCTGGGTCAGCAGTATGCACAGACAGTTTGAGTCTAGGAGGATCCAGGATCTGGTGGGAGTGAGCAGAGTAGCCTCTTCTGAGTTCCACAATCAGGGAAAGGTGTGGTGGCAGAGCTGGTAAGGTAAGATTCAGATGTGTAAGGCAAGGGCCAAAGCCTGAGGCCTGGCCACAGAGAGGGGACCTGGAGCCCCATAAAGGCCCCAGGGACCTGCTTGGGTTCCTCCAGACCAAGTAGCCTCAAAAGTGTTTACCCCACCAGCAACACACGTGGCTATCTCAGGCATGGTTCCCAACATGGTGGAGAGGGAAGGGCTCCTGGGAGAGAAGGAAAGGGCAAACTTTGTAGAGTGGGCAGCTACAAGAAGGCAGTTTAATCTGCATGTTTACCAGGGGAGTATTAACCCTCCCCAATTTTGTCTCTCCTGGCTGACAGGTGGCCACTTTCTAGAAAGGTGTCTTCCTGAAAGTTTAGGCCCCAAACGTGAGGGTACCTTATAGATGGAGTGCATTATACACAGCAAAATATGGTAGTGAGGTAATGCATATGTTAATATGCTCAATTTGGCCATTCTACATATTTTAAAACCACATTTGACACATTAAAAATATTTATTTTTTGTCAATTTAAATTAATTAAAATACTTTATAAAGAACTGTGAGAAAAGGTAAAGCAGTGCTTAGAAGGAATTGATAGCCCTAAAGATATATATTAGAACATTAGTAGTTTGAAAATCAAGTCTCTGCAAAAAGGATTTTAAGAAGTTAGAAAATTAAACACAGAATGAGCAAAATTCAGTACAAAAATTAACAGAAAAAATCAACACAGTGTAATTTTTTAATAATATCAAATTTTATAAATACATTATAGTATAGTCACAACAATTATCCAGATTTGATTATTACATATTGTATACTTGTGTCAAAATACCATACATACCCCATAAATTTGTACAGCTATTAAGTATCCATAATATTTTTATATACTTGTAGTGAAATGATAAAGAACAATTTCTGTTATAACTGAAGACATGAATTTTTTTCATCACATCATTTTGAGTTAATGATGCCAGAAATTTAAGTGTGCTTATGGGAGTGACTCCAATTTATAAAGTTCCAAACTGAGAAAATAATCCAACGTCATTAGAAATCAGAGCAGTGATGCATTTCTGATCTAATTCCCAGGAGGGGATTGAGACAGGCTTTAATGGTTCTAGCAATAGTTAATGTCTTGATCTGGGTGATGTTTTAAGAGTTGGGTTCTGCTCATAAGAAATTATTAAAACTACAAACCTAATATTTGTATATTTTACTCTATAATAATCTAAACTTTTTTATTAACTCTGTTTTGGAGAGTAGTTTGGCAGCAGGTATTAATATCGAAAAATGAATATACCAAACTTACATATGGTAAGAAACTCAGGAGAAACTTACAAATACACACTAGAAGAAGTAGACATATATTTTGCACTCCCCTCTGTCTTTAAGAAGCATGTGGATAGGAATTTCTTTACAAAACAAACCAAAAAAAAACTTAAAATGAATAAATAAGAGCTATTTACCACACAAATAAAATTAAAGAACACGTTTTTGAGTCACAAGTTCAAAGCATGACAAGTAAAGCAACAGAATTTCAAAAATATCAACCCAATAATCATGGATTCATGTATATATTAAAAATATGAAGGGGACGGATCAAGGTAGCGCACTAGAGACAGCTCCTTTGTAGCCATGTGTGGTGAGATTGGGGAGAAAAGACTCTAGCCACCTCTGGCTGTGGGCCCTGCCCAGAAACATTGCTTTTGGGGCACAGGGAGGAAGCAGGAGACTTCAGGAACCCAAGAAGAGGCTGGGATCAGTGGAGAACTGGCACAGAGGGCTAGTATTTGTGTGCTGGCAGAGGCCAGCCAGTTCACTTGGGTGGAGCTAGCTGGGAAGTGCTTGGGCAAGAATCAAGCGAATAATCTTGAACAGTGCCCATGGGTAGGGACAGAGCCACTGAGTGGAGCAGAAGTCCCCTCGGTTGGCTGCAGGTCAGGTGTAGCCATTGTGGGAGAGCTGCCTGGCAGGATCAGCTCTCAGGGTCCTAGTGTGAGGCAGGTTCTGGCAAGCCTGATAAGCTGGGCATCCACCCATGGGGAGATTTGAATGACACACACTTCCTGGCACAGCCACTGCGTGGTCAAGGGACATGGTTTACAAAGGTCAAGCGCATCTATTAAGCAGGCTGATGAGAGCTTCAGGCTCCCAACCCTGCAGGGATTGACGATAAAGAAATAAAGAAGATGGGACGAGGTCTCCTTGGTAAGACAAAGGCTTCCAGCCTCCATCTTATACAGTTGTATCAATACCATGATTAGCATCTCATATCCCAGATCACCTTTTGTCCAGACGATATATAGCAATATATATATTTTTCCTTTTTGTAAATTTTTTCAACTTTTTTCCCTAAATCTTTTTCTTTTTCTTTTAGCAATCATAACTTTTTTTTCCTTCTTCAATAGTAACATCTCAATTTTTGCTAGTTTTTCTACTCCTATTATTCATTTCCCCCCCAATTTTATCCCTTAAGACTTTTGGTTTGTTTTGTTTTGTAGCATTTTTATTTTTCAATTTTTACTTCCTTCAATAACAAGGGCTATATTTTTGCTATAGCTTTCCTACCCCAAATTATTTCTTTCCTATTCATTTTTCTCCTTTGCTCTCCATTTTTGTAAAAGTTTTTCTACTTTTTTAAATTTTTCCCATATAAATTTATTAAATAACAATTACGATATACCGCCTTTTATTTTTACATCTTATATAATTTTATTTTCAATTCTGTTTACATACTTTTATTATTATATCTTGTTTGAAAGTCTACTTTGTTATTTGTCAATCTGTATTCCACTTATGGGACAGAGCCTCACTCTGAGGCCTTGGCTGGGATGCCACTGCATTGGCCTGGCTTACGGCGACCTTGATCCCCTGGTATGGAGGTCCTTCTAACTTTGGCCTTTGGAAGCTCAGTAGTGATAAATAGTGGATTTCTGTTTTTTGTTTTTGTTTCCTTCTCTATTTGGTGGAGGTTGGGTCTTGTTTCTGTTCAGGCTAGTAAGGAGCTCCTGACCTTAAGGAACCCACCAAACCCAGCGCATTTGAGGCTAGGAATTGTGGGTGTCAGTCAAAGCACCATTATTAATAACACTATTTCTGCTTTCTCTCTCTCTCTTTATCTCTGTTCTTCTATTCTTTTTTCTATCTTTTCTTTTACTCCCTTTCCTTTTTATTTTATCTTTTCTGTATTTTCTCTCTTCTTCCTCTTCACTGTTCTCTTACATTTCTTTCTATAGCAAAAGGACACTTCAACACCTAACGTTGTAAACAAGGTAACTCAAAGAGGATGAAGTGAAAGGGAAAAGTAGAGTAAGAAAACAGACAAAAAGAAAACACTCACAAGGAAGAAACAACAGAAAAATACTGGCAACATAAAAAAACACAGCAACCCCCCCAAGGTATCATGAGGTAGCTACTGCAGAAGATTCTACCTTCTCAGACCACAAGGCAATAAAGGTGGAGCTGAACTCCAACAAAAATTTTTATCCCAAACAAAGTCATGGAAAATAAATAACTTTATGCTGAATTACAGTAGGGTCAAGGAGTAGATAAAATAGGAAATTATTAACTTACTTGACCATAACAACAATGAAGAAACAAGCAGTCAAAACATGTGACACACTCAAAAAGCAGTCCTAATAGGAAAATTTATCACATAAGAGGCCTACATCTGAAAAAACAAAAAGAGCACATCAATAATCTAATTAATCATATTAAAGAAAGGTAAAAGGAAAGAAAATCCAATCATAACCCTAGGAGAAGAAAAGAAATAACCAAAATTAAATCAGAAATAAAGAAAATTGAAAATAAAAGAACAATTCAGAAAAGTAATAAGAAAGAATTGGCCCTTCAAAAAGATAAATAAAATTGATAAACCACTGCCAGATTAACCACAAATAGAAAAGTAAAATCTTTAATAACCTTAATCAGAAATGAAAAGAAGGTAATAGCAAGTGATGCCACAGAGATACAAAAGATTCCTTCTGACTTCTTACAAAAACTCCATGCCCAGAATTTGACAATGTAGAAAAAATGGACCAATAACTGGAATCTCACCATCTCCTTAGATTTAACCAGTAAGAAATAGATCTCCCTTTTATTTTCTATTTTTTGAAACACAGTCTCATTTTCTTGCCGCCGGTAGAGTGCTATGACATCACAGATCACAAAAACCTCAAACTCTTGGGCCCAAGCAATTGGTTTGCCTCAGCCTCCCAAGTAGTTGGGACTACAGGTGACCATCAAAATACCCAGATTTTTTTTTCATTAGAGATGGAGTCTCACTCTTTCTCAGGCTGGTCTCAAACTTATGAGCTCAAGTGATCTTCCTCCCCCAGCCTCCCAGAGTGTTGGGATTACAAGCATGAGCCACCACACCTGGCAGAAATAGATATCTTGAACAGACCAATATCAAGCACCAAATCTGAAGACACAATAAAAAAAGGTTCCAACAACAACGAGAACAAAAAGCCCAGGACCAGATGGCTTCACCTCAAAATTTTATCACACATTCAAAGATGAGCTTGTACCTATATTGAAGAACCTATCCCAAACATAGAGAAGGAAGAAACCTTCCCGAACATGTTCTATGAAGCAAACATCTCCTTAATTTCAAAACCAGGAAAGGACTCAATTAAAAAGGAGAACTACAGACCAATTTCACTAATGAATATTGATGCAAAACTACTCGACAAAATCTTATCTAATAGATTTCAGCTATACATTAAAAAAATTATACACCATGATCAAGTAGGCTTTAACCAGGGATGCAAGTATGGTTCAACATGCAGAAATTCATAAATGTAATTCACCATATCAATAGAAGCAAAAACAAAGACCATATGATCCTCTCCATGGATGCAGAAAAAGCATTTGACAAAATTCAGCATCCTTTTCTAACAAGAACACTTAAGAATACAGGCACAGGTGGCACATTTCTTAAGCGGATTAAAGCCATATTAAACCCACAACTAACATTATACTGAATGGAGTAAAACTGAAAGCTTTTCTACTTATAACTGGAAGCAGACAGGATTGTCCACCATTGCCACTATTATTCAACATTCTTCTGGAAGTTCAATCCAATGTTATCAGGCAAGCGGAGGATATAAAAGGCATTCAAAAGAGGGCAGTCTAAGTCAAACTTTCAATTAGAGAACCCCAGAGACTCAACCACAAGACTCCTGGAAATGATCAAGAAATATAGTAACATCTGAGGGTATAAAATCATTATCCACAAATCAGTAGCCTTTGTATACACCAATTACAGCTATGTCAAAAAGGTAATCAAAGATATAATTTCTTTCACAGTAGCTTCAAAGAAAATGAAATACCTAGGAATACCTAACTAAAGAATTGAAGGATCTGTACAAAGAAAATTATGAAACACTAAGAAAAGGAATAGCAGAAGACATCAACAAGTCTAAGAACATATCATGCTCTTGGCTGGGAAGAACCAACATTGTTAAAATGTCCATACCACCTAATATAGCCTACAGATTCAATGCAATACCCATTAATATAACGACATCATACTTCTAAGAACTGGGAAAAATAGTACTTAATTTTCTATAGAACCTGAAAAACATCCCATATAGCCAAGGCAATACTTAATATTTAAAACAATGCTGGAGGCATCACTCTACCAGATTTCGTTTATATTACAAGCCCACAGTAATCAAAACAGCATGGTATTGGCACAAAGATAGAGACATAGACATATGGAACCAAATAGAAAGCCAAGAGTTGAAAGCAACTTCTTAGAGTCACCTGATCTTTGATATACCAAACAAAAGTATATACTGGGGAAAATAACCCCTATTCAATAAGTGGTGCTGAGAGAACTGGATAACCACATGTAAAAGACTGAAACTGGATGCACACCTTTGACCACTTACAAAAATTACTCAAGATGAATATAAGATTTAATCCATAGAAATGATAAAAAATTAGAAGAAAGTATGAAAAAAAAAAAACCCTTGAGGATGTTGGACTGGGGACAGATTTTACAACAAACACTTCATGTCCATCACAACAACAACAAAAATAAGCAAGTGGGACTTAATTATGCTGAAAAGCTTCTGCACAGGTAAGGGCACAACAAGTAAAGCAAAAGAAAACCTCCAGAATGGGAAAAGATACTTGCATGGTATGAATCTGACAAGAAGTTGATAAGTAGAATCTACAGAGAGCTCAAATTAATCAACTAAAAAAGAACAAACAATCCCATCTACCACTGGGCAAGAAATATGAATAGAACCTTCTCTGATGTAGACAGACGAATGGCTAACAAATTTGAAAAAATGCTCATTGTCCTTCATCATCAGAGAAATGCAAATCAAAAACACCCTGAGATATCACTTAACCCCAAGGAGAATAACTCACATCACAAAGTCTCAAAGCTGCAGATGCTGGTGTGGATGTGGAGAAAAGGGAACAATTTTACACTATTGGTGGGACTGCAAACTAATACAACCTTTTTGGAAGGAAGTATGGAGAATCCTCAAAGAACTCAAATTAGACCTCCCATGTAATCCTGTAATCCCATTACAAGGCATCTACCCAGAAGAAAAAAAATATCATTTTATCATAAGGACATTTGCACTAGACTGTTTATCACAGCTCAATTTACAACCGCCAAAATGTGGAAACAACCTAAATGCCCACCAACCCAAGAATGGATTAACAAGCTGTGATATATGTATACCATGGAATACTATTCAGCCATTAGAAATGATGGAGACTTTGCATCTTTTGTATTAACCTGGATGGAAGTGGAACACATTCTCCTTAGTAAAGCATCACAAGAATGAAGAAGCAAGAATCCAATATACTCAATTCTATATGAAGCCGGTAAATGATCTAATGCACAGCCAGGTAAGAGACAAACTCAAATCTATTCAAGGTGGGGGGTGGGGGAAGCAGGGATAGGGGAGATGGGAGAGGGTTAGGTGTTCTCCCACTTAATGGGCACATGTTAGGCTGTATGGCACACCTCTTGGGGGCAGGACACAATTATAAAAGAGATTTTACCTAACTAATTCAAACATTGTAACCTAATTCTTTGTACCCTAAATTAACCTGAATTAATAATAAAAAAAATAATAGAGAAAGTTCTTCTGGCTGAAGGAAAATGATACTATATAGAAACATGTTCCTAATCTAAGAATGAAAATGTCAATAAAAGTAAGTATAAAAGAAAAAATATACATGACAACATAGACTATAAATATATACATCAAATTGATGATGGTGGTCACATAATTACCCCTGAAAGTAGATATGGTGAGTATATTTAGGAGAGCAACATTTTATGTACAATATCTTAAGTTATTCCTGTAAAAATATCTAAAGGAAAAGAACAAAATGTAAATATTTGTTAATTCTCAGTGGTGATTGCACAAGTTTTTGATACATTATGCTATCTAATTATTTGTTTTTAATTTTTTTTTCAAAATCTTAAAATGGAATATGTGATGGTAATGAATTTAATAAGAAGGATAAAACAGGTGGAGAAAGCCCCTAGGCTAGACTATGTTTACAAGTGTGCTTCAGATAAGATGGAAACTAAGTTACAAATAGGAAGTCTGAAAAGGCTTATGAATTTAGGCAGACTGTGTACAGCCATCATTTGCTCTCATGTGAAAATATCTCAGAAGGAAAACTTTGAATAAAGCTAAGGCTTCTCATATGGAAGATGAAAACCTAAAACAGGGATTCTAAAATTTTAACAGGCATCAGAATCATCTCAAAACACAGATTGCTGGATACTGCCTGGGAACTTGTGAGAAATGAAAATTCTTGGACCCTACCTCTGACTTACTAAATCAGAACTCTGAGATGAGAGCCAGGTAACATTGATGCTCCTGATAGAGGATCCTGAATTTGAGAACCAGTGCTGTAGAACAAAGTCTTCTTTATTTGACATGTGTGCACAGCTGGTTCTTGCCTTCTCTCCTTAAAGGAAATCTGTCATTTGACTTTCTCAGATCCATCCCAAACAGATATTCCAGTGAGATTCCTTACTGAAGGGAGAGACCAAGCAGGAAATGTAGCTCTACTTCATAATAACTCAGGTAACCATTACCACCTGTCCAATTGTTCTGTTATTAATGGGAAGAAGAATAATAAACAGGCACTTAGGTAGTTTCAGTAGAATAAAGGAAAAAGAAAAACAAATATGACCGCAATGATGATAGAAAAGGAATGAGGTGACAAAATATAATTATAAAAAACAAGCAAAATTCTATCACCCTTAAAGGCAAGACAGAACTATGCTATCCAATACAGTAGCCACTAGCTTACACTTCACTATCCAAACCTAAATTTAAGTTGATATGACTTAAACAAAATTAGACATTGCAGTTATACTTGCTATAATTCAAGTTCTCAATAGACCTATATGGACAGTGTCATCTATTTCTATCATCACATAGAGTCCAGTCAAACAGTGCTGTTCCAAGAGATATTACATCTTACTTTCACCACCAAAATGCAAGTACTGAAAGAATACAGAAAAAATTTATCATGATCCCAGGACAAAGAAAACACACAGATTTAAGTACCATCTCATATTTTTATACTGAATGGGAGAGTCAACCATATGTGGTGGACTAAATGTTTATGCCTCCCAAATTTTTTCACTAAGATGCTCCTCATTTCCATTTAACACCATCAGAATGATCTTCACTACCCACATTTTTACAAGCATTCTATTCATGACTGCTTAGAAAATCTCTATGAAGATTAGTCTTTATCTACAGACCCTCTCTTCTGAGTCTTTGCCAGAATATCCCCTTAGAGTATAGCTTCTACTCATCACCCAGTTTTAAATCCATTTCCATATTTTTAGGTATTTTTTATAGCAACAAACTACTCTCAGTCCCAATTTCTGTTTCAGTCCATATATGCTGCTACATACAACAAAATACTTTTGACTGGGCAATTCATAAATATTATAAATTTATTTTTCATAATTCATGAAACTGGGATGACCAAGACCAAATTGCCAGCAGATTATTTGTCTGGTGAGGGCTTCCTCTCTGATTTGAAGATGGTACCTCTTACTGCATTCTCAAATTGGGGGGTGGCAAAAAAGGAGTAAATTCTAAGTCCTCATATCATGGAAGAATCACAAAGGCCAGGTAGCTCTCTAAACTTCGTTTTTGAGGTCATTATCATTAACCCAAGTCACCATAGTAGAGGTTTCATAACGTCATTACTTTCTAAAAGATCCCACCTCCTACTACTACTATAATGGGGATAACATTTCCACATGAATTTTGGAGGGATACAAATAATCAAATCATAATAATAAAGTAAGAATATACCTTCATTTATTTATCACTCGGCATTGTTATGAAAATGTAGCTAATGTTATTTTGTCTATAAATCTACCCACCTTCTAAATTATTTCAATGTAATTTTCAGCCAGCATATAATTTCATTTATAAATAACTTTCATATAGTGAGATATAATTATTACACCTAAATATTAAAAATAATTTCCTAATATAAAATATCTAGTTAGTGTTCAAATTTCCCTAATCATTTTGTTTTATACTGACTTTCACTAGATCAACAATGGTAAGACCCATTTATTTTATTAGGAGTGAAAATTTGTGACATTTTTATTTACTGATTCCTTATTAACTTATTGGAAGACTTCTCTAAACAGAAATATTCCCTCATCAATGATTTGTTACCCTAAGGTTGTGTATGGAACAAAATAATTGTTCATCCTTTCCTTATGAAATTCTGATATTCAGCAATTTTTAGAATATTGATTTAGCATTATCACATTCTTCAAAGGTCACTGGTAAATTTTCAAAATATCAAAAATGCACAATTCTTACCATGTTATGTATTTTAATCCATATATTTATTATTTCTGTCTATACAAAAGTTGTCCCATTTTGGCCAGGAGAGATTATTAAGATTGCTCCTGAGTCTTTTAACATGATTTCAGGTTTTTTTTTTATTGCTTCCTTGTTTTTTTCTTTAAAAGATAATTCAGATCATTTTATATGTTTCTTGTGTCAAACTTAAAATCAGTTATTTATCTACATAGCCTTGGTTATTTAAAGTTGGAATTGGTATTTAAGGAATATTATATAGGCATTAAAGCTGTTCATTGCTACTGACTTTTTTCAGTCAACAGACCTCAAGAAATAACAATAAAATATCACAAAATCATACTGATATGTTCAGTAAAAATTTAAAACTACATGTTTTTACTTTTTTTCATTGGTTTTCTATTTTTTATTTTAAAATATCAAGGAGGTACAAATGTTTTTATTACATGAATAATTTTTATATTGCTGAATTTGGGATTTTTCGTGTGCTATCATGAGAATAGTGTTTCTTATATCCAATAGGCAATTTTTTTACCCCTTATCCACTCTCAGCCTCCCCCAATTGCAGTGACTGATGTCCTTTATATGTCTTTGTGCCTCAGGGTGCCCATTGTTAGCTTCCACTTATAAGTGAGAACATGCAATGTCTGTTTTTCCATCCCTCAGATACATTTCTTAGAATGGAGAGTCTCCAGTTCCATCCAAACTGCTGCAAAATACATTATTTCATTCCTTTTTTATACTTGGGGAGTACTCCATGGCATATATATGTATGGAGGGTGCCAATAAATGTATACATGTTAAAAAAGAAAAAACTGCATTCAAATTTTAATACTCAATATATACCAATAACAAAAGATGAATACAAGTACGTTGAGCACCTCTTGGAATTGCAAAAATTAAACATGACTCGAGTATTACAAATTTAATACAGTGTCTTTTTTCCTTTCTTAAAACATATGCATTTTTTTGCATCTTCTATATATAGCACTTTTTTTTTTTATCTACTCATGAATTGTATGGACACTTAGGTTGATTCCACATGTTTGAATTGTGACTTGTGCTGTAATAAATGTTCGAGTGCAGTTGCCTTCTTGAAAAAATGACTTATTTTCCTTTTGGAAGATACCCAGCTGTGGGATTGCTGGATGGCATAATAAATCTACATTTTTTCTTTGAGGAATCTCCATGCTGATTTCCATAGACGTTGTACTAATTTGCAGTAACACCAAGGATGTATAAGCATTTCTTTCTCTCTGCATCCACGTCAGTATCTACTGTTGTTAACCTTTTAAAAATGGCCATTCTATAGGGGTAAAGTGGCCTCACACTGTGGTTTTCATTTGATGATTCACGATGTTGACCATTTTTTCATATATTTGTTGGCTATTTGTCTATACTCTTTGAAAAATTTCTTTTCATGTATTTTACCCATATTTAATGAGGCTGTATTTTTTTCTTATTGATTTGAGTTCTTTATAGATTCCCTCTATTAGCCTTTCATGAGATGTAGAGATTGCAGATTTTTCTCCTATTCTGTGAGTTATTTATTAACTTTGTTGATTATTTCCTGTGTAAAATCTTTTTAACTTAATTAAGTCCCCTTTATTTATTTTTCTTATTATTGTATGTGTCTTTCGGGTCTTAGTCATAAATTCTTTGCCTACACTGATGTCCAAAAGAGTTTTTCCTACCTGTCTTTTAGAATTTTTCTGCTTTTATGCTTTACATCTATGTGTTTTACACATCTTGATTTAGTGTTGGTATATAGCAAGAGATAGTGGACCTGTTTCATTCTTCTGCATGTGACTATCCAGTTTTCCTAGCTCCATTTATTGAACAGGACTTATTTTCTCTAGTACATGTTGTCATCTGCTTTGTTGAAGATCAATTGGTTGTAAACAGATGGTTTTAATTCTGGAGTATCTATTCTGTTCTATTGGCCTATGTCTCAAATTTTATATCAGTACCACATTTTACTTACTGTAGCTTTGCATTATAATTCAAAGTCAGGGTAATGTGATATCTCCTGATTTACTCTGTTTGATTAAAATTGCTATAGCTATTCATTATCTTTTTGCTCCCCAATGAAGCATAGAATTATTTTCTCTATGTATGTTAAATATTACATTAGTATTTTGATGGGAAGTGCATTGAATCTGTAAATACCTTTGTGTAGCATGGACATTTTAACAATGTTGATACTACCAATCAATGAATAGTACATGTTTTTCCATTTGTTTGTGTCATCTGCAATTTCTGTCCTCACTGTTTTATAGATCTCTTTGTAGAAATTTTCATCTTCTTAGTTAAGTATATTCCTAGGTGTATATATATATATATATATATACATTTTTTTTTGCTATTTTGAATAATATTTGAGTCTTTGGTCTCCCTTGAAGCTTGACTGTAATTGGTTTATAGGAATACCAGTGATTTGTGTACATTGATTTTGCAACCTGAGACTTTGTTTGTCGATTCTAAGAATACGATGGCTAAGTCTTGGGGATTTTCTAGATATTAGATCATATCATCATCAAAAAGTGATATTTTGATTTCCTCTTTCCATATATGGATACCCTTTATTCTTTCTCTTGCCTGATTGCTCTTTCTAGGAATTCCATCATTATGTTGAGTAGTAGTGATAACAGTGGGCACCCTTGTCTTCTTGTTCCAGTTCTGAGTGGGAATGTTTTTGGACTTTTTAATAAAAGCCATTCTAGCTTGGGCAAGGTGTTATCTCATTGTGGTTTTAATGTGCATTTCCTGGATTATTAGTGATATTGTACATTTTTTTCGTTTATTGGCCATTCAGTATGTTGTTGGCAGTGAGTTTGACATATATAACTTTTATAATTTTGAGATATGTTCTCTCTATGCCTATTTTATTGTGGGTTTTTGTCATAAAAGGGTGTTGAATTTTGTCAAATGCTTTTTCTGCATCTATTGAGATGAGCGCATGGTTTTTGTTTTTGCTTCTATTTATGTGGTGAAACATATTTATAGATTTCCATATATTGAACTAATTTTTCATTCCTGAAATGAAGATCACTTGTTCACGGTGTATTATTTTTTTGATGTGCTGCTGAATTCTGTTTGATATTATTTTATTGAGGATTTTTGTATCTATATTGATAAGATTGTTCTTTATCGTTCTCTAGTGTTCTTTCTTTGGTTGCATCCTTCCCTGGTTTTGGCATGAAAGTGATAACTGGCTTCACAAAATAAGTGTAAGAGGATTCCCTCCTTCTCAATGAAATGGAATAATTTCTGCAGTAATAGTACCAGTTCTTCTTTGTAGTTCTGTTGAAATTCAGCTGTGAATTCATCTGGTTTAAGACTACTTCTGTCGAAAGTTGTTTTGACTAATGCTTCAATCTCCTTGCATGTTATTGGTCAGTTCAGGAGTTCTATTTCTTCATAACCAAGACATGGAATGTTTTGCACATCTGGATATATGTTCATTTCCTCTACATTTTTGAGTTTATATGTATAAACTACGTGTTTTACACATCTTGATTTAGTGTTGGTATATAGCAAGAGATAGTGGACCTGTTTCATTCTTCTGCATGTGACTATCCAGTTTTCCCAGCTCCATTTATTGAACAGGACTTATTTTCTCTAGTACATGTTGTCGTCTGCTTTGTTGAAGATCAATTGGTTGTAAACAGATGGTTTTAATTCTGGAGTATCTAGTCTGTTCTATTGGTCTATGTCTCAAATTTTATATCAGTACCACATTTTGCTTACTGTAGCTATCTATGTATATACATAGCTATCTATGTATATCTATCTATGTATAGAAAATTTTATAGTATTCACAGATGACATTTTGAATTTCTGTGATTTCATTTGCAATATACCTGTTTTCAATTCCTATTGAGCTTCTGTGGGTCTTTTTCCATTTATTACTGGTTAATTTAGCAAGAGTTCTACAGTTTTGTTCATCTTTTCAAAGAACCATTTTGTTTTATTGATCAATAAAACACATTTTTTTTTTTGCAGTTTTCTTTTTGCAGTTTTTGGCCAGGACTGGGTTTCAACCCACCACCTCTGGTATATGGGGCCAGCGCCCTACTCCTTTGAGCCACAGGTGCTGCCCAAACACGTTTTGTTTTATTGATCCCTTATATTTTATTTGTTTTCCATTTCAATTAGTTCTTCTCTGACTCTATTTATTTCTTTTCTTCTTCTGGGTGTGTGTTTGATTTCTCTTCCTTTCCTAATTCCTTGAGATCTTGAGATGTATTATTAGATTGTGGACTTGTGATCTTTCTGATGTAAGCATCCGACTCTGAATTTTTCCCTTAGGACTGCTTTTGCTGAATTTCATAGATTTTGATAGCTTATGTCTGCTTTGTCATTCGGTGTGCAGAACCTTTTATTTCTAAATTAATTTCACTATTGACACAATAATTGTTTACCGACAGATTAATTTCCATGACTTTGTGTAGAATTTAGTGTTTCTCTTGGAGTTGATTTATAGTTTTATTCCACTCTTTCCTGAGAAGGCATGTGGTATGATTTCTATTTTTTTAACTTGTTGAGACATGTTTATGGCCTAAGGTATGACCAATCTTGCAGAATCTTGCATGTGCTAATGAAAATAATGCATATTCAATAGTTTGGGGGGTAGAAGGTTCTGTAAATGTATGTTAGGCTCATTTGATCCTATTTAAGTACAATGCTGCTTTATCTTCTGTTTGATTGATCTGTCCAGTTCTGTCAATAGAGTGTTAAAGACCCCAGCAATTATGATGCTGCTGTCTATCTCTTTTCTTAGATCTAATATCATTTGCTTTGGGAATGTCAAATTGCCTCTGCTATTGCCTTGTCTTATCTTCTTCTTGAATTTCTCCTTTTATCACCTTGGTCTGTCTTTACTCTTATTGATTTCAAGTCAATTTTATCTAATATGAGAATGACTAATATTGTTTTCCTTTAGTTTCGATTGGCATGGAATTTTTTTTTCCATCTTTTTACCTTGACTGTGTATGATTCCTTGTGAGTTAGATGTATTTCCTGGACACAGCAGATACATGGGTTGTAGTTTTTCATCCCTTAAGGAAGCTTACTTCTCTTGAATGGGGCATCCAAATTGTTCACATAGATTGATAGAATTGATATGTGGGATGATGTTCTATTCATCCTGTTTGTTATGCCTTATTGCCTTATTATGCTTCTTGTGTTATTGTTTTATAGGGGCTTTGAGCTTTAGCTTTGGGTTTTTTTACACTGGTGGGTGTCTATCATGCTGATACATGTATAATGTGGTATTTCCCACAAGGCAGGTCTGGCCTTGCCAATTTTCATCAGTATTTTCTTGTTGGAAAATTATTTGTCTTTAATATATGAAACTTAGTTTGGCAGGATGCATATTCTAGGTTGGAAGATATTCTGTATAGTAAGACTGAAGATGGAGCCCCAGTGCTTCTGGTTAATAAGGTATCAGATCAGAGTCTGCAGTTAACATGATGGATTTTCCTTTGTGTGTTATGTGGTACTTGATGTTTTCACCTCATGGCAAGCACAAGTTCCTCCTTCAGGTTGACTTTGGCTAGTCTGATGACAATGTGTCTTGGAGACTGCCTTTTTGCCATGAATCTCCCAGTTGTTCATTGAGTTTTTTGTACCTCACTATCTAAATCTCTAGCAAGACCAAGGAAGTATTCCTCAATTATTCCCTTAAATAAATTTTACATCCATTATGTATTTTCTTCCTCACCCTCAGGGATGCCTGTGATCCTTACATTTGACCATTTCACATAATATCTTATTTTTTGTAGGCTTTATTTCTTCCCCTAATTCTTTTTCTAGATTTGACTGACTGAGCTAATTTGCAAGAGTTGTCTTTCAGCTCAGAGATTTTTCTTCTTCTGGCTGCTATAGTCTATTTTTTAAAGTTTCCACTATATTTTGTATTTCCTTAAATGAATATTTTATTTCTAGAAGTTCTATTTGTTTTTTCATTAATATGCCAATCTCTTTAGTGAATTTTTCTTTTATTTCTTGAATTGTTTTTCTAGTTTCTTTGAGCTAGTTTCCCAATTTCTCTTGGATTTTATTGAGCTTTCTTAAAATCTGTATTTTAAATCCTTTATCTATTCATTTATGCCTGTGCAGGTTTCCTCACCTCCTGGGATTAGTTCATATCTCTTGCTTTCTCTAAGAGGCAACCTGCTTAGAATGTCCAGGCTTTGCAGTCACACAGATCCCTTGGGAACTACTGTCCCCCTATGGCTCCCACAGTCTGGCCAGAGTTAGTAAATGTACGTGTGGGAACAAGTAAGGTGAAAACTGAGGGGCTGAAGCCCCCTGAGGAGGAAAAAGGTACACAGTGGGTGGGAAAGCAATATGGTGACTGCTGTCTTAGCTCAGATCTGTGGTGATGGGAAAAACCTAAGGAGGCTATCTGGCTGGTGTTTTGTCCTTAAGAAGTTCCCAGTTCACTGTCAGCAGCAGCTTTTGGGCTGGTTAGGGCAGAAAGGCTCTCCAGCAGCTCATGAGTCTGCTGACTTCTAGAGATGTGAGGGAGGAAAAAACAAACTGTTTCACCTACTCTTTTCACTGGACTTCAAGCTCTCAGGGGTCGATGTCTGCCAATATATTTATTGTTCCTTCTTGTTCTGCATCCACAACTTCTTCCCGTGGGATCTCTTTCAGGTTCAGACATTATTCCCTTAGAATTACACTCAATCTATGCTTGTTCATTTGTCTTTTTTTTTTTTTGTCTAAAACCTTTCCTTCTTTCTAGACAACTTGGTATCTGGTGTGTCTGGTTAGCCATCTTATCTTTCCTCATTGGAATGAATTTATTTTGGATGTGAGAAGGACATAAATTTAAAGGGAGCAAGGGCATAATACCATGGTTTGAATATTTGTGTTCCTCAAAAATTTATGTTAAAACTTAATCCTCAATGTGGCGATATTAATAGGTGGGGCCTTCTGGGAAGTGACTAAGTCATGAAGGCTCTGTCCTTGTGAATAGGATGAATGTCCTTATAAAAGAGGCTTCAGACAGCTTCTTGATTTTTCTATTCTTTCTGCTATGTGAAGACACATAATTTATCATTTTCTTCATCCCTTGTATCATGTGAGGACACATCAAGAAACATTATCTTGAAAGAGCTTGAAACAGAATTCCCATCACAGATATGGAATCTGCTGGCAACTTAATCTTGTACTTACAAGCCTCCATATCTATGAGAAATGCATTTCTATCATTTATGATTTACCTAGTCTATGGTATTTTTTTATAGCAGCACAAATATAGGAAGACAACTATTCTCTCTGATTCTATATGGATTTAAAACTTTCCATAATACAAGTTTAAAAGTCAATATTTTAACTACTAAGCAGGAACATCATACTACAATGAAGGAATATCAGACCATAAAACAGAACTTTTGAAGATTAAAACTATGATTGAAAGATTAAAATCACCATAGAGACTGAAAATTAAAATTGAAAAAAATCTCAGAAAATATATATAGAAATCTAATGTTAAAATGGAAAATATATATATATATACACACACACATACACAGACACATATACAAATGTGTCCACAAATACAGAAATACAGAAAGGACCAATCCAGAAGTTACAACATCCAAATAATATAGATTCTGGAAAAGAAAGAGTAAGAACATGGGTGGCGCCTGTGGCTCAGTGAGTAGGGCGCCAGCCCCATATGCCGAGGGTGGCGGGTTCAAACCCAGCCCCGGCCAAACTGCAACAAAAAATAGCTGGGAGTTGTGACGGGCGCCTGTAGTCCCAGCTGCTTGGGAGGCTGAGGCAAGAGAATCGCGTAAGCCCAAGAGTTAGAGGTTGCTGTGAGCCGTGTGACGCTACGGCACTCTACCCAAGGGCAGTATAGTGAGACTCTGCCTCTACAAAAAAAAAATAAATAAAAATAAAAAAAAAAGAAAGAGTAAGAACAAAATTAAGTGAGGAAATAAAGAAGTAATACAATAGAATTTCCAATAGTAGAAGACTGACTCCTGTGATTGTATGAGTGTACCAAGGAGTCTTCTTATAATTAATGATGAAACACTCACACAATTATACATCCTTTTGAGTTTCAAAGCAGCAAGAATGAAAAGAAAATCCTAAACACATCTACAAAGAATGCATGAATTACTTATATAGAAGTCAAAACTTGATTTATCTAAGAATTCACATCTATAGAAAATGAGTAAGGTCTAAAAGTTCTAAGAAAAATGATCTCCCAGTTAGCATTCTATACCAAGAGAAATCTGATGTTTGAGAAATCTAATGTTCTCTCTAAGAATGAGAACAGAATGAATACATCACCTTAGTTAGGGTTCCCATGAAAATGATTCAGACAGTTATGGGCAAAGGTATTTCAGGGAGGTGTGTTCTGAAAAAAAATTAGGAAGAAGATAGACTGAGAGATTCTGGCCACAATGAGATTGCAGTAAATATTTCAGCAGATCCTATGGAAAGCTCTGGGGCTGTGATATCCCTTTAGCATTGTCTCTAGCTGTGTCTTTGCATCTTTACATAAGTGAGTCATTGGATGTAATTAAATAGCTTGGAGGGGGCATACATTCAGGCCATTCTATGTGGCCAGGAGCACTTCCTGGAGGCAGGGTGTCAAATAAGGAAGGATAAGGGAAGAGCAAAACAGTACCCACTATAGATTATTCTTTTCGTAGGTCATATATTATTTCTTGCATTTTTAAAAAATTTACCCTCTACAGGAAGAGTTCTTCCTGATTCTAGTTTTTTTTGTTTCTCAGTGAAAAATAGAAGTATTGACAGGATAGAATATTTATAGCTACAACTGATGTGAAAGCTACAACTGACAATCATCAGCCATGTTTTTCCACTATCCATTTCATATTTCCCTTATTCTTGAGTAGTAACTTGCTAGTCTAGTCAGCTTACTTGGTGTCATGACCTAGGCTATTATCCTCAAGTGGAATAAGCCTTTATTTGTTATGTCCTTTCATGTTATATATTTTTTCTTGTCTATTTACAATTAAAACGTGGTATGGGAAAAGCAAGTTTCCCCTGGTCACCAAACATATTCTTCCCTACCCACACTATAAGACAGTAGCCCTAACTCTTTTCCTACTGATTGAGTCAATTATCTCTGTCAGTAGATGACCCCTTTCTTTGGCTTCTGATCTTTGGCATGAGGAGCCTGAAGTGTCCAAGCAATAGCCATAATTAAGAGAAAAATGGTATTCAAACCTCTCAAGTGCCAGAGAGATATCACACCATGTATCAGGCCACTTTTCCACTGGCATCACATCCATTGATGAAAATAACTGCAACTGCACCATGACAGCATGCCAAGGGCTATCTATACTCCACATAACATTCATTATAGGTGAGATTACTCAGTACCAGCTGGTCTGCCAAATAATCCAGTTCTGAAACACACTTGTAGAGCTTGCTTCCTAGGATTATTCCTGGTATCGACATTCTTAGATCGGGTTTCTTTTAAATGTAAATGAAATAAACACTTCAGTTAGAGAAATGCAAATTAAAATCCCCAATGAGATACCACTTCCCACTCCCTAGAGCAGTGGTTCTCAACCAGTGGGTCTCTACCCACAGGAATTGTATTAAAGGATTGAGGCATTAGGAAGGTTGAGAACCACTGCCCTAGAGGGATGGTTAAAATGAAAAAGACAGACAGCAACAAGCGTTAGTAAAGATGTCCTGTAACTGAAAGTCATATACATAGCTGATGTACAATCACTATGGAAAATAATTTCTCATTTTCTGATTATTTACCATGTATTTAACATAGGAGGCAACAATTCTACTTCTAGGTATTTAGTTGAAAGAATTAAAAATACAGGAAAACTGAAGCTGATGATGTGTACACTTCCTTCCTATTCCACAAAAAGAACTGTACTTGGTAGCTCTATTCATGATAACAAAACAGCAGATGACTCTGCTTATTGATAGAAGAGAAAAAAACAAATTCTAGTATATTTATTCAATGGAACACTTTGTAACAAAAAGGAAGTAAATACTAACATGTGTGAAAACTTGGGTGGAACTCACGTACCTTATGCTGAACAAAAGAAGACTGGTGAAAGGAACAGTGTATGCTTTATAATTTCATTTATATGAATTTTTAGAATACAGAAAAATAATTTATAGTTAGTTTGGGGGGAATGAGAGGTACGATGGAAGTTCCTATGATGATGATAATGTTTTATATTTTAATTAGGGTGCAAGTCACATGGGTATACAGTCATGTGTCATATAACCATGGGGTTATGTCCTGAGAAATGTGTCATTTGGTTATTTCATCATTGTGTGAACCCAACAGAGTGCACTTTCACAAACCTAGATGGTATGGTCTCTGTACACTTAGGCTGTATGGTATAGCCTAATACTCCTAGGCTACAAACTTGTACAGCATGTTACTGTATTGGCACTTATAACACAAAATAAGTATTTGTGCATCCAGGGGTCCTCAAACTTTTTAAACAGGGGGCAAGTTCACTGTCCCTCAGATCATTGGAGGGATGGACTATAGTTAAAAAAAACTATGAACAAATTCCTATGCACACTGCACATATCTTATTTTGAAGTAAAAAAGAAAACCGGGAACAAATACAACCACACCACCTCATGTGGCCCATGGGCCGCAGTTTGAGGACCCCTGATGAAAATACGGAATAAAAGATTTTTAAAATGGTACACTTGTGTAGGATACTTATCATAAATGGAACTTGTAGAACTGAAGTTGCTCTACATGAGTCAGTGAGTGAGTGATAGGTAAGTGAATGTGAAGGCCTAGGACATTACACTACTGTAGACTTTATGAATAATGTACAATTGGGCTACAAAAAATAATGAAAAATTATTTTTTCAATAATAAATTAACCATAGTTTACTGTAACTTTTAAACTTATAAATATTTTAATTTTATAACTTTTTGGCTCTTTTGTAATAACAGCTTAAAACACAAACACTTTATAGCTGTATAAATATTTTCCTTCTTTACATCCTTATTCTGTAAGCATTTCCCATTTTCATGTTTTCATTTTTATTTTTTTACTTTTTAAACTTTTTGTTAAAAAATTAAGACACAAACACATACCTTTGCCTAGGCCTATACAGAATCTCAATCACCAATATCACTCCAATATCACTGTCTTCCACTCCACATCTTGTCCCACTGGATGGTCTTCAAAGGCAATAACACACATGGAGCCTACAATAACTAACAATGCCTTCTTCTGGAATATCTCCTAAAAGCCTACCTGAGGCTGTTGGATAGTTAAAGTTTTTTATACATAGAAGTAGTGTACTCCAAAATAATGATTAAAAGTATAGTCAATACATAAGCAAGTAACATATGTATTATTATTTTGAAGCATTATGTACTATACCTAATGGTACGTGATATGCTATTATATGACTGACAGCATAACAAGTTTATTTACATTAGGATACCATAAAATGTGCGTATTGTATTTTGCTACAATGTTACAATAACTACAGTGTCACTAGGTGATAGGATTTTTCAGCTCCATTGTAATATTATAGAAACACCACAGTCCATCTGTGACTGAAAAGTTATGTGGTGCATGAATATAAATTTTTCAAAACTTATTTAAATACACTCAGTGTGTTTGTTTTATTTTATGTAAACTATGTGTGTATATACACAACATCTATACAGACACACATATATGTTAAAAAATCTTAATTTTACTCTTAAGAAAATAAATAGTCGGCTCAGCACCTATAGGTCAGTGGCTAAGGGTGCCAGCCACATACACCAGAGCTGGCAGATTTGAATTCAGCCTGGGCCTGCCAAACAACAATGACAACTACAACAACAACAACAACAACAACAAATAGCCAGGCATTGTGATGGGCTTCTATAGTCCCAGCTACTTGGGAGGCTAAGGCAATCACTTAAGCCCAAGAGTTGAAGGTTGCTGTGAGCTGTGATGCTACAGCACTCTACCCATGGCAACATAGTGAGACTCTGTCTCAAAAAAAAAAAAAAGAAAAGAAATAGTCTATTAATCTAACATTATAAAATATATTGGATTCCTAATATTGTCTGTGTGCCTATTATGAATAATTAGTAAAAGTAGGTCTACTATAAAATTTTCCTCTATTTATTTTCAGATATGAAAAGTAGTGGTATGGTATACCAAGTTCTTTTAGTATATTTCAAATTCTACTGTCTTTTCTTAACATATTTATAGGTGCCTCTAGAAACATTTAGCATAAAAAGTGGGATACTTATATAATCACCTGATTAGGAGAAATGGGACTTCCAAGGTAAAGAGAATCATTTTTTAATTAACAATAAAACAATCCTTTAGCATATCTCAGTGAAATTCATACAGCCAAGGCCAAATCTTGCATGATATATGTGTGCTAGTGCACAAATGTAATTCTTTACAGGGCTAAAAGATCATGCTGGACCAGATTTCTCAGTCTCACATCTCTGATTCTAAAAGTTATTTTCACTGCTTTTCAGGCAAATTTAACTAACTCTCTATAATTTAACTCTGAGGGAGTCTGGGGATTTGATGGTAAAGTCATTACTCATTAGACATATTTGTAAGGAATAATTTTTAATTATGTAGAACGAATGCAGGAATGAAAACACTGCAAGCAGAACAGTGGAAAAAATTAAATTACTTTGTATGCGCTAAAGGAAACAGTGGGAGATAGATTCACTCTCACTCACACGTTTTAGAAATAAACAAATAGAAATTTGCAAACGTATCTACAGAATTCATAGAAATAAAGAAAAAATTTTTTTTCACCCTTGACTTAATTCCTTTTATTTTCCAGCCAGAGATTTTCATTTGAACCTTGGGATCCTCTCCAGGAGGAGAAGGTAACAGCTCCTAGAAACAGGATCCACTGGGTCCTCTGCCAGCTCCCAAAGACGTAGAAAGTCCTCACAGGCACTCCACAGAACCCCTCCAGCTGCTCCTTTCTCCCGAAAGATAGGATCACCCCCAGTTCAAGTCTTGGCTTTTCCGCAACTTCAGAAATAAAGAAAATTTAAAACAACTTGGAATCTTTACAGATTTACGAAATTCAATAGCAGCATTAGATACACCATATGAACCACCGTATAGTTTAGTGAGGCAATGTTTAAACAACTCTCTTGAATGTGAATATTAGTTTCTTAGTAGTAAAATTGATTTCCCTAGGAAGGCAAAGAGGTCTTAAGATGAATACTCTAGAAAATTTCACTTTTCAGTCTCTCTTCTTTTTCAACACGTTTGTCACCAATACTATGTGAAGAAAGCAGCCAATAAACTGTACCTTTTGATTTCTATGTAGGTTCAGGAATCACTGGAGCATGTCAAATAGTCAAGTCTCAAACCAGATTACATACCAGCAGATCCACTTTAAGATAGCCTAGAATTTTATGCTAAATGAGGTTTTTCTAGGCTATGTAAACACTGAAAAAGTTTAAGCGATATCTTTGCACTTCATTTCTTTTCTCCAACCTTGATCCACTCTCTCTTCCATCCACTACAATTGCTCTGAATTGCTGTTACTATAAACTTAAATTAAGCCCTTGCCAGAGAAATGCTTTTAAAGACCTTTTAGCAGCCAGTGAGAGTTCAGTCTGCTTTGTTTCTGCTGTGCTATTATGGGCTACCTAAGCATTCTAAATTGTATGAGGTTGAATTTAAAAGGCTCCTCTAATCAAATGGCTCAGAGCACTGCAACTCTTCCTTTAAGAAGTCATCATATTTGCCAAAAAGTAATACATCATGCCCAAAGCTTTCACCCCTAAAATTTGAGGGAGATGTTTTTCTAAATAGGATTGGTATATTTTTCAAATCTTGCCACACAGTTTGAAAAGTCAAAATGAATTACCATTACTTCTATTTCTTGAGTTTCAGGGTAGTTTCTTCCTTATATACCACCACCTTAGGCATACTATTGCCTCCTACCTCATCATTTAGAGTCCTAAGAACTGTTGACTACATGTACTAGAACAATATCCAGAATTATATTTTTGATACAATGTACATAATGACCCTCAAGGGAATAATTTTTCTCTATCATTTTCTAAAATAAACAGAGAAAAGAACATTTTACACTGCTTCTTGGGCATTCTAAATATGTAAGCTGAGTCAAAGCAGTCTTTTGGCTCCCCTACCATCATAATATCCACAATTCCCTTTGTCCATTTTAGTCTCTGTGGCTCTAAGTAATCAAACTTGTGGAAGAAACTGCTATTCTTTAATAGGAAAATTAGTGAGTACACTTCTAAACACAATAGATCTTGTTTAGAAATTGTCAATTCTGGGTGGTGCCTGTGGCTCAAGGAGTAGGGCGCCGGTCCCATATGCCGGAGGTGGCAGTTTCAAACCCAGCCCCAGCCAAAAAAAAATGTTTATAGAAAAAAAAAAAAAGAAACTGTCAATTCTCCAAAAGCCATCCAATTGGGGTCTAAATGTAGTGATAGGGCTTAGAATTTAAATATAAACTTATCTATCATTTTTAAATGAACTTTTACTTTTACTTTTAGAATAGCTTTATATTAAAAAATTGTTAAAGATATTATCATATTCTGATTAATCTCACACCCAGCTTCCCATTTATTAGCATCTTATGTAATTTTGCTATATTTACATACATTGGTATTAATGAATCAATATTCCTGATTTTCTGTCACTGTTTCTGGGCCAGAGGACCCTCCTAAGATTCAGCCTTTACTGGTATTTGCCCAAGCTTGATCAGACATTGTTCTTAGACCTGGTTTGTGCAAATGCCCAAAGCTCAGTTGTCAATGACCACTACCTAAATGGACCCACCCAGATGGCACTGTAACCGTTTCTGGGTGACCCCAGCTAGAGTAATCCCTCACAATACCACCCTCCATGGATAGTGTCTCACCCAGCCCTTAATTTGAACTTCCAGCAATAAGCTGGGGAACAATCCACCACCTTGCATGAAGATCATCCAGCACAGGCTTTAACTGAGGAAACCATAGGGAATGGGATAGAACAGAACACACCGGGTCTCAGTGTGCCCACCCATTCACTACCAGGTCAATACTTACCAAAGTAGGACACAAAAGCACCATCTAGGGTCTCCCTTTCTCCTAACTAAGCAGTGTTCCCAGCAAGATCCTCTCCTGTCTGTTCTGGCACATGATCCCTTTTGCCTCTTCAATTCTGCCCTCTGTATCCCTAAGCAAACTGATTCAGTCCTGGGGTATAGCCTGTATGCATATCTCACTGGCAGGTATCTCTGAGGAATGACAGCAAGCAGGGAACTCCCAGAATGAGCACCCTAGGTCCACTGCAGGTCCTCAAGAGGAAAAGTATGGGCCCTTCTCTTTGGAAACTTCAGACTGGAGGGTACACCAGCAGAATGCAAGTGGCCACTTTTGAGAGCCTCATTTCATTGGTCTCTCTTGGCTGCAGTGGGTGAGGGAGCAATGAGAGAGGAAAACAGTCTGAATGGAGGAGTTCCAGCACTTCAGCTCTTCCGGTCTCTCACCCTGAAAGGAAGCCCATATGAAAGTTGAAGCTCTGGGATCACACAAGTTCTCTAGGGACCACTGAAATCTGGGCAGGAGTTGATAACTGTGTTGGAGTAGGTGATATAAAAATAGAAGGTCTGGAGCTCCCTAGGGAAGAGAAGTGGGTAGTGGGAAAAGTGCACACTAGAGATACGCTACACAGTTACCATGCTGTCAATAATATATAATAAACAAATACCAGCGAATGTGTTCAATAACAAAATTGGATAGTTGTAACCTAGGAATGGCTTGATATTACCTTTTTCCCCTTTAAAATTAATAAATATACTCATGTGCAGGAGTTACCATGGTGTTTTTAAAATTATTTCAGTGAAAAATAGTGTGCCATTTTGTTCCTAGCAGATATTGCCATATCTGTCATTCAAATTTTTGTTCAATTGCTAAATGAACTGAATCTTTCCCTTTAAAATTTCTTGTGAATGTTCTCTGAAACTTCCAGAATTTCATAATAGAAAATGTAATTCACATATCTAAATTAATTTTGCTAAACCCTAGTCTTGCCTGCATTTGCTCCTAGAATGAAAATTGACAATTGTGGCCAATTAAAAGCCTTTGTCACATTTAAAAAATCCTTTATAAGGGGGTTTAAGTGAGAAGGTGGGAGGAATAATTGCTCTAATAGTTGGCTTCCAGGAAACTAAAAGCTGTAAGACTAGTTAATTGGTTGTTTACTGCAACGAAGAGTTACAACTGACACCACTTGGCAATGATTGTCTTTTTAGGCAAGGGCATTGGTGAACCCAAATATGATTCTATGTTTCTAAATCTCTGTGACATGGAGGTGTCTGTGCTATTAAAAGAAACAGGAAACAGAGAAAATGCTAAGTAAGTGGAGATTGAACATAACATCCAGGTAGAGAGATCTAACTCAGTGGATCTTTTCAGTATTACAAAGAAGTGACAATCAGAAATAAAGAATTTAATAGCTTCAATAAAAGTTTATTGACCAGCTATTAGGTGTCAGGTGCAGTGATCTGCTCTGGAATGCTTTTGCAGGATGGCGGACAGGACGGACGTGTAGCCCACCTCTCCCAAGCCACCAGGTGAGAGGAAAGGCGGTCTGGACCTTCCCTGTGTGTGGATTATTGGAGTGGACAGACAGCTGGAGACGCCCAGTGAACTGGCGGTTTGCTATATATGAGGGGTAATTTAAAATCACAGACTCTGTTGTAGAGATTCTTCCCTGCTCGGCCGTGCTGGCCAGCAGGCCCCTCCCCTACGGAGGTCAGCAGCTTGTAAATGCTGACAAAATCCAATTGACAAATAATTATTCCTGAACTGAGGAAGGCATCCGAAAGGAGAGCTCAAAACCACGGGGAGCTGGGCAAAACCACGGAGAGCTGGGCAAACTGTTGGACAATTGAAGGGAAGGGATCCTGCCGCGGACCGCCAGTCGAATGAGTCTCAGTCCGAGGGCTTTCAGGGCGAGAACGGCTCAGGTTGATTGAAAGGGCGACGCAGGAAAATGACAAACTGCCACACACCAAGGATGATGAAGAAAGCAGTTGTACTTTACTGATTTTTAGGCATGGTATTTATACATTTTTGACAATGTCTTACAAACTACAAAAGATATTTTTATGACTTGCTGATGCTTACAAAGTTCTTATCGAGTTTTGTAGATGGGAGTAGTCAACTGTCTTTTCTTAGACAATGTTTCTGCCCGTAAGGGGGAACAAAGGACTGCTGCTTATCAGCAGTTACTCTTTTACTTCTCTTTATCTATGTTTAAACCTTCTTTCTTTGTAAAACTGCTTTGTTCACATTTTGTATTTTTATATTTTTATATTTGATTATGATTTTTATGTTGTTAGTGAATTGATAGTGAATTATGTATATGTTTTAAGTGTATAGTGACAAAATTATAGAGAAAGCAATTTCATAGAAAACTTATTTCAAAGAAACAGTTTCAAAGGGACATAAGGTAGAGATAAGAGACCGGAGGGAGCGGGTATCTGGTAGGAACATCTTAACTTATCATCCCTGCATTCTCTTGATACATTGTTTCAATTAACTGACCTTTATGGTGGGAACGTGTTCCCTTGGAGACATTTAGTCTCCATTGTATAGATGAAGTCATGGATTAGTAAGTCATTATGTTTATTCTTAGTTTCTGAGGACATTCAAGCAACAATTAACCATTCAACTCAACAAACAAGTTTCAAACAGGTTTCAGGGTAAAGGTTATTCAGGCCTTTATGCCGCACCTCATGAATTCTTACGTTCACTAAAAGGCATGCTAGGCAACTTATGCGCTGCTGTTGCAGGCCAGGGGGACCGGGGGCAACGCTCCGGGGAGCACTCACCGCCTTACCACAGTTTTTACAACGCGGACAGAGCCATCCCGCCACGGCTTGATGCCGGGGGTGCGGCATTTCCCCCTTTTTTGTTAATGAAACGTAGCTCAAAGAGGTCTTGGCGAACAGCCTTTAAGGAGGAAAAGACACAACGAAGGAGACAAGGTAACAGTAAAACAACACAGAATATCAAGCATCCAATAATGACAATAAACACAATGTACTGAATCCAGGACACAGGATTTAAAGATTTAAGATTGTCAGAGAGGGATTGAGCCAGTGAATCAAGAGAAGTGCTAGGTAAATGAGCTTCACTGATGGCAGTGATATCTTTTTGAAGAGTATGTAAATCATGTGTAATATCATTGTCCTTCCAGACACCCTGTAGATGAGCTTTAGTTTTGTCCCAGGAAGTGGACATATTATAAGGTAAAGGAGTTACACAAATAGCAGGAAAGGCAGAATGACATCTGGTTTGAAGTTTATGTTGTATAAACTTTATATCTTGTCCTAAGGCTAAAACTACTTCTTCTAGGATGTTAAGTTTTGCTTCAAGTTTATTATCTATGCTGGCTTGAGTCATTAAAGCTAGAGTTATGTTGCTGCTGAGAGAATTAACAAAGTGAGCTGTGTGAACTTCTTGAACCAAAGCAGTAGTGGCTACCGCAAATGTTGTGACTATAGAAATTAAAGCTAAAATACCGAGAATTAAAGCAGCTACAAACCTCTTAGGTCGAATTAACTGATTAACAGTATGTAAAACTTGTAAAGCAGAATTATCATACCAAGGATCATCTTGTAAATCAACAGGTAATAGTACATAAGAGGGTCTTTTAACAATTAAAACAGAATTAAACAAGCGTTCATTGAATAAATCAGTAGAAGTAAGACAATTTGTAACTTTACAAGCGGTACAAGAAATATGATAAGAGTTTTTAGATTGTGTAATAGTTAAATACTTATTTGGAGCTAAAAGTAGAGCATATGGATATCCAACACAAGTTCTTACTGACATTGCATTTGGTTTTGGCATATTAGGTTTCTTTTCTAAAATTAAGTTGGATGCAGCAACAAGTCTAAATAAATCATAGTGTATTTGAGTTTTATTTTTGTCTTGAGCTACCCATATGGGCTCAACTAGACCAGGTGTGAACCATCGTCGTATTGGTTGGGGAGTACCAGACCACTGATACTGATGAAATTTATCTAATTGGTTCGAGAAATATTTATTATGATCAAAACAAGAAGTAGGAGAATAATCCCAGATGACTGTGTTTGAATTTATAGGAGAATGCTTGTTGGCAGCATTTGGGAATCCACAGGAAAGCCAAGTAGGTGTTTTAGTTAATGATGATTCCCAGAATTGATTTTTATTTATATATTTTTCTTTACAGTTAGGGAGAGGTAATGAGTTAACAGATAAACAGGTTTCATTATAATTAGGACTTCCAATAGTTTGTAACTCATATTCCCAAACATAACGTCTATTTGCATCATGAGGATCTGGAGCATCAGTTAAAAATACCCTGTAGCTAGTAGGTAAACAAAAAGGAGGTGTGTTGCCTCTTAAAGTAAAGCAAATAGGCAAGGAGTCGGCTTTGCCAGTGAAATTAATCAAAGCCGCAGCATGATGTCTGGATTCTGAGTCAGTTAAACCTCCTAAGCGGATAGAATCATTAGAAAGAATTTTTATGGGGTCTGTATCTAGCCAGCCTACAGGATGTAATAATGGAGGGTTAGGAACATAAGACCAATAAGCTGCAGTTTCTACCGTAGGAGTAGAAATTAATGATAAAAAGGCAATAAAGTACATTGTTGGAGTTAGAGGGTTGTTTTGAGATATGAGAAGTTGTTTAGCTTGTTTCACCAGGGCACGGATCTGTGTCCACGTGGTCTTGGAGGGTTTCGGTGAAATTTCCACAGTCGTCCTCATTTGTGCAGATAGGATCTTCATCCGCCGCAGGCGTTGTCTTCTGCGCCGGGGTCTCCGGAGGAGCCGGTTTGATGAGCCGGTCTGGAATCCAGACGGGAGAGTCGGCATCCTGTGGAAATATGCAAGCATAGCCTCGTCCGGAGGTTAACAATACATCAGGGCCTTTCCATTGGCCCGATAATAAATCTTTCCAAAGAACTTTAGGAAGGGTGGCAGCCGATTGTGGCTGCCAATGGGAGAGAGCAGGGGTTAAATTGTTGGAGTTTACATTAAGGTGATTTAGGACGAATAAAGCATGGGTTAAAATATGATGAGGAGAGAAATATTTATGAGCTTTTTGAAGGCGTTCAATTTGCAATTTTAATATTTGATTAGTTCTTTCAACAATCGCCTGACCCTGAGGATTATAAGGGATCCCCGTAGAATGAGCAATTTTCCACTGTATACAAAATTGTTCAAATGCTCGAGAGGTATAAGCTGGAGCATTGTCTGTTTTTAATTGATGAGGAACACCTAGCTGCTGAAAGCAGTAAAATAGGTGTTGTACAACATCTTTGTAGGCCTCGCCAGGTCTTGCAGAGGCACAGATAAAATGAGAAAAAGTATCAACAGTAACATGTACATATTGTAATTTTCCAAAACTAGACACATGTGTTACATCCATTTGCCATAATACATTGGGGCGTAAACCCCGAGGATTAACACCAAATTTTAAAGGATGATGAGTAACAGGACAGGATTTACACTTTAAGACTATTTGTCTTGCCTGTTCTCTAGTAATTTGAAACATTTTTCTTAATGCGTTAGCATTTTGGTGATGTAAGGCGTGGCTTTCTTCAGCGTCGGCCACTGATGCCACTATAGTACGTGTTAATAAATCTGCAGTGGCATTTCCTTGGGCCAAAGGGCCAGGTAAGTTAGTATGTCCTCTTATGTGACCAATATAAAATTGATTATTCCTTTGCTGAATTAAAGTTTGTAGTTTCTTTAATAAAGGTAGAATAGTTGAGGTTCCTGTTAAAAGAGCAGTTTCAAGAGCTGGAAAAAGAGAAGCAATATATTTTGAATCTGTGTACAAGTTAAATTTTTGTTTGAAATTATTAAAGGCCGAGATTAGAGCCCATAATTCTGTTTGTTGGGCAGAGGCTTGTGTGACCTCTTTAATAAGAGGAGACAGGCCTGGGCTAAAAACTACGGCTCGACCTGTAGAGGAACCATCTGTGAACAAGGTTATTGCGTCAGACAGAGGCTGTTTGGAACACATAAGAGGAAATATAAGTGAAACTGTTTTTGTAAATTCAATTAAAGGATGTTTAGGATAATGGTATAAGATTTGACCTGCATAGCCTTGTAAGGTCAATACCCAATCATCATTATTTTGAAATAGTTGTTCTACTTGAATTTTATTATAAGCAGTTACAATTACATGAGGATCTTTACCAAATAATTCCCGTGATCTTTTTCTTCCTTTATCAATTAATAAAGACACCAGGTATGGATAATCAGCAACAATCTTTGTCTGAACATGTGGTAAATGAATCCATTCTAAAATACCTTCCTGCCATAGGCAAGCTGTAGGAGTATACTCAGTAGAAAAAATGAGTAAAGACCATGGGTTTTGATAATTAATTTGTTTAACCCTAGCTTGAGTTAAAGCCTGTTCAACAACTTGTAAAGCCTGCAAGGCTTCTGGAGTTAAATGTCTAGGGGAACGGGGATTAGAGTCTCCCTGTAAGATAGTAAACAAAGGACTAAGGGTTCCCGTAGTAATCTTCAGAAAAGGTCGAATCCAATTTATTTCTCCCAGTAATTTCTGATAATCATTAAGAGTTTGTAATTTATCTCTCCGAATCTGTACTTTTTTGGGGTGTGATGTAGTCAGAATGAATCCATTGTCCCAGATAACTTAGTGGTTTATCTCTTTGAATTTTCTCTGGGGCAATGACTAAGCCAAATTTAGTTAATTGTTCTATAGCCTTTTCTAGCATTAGCTGTACTTTTGGCAGCTCAGGATGAGCTAGCAAGATATCATCCATATAATGAATTATGTAAGCACTAGGAAATTGTTTTCTCAGTGCTGCTAATGCAGCCGCCACAAATTTTTGGCATAAGGTAGGGCTGTTTTTCATGCCCTGTGGTAAAGTTTTCCACTGATATCTTTTAAACGGTTCCTGTAAGTTTAGAGAAGGAACACTGAAAGCAAAACGAGGACAGTCCTCAGGATGTAAATTAATAGTAAAAAAGCAGTCTTGCAGATCTATAATTATAAGTGACCATTGTTCTGGTACTGCTACAGGAGACGGAAGCCCAGGTTGAAGGGAGCCCATGTCTTCCATAATGGCATTTACTGCTCTTAAATCTTGTAAAAGTCTCCATTTGCCAGATTTTTTCTTAATGACAAACACAGGAGTGTTCCATGGACTAGTGGATTCCTCTAAATGACCTTTATCTAATTGTTCTTGTACTAAAATTTGTAATGCCTGTAACTTTTCTGTTGTCAGGGGCCACTGACTAACCCACACAGGAACATCTGTTAACCATTTTATTTTACAGGCATAGTTTTCTGCAGTGGCCCCTATGAAAAACACTGATCGTTAAGTTGATCACCTGTAACTAGTTTCATGTCTAGGACATATAAAAGATCTCGTCCCCATAAAGTATAGGGTAGAGAGGGTAACACATAAGGTTGAAAGTAAATTTTCTTGTCCTTATATTCACATAACAAATGAGATGTACTACGCATGACACCAGAAACAGAGCCGAGACCAACTAAAGAAGACCCAGTTCGATGAACCGGCCAGGATCTCGGCCAGTCGGAGGCAGCAATGCAGGTTACATCAGCGCCTGTGTCCATCAGGCCCTTAATGGGCCTGCCTTCTATTTTCATTTTTAACATCGGTCTATCATATAAATCATGTATAAGAGCTACACAATCTTTATCAGTAAATCCAAACTGTCCCTCTCCCCTGGCATCATGTAAGTGATAAGTGGGGAGTGGTATATATGGCAACAATAGTAATTGAGCAATTCTTTGTCCCTTATGAATTTGTGTAGTTTCTACTAGAGACTTTACCATGACTTTAATTGTATTTTCAGTATCAGAATCAATTACTCCTGGAACAACTTCAAAATGTTTGGTGTAATTGGAACTTCGTCCCAATATAACACCAACAGTACCTGGTAATAACTTTCCTTTTATTCCTGTGGGAACTAACACAACACCATCATGTTTGGATATGATTATATCTTTAGAACTGGCAAGGTCTAAGCCTGCACTGCCAGGAGTCCCACGTGGGAGATCATGAATTGTCCATTCAGGTGGTATACAATTAATAGTAGATGTGGGCTCTAACTTAGGTCGTACTGCGGTAGGAGCAGGAGACTCTCCCTTGGAGTCGGGGCTAGGGGAACGCCCCTTATCTAGTTTTTTGTCTGGTTGGTATCAATAAAGTTAGCACCCTTGTCTGACAAGGGGGTTCCATCTTTATGAAATTTAGATTTACATTCATTTTTCCAGTGCCTGCCCTTCTTACAACGAGGGCATGGTCCCGGGGGTAATCCACGGGACTTATTATTATTATTATTAGCACCGGTGGATTTCTTACAATCCTTCTGTATATGACCTGGCTTCCCACAGTTATAACAAGTGGGCAAGTCATGTGGGGGATTACACCCAAAACATGTATTACTGGGGTCTCTATCAAAAGCACCTTTAACATATGAACTAAATTTTTGACCCCGCATAGCTGCAGCAAACGCCATTCCCTGGACAATTGCTGGTGAGGCATCCATGCATGCTTTAATATAATCTTGTAAGGTACCTGTTTTCCTGAGTGGACGTATTAAGTCCTGACACAGCGTATTTGCATTTTCCCAAGCTAATTGCTTGAGTAATAATTCTGTGCCTTCTGATGGTGGAAGCATTCTATTAATAGCTTCTTCCAGGCGAGAAATAAAGTCAGGATAGGACTCTTCCATACCCTGTTTTATGCCTGCTAAAGTTGTGCCCTTGGTTCCCGGAGGAGGTATTTTTCGCCAAGCGGAGACTGCATTATGGCTGACTATCTCTAAAAATTGTCGGGGTAGTTTAATTTGATTTTCAAAAGAAGCAAATTCATCTGTCCCTAGAAGCATGGACAGCGTGGGCTGTGCTTTTCTTCCTACATGTTGATTAATACTTTCTCTACATCTATCTTCATACTCTGTTCTCCATAAAATATAATCACCTGGGGAAAGCGTGGCTTTGGCCGTTTGCTGCCAATCATACGGGGTAAGCCATTGACTGCTAATTGATTCCACAATTTGTAAGGTATAAGGGGCAGAAGCTCCCGATGTACGGACAGCCTGTTGCAGTTCTTTAAGCGTCTTTAACGACAGAGGTTCCCAGGTGGGTGGTGCCCTATCCTCAGTGGGAAAGCGTACCGGGAAAGCAAATGTAAAATCTCCCTGCTGACGGGCTTCTCGCACCGCCGCTTGAAAGCCCGCGGGCGGCGGAGGGAGACAAGGAGGTACGCGGGGAAGCGGAGCTTGTGAGGTTGTCTTAGATGTGACTTTTGGGACACGAACAGCCGGGTAAGCTCGGCGGGGGTGAATAAAATCATTCATTCTGTCCCTCTCATCTGGTTTAGTAAATTCATCGACCACATCCCACTCGTCACTGTCTGAGGAATTATCGACCGGTGGGAGTGGTGGTAGAATGTCTTTGAGCGTTGGAGCCGAAGGGACAACGCTCTCAGTGTTTGGTACCGGTTCAGGATCTTTAAGAACCTCGGGGGGAACCTCATCAGGAATCGGTGCCCCTTTAGATTCAGGATCACCAACCTCCGAATCAGTTTCTCTTATAAATGCTTCTAAAAAGGTATTGTCAGCTAAAAGTTCTCTAACTTGTAACCATAAAGGAAAAGCCTGAGGGGGCAAGACCTTCTCTCCATGTTCTTGCATGTATTTCCGCATTTCGCGTCCCACTCTCTTCCAGTCGGAGAGAGAGAGAGAGCCTTCCTCCAGAAACCAAGGACTAACCAACTTTATGAAATGTATAAGCTCCTCCAACCGTTTGAGAGACACATGAAAACCATTTTTTTCTAACAAACGCTGTATCATGACACTGAGCATGTGTTCTTCCTTACCCAATGTATGCCCCATGTTGTCCTGCGGATTACTCACACTTAACCGGTCAGCCTTTACCGGCGGGACTGCAGCTCCCTGGTGAGAGTCGCCTTCAATCTGAAAAAGAGAGGAAAGAAAGAAAAAGAAAGATCACCTGTCCTTCAGGTCCCTGTTCGAGGCGCCAGCTGCCGCGGACCGCCAGTCGAATGAGTCTCAGTCCGAGGGCTTTCAGGGCGAGAACGGCTCAGGTTGATTGAAAGGGCGACGCAGGAAAATGACAAACTGCCACACACCAAGGATGATGAAGAAAGCAGTTGTACTTTACTGATTTTTAGGCATGGTATTTATACATTTTTGACAATGTCTTACAAACTACAAAAGATATTTTTATGACTTGCTGATGCTTACAAAGTTCTTATCGAGTTTTGTAGATGGGAGTAGTCAACTGTCTTTTCTTAGACAATGTTTCTGCCCGTAAGGGGGAACAAAGGACTGCTGCTTATCAGCAGTTACTCTTTTACTTCTCTTTATCTATGTTTAAACCTTCTTTCTTTGTAAAACTGCTTTGTTCACATTTTGTATTTTTATATTTTTATATTTGATTATGATTTTTATGTTGTTAGTGAATTGATAGTGAATTATGTATATGTTTTAAGTGTATAGTGACAAAATTATAGAGAAAGCAATTTCATAGAAAACTTATTTCAAAGAAACAGTTTCAAAGGGACATAAGGTAGAGATAAGAGACCGGAGGGAGCGGGTATCTGGTAGGAACATCTTAACTTATCATCCCTGCATTCTCTTGATACATTGTTTCAATTAACTGACCTTTATGGTGGGAACGTGTTCCCTTGGAGACATTTAGTCTCCATTGTATAGATGAAGTCATGGATTAGTAAGTCATTATGTTTATTCTTAGTTTCTGAGGACATTCAAGCAACAATTAACCATTCAACTCAACAAACAAGTTTCAAACAGGTTTCAGGGTAAAGGTTATTCAGGCCTTTATGCCGCACCTCATGAATTCTTACGTTCACTAAAAGGCATGCTAGGCAACTTATGCGCTGCTGTTGCAGGCCAGGGGGACCGGGGGCAACGCTCCGGGGAGCACTCACCGCCTTACCACAGTTTTTACAACGCGGACAGAGCCATCCCGCCACGGCTTGATGCCGGGGGTGCGGCAGGATCCTGCCCGGGAAACATGTTGAACTACCCAAAAGGGCAGGCACCTTTCCCCCAGGCGTTGGAGGGGGCTGGCGATTCAGGCTGCGGGCAAACTGGCGGGCGCCCATCCAAAAGGGAAACTCTGAACCATAAAACTCAGAATAAGTCCCCCGAGCGCTCCAACCACGGGAACTGGCTTGAAGCCTAGGACCTGGCTTTGGCTTCCGGAGCCACGAAGCTACTGAAGCCACAGACCAGCTTTGGCTGCTGAAGCCGTGGGAACCAGCTACAGGAGATAGAACCGCGAGCCCGCCAATGATCACGCAAACTCAGCACCGCTCCCCTTATGGCCGATTGCAGTCGCCAGTTTGCGGGGGAAACTGGGAACAGAGTGGAGGGACTTAGGAAGCGTGGACACCTGCACTGAGTGGGAAGGTCGGTCGCAAGTGCTGTCTGGAAAAGAACAGACGAGGTTGCACAATTTTTAGGCGACAAACTTTTATGGAAACTCCAAAATGGCGATAGGCCATGGAAGGCGGTTACCATTGTAACAGTATAAACTGTAAATCAGATATAAGTCTCGGAACCACTCACAGCGCCACCTGGTGTCCAGAAAGTATATTGCAGTATGAATACTTTCCTACGAAAGTTAATCCCTACAGCAGACATATGGATATTTATAGGTATATTTCTACACAAAAGAATATTTCTGTAGTTGGTGCCTTTTTTTTGTTTTGTTTTGGTTTGGTTTGGTTTTCGTGGGTTTTTTTGTTGTTGTTTTGTTTTTGTCTGTTTTTTCCTCACAATTTTCTTAGAGGAGATTTCGATAATTTTTTATTATTACTTCTTATATAGATAAATTTTTTATTTCTATGTCTTCTAATTTTAATTTCTTCTTTCTTCTCATTCTTCTCTTTCTTCTCCTTCTAACACCACTTTTCTCTCTCTTTTTTTTCCCTTTCTTTCAATTATTTTAGGATTCTCACTATTTTTACTGCAGTTGTTCTTATATTGCTGTTGTCGTGGCTGTTACCTGTATGTCTATGTGTTTCCCTCTGTCTCTGTATCTATGGGCCCATGTGCCTGGTAACCTTTGTATCTGTTTATTTGTCCATTTGGTTTCAATGAGCTTGGTGTAACGACCTGCAACTCTGAGCTCCTAACACTCCCCTCCACTCTCACTCCATGATCTGGAGACCTGCCCCCCCAGGAGTCCAGATTCTTCGGTGAACACTCGAGAGGTGCAGACAGGACCTGGACTGCAGCTGGCCAGTGCTGACTCTGTAGCAAAGGAGCTAGAAGACGACGGTCAGCTGAGAGGGAATTACACTGGAGCGGTGGTGCCCCGAGGTGCAGAGCAACAGCCATCTTCAGCAATAACAAGGCCCACCCCAGATATCCCATAGCCTCTCCTCCTGTCTTCCTGTGCAACCAGATGAGGCCGAGCATCTTCTCAGATGGCAACCACCATGGAACAGACCTGGGACTGAAACACAGGCAGGCCCTGTGAGTAAAGGGTTTTCCTGAGACGGTACCAACCTGGGTGGAAATAGAAAACACACCCGCAGAGCTGGGAAACTCCCAGGGTGGGGCTGATCCAGAGGACCGCTCTACTGAGCCTAAGACACACCTGGCCCTTAGGGGATCACCAGCCTATAGACAAAGGAGGCCAAGAGGCTACAGCCAACAATTGATTGTGCTGCGAATACAAACCCGCAGGAATAAAGACAGGGCCTGAGGCACAGGTTCTGGGAACTCGTATCAGCCTCTCCTCTGCAGAGGAATCTGGCAAGGTCAGAAACAAACTCCCACAGGGTTGTTCCCTTCACCCAGTAACATAAACTAAAGGTGGGGCTGGAACTGAGTGAACACCTCCAGCCTCCATCAAGTGCCCGAGGTTGACAGGCCACAACACCCCCTGCTGGATAAAGACAGAGAATAGCAGCCTAGTCGAACAGACAAAGACTACCCTGTGACTTAGGCAGATACAACCCCCTGGAGTATCTGCTTACTGCAGACAACCGACTGGGTCACAGTCCTGTGGGGCTAGCAGCGACTGGGTGTGACAGAGCTGCAAGGTGGGGAAGGAGGCATCAATCTTCCCAGACTGATCTATTTACTGGTGGCTCTTTCTGACTCCACTCAGCACTGGAGCAAGCCATTTTAGAGCAGTCAACAGACCCCTGTGATCTAGTTCCCAGGGACCTCTTGAACTCTCCCACCCAAGGCAGCTGCTGACTGAGACAATTGACTTGGACCTTTTGAACTGAGTCACTCACCTGGGGACTATCCAGCTGGTGCCCTGGGTGTGTGGTTGTAGGAAGGTTTGATTTTCATTTTCCATTTGTTGCCTGTGGTGGGTGGGGTGACTTAATTGCTGGTATTTCTCCACAGCTGAGACTTTAACCCAGAGTAACTGTTTCACTAGGGTCACATAGAAACCAGCTGAAAACAAGACAGAACCACTTAGCCCCTCTACACCAAAAAGGGCCCCAGTTTCTCAGGCCACAGCACTGTATGGGTCCTCGAAAAAACACCAGAGGAAAATGAAATGGAGTAAAACAATCATGGGGCAGAATCAGCAGAAAAACTCTGGTAACATGAATAACCAGAATAGATCAACCCCCCCCAAGGAAAGATACGGCAGATGTAATTGAAGATCCCATTCACAAACAACTGGCTGAGATGTCAGAAATAGAATTCAGAATTTGGATGGCAAACAAGATTAACAAGATGGAATTAGGAATTCGTGGAGAAATTCAAAAGCTGTCTCAAGAATTTAACGAATTTAAACACAAAACCACCAAAGACTTAGACACACTGAAACAAGAATTTGCAGCCCTCAAAGATATGAAAAGTACAGTAGAATCCCTTAGCAACAGAATGGACCAAGCAGAAGAAAGGATCTCCGACATCGAAGATAAAGCTTTGAATTCTCCCAAACTCTCAAAGAGGAAGAGAAATAGAGAGCAAAAATGGATCACTCACTCAGAGTGATCTTTGCCACTCGAAGAAGGCAAATATCCGACTCATAGGAATTCCTAAAAAAGATGAAGTGGCCTCACTGGGCGCAGAGGCCCTTGTGCATGAAATTATGAAAGATAATTTTCCAGACAACCCTAGACAAGCTGAAATACAGATAGCAGATAGCGTCAGAACCCCAGAATGACTCAACGCCAATAAGACATCCCCCAGGCATATCATAATTAACTTCACTAAAGTTAATATGAAGGAGAAAATCCTCAAAGTGGCCAGGCGAAAGAAATCTATTACCTTCAAAGGGAAGAACATTAGAATGACTGCAGATCTCTCTGCTGAAACTTTTCAAACCAGAAGAGGGTGGTCCTCAACATTTAATCTCCTCAAGCAAAATAACTTTCAACCCCGGATCTTGTACCCAGCTAAACTGAGTTTCATTTATGATGTAGAAATTAAATACTTTAATGACATACATATGCTAAAAAATTTGCCATAACCAAACCAGCTCTTCAGGATATTCTCAGACCTAGCCTCCATAATAACCAACCAAATCCTCTACTACAAAAGTAAACTCACTCAGAAACTTCTGATCAAACTCCAACTTCCACAATGGCAAAAGGATTAAAAATGTCCACTGGACGTTCGAAAAACTCAATACTCCAAATTTCACCAAACTTATCAATACTCTCCATTAATGTGAATAGCTTAAACTGCCCTCTAAAGAGACATAGGTTAGCTGACTGGATACAAACACTCAGGCCAGAAATTTGTTGCATACAAGAGTCACATCTTAACTTAAAAGACAAATACAGACTCAGGGTGAAAGGATGGTCATCCTTATTTCAGGCAAATGGTAACCAGAGAAAAGCAGGAGTTGTAATTTTATTTGCAGATACAATAGGCTTTAAAACAACAAAAGTAAGGAAGGACAAAAATGGTCACTTCATATTTGTTAAGGGTAAGACTCAATATGATGAGTTTTCAATTATTAATATCTATGCACCCAACCAGAATGCACCTCAATTTATAAGACAAACTCTAACAGACATGAGCAACTTGATTTCCTCCAACTGTATAATAGTCGTAGATTTTAACACTCTTTTGGCAGTGATGGATCGATCCTCCAACAAAAAGCTGAGTAAAGAAATTCTAGATTTAAATCTAATCATCCAGCATTTAGATTTAGCAGATAGCTACAGAACATTTTATCCCAACAAAACTGAATACACATTCTTCTAATCAGCCCACAGAACTTACTCCGGAATCGATCACATCTTAGGTCACAAGTCTAACCTCAGTAAATTTAAAGGAATAGAAATGATTCCATGCATCTTCTCGGACCATCATGGAATAAAACTTGAGATGAGTAACAACAGGAATCTTCATACACATACAAAAACACGTAAGTTAAATAACCTTATGCTGAATGATGTCTGGGTCAGAGATGAGATCAAGAAGGAAATTACCAAATTTCTGGAAGAAAATGACAATGAAGACACGAACTTTCAGAACCTCTGGGACACTGCAAAGGCGGTTCTAAGAGGGAAATTTATAGCACTGAAAGACTTCCTTAGGAGAACGGAAAGAGAGGAAGTAAGCAACTTAATGGGACATCTCAAGAGACCGGAAATGGAAGAACACTCCAACCCCAAATCCAGTAGAAGAAAAGAAATAACCAAAATCAGAGAACAACTAAATGAAATTGAAAACAAAAGAATAATACAACAGATCAATAAATCAAAAAGCTGGTTTTTTGAAAAGGTCAACAAAATAGATAAAACTTTGGCCAACTTAATCAAGAAAAAAGGAGTAAAATCTCTAATCTCATCAATCAGAAATAACAAAGACGAAATAACAACAGACTCCTCAGAAATCCAAAAAAATCCTTAATGAATATTACAAGAAACTTTACTCTCAGAAATACAAAAATCTGAAGGAAATTGACCGTTACTTGGAAGCAAGTCACCTTCCAGAATCAAGTGGAAATGTTGAACAGGCCCATATCAAGTTCGGAAATAACATCAACCATACAAAATCTTTCCAAAAAGAAAAGCCCGGGACCAGATGGTTTTACGTCAGAATTCTACCAAACCTTTAAAGAGGAATTAGAACCTATATTACTCAACCTGTTCCAAAAGGTAAAAAAGAAGGAAGACTACCCAACACATTCTATAAAGCAAACATCACCCTGATCCCCAAACCAGGAAAAGACCCAACAAGAAAAGAAAATTATAGACCAATATCACTAATGAATATAGATGCAAAAATATTCAACAATATTCTAACAAACAGAATCCAGCAACATGTCAAACAAATCATACATCATGACCAAGTTGGTTTCATCCCAGGGTCTCAAGGCTGGTTCAATATACGTAAATCTATAAATGTAATTCAGCACATAAACAAATTAAAAAACAAAGACCATATGATTCTCTCAATCGATGCAGAAAAAGCTTTTGATAACATCCAACATCCCTTCATGATCAGAACACTTAAGAAAATTGGTATAGAAGGAACATTTCTTGAACTGATAGAGACCATCTACAGCAAACCCACAGCCAATGTCATATAGAATGGAGTTAAATTGGAATCATTTCCACTCAGATCAGGAACCAGACAAGGCTGCCCATTGTCTCCATTGCTCTTTAACTTTGTAATGGAAGTTTTAGCCACCGCAATTAGGGAAGAAAAGGCGATCAAGGGTATCCACATGGGGTCAGAAGAGATCAAACTTTCACTCTTCGCAGATGATATGATTGTATATCTGGAAAATACTAGGGACTCTACTACAAAACTCTTAGAAGTGATCAAGGAAGTGTCTCAGGTTACAAAATCAACATTAATAAATCGGTAGCCTATATATATACCAAAAATAGTCAAGTTGAAAAAACAGTTAAGGACTCTATCCCATTCACAGTAGTGCCAAAGAAGATGAAATACTTGGGAGTTTATCTAACAAAGGACGTGAAAGATCTATATAAAGAGAACTATAAAACTCTAAGAAAAGAGATAGCTGAGAATGTTAACAAATGGAAAAATATACCATGCTCATGGTTCGGAAGAATCAACATTGTTAAAATGTCCATACTACCCAAAGCAATATATAATTTCAACACAATCCCCATTAAAGCTCCACTGTCATACTTTAAAGATCTTGTGAAAACAATACTTCATTTTATATGGAATCAGAAAAAACCTCGAATAGCCAAGACATTACTCAAAAATAAAAACAAAGCAGGAGGAATCACGCTACCAGACCTCAGACTATACTACAAATCGATAGTGATCAAAACAGCATGGTACTGGCACAAAAACAGAGAAGTAGATGTCTGGAACAGAATAGAGAACCAAGAGAGGAATCCAGCTAATTACCGTTATTTAATCTTTGACAAGCCAATTAAAAACATTCAGTGCGGAAAAGATTCCCTATTTAACAAATGGTGCTGGGTGAACTGGCTGGCAACCTGTAGAAGACTGAAACTGGATCCACACCTCTCACCATTAACCAAGATAGACTCTCACTGGATTAAAGATTTAAACCCAAGACATGAAACTATAAAAATACTAGAAGAGAGTGCAGGGAAAACCCTTGAAGAAATTGGGTTGGGCGAGTTTTTTATGAGAAGGATCCCCCGGGGAATTGAAGCTGCTTCAAAAATACACTATTGGGACTTGATCAAACTAAAAAGCTTCTGCACAGCCAAGAACACATTAAGTAAAGCAAGCAAACAGCCCTCAGAATGGGAGAAGATATTTGCAGGTTATGTCTCCGACAAAGGTTTAATAACCAGAATCCACAGAGAACTCAAACGCATTAGCAAGAAAAGAACAAGGGATCCCATCACAGGCTGGGCAAGGGACTTGAAGAGAAACTTCTCTGAAGAAGACAGGTGCACGGCCTTCAGACATATGAAAAAATGCTCATCATCTTTAATCATCAGAGAAATGCAAATCAAAACTACTTTGAGATATCATCTAACTCCAGTGAGACTAGCCTATATCACAAAATCCCAAGACCAGAGATGTTGGCATGGATGTGGAGAAAAGGGAACACTTTTGCACTGCTGGTGGGAATGCAAATTAATACATTCCTTTTGGAAAGAGATATGGAGAACACTTAGAGATCTAAAAATAGATCTGCCATTCAGTCCTGTAATCCCTCTACTGGGCATATACCCAGAAGACCAAAAATCACACCATAACAAAGATACTTGTATCAGAATATTTATTGCAACCCTATTCATAATTGCTAAGTCATGGAAAAAGTCCAAGTGCCCATCAATCCATGAATGGATTAATAAATTGTGGTATATGTACACCATGGAATATTATGCAGCCTTAAAAAAAGATGGAGACTTACCTCTTTCATGTTTACATGGATGGAGCTGGAACATATTCTTCTTAGTAAAGTGTCTCAAGAATGGAAGAAAAAGTACCCAATGTACTCACCCTTATTATGAAACTAATGTAGGACCTTCACATGAAAGCTATAACCCAGTTACAACCTAAGAATAGGGAGAAGGGGGAAAGGGAGGGGAGGGAGGGGGGAGGTAGGTAGAGGGAGAGGGATTAATGGGATTACACCTGCGGTGCATCTTACAAGGGTATATGTGAATCCTAGTAAATGTGGAATGTAAAGGTCTTAGCAAAATAACTAAGAAAATGCTACGAAAGCTATGTTAACTAGTGTGATGAAAATGTGTCAAAGGATCTGTGAACCAAGTGTATGGTGCCCCATGATCATACTAATGTACACAGCTATGATTTAATAAAAATAAATAAATAAATAAATGGAATTCTTTTGCACAAAAGGTAGACTGGCAGTCCTCGACACTGAATGAGACTATATAGGATGAGTTTAAGGAGAAAAGAGGAGCCCAAAACCATAGGCTTTTGCCACTCTTACACATATGGGTGAATGGAAGGAGGGCAAGGAAAATTCGAAAAGGTAGCAGAAGAACCAGGAGAATGCAATGCAAGAGAAGAAGAAAGAGTAGATAATTTCAAAGAAGGGATGACAAACAGCAAAAGAAGGCTTAGAGCATTTGAAGACACAGAAAAAAAAGATCATCAAATTGTTTATAGAAGTTAATTCATTATAATAGTTAATAGGTAATGAACCCTAATTGGTTCACATGCATGACATCATTTAATACTCACTGCATATTTTAGAAGGCATTATCTTTACCATTTTAAATATTGAAAAAAACTGAGGTTTGTTAAAGAAAATCAGAGCCAGACAGCAGTTAAAGCAGTATACACATATTTTATTCAGGAACTATTGTAATAGGGGAAAAGACACCTCAATATAGAATTAGGATTGATTCTGAATACAGCATGATAAGTAAGGATTTATAGCCAAGGATCAGAGCCAGGAGGAGGGTGTCAGTGATTGGAGAATTACTAAAAAGAAAGAAACATCAGTGGTAGGAAAATTCTGACTAGACTGATTTAGATTCTCATTGAGGGCAGGTCAGGTTCATCCAATATCAAGCTCATGGTATGAGGCATTTGATTATACATGGAGGGTGATTAAATATCAAAGGTGATTTAATAAGACAGGTGGGGAATTCTCCAGACTGATGTTGAAAATCAAAATATGCCACCCAAAAATATACTTATTTTGGAATAATAATTATTTTGAGAAACTGCAGACACAGAAGAAACTCTAAAAATAAAACAGAAGTTACCATTTTGTAAGTGAAATTTGTATTTCTAAAGGGAATCTTTATTAATAAGAGTGTGTGTCTCTCTCTCTGCACCAAGATGAGAAGGACTACTCTAAATCACTAGAGATCTTTATCAATGGAGAAGGCACCAATTTAAATCTGCATAACAAATCTGACCCTTGTTTACTGTACTTTTTTCTTTATTAAATCAAAACTGTGTACATTGATGCATTTATGGGGTACAGTGTACTGATTTGATATACAATGTGAAATGCTTACATCGAACCAATTAACACATCCATCACCTAGCTTACTTATTTCTTATGGTAAGACAATTATACTCTTTTCTTAGTAGTTTTGAAATTTACCATTGCATTATGCACATTAGGCGAGGTCCCACCAAATAGCCTTCCCAGCAACCTTCTTTGTTTCAGTAGACAATGGTATTTAAGCCTGAATCCAAAGCCACCTTTCTGAGATTTACTCATTTCTCAAAGTACTTCCTATGTATACATGAGGTATACATGATATTAAACTTCAACTTGTTTTTTCTTTTTCTTTTTTCTTTTTTTTTTTTTTTTTTAGAGACAGAGTTTCACTTTGTCACCCTTGGTAGAGTACTGTGGCATCACAGCTCACAGCAACCTCCAGCTCTTGGGCTTAGGCAATTCTCTTGCCTCAGCCTCCCAAGTAGCTGGGACTACAGGCGCCTGCCACAACACCCGGCTATTTTTTTGTTGCAGTTTAGCCAGAGAGGGGTTTGAACCTGCCACCTTCAGTATACGGGGCCAGCGCCCTACTCACTGAGCCACAGGCACCACCTTCAACTTGTTTTTTCTTGTTAATCTGTCTTTGGGTAAGGTGGTCTGTTTCACCCAAGAGTTATGAAGAGTAGAGAAAAAATTGTTTCCTCCCCTACATTGACTTGGCAGGATTCTTGCTTCAACTCAACCAGGCACACTGAAAACAAGGTTCAAGCAAGAGACCTACTCATAAGGAAGCTTCACAGGATTTTCTGTAAAGTTGAGTTAATGAGAAAGTTTTTTCCAGGCTAAGACTTTAACATTGCTGAAGGGAAATAGTAAAGCAATAGCTTGATATCAGCTTTGGTTGCTCCCAGATTTATCTCTGTCTTGTATTAGTTCTGTGAACTAAAATAAAATATTACATACTCAGCTGACTAAATGCAGCCCTCTCAGCCAAGGGGACCTCAGAAACACCCTAAAGCTAAGTTTTCACCAGAGAAGGGAGGTCAGACATACCTCTTCATGCATCTCTTCTTTCTTGGAGATACTCTATGTACCTTATTTACAGCCCTATGACTATATAAGGCAAAGCTTAAACCATACCTACAGGTTATTAATTTACTTAAGGGATCACTTGGGCTTCAGGAAATGCCAGTGGCTTGTCACTAATTAACTAATTAATATTCCAAACTTTTAAACAAAACTTCATTTTCTTTAACCAATTACAAATCAAAGAATCTTTAAACCAACCCATAACATTTAAGTCCTTGCTTTAAGATGTCCTGCCTTTTTAGGCCATACCACTATATACCCTTCACATATTGACTTAGAGACTTACATGAAATTCCTGTCTCCATAAATGTATAAAACCAAATTGTAATTCAGCTACCATGAACAAATTTCCTCAGGCCCTCTTGAGGCAATGTCCTCTAGCCCAGTCACACACATTTGGCTTAGAATAAACCTCTTCAAGTCATTTTACAGAGGTTGGGACTTTTTTCATTAACATTTACATGTCTTTACATGAAGGGAAAATACATTTCCTGTATCTTAAAGACAAGAGTTAGTTTGGTAAATAGGAGGGAAGGTTCCACTGGAGTTAGGCTCTTATCTGTCCACAGAAGGTAAAGGAGCTATCTCTCTTGATATTTGTATTTTAAAAACAATGGCTCTCAGGTCCTTAAGAAAACATTTTTGAGTTGTAAGGCTATGGAGAGCCTTATTAAGTCATTATGTAGATTCATATACATATGACAAGTACAAGAGAAAAAATGTGAAGCAATAGACAGAGCCTCTTTAAAAATTTTTCAACTGGAAGAATCAAGACTCTTATTTTTAGTTTGTGTCTTACCTTACAGGAAATGGTAAAATTAACATTTTATTTCTCATTTTTCCATGAAAAAGGTGAAAAAGTTTGCAAATTGAGGGTAAAAAGCCATGGAAGAAAGTGGCATTGAACATGTAAGGGAAGGAAAGTGTTAATGATGGAAGATTCAAGAGCAGGAGAAAAGCAATGACTTCAAAAATTTAAATGAAGAAGTTAGTTTGAGCCAGGAGGGGAGAAACTGATTTCTCTGAAATGAAATAAGAAGGTAAAGTTGGAGAGATGTGATTTTATAAAGTAAGGGAAGTCTTTATCTTCCCTTATTTGTCTTTATCTTCTGGCATATACAGTATTCCTCCATTAGCATCATCTGCAGGAACTGAGCCCAATTTCAACAGTCAGTTCATTGGCAGCCCATTTCAGGAGGACGCTATTAACAGCAGTTTTCTCTAACCATCACTCTAAGATGAGGAAAGTTCTAACAAATGATACTGACAATTTAATTTGCTCATATTCAAATCACAAAAATATGCTAACGTCATGGACATTATCAGAAGTCTTTCATTTCTAAGCTGTCCAATCTCCAGTGTGACTGACAGTGGAGAATTCTGTGAGATGTGTCAAAGCAAGATCATTTTAACAGATATTTTTTGTTTTATATTAGAATAGTTTCATAAATGTGAGAGATCAATTAGAATTATCCCTTAAAAACACAAAGAAGAAAATAAGTTAAATGAAACTTGAAGAGATTAGTTTTCTATTCCTATTGTCATTCCACATTTTTATCAGGGGTCAGGTGTCCCACATCCAAGGTTGTTTGAATCATCCTGTTTTAAGTGCCCCATCAAATATTGATATTTCATCTACTTAAATGAACTGATTGAAGATATTAAAGGTAAAATCCTAGAGGAAAAGCCACATTTGTGCAGAATTGTACTTTAATGTGGACACGGTGAATTGAATGGCAAAGCCAAAAAGGAACCATTTACTCAAAGGTTCCCATGTGAGTCTTTTCATACTTTTAGCTCAGCTACCTGGAGTAATGCCCTTAGTTAACTCCTCTTTGCCTCAGTTTCCTCACTTTGTTACAAAAGTATTATATTTCATAATTTATCCTCCAATTTCTACTGATACAAAAAACTTAATAAGAAGGGAACATGATAAAAAGGGTTTAAACTTCAGCATGAGGATTTAGGGCTTGACGTGAGAAGAAAATAGCCATAGTATTGCAACCATACTGGGAGAAACACTGGGAATCTTCCTTGGATATGTTTTTAAACAGGAAAACTTCATATGTATGATATGATTGTGGATAAATGTATGAGTCCAATTTGGTAGTCCTTCCTAGACAAGAATATAACTGATTCTACTGAAAATAAGAAAAATAAATATTCTCTAGAAGCCAGTTTCATTGTGGATTCAGATATTTATTTTTTTTAATTAAATCATAGCTGTGTACATTAATGCGATCATGGGTCACCATACATGGGTTTTATAGACCATTTGACACATTTTCATCACACGGGTTAACATAGCCTTCCTGGCATTTTCTTAGTTATTGTGTTAAGACATTTATATTCTACATTTACTAAGTTTCACATGCAACCTTGTAAGATGCACCACAGGTGTAATCCCACCAATCACCCTCCCTCTGCCCACATCCCCCTCCCTCCCTCTCCGCCTTCCCCATATTTTTAGGCTATTACTGGGTTATAGCTTTCATATGAAAACCATAAATTAGTTTCATAGTAGGGCTGAGTACATTGAATACCTTTTTTTCCATTCTTGAGATACTTTGCTGAGAAGAATATGTTCCAGCTCCATCCACGTAAACATGAAAGAGGTAGTCTCCATCTTTCTTTAAGGCTGCATAATATTCCATGGTGTACAGTACCACAATTTGTTAATCCATTCGTGGATCGATGGGCACCTGGGCTTTTTTCATGACTTAGCAATTATGAATTGGGCTGCAATAATTATTCTGGTACAAATATCTTTGTAATAATGTGATTTTTGGTATTGTGGGTATATACCTAGTAGAGGAATTATAGGATTGAATGGCAGATCTATTTTTAGATCTCTAAGTGTTCTCCAAACATCTTTCCAAAAGGAATGTATTAATTTTCATTTCCACCAGCAGTGTAGAAGTGTTTCCTTTTCTCCACATCCACGCCAACATCTCTGGTCTTGGGATTTTGTGATATGGGCTAGTCTTACGGGAGTTAGACGAAATCTCAAAGTAGTGTTGATTTGCATTTCTCTGACGATTAAAGATGATGAGCATTTTTTCTTTTTTTTTTTTTTTGGGGGGGGGCCGGGGCTGGGTTTGAACCCGCCACCTCTGGCATATGGGACCGGCGCCCTACTCCTTGAGCCACAGGCGCCGCCCGATGAGCATTTTTTCATATGTCTGTAGGCCATATGCCTGTCTTCTTCAGAGAAGTTTCTTTTTAAGTCCCTTGCCCAGCCTGCGATGGGATCACTTGTTCTTTTCTTGCTTATACGTTTGAGTTCTCTGTGGATTCTGGTTATTAAACCTTTCTCGGAGACATAACCTGCAAATATCTTCTCCCATTCTGAGGGCTGTCTGCTTGCTTTACTTACTGTGTTCTTGGCTGTGCAGAAGTTTTTAGTTTGATCAGGTCCCAGTAGTGTATTTTTGAAACTGCTTCAATTGCCCAGGCGTCCTCCTTATAAAATGCTCACCCAGACCGATTTCTTCAAGGGTTTTCCCTGCACTCTCTTCTAGTATTTTTATAGTTTCATGTCTTAAGTTTAAATTTTCAATCCAGTGAGAGTCTATCTTAGTTAATGGTGAAAGGTGTAGGTCCATTTTCAGTCTTCTACAGGTTGCCAGCCAGTTCACCCAGCATCATTTGTTAAATAGGGAATCTTTTCCCCACTGAATGTTTTTAACTGGCTTGCCATGCTCATGGCTGGGAAGAATCAGCATTGTTAAAATGTCCATACTCCCCAAAGCAATATACAATTTTAATGCAATCCCTATTAAAGCTCCACTGTCATACTTTAAAGATCTTGAAAAAATAATACTTCGTTTTATATGGAATCAGAAAAAAACTCATATAGCCATGACCTTACTCAGAAATAAAAACAAAGCAGGAGGAATTATGCTACCAAACCTCAGACTTTACTATAAATCGATAGTGATCAAAACAGCATGGTATTGGCACAAAAATAGAAAGGTAGATGTATGGAACAGAATAGAGAACCAAGAGATGAACCCAGTTACTTACCGTTATTTGATCTTTGACAAGCCAATTAAAAGGATTCAAGTATTTATGTGGGAGTTGGAAATGTTTAGTACGCCCACTGTGTGAGCAGCTCCCACTGAGGTCCAAAAGCAACCCAACTGCTACAAAGCTCCAGAGCAGTAGCATTTTTATTGCTTTATGATCCATCCATATCCTTATGAAGATGATTTATTCCTTTAGTATGTGTAATATAATAACAAGGAATTATAATTGGAACAGCTTCAGGAGTCAGTTAACCCAAACCTAGAACTCTAAGTAGTACAGATTAGTTTTTACAATGTTTCCAAGTAATTACATCCAGCAATGAAGGTGATAACACCACTTTCCTTATTATCTTTTTTTCCAAATTTTTGAACTTTTACTGAGTCTAATTCCCTCATATGCATTAAAAACAATTAAGGATGGGGCAGCGCCTGTGGCTCAAGGAGAAGGTGCCAGCCCCAGCTAAAACTGCAAAAAAAAAAAAAAATCACTTAAGGATGGTTATGAGTGTTTATATACATATAATTGTTGTGGGGATTTATTGTATCTGTGATTCTCCATGATACTCAGGAGAAACTTTGACCCCCACAGAAATTACTTTTTTTTTTTTTTTTTTTGATTATGAGGCTCGGGTAAGAATCTTCTACCCAGCTAAGCTAAAAACATTTTCATCAGGAGAACTACTTAAAAAAAGCTTTAGCCTATATGGGAATATGCTAGATGCTCATAACTGGAAGGGAGAAAAAAATTTCCTTTTCTTTTATTAATCTTAGGTTCATTGGCTAAGGCCCTTTAAATTCGACAAAAGACAGAGTAAACAAACCAAAGTTTATCAACATGTATATCATGCATACATATTGGAGCACTCAGAGATGAGTAACTCAAAGAGATGATTAGAAATTGGACTTATATAGTATCTTAAAAGAATAGTAAATTTGTAGAGAAATGGCAAAGAAAAACACTTTAAGCTTCTGGGGTCAGCAAATCGTGGGAAGGTAAATATTTAGGGGAACTTATCAAAACTAACAGCGAGATAGTAAGGTTTGTTATATATGTTCCTCGGGTGCCCTTTCTAGGCTGGTAAGGGTCTGGTGTTGTCTGGTGATTCACTTCTGTCCTTTTTGGTAAAGAGGGGATGGGGACAACTTTACAAATTTAAGTACAGCTTTTGGGCATAAAAGGGGATGGCAGAAAGGTATTCTTGTATCTGCTTATTTTCTTTTTTCTTTTTTTTTTATTTATTCATTTTTTTTTATTAAATCATCGGCTCCTATAATTCCTCTACTACATATATACCCAGAAGATCAAAAATCACATTTAATAAAGATATTTGTACCAGAATGTTTATTGCAGCCCAATTCATAATTGCTAAGTCATGGAAAAAGCCCAGGTGCCCATCGATCCACGAATGGATTAATAAATTGTGGTATATGTACACCATGGAATATTATGCAGCCTTAAAAAAAGATAGAGACTTTACCTCTTTCATGTTTACATGGATGGAGCTGGAACATATTCTTCTTAGCAAAGTATCTCAAGAATGGAAGAAAAAGTATCCAATGTACTCAGCCCTACTATGAAACTAATTTATGGCTTTCTCATGAAAGCTATAACCCAGCTGTAACCTAAGAATGGGGGAAAGGGAGGAGAGGGAGAGTGGAGGTGGGCGGAGGGAGGGTGATTGGTGAGATTACACCTGCGGGGCATCTTACAAGGGTATATGTGAAACTTAGTAAATGTAGAATGTAAATGTCTTAACACAATAACTAAGAAAATGCCAGGAAGGCTATGTTAACCAGTATGATGAAAATGTGTCAAACGGCCTATAAAACCAGTGTATGGTGCCCCATGATCGCATTAATGTACACAGCTATGATTTAATAATAAAAAAAATAAAAAATAAAAAAAATAATCTTTATGCCAATGTGGCACATTTTGGTATAGCATATTCTGTTACTGTTTATGACAAACAACAGGAAATTTTTCTATGGAAACAAACACAGATATTTCAATTAGCCTGAGAAAAAGGAAGGAAGGGAAGAAAAGGAACATCCTAGTTTTTAAAATTAGGGGAAGAGCAGAGGAACAAATATGTGGAAAGACAGGGACTAGTGGCTAAGAAGTGTAGTCTCTAATACCTCTGCCCTTTGATTATTTATTACCTAAGATAAAATGCATTTTCCAAATACACCACTATTCTGTAGTAAGTTCTTGGTACAGCTGAGGATGACTCTCTGTATCCCCTGTAAATATAAAGGAACAAAGTCTCTCTAAGAAAGATGAATCTGAAGCAGATTGAAGTGGTCAACTGGGAGAATAATAGGATGACAGAAGTGGGGAGAGACCTAAGAAATAAGACCAACCACTCATCCACTGCAGAATTCCCTTTATCATACCTTTATCTGAAGGTCTGGTAAAGGGGGGGTTCTAGTCATTTCAATGACTAGAATTACTCTGGATAAGAAAAATGTAAAATATTCTTTCTTTGGTTGAACAGGAATCTACCACTCATAACTTCTATTAACTGACTTTACTTCTACCCACAGAATCCACAAAAGATACACATGTAACCCTACTTTCATCTGAATGTTCTTCAAATACATATTTGAAGACAGGCCTACTTACCTTGTAGAGAGAGAATATAGGAATTAAAGTTTAAAATCAATGTAAAACACTGCAACATGCAGATACAGAATTGAACATGTTGCTCCAGATATATTCTGATCATCACAGTCCACAACAGATTACTAAAGCCTTCTCCCTCATAGATTTCTACTAACATAAAATTGCCCTTTGTCCCCCTATCATTTCATGATGGTTCATACCAACTAAAAATCTCCTTTTTCATATTACCTAGACATTATGCCAAGAGACTCCTATCCTCTTCTCAATACCTTAATTCTTTGACTTTTAGTAAACCATATTACAGACAACATTAAACTTTACCTGACCCCTATGCTCATGAAAAACAGAGGTTAAAAGAACTTCTTATGCTTATGTTATAGAAAAAAAAAAATTACTATAAAAAAAATCCTTCCAGGCGGCACCTGTGGCTCAAAGGAGTAGGGCACCAGCCCCATATGCCAGAGGTGGCGGGTTCAAAACCAGCCACGGCCAAAAACTGTAATAACAACAACAACAACAACAAAATGCTTCCCAGTATGACTTAAATAAGACTCCCAGATACCCTCTTGTTTACTGATCATTTGGAATAAAAAGCTCACTAACCAATCTTCGGTTAAGATTCCTTCTCTTGGGCAGCGCCGTGGCTCAGTGAGTAGGGCACTGGCCCCATATACCAAGGGTGGCGGGTTCAAACCCAGCCCTGGCCAAACTGTAATAAAAAAAAATAAAAAGATTCCTTCTCTTTCTCAGGCTCCAGAACGTTGGCCCAAACCACAGACTAAACTTAAGGGCCCTCAAAGACAATAAGATAGATGCAGGGTTGAACAGTCTCTGATCTACTGTTCAACCATGCCATCCTTTCAAACCCACTTCCCTATTTCTGGTTCTTTCTACCTTGTATACTACTTTCTATAAAAGTAAACTCCCTTTTACCAATCTCTTGAGATATTTGCAGATCTTATTATCAAAAGAATTCTCCCTATTATAATAGTCTCGCCTCCCTTGAAAAATAATCCTTTTTAATAAAGTCTTTTTACAAAGTCCAGATTTGCTTTCATTTGACATTATGTATATCCCTACTGAATCTGATCTTATTAGTATAGGGCCGGAAGGGGGGTGATTCATTTCCTTCCCATTTTAAGGGTCATGCTGGCACTCCAATAACAAAAGACATATTACCAAGAGAAAATAATAACAAATTTATTTAATTATAGTTTTATATGACATTGGAGCCTTCAGAATGAAGACCCAAAGATACTGGGGATGCTATCTTATTTTATGCTTACATGCAACAAAACAAGGACATCCCTATAAAAATGTGATTGGACAAAAAGAGTATGAGCTAGTGAAAATAGACTGAGTGGGGAAACCTAGCAAACTTATCTGTTGTCTATTCATATTCTTCTTGGCCTCTCTTTTGTAACATGTCTTACTCTAGGTTATGGGTAGCACCCCTCTGGAATGAGGGTCTCTATTTATAGCTAGCTGTTAAACAGAAACGTAGTGGGTAGGTGAGGGCTAAATTAGAATAATATGCTTAGGGTTTATGGCTGGATTTTAAGAAAAGAGATTATGGTTTCTATGAACATCCCTTGGGTAGAGGAATTCTAATTCATATTGCTCACTGTAGGGGAAAGTAAGGGGATGGGGTGGAAGGTCAGGAGAAGGTCAGAGAGAAACTTTGCTTCTGAGGCTGCTCCTGAGGCCTTCATTTTGACGTGTCATTCTCTGAGCCCCACCATTAGTTTTAATCTATCACTATGGTGTTTCCATAACCTTTTCAATCTACTTCTGTTATCTAGCCTCTTAAATTTTATGTCACTTGAAAATTTAATGTGTTCATTCTATATTCTCTTTCAAGTTGCAGACAAAAGTGTTAAATAGAATTATCAAGGTCAAAGCCCTTAAGTAGGATACCTCACTTCAGTTTGATATGGAACTCAACTGATATAACCTCTTAGGATTTATTGACCTAACCCTTTATAAATACTCTCAACAATGCTATTACCCAGCTCATTTTTTTTTCCCACAAAGAGGCTATAAGACATACTGCCAAATATCTTTTTTTATATCCAGATATATTACATTATGTCTGTTTATCCCTTGATATAACAGTTTTAGTAGCTATTCTTTATATGGATTCAGAATCTTCTGTGTTGAACAGGTTTCTCTTTCTCTCTCTCTTCCCACCCCATCTCCTTTCATTTCTCTCTCTCTTTGTCTTTCCCTTTCTCCCTTTCAAAGAAAAGGGAGATGAGATGTGAAGTTATGTAGGACAAAGCGAACTTATGATTATAGGCCAGTTCATAAACTACCCAGGATATCCCTTTGCCATTCAGGAAAATCTGATAGTTTAGAGTTTTTATTCTCTCAGGATTCAGGGATGAATCATCCTAATGATTGGAATGTTGCTTTCATAGTCAATACAGAACATTTGTCTAGGGATTTGCAAATTTCTGGTATTTATCTTAAGAGATCCTGTAAAGAATAGGGTATCTGTATTTTGTATTATATTCTATTACTGAAAAAATATGGCTTAAAGTACATAAACCTAAGCTGGGACAGATTATGTTCATTTCTGAGAAAATTTGTTTCCTTTCAACCAAAGATTGAACCTTTCTCTTGTCTCATACCTTTGATGTATGTTTATGAATGAATGCCTGACAGGGGACCATAGGAATCAGATCTTCTGTGTAGTCCAAATAAATTTAAGCTTAGAAGAGCTAAATCCTCACCAGAACTATGTATATTTTTATAAATTATATAAATAAAATTACATATGAATATACACACTCAAGCAATAACAAAAATTATAATTACAAATGTAGATTGTAAGAGTAAAATGCTGACATTTTCTTTGAAGACAATACTATTTTTAGGATGCTTCTTGAAAGTATTATCATCACAAAAAGAAGCCAGTCCTTTTTATTTAATAACTCTTCTGACCCCTGGCAGTATAAACACACATCTCTGAAATGAGAAGATAAACACAAAGGTGTATTTACTTGCCTCTCAAGAAAAAAACAATTTTAATTGTTCTTCTCTGTACTTTTTGGTGTAAATTTATGTGAAATTCTGCACTGACTTTGTATGCCTGTTCAGGTTATCATGCTTACACACATGTGATTGTGAAAATGCTCATCCAAATTAAATTGCATTAGCTGTCTCTTCCCTGTTGATATGCAGAGGTCTTTTAATGGCAGGACTGATGTATTTCCTCAGCAGGGAGTAACTAGAGTTTATAATCCCTCCTTAATGGAGCATTGATGAAGGCTTTTGTTATTTTGACTAGAATAGTCTTGGATATTTACATTATTCTAGATTCATATTCTTATTTTATTAATTTGGTTCTACTGTCCCAATTCCTACATACACTTTTGCTGTATGCTGACCTGATATTGCTATACTTATGGCATAGTATTTGCAGACTCTCTCTACTTAAAGTCACCCATCCCCCATTTACACAAATCACCCCAGCCTCCATGAACACATAAACAAAGACTGTGTAAAACACGGCTAAATTGTTAACCAGTTCTTATTGGCAAAGAAATATTTTTAAAAGTAATATTACTAGGCACTTATGTTTCTAGGTGCATTAAAAAATAGCCAATTCAATTTTATTGCTATGAAAACAAAATTTGGTTATCTGTACATAGTAGTCCCCCGATTCTTAGAGGATACATTCCAAGACCTTCAATGAATGCCTAAAACCTTTACTGAACCCTATACTTGTTAATAGTCTGCTTTTTATTCTAAACATACATACCTATGGCAAAGTTAACTTATAAATCAGGCTCAGTAATAAATTAACAATAATGTGTGATAATAAAATAGAAAAATTATAAGAATATACTCTCACTCTCCTATCTCTATCTCTTTTCTTTTTTTTTATTGTTGGGGATTCATTGAGGGTACAATAAGCCAGGTTACACTGATTGCAATTGTTAGGTAAAGTCCCTCTTGCAATCACATCTTGCTCCCATAAAGTGTGACACACACCAAGGCCCCACCCCCCTCCCTCCATCCCTCTTTCTGCTTTCCCCCCCATAAGCTTAATTGTCCTCATATCAAAATTGAGTACATAGGATTCATGCTTCTCCATTCTTGTGATGCTTTACTAAGAATAATGTCTTCCACGTCCATCCAGGTTAATACGAAGGATGTAAAGTCTCCATTTTTTTTAATGGCTGAATAGTATTCCATGGTATACATATACCACAGCTTGTTAATCCATTCCTGGGTTGGTGAGCATTTAGGCTGTTTCCACATTTTGGCAATTGTAAATTGAGCTGCAATAAACAGTCTAGTACAAGTGTCCTTATGATAAAAGGATTTTTTTCCTTCTGGGTAGATGCCCAGTAATGGGATTGCAGGATCAAATGGGAGGTCTAGCTTGAGTGCTTTGAGGTTTCTCCATACTTCCTTCCAGAAAGGTTGTACTAGTTTGCAGTCCCACCAGCAGTGTAAAAGTGTTCCCTTCTCTCCACATCCACACCAGCATCTGCAGTTTTGAGATTTTGTGATGTGGGCCATTCTCACTGGGGATAGATGATATCTCAGGGTTGTTTTGATTTGCATTTCTCTAATATATAGAGATGATGAACATTTTTTCATGTGTTTGTTAGCCATTCGTCTGTCATCTTCAGAGAAAGTTCTACTCATGTCTCTTGCCCATTGATATATGGGATTGTTGGCTTTTTTCATGTGGATTAATTTGAGTTCTCTATAGATCCTAGTTATCAAGCTTTTGTCTGATCGAAAATATGCAAATATCCTTTCCCATTGTGTAGGTTGTCTCTTTGCTTTGGTTATTGTGTCCTTAGCTGTACAGAAGCTTTTCAGTTTAATGAAGTCCCATTTGTTTATTTTTGTTGTTGTTGCAATTGCCATGGCTGTCTTCTTAATGAAGTCTTTCCCCAGGCCAATATCTTCCAGTGTTTTTCCTATGCTTTCTTGGAGGATTTTTATTGTTTCATGCCTTAAATTTAAGTCCTTTATCCATCTTGAATCAATTTTTGTGAGTGGGGAAAGGCGTGGGTCCAGTTTCAGTCTTTTACATGTAGACATCCAGTTCTCCCAACACCATTTATTGAATAGGGAGTCTTTCCCCCAAGGTATGTTCTTGTTTGGTTTATCGAAGATTAGGTGGTTGTAAGATGTTAGTTTCAATTCTTGGTTTTCAATTCGATTCCAAGTGTCTATGTCTCTCTTTTTGTGCCAGTACCATGCTGTATTGACCACTATGGCTTTGTAGTACAGACTAAAATCTGGTATGCTGATGCCTCCAGCTTTATTTTTATTACTAAGAACTGCCTTAGCTATATGGGGTTTTTTCCAGTTCCACACAAAATGCAGAATCATTTTTTCCAAATCTTGAAAGTACGATGTTGGTATTTTGATAGGAATGGCATTCAATAGGTGGATTGCTTTGGGAAGTATAGACATTTTAGCAATGTTGATCTTCCCGTCCATGAGCATGGTATGTTCTTCCATTTGTTAATATCCTCTGCTATATCCTTTTTGAGGATTTCATAGTTTTCTTTATAGAGGTCTTTCACCTCCTTCGTTAGGTGTATTCCTAGGTATTTCATTTTCTTTGAAGCTATGTTGAAGGGAGTTGTGTCCTTAATTAGCTTCTCATCTTGACTTTTATTGGTGTATACAAAGGCTACTGACTTGTGGACATAGATTTTATATCCTGCAACATTACTGTATTTTTTGATGACTTCTAGGAGTCTTGTGGTTGAGTCTTTGGGGTTCTCTAAGTATAAGATCATGTCGTCAGCAAAGAGGGAGAGTTTGACCCCCTCTGCTCCCATTTGGATTCCCTTTATTTCCATGTCTTGCCTAACTGTATTGGCTAGAACTTCCAGCACTATGTTGAATAGTAAAGGTGACAGAGGACAACCTTGTCTGGTTCCAGTTCTAAGAGGAAAAGCTTGCAGTTTTACTCCATTCAGTAAAATATTGGCTGTGGGTTTGTCATAGATAGCTTCAAACAGTGTTAGAAATGTGCCACCTATGCCTATACTCTTCAGTGTTCTAATTAGAAAAGGATGCTGGATTTTATCAAATGCTTTTTCTGCATCTATTGAGAGGATCATGTGATCTTTATTTTTGCCTCTGTTAATATGGTGGATAACGTTTATGGACTTGCGCATGTTAAACCAGCCTTGCATCCCTGGGATGAAGCCTACTTGATCATGATGAATGACTTTTTTGATGATAAGCTGTAATCTATTGACTAGGATTTTATTGAGAATTTTTCCATCTATATTCATGAGTGAGATTGGTCTGAAATTCTCCTTTTTGTTTGGGTCTTTTCCTGGTTTTGGTATCAGGGTGATGTTTGCTTCATAGAATGTGTTGGGGCAGATTCCTTCTTCCTCAATTTTTTGGAATAATTTCTGCAGTACAGGAATAAGCTCTTCCTTGAAGGTTTGATAGAATTCTGGAGTGAAGCCATCTGGACCAGGGCATTTTTTGGTTGGAAGATTTTTTATTGTTTCTTTGATCTCCGTGCTTGAAATTGGTCTGTTCAGGAGCTCTATTTCTTCCTGGCTGAGTCTACGGAGAGGGTGTGATTCCAAATATTGATCCATTTCCTTCACATTGTCAAATTTCTGGGCATAGAGTTTCTGGTAGTATTCAGAGATGATCTCTTGTATCTCTGTGGGATCAGTTGTTATTTTCCCTTTATCATTTCTGATTGAGGTTACTAGAGATTTTACTTTTCTATTTCTTGTTAGTCTGGCCAATGGTTTATCTATTTTATTTATTTTTTCAAAAAAACAACTCCTTGTTTCATTAATTTTCTGAATGATTCTTTTGTTTCCAATTTCATTGATCTCTGATTTGATTTTGGATATTTCTTTTCTTCTAGTGAGTTTAGGCTTAGATTGTTCTTCTTTTTCCAATTCCATAAGATGGCTTGTGAGATTGTTGATGTGCTCTCTTTCTGTTTTTCGAATGTAGGCATCGAAAGCGATGAATTTCCCTCTCAAAACTGCTTTTGCTGTATCCCACAGGTTTTGGTAGCTTGTGTCTTCATTGTTGTTATGCTCAAGGAAGTTAATGATTTCCTGTTTTATTTCTTCCTGCACCCATCTGTTATTCAACAGAAGATTGTTTAATTTCCATACCTTTGGGTGTGGTCAAGCATTTTTGTTAGAGTTGAGTTCCACCTTTAGTGCCTTATGGTCTGAGAAGATACAAGGTAAAATTTCAATTCTTTTTATTCTGTTGATATTTGTTTTGTGTCCCAGGACATGATCAATTTTGGAGAATGTTCATGGGGTGATGAGAAGAATGTATATTCTTTATCTTTGGGGTGGAGTGTTCTATATGTGTCTGTCAAGCACAGTTGTTCTAGGGTCTCATTTAAATCTCTTATATCTTTGTTTAATTTCTGTTTAGAGGATCTGTCCAGCTCTGTAAAAGGAGTGTTGAAGTCCCCTGTTATGATGGTATTATCAGATATCATATTGTTCAGACTGAGTAAGGTCTGTTTCAAGAATCTGGGAGAATTTAAATTGGGTGCATAAATATTTAGAATTGAAATGTCTTCTTGTCGTATTTTTCCCTTGACCAATATAAAGTGACCATCTTTGTCTTTTTTGAATTTAGTTGCTTTAAATCCACATGTATCTGAAAATAAGATTGCAACTCCTCTTTTCTTCTGAATTCCATTTGCCTGAAAAATGGTCTTCCAACCCTTCTCTCAGAGCTTTAATTTGTCTTTTGAAGCCAGGTGTGTTTCTTGCAGACAGCAAATGGATGGCTTGTGTTTTTTAATCCAGTCAGCCAATCTATGTCTCTTCAGTGGGGAATTCAAGCCATTAACATTTATTGAGATAATTGATAAGTGTGGTAGTATTCTATTTATCTTATTTTGTGAGAGTCCATTGCTTAGTTTTATCTTTTGCATCAGTGTGGAGGTTGGATTCTGTCCTTTAATTTCTGAGTTCTTACTTTGCTGCTGATCCATTGTGGTGGTCAGTGTGTAGAACAGGTTGAAGTATTTCCTGTAGAGCTGGTCTTGTTGTGGCGAATTTCCTCAATGTTTGTATATCTGTAAATGGTTTGATTTCTCCGTCAATTTTGAAGCTTAGCTTAGCAGGGTACAGAATTCTGGGCTAGAAATTGTTCTGTTTAAGTAGATTAAAGGTAGATGACCATTGTCTTCTTGCTTGCAAAGTTTCATTAGAGAAGTCTGCGGTTACTGTGATGGATTTGCCCCTGTAGGTTAACTGGCTTTTACTCCTGGCAGCTTGCAGAATCGTTTCTTTTGTCTTGACTTTGGACAGGTTCATCACAATGTGTCTTGGAGAAGCTCGGTTAGAGTTGAGGCGACCTAGGGTCCGATATCCCTCTGAAAGCAGAGTGTCAGAATCTTTGGTGATATTTGGGAAATTTTTTTTTATAATTTTCTCTAGTATGGCTTCAATTCCTCTGGGGCATTCTTCTTCCCCTTCTGGAATTCCTATAACTCATATGTTGGAACGCTTCATAAAGTCCCATAATTCTGATAGTGAAAGTTCTGCTTTCTCTCTCTTCTTTTCTGCCTCTTTTACTATCTGAGTTATCTCAAGAACTTTGTCTTCTACCTCTGAAATTCTTTCTTCTGCATGGTCTAACCTTTTGCTGATACATTCCATTGCATCTTTAAGTTCCCTAATTGACTGTTTCAGTTCCTTCAGCTCTGCTATATCCTTTATATATTCTTCATATCGTTCATCTCTTATTCGATTCTGTTTTTGAATTTCCTTTTGGTTATTTTCCACTTTATTAGCAGTTTCCTTCATTGTTTCCATCATTTCTTTCATTGTTTTCATCACGTGTATTCTAAATTCCCTTTCTGTCATTCCTAACATTTCTTTAAAAGTGGAATCATCTGCAGTAGCTACCTCATGGTCCCTTTGCGGGCATGTTCTGGACTGGTTCTTCATGTTGCCTGGAGTTTTCTGCTGATTTTTCCTCATGAGTGATTTCTTTTATCTGTTTCCTTGCCCTAATTTTCCTTTCACTTCCTCTTGCTCTTTAAGTTCTCATGCCTGTGGAAGTTGCAGGCTGGTTTAGACGGATTGAACACACGCGACCACTTGCCGTTTTTCCACTGTTTTAGTCCTCCTCTTGGTGTCGGGAAGTCTCTCGATGACTCCCTGTATCCTCACAGTTGTGATGATAGACAGATCCCAACAGCCAGAGATGTCTGGTGTCCTATCTCCCCAGACTCACGGTGCCCAGATGCAAGGAAGCTGTTACTCGGCCGCCATCTTGCTCCGCCTCCTCTATCTCTTTTCTACATCTATCTCTATTTCCATATATCTCTGTCTCTTTCAATATTGTGATATTTTTAGACTACACTTAAGTGCAGGAACTGAAACCCTGAAAAATGAAACGAGGATAAAGGAGGACCATTGTACAAACATAGTCTTAAAAAATGAAATGTAAAGGAAACATACACATATAATGTTTCCCAGAACATGAATCTTGTATTATTGAACCCGCTGAGTATATTTCCTTAAAGGTTTCTTTCTTCTTTTTTTCCAGGGGACTGTATTTTTTTAGCTTATTTTTAAATTGAAAAATATAAATTATATTTATTTACCATGTACAGCATGATATTTTGAAATATGTACCCACTGTGGAATTGAGAAATCATGTTAACTAACATATGTGTACCTTATATAGTTATTTTTCTGGTAAGAACACTTAAAATTTACTCTCATAGTGATTTTTAAGACTATAGAATATACTGTTATTAACTATAGTCATCATGTTGTACAAAAGATCTCTGAAACTTATTCCTCCTATCTAACTGACATTTTCTGTTCTTTGAACAACATTTCTGCAAATGCTCCCACACCCTACCTCCAAGGCCCTACTAATCACCATTCCATTCTCCACTTCTATTAGCTTAGCTTTTTTGGATTCTACATATAAGTGAAATCTTGGTGGTATTTGTCTCTTTGGTCCATGGCTTATTTCAGTTAACATAATGTACTATAGGTTCATTCGTGTTGTAACAAATGACAGGATTTCCTTCTTTTTGAAAGCTGAATGGTATTATACTGTGTATATACATCACATTTTACTTCTCCACTCATCTGCTGATGTACAAATAGGTTGATTCCGTATATTGGCTGTTGTGAATGCTGCAGTGAACATGGAGATACAGATATCTGCTTGACATACTGATTAGATTTCACTTGGAAAAAAAATATATATATATACACCAAATACTGAAATTTCCAGAACATATGGTAGTTTATTTTTATTTATTTTTTAAGGAACCTCTATACTATTTTCTATAATGGCTGCAATGCTATATTCCTACCAACACTTAGATATATATATATATTTTTTTTTTTTTTTTGAGACAGAGTCTCAGTTTGTTGCCCTAGGTAGAGTGATATGGCAGTCACAGCTCACAGCAACCTCTAACTCTTGAATGCAAGTGATTTTTTTGCCTCAGCCTCCCGAATAGCTGGGACTACAGGTGCCCCCCACAATGCCTGGCTATTTTTAGAGACCAGGTCTTGCTCTTGCTCAGGCTGTTCTGGAACCTGTGAGCTCAGGCAATCCACCAGCCTCCACCTCCCAGAGCGCTAAGATTATAGGCATGAGCCACCTCACCAAGCCTAACCTTTTGTCTTTTTGATAATAGCCATTGCAATAGGTGGACATGCAGTTTTAATTTGCATTTCTCTCTTGATTTTTCAAATACCTGTTAACCACCTAAATGTCTTCTTTGAGAAACATCTATTCAGGTCCTTTTTCCATTTTGAATCAGATTATTATGTTCCTATTGACTTGTGTTCCTTATGTATTTCTATGTTAACCCCTTATCAAACATATGGTTTGCAAATATTTTCTCTCATTTGGTAAGTTGTCTCATCATTCTGTTGATTGTTTCATTTACAATAAAGACGACTTTTAGCTTGTTTTAATATGATTTGTTTATTTTTTGCTTTTATTGTCTGTACTTTTTGGGGTGTCATATACTCCCTCAAAAAAATCATTGCCCATATCTATGCCATGAAGTTTTTCCCTTGTTTTCTTCTAGTAGTTTTTTTAATTTATTTATAGTTTCAGACCTTATGTTAAAGTTTTTAACTAATTTTAAGTTAATTTCTGTACATGCATGAGGATAGGTTCTAATTCATCCTTTTACATGTGGATATCCAGTTAATTAACCATAGTTATTGAAAATACTGTTCTTTCCATAAAATGTTCTTGGCACCTTAGTAAAAAGTCAGTTGGCCATAAATGCATGGATTTATTTCTTGGCTTTCTATTTGGTTCCATTGGTCTAAGTGTCTGTTTTTATGCTGGTAGCACATTGTTTCAATTACTATGAAACCTCTAATTTTGTTAATTTTCCTCAAGATTATTTTGGATATTTGGGTTCTTTTCTGGTTCCAGATAAATTTTATGATTTTTTTCTATGAAATATATTATTGAAATTATGATAGAAATTGCATTGAACTTATAGATTGTTTTCAGTACTATGGATTTTTAACACTACTAATTCTTCAAATCCATCCACACAAGATATCTATCAATTTAATTCTTTAATCAACTTTTTATAGTTTCCAGTGCATAGATCTTTCATCTCCTTGGTTAAATTTACAACTATTTTGTATTTTTATAGTTATGGTAAATGGCTTTGCACTCTTCATTTCTTTTTTGGATAGTTCAGTGTTAGTGTAGAGAAAAACTACTGTTTTATGTTTATTTTGTATTCTGCTACTTTACTGAATTTGTTTATTAAGGTTAATGGTTTTGTGATAGAATCTTTAGGGTTTTTTCATGTATAAGAACATGTTGTCTATAAGCAGGCACTCTTTACTTTTTCATTTCCATTTGAATGACTTTTATTTCTTTGTCTAGTCACTCTGGTTAGTACTCCCCCAAATTGAAGTGGTAATAATATTCATCCTTATCTTGTTCTTAATCCTAGAGAAACTATTTCATTTTTATCTGTGATTTTTTTTTTTTTGGTATTTGAAAATTACTGTTTAAAACTGAACTTTACTGGCACTCATGTATAGCAAATTACTGATTTTATCCAGCACTAAGAAGATAATAAAGGAAATATACTTTTGAAATCTTTCCTAATGTGCTGCTGATTGAAAAAAAATATTTAAAAAAAGTAATTGCTTCAATTGTTTATTCAGCAATCTTGTTAAAAAATGGTGTGGACCAATGCCTATAAGTATTAAGTTCATTTATTTACATTAATAGACTGTAATTTACAATAAGCAATGATAGATAAATAATAAATTCAATTTTGGTATAAGTATTGTTGATAGAATTAAGACATGTTTCCCTTTGTAGCAATAGAAAAAAATGAAATTTCCCTTTCTAAGTTCAAAAGGAATCATTTTATTGTTTTAATATAGAAGTGAAAAAAAGTAGCCAAACAGAAATTTTTAGGACTTCAATCTCTTCTTATTAATTATATTCAGTGCCAATGTCTTGCTCTGGATGAGGCTCCTAATAAAATACATATGATAAAAGACACATGGATTACCTGATGTGCAGACAAAATTCTTTGCTTCCTCCAATTCTATTTGGCAAAGAGATATTAGGTAGGTGGCTAGGAATGGCTCTCCTGAGAAGGAGGACAAGGGGGATGCACAGAGGTCCATCTTGGTACCACTCACCTTAATTTTGTCCCAAGTGATTGTTCACACCTGGGGAGGAGAGACCATCCTACTAATATACCAATCAGAAATTAGCATGCCAATTACAAAAGGATGTGGGAGACACTATAGCCTATTAACAAATACAATAGAGTCTTAAAGGTGACATACAACAACCTTAAGACTAATTTTCATGCCATTAGCTTAAATCACTATTGTGGTCCACATCCTCAGTGGGATCTCAGGGGCTTCTGGGACTTCTGCATGGTCCTAAGACACTGGTTCCAAGGTGACCTCTCAACCACAAGGTAGACTTGACCCAATGGGTATAAAAGAGAAATACCAGCCATAACTTTTGCCTCTTTGCCTTTTTCTTCTCGTGACAATGTGGGACCAGTTTCGGTCTATGGCATATGTATCTTGCTCTTACTCTATCATTGTCTTTTTGATAAACTTTGTTTCACACTTGCCTTACTTTGCAATGTCTGGTCATTTTTTGACCAAGAATATTCTAAGAATCAAGAACCCAGGCAGCTGCCTAAAGTCCAACATTTTAAAATATAGGCCAGCTGCCTTGAAACCTGACAGTTTCAATCAATTTTGGTGCTAGATACCTAGGTATCGGTTTGGTTTAATGAAAAATGTGGAGAATGTTAAAGCTTAAGTCAAAATGTGTATGAATTTGGTGATGGGGGAGAAGATGACTTTATTTTGATCAGACAAAAAGAAAGGACCTAATTGTAAGAGTATTTTAAATTTTCATTCTGTTGTTTATAATGTCTTAGGTGCAAAGAAGTTACAGAAACATTACAATATCCATTGAAGCTCTTCTGTAAATGGTTCAGATTCTATTCTCAGGCATGGGAGCAATATAGTATATATTTATGTCCAAATATATAAGATAAAAAGAAATAATAATGGAACAAAGAGGTGAGTATTATTGCTTTTCTGAGTTAAATGTGGTCGTAGTCTTTTTTTTCCTCCCTCTCTTGAGCACAGATACACAAATATTGTCTAGAAAAGATTGCAAATATATTAGTTTGCTTTAGAAATACACAAATAGAAATATTCAAAATAAAATCTGTTCCAACTTTTTTTATTCTTCAGCTTTGCCCTTTTGTGATGTGTTATTTATAAGCAAAGCTTCAGGGGAAAAAAATTTTCAAATCAACTCACAGTGTAAATTAAGCTACTGAAAAATGCCAATTGTGAGATGTATTCAATAGTGTTCTGTAAAAGAACTCATTTCACCATTATAACAATGAGTCACTGATATTTGGCAAAGCAATTCTGTAGATTTATAGTTTCATCATCTGCTTTGCTGATTGCTAGTCTCCTAAGGACAAATGGGCCTTCAGACACAATTGTGAATATCCTGGATAAAGCAATGATCCGTCTACCCTGAATGATTATGCCATAATTAGGAAAAAGTTTCTAAATAAACTTAATTGAACATTTATAGGGCTATATAAAACATTGCTTTTTATTTCTTCCCTAAGAGAATCATGCTGGGTTTTTATTTCAAAATATTCCAATTTTTCATTGGACATCTCTCTTTCTTCTTACATGTTGATTGCCTGGTTAGTATCTGTAAGGCGTTACCATAGTCAGAGAGGTATGTAAATCCACCACTCCAAAGCCCCCAGGGTTCCTTTTTTACTTTTCTTTCTTTTTTTTTAGAAATGGAAGAGTTTGACAATGACTAAGCCTTTCAGAAATAAAATAAAAGATAGTTGGATTTTGAGAAAAACATAAGAAACTTTAGGAAGAAAAATATGTTTGGAAAAGAAAACATGATTTTTGCTGAACCCTTAGGCCAGGATAAATAGCCTAGAAATGAAAGTGAGCAATGATTAAATGCTAAAAAACAGTTCCTTTCAATCACCTCTTGACATTCATGTGGTATCATAACACCTCTTATAAATCTTCTCAGGTTTATGAAGACAATAATAGAAACCACTGGAATTACTCAGCGATTTATTCATATAGCAGTAGACAAATCCATGGAATAAAAATCATTTTGTTTAGTTACTAAAGCAGAGAAATTTATCTATAGGGATGCATATTAGGAAAGCACTGCACATATTCATAGCAATATTGAGAGCTTGACGGACATTTAAGCTGTTTCAAGTCTTTTGCAAATACCAACAATGCTTCAAACAGCCTTGCATGTACATCTTTGCTCAATTCGGTGAGCATTGCTGTATGATCTATTTCTAGGAATGGAATGGCTGGGTTTAAAGGAGATGTGCATTTAAATTATTGATAAATACCATTAAATTGTTCACTGAAGAGGTTGCACAGTGTATCAGGGTGCTTAATGTGGGGAATTGTCAGTGTTTAATTTGCTTCAGTCTGGTAGGGGGAAGAGGCAGCTGGTTGCTTTATTTTGCATTTCTGTATTAATGAGTGAAGTTTACCTTTTTTTGTATTTCTTTTGGTCCTGAAAAAAATATTTTTAAAAGATTTTAAGGGATCTTGTAAAGTAAATTTTAATAAAACTAAATCAACCTTAATTTTTTTAATTTTCATCAGTTTGTTCTAAGCCTAATCACATATTCAGTCACTGATTAGTCTGATGAGATCATTTTTGTGACTGACCTTGGCATGTCCTTGTTTGGGGTTGGAGTCCTTCTTCTCAATTTTTAGTCAGGCTTCATTTTAAAGGGCCTCTGGTTACTTCTCTCTCAGATGTGAGTTTTGGATCGCATCTAATACTCTCAGCTGTCAGTGACAGAAAGGGCAGGAATGGAAAAAACAAAAATAATAATATATATAAAAAAAACTCAGCATCACTTTTACTAATGATAGCTGCTAGCATGTACTGAGTGCTTGCTTTGAGTCTGGAATTACTCTAAGTTATTTACATTTAGTATCCTATTTAATCCTCCCAACAATATATTTTGGTATTGAGGAAACTTTGATTCAAAGAAGTTAAGCAACTCACCTAAAGTTGAATATTCATTAAGTAGAAGATCCAGGACTCAAATCCAGAAAAAGAAAAATAGAGTTTTAAGAGGAAGATGACCTAATATTTCCTAGCTATGTGACCTTAGTCAAGTAGCCTAACCAATCTATATCTCTGTTTCTTAATACAAATACTGGGATAATGGTAATAATTAATGTGATTGTCATGAGAATTAAATTAGTTAATGTATGGAAAATGCTTAGATTATCTGTCTTATACATAGTAAGCCTCATGGAAGTGTAAACTATTATTATCCAGGGTCCATGCCTCCCAAACAAATATCCCATAGCACTAGCTTTTCTCATCCTTCATTATTGTACTGCTTATATTATACTATCTGCTCCAGTCAAAAAAACATTCCACTCGCTATCTTCACATAAACTGCATATTACTCTTGCCTCTGAGTCCAAAGAGCAATTATCTTGCCTATTTTCTAGCCTTTGCTTTATTCTTTCTATCAAACCCCAGCTGTATCTAAAGACAACAAGGAATGATTTCAACTTTCCCACATGCCACCACCTGCTTCCTATTACTGCAAGCACCACGAAGGCAGAAAGCCTAATACTACCACTCAGCAGCAAGTCAGAACCACAAAATTGATTAATTACAACCTAATTAATATTCTTCTCAGAATATAGGTTCTTTATCAAGCCCTTCTAGGGTAGCAGTAAATATTTCCATTTGCAGAGGTAAAATAAAATATATATTATATCAGCAGCTGACACTGGAATTTTGAGGAAAAACTTTTTAGTAAAAAACAATTTATCAGACCCTAGGAATGGAGGATGAGTTACTGAAGGCATTGGTATGGCCTAGAAATACCTTTTCTTTTCTTTTCCCTCTCCTTCCCCTTCCCCCCTTCCTTCCTTCCCCTCTTCCTTCCTTCCTTCCTTTTTCTTTCTTTCTTTCTTTCTCTCTCTCTCTCTCTCTCTCTCTCTCTCTCTCTCTCTCTCTCTCTCTCTCTCTCTCCATCCCTCCCTCCCTTCCTTCCTTATTTTCTTCCTTCCTTTTTGAGACAAAGTCTTACTCTATCACCCTGGATAGAGTGCAGTGGCATCATCATATCTCACAGCAACTTCAAACTTTTGGGATCAAGTAATCTCCTTGCCTCAGTCTCCTAAGTAGCTGGAAATTCAGGACTGGGCCATGGTTCCCAGCTACTTTTTCCATTTTTAGTAAAGATAGTGTCTTGCCATCGCTCAGGCTAGTCTTGAACTCCTAAATTCAAGCAATACTCTTGGCTTCCCATAGTTACAGGATTACAGGCATGAGCCATCATGCTCGGCCTTTCTTTCTTTCTTTTTCTTTTTTTTTTTTTTTCAGTTTTTGGCCAAGGCCAGGTTTGAATCCACCACCTCCAGTAAATGGGGCCGGCAGCCTACTCCTTTAAGCCACAGGTGCTGCCTTCTTTCTTTCTTTCTTTTTTTTTTTAATTTAGAAAAGAAGGAGAGGAAGACAAAGAAGGAGAATGGTGCCAACATAATGGTAGAATATTGGGTAATACGTTGGTTGAAGATAGAAAACTCTTTGGTGGCAAAGTTGATAGAGTTCTTTTTCTTAATATTTATTTTTTTATTGTTTGGGATTTATTCAGGGTATAAAGAATTAGGTTGTACTGATGGTATTTGTTAGGTAAAGTCTCACTTATAATTGTGTCTCTCCTCTCAAAAAAAGGTGGGCCATACACCATAACACCCCATCCTTCTTCATCCTCCACTTTCCCCACTCGTTTATTCCCCTACCTCCCCACCTTATATTGGATCATCTACTGCCTTCATGTTAGAATTGAGTACATTGGATTCTTGCTTCTCCATTCTTGTGATGCTTTACAAATAAGAATGTCTTCCAACTCAATCCGGGTTAATACAAAAGATGTAAAGTCTCAGATGCCGCCTGTGGCACAAAGGAGTAGGGCGCCAGCCTCATATGCTGGAGGTGGTGGGTTCAGACCCAGCCCTGGCCAGGAAATGCAAAAAAAAAAAAAAAAAAAAAAAAGTAAAGTCTCCATCTTTTTAATGGCTGAATAGTATGCTATGATGTGTGTGTGTATCACAGTTTGTTGGTGGGCATTTAGGTTGTTTCCACACCTTGGCAGTTGTAAATTGAGCTGCAATAAATAGACTAGTGAAAATGTCCTTATGATAAAATAATTTCTTTTTTCTTCTGGGTAGATGCCTACAAATGGGATTATAGGATCACATTAGGAGTTCTACTTTGAGTACTTTGAGGATTCTCCATACTTCCTTCCAAAAGGGATGTCTTAGTTTGCAGTCCCACCAACTGTGTAAAAGTGTTCCCTTCTTTCCTCTCCATATCCACACAACATTTGCATCTTTGATACTTCATGATGTGGGCTATTCTCACTGGGGTTAGGTGATATCTCAGGGTGGTTTTCATTTTAATTTCTCTGATGATCAGGGATGATGAACATTTTTTCAAATGTTTGTTAGCTATTCATCTGTCTTCATCAGAGAAGGTTCTGTTCATATCTCTTGCCGAGGGGTAAATGGGATTGTTTACTCTTTTTTTATTGATTAATTTGAGTTCGCTGTAGATTCTATTTATCAAACTTTTGTCAGATTCATACCCTGCAAATATATTTTACTGTTCTGAAGGGTTTTTTGTTTGTTTGTTTATTTGTTTACTTATTGCATCCTAAGCTGTGCAGAACCTTTTCAGCCTACTTAAGTCCCATTTGTTAATTATTTTTGTTGTTGTAATGGCCACTGAAGTCTTCAACATGTGTATGTCAGTAAAGTATTTGATTTCTCCATCACAAATGAAACTCAGTTTAGCTGGATACAGGATCCTGGGCTGAAAGTTGTTTTGTTTTCGGAGATTGAAGATCAATGAACATCCTCTTCTGGCTTGAAAAGAATGATCTGCAGTCATTCTTATATATCTCCCTTTGTAGGTAATGCTTTTCTTACATCTGACTTCTTGCAGAATTTTCTACTTCCTATTAACTTTGGCAAGGTTAATTACGTTTCAGGGAGATGCTTTGTTTGGATTGAGTCATGCTGGGGTTCTGAAGCTGTTTACTTTCTGAATTTCAGTATCCCTTGCAATGCTTGGGAAATGCTCCTACATAATATCTTGGAGTAGAGCATCTGTGCCTTTCGGATGATCCTCTTCTTTAGGAATTCCTGTAAGACTAAGGAATTCCTATAAGTTTGATCTTTTGGAGTGGTCCCACAATTCTCTCTGGGAATTATCAGTTTTTGCTCTCCATTTGTCTGCTTCTTTGAGTGTTTGGGAATGTTCAAAAGTGTCAAACGGTCTATGAACCAAGTGTATGGTGCCCCAGGATCATACTAATGTACACAGCTATGATTTAATAAAAATAAATAAATAAATAAATAAATAAATAAAAAAGCTTCGGCTGCAATTTTGGGGATCCTTTCTTCTGCTCACTCAATTGTATTTATGAAGGACTCTACTGAGTTTCAGAGCTCCTCAAATAATTGTTTCATTTCCTTGAGTTCTGTTGTCTCCTTTCTCTTTATGTCCATGTCCTTGGTAATTTTGTCTTTGAATTCATGAATTTCTTAGGACAACTGTTGTACAACTCTTTGGGTTTCTATTTCCATCTTCTCCTCCAATTTATTCATTTTATTTGCCATCCATATTCTTAATTCCATTACTGCCATTTCAGCCATTTGTTTATGAAAGGCATCTTCTGTCCTATCACCTTTGTCATTCCTTAGGGGAGTCGATATACTCTGATTATTCATTTAGCCAGAGTTCTTCCTCTGATTCCACCTCATGATTATTTTCTACACTTTTGGTATTAAAACTGGTAGAGTGAGATTAGATTCAGGGTTTCGTGAATTGTAGTTAACCAGCCCTTTACCAAAGAGCTGGGACTAGTGATTGTGGCTTTTTACCTCCGCTTTATAGAGGTCTCTTTCAGAGACTTATAGCCTGAGACTCTGAGGACCTAATCTGTGTGATAGGGCTAGCTGGCCCTGTCTTGTAGTCAGCCACTTTTTATCCATTACTATTGAGTTGTGGAATTAGGCTGAAATCTCAGCTAGGAGAAAATACAAGCAACTGAGACTCCCTGCACCCCTTCAGCATCAATTGCAGGAGGTGAACCAGTCCCTCCTACTTCAACACAACCAGAGCACAAGCCTGGAGGACAGCCCAGGTCAAGAGTTCCAAACCAATTATCCCATACAGCACAATCATTTCTCAACTGTGGGAGTTCAAATGGTGTCCAGCAACCTGATGGCAAGGATCCACAGTAAGCTTGGACCCAGAAACCCAGGAGGCTGGAGTTTGGCTCCCTCTGGTCCTCAGTGGGGTCATGAGGGCCCACCTGCCAGAGTCAGGCCAGGGGGGTTGGTGCTTCCTTTCCTTTCTTATGCCACAGCGGGAAGTAGTAGCCCCACAGGGTAGCGGCCAGACTCCCTTTAGTGGGCAAACACAGCAGGGATGTAGGCCCTCCCCAGATACAAAGGGGAGTCAGTGCCTCCTCCTGCACTGCACTGGGCCACGGGTGCAATCTTGTGGATCTGAAACCTGACTCCCTCCAGTGCTCAATGGCATCTGGGGAGTACACTTCCAGCTTCAGTCATGGAGTGTATTCACCACCGTCTGCAGGTGGGTACTGAGGCAGTGTGTATATTGTGCTCAACTAGTCTGTGCCTTTGTCCCAGCCCTTTGTATCATGGGCAGTACTAATGCTGTACATACTCTCATTGAATCTGTGTCTTTGTCCTAGCTGCGCTTCACTACTGGCCAGTACTCTCGCCCAGTCTGAATCTTTGTCCCAGATGCGCTCCACTGCAGTCAGTATGCTGGGCGTAATTTGTTCTCATCACGTCTGGCATCTGTGTCTGCATCCCAGCTTCCCTCCTCAGGAAGCCCTCAAGTTGAGACCTGGCTCCTTCCAGTGGTGAATAGAAAGAGGAAGCATTTCTCCAAAATCTAAACCAGGGTGTGAGCCCTGGCACCACTGTGGTCACTGCGCTCTGTCGCAGGCCATGCAACTCCCTCTTTCCATGTCCCTGTAGTTGTTTTCAGCATAGTCATGCAGTGACCTGCACCATTCCCAGACCTCACAAGGAATTGCCAAAAATTCTGGACTAGGCAGGGGAAAAGCTTCCAGACTGTGGGGCTGGGGGTGGACTGGGAGTTCAGAATTGTGGGTAGAATATTTGTTCAATTTTATGCCAGGCAGGAGAATGCCTAGGCTCACAGGTGGGATCTCTCTAGAGAAGGAATTCCAGTGTTTAGTGGTTCTCTCCAATGGGATGAAATAAGAGGATGATAGAATTCTAATGTGAAGCCGCCTGGTCCTGTGCTTTTTGGTGTTGTTGTTGAAAGGTTTTTTTTTTTTTTTTTTTTTTTTATTGTTTCTGAAATGTCACTGCTTGACATTGATCTATATTTCTTTTTCCTTCTTTATTTATTTATTTATTTTATTAAATCATAGCTGTGTACATTAATGCAATTATGGGGTACAATGTGCTGGTTTTATATTCAATTTGAAATACTTTCATCAAACTGGTTAACAGAGCCTTCACATCATTTTCTTAGTTATTGTGTTAAGACATTTATAGTCTATACATAGTAGATTTAACATGTACTCTTGTAAATGTACCATGGTGGTGTTCCACAAATTACCCTCCCTCCATCTATCCTTCCTCCTCCTGTCTCCTCCCCCTACTCTTTCCCCTTCGTATTGGGCTGTAGTTGGGCTACAGCGTTCATATGGAAGTGTGGGCACTCATAAATTGGTTTCATAATAGGGCTGAGTACATTGGATACTTTTTCTTCTATGCTTCAGATAGTTTGCTAAGAAGAATATGTGCCAGCTCCATCCATGTAAACATAAAGGAGATAAAGTCTCCTTCTCTTTTAAGGCTGCATAATATTCCATGGTGTACATATACCACAATTTATTGATCCATTCATGGGTCGATGGGCACCTGGACTTCTTCCATGACTTAGCAATTATGAATTGCGCTGCAATAAATATTCTAATGCAAATATATTTATTATAAAGTGATTTTTGGTCTTCTGGAAATATACCTAGTACAGGAATTGAAGGATTGAATGGCAGGTCTGGTTTTAGATCCCTAAGTGATCTCCAAACATCTTTCCAAAAGGAACGTATTATTTTGCATTCCCACCAGCAGTGCAGAATTGTTCCCTTTTCTCCATATCCATGCCAATATCTATGTTTTGGGGATTTTGTGATGTTGGTTAATGTTACTGGAGTTAGATGATATCTCAAAGTGGTTTTGATTTGCATTTCTCTGATGAATAAGAATGATGAGAATTTTTTATGTGTCTGTAGGCCATGCACCTGTCTTCTTCAGAGAAATTTCTCTTCAAGTCCCTTTCCCATCCTGAGATGGGATCACTTGTTCTTTTTTTGCTAATATATTTGAGTTCTCTATGGATTCTGGTTATTAAAACTTTGTCAGAGATATAACCTGCAAGTATCTTCTCCCATTCTGAGGGCTGTCTGCTTGTTTTACTTACTGTGTTCTTGGTTTTGCAGAAGCTTTTCACTTTGATCAGATCCCAGTAATGTATTTTTGGTGTTGCTTCAATTGCCTGGGGGTCCTCCTCATAAAATATTCTCCCAGGCCAATTTCTTCAAGTGTTTTCCCTGTACTTTCTTCTAGTGTTTTTATAGTTTCAAGTCTTAAGTTTAAATCTTTTTTTCAGTGAGAGTCTATCTTTTTTAATGGTGAAAGGTTTGGGTCCAGTTTCAGTCTTCTACAAGTTACCAGCCAGTTCACCTAGCACCATTTGTTAAATAGGGAGTTGTTTCCCCACTGAATGTTTTCTGCAAACTTTATATATACCAATAATAGTCAAGTTGAGAAAACAGTCAAGTACTCTATTCCTTTTACAGTAGTGCCAAAGAAGATGAAATATTTGGGAGTTTACGTTACAAAGGATGTGAAAGATCTCTATAAAGAGAACTATGAAACTCTGAAAAAAGAAATAGCTGATGATATTAACAAATGGAAAAACATACCAAGCTCATGGCTGGGAAGAATCAACATTGTTAAAATGTCTGTACTACCCAAAGCAATATACACTTTTAATGTAATACCTATTAAAGCACCACTGTCATACTTTAAAGGCCTCGAAAAAAATAATACTTCATTTTATATGGAATCAGAAAATAATCTCAATTAGCCAAGACATTACTCAGAAATAAAAACAAATCAGAAGGAATCATACTACCAGACTTCAGACCATACTATAAATTGATAGTGATTAAAGCAGCATGGTACTGGCACAGTAACAGAGAGGTAGATGTATGGAAGAGAATAGAGAACCAAGAGATGAACCAGCTACTTACTGTCATTTGATATTGGTCTATTGAAGAGATCTATTTCTTCCTGGTTAAGTCTAAGGAGATGGTGTAATTCTGGGTATTGGTCCATTTCTTCTGTGTTGTCAAATTTCTGGGCATAGAATTATTGTTAGTGGTCAGCAATTCTCTCTTGTCTCTCTGTGATATCAGTTGTTATGTCCCTCTTTTCATTTCAAATTGAGGTTATTAAAGATTTAACTTTTCTATTTCTAGTTAATCTGGCAATGGTTTATCAATTTTATTTATATTTCTGAAGAACCAACTTTTATTTTCATTAATTTTCTGAATGATTCATTTATTTTAAATTTCATTCATTTCTGATTTAATTTTGATTCTTTTCCTCTGCTATGTTTGGGATTGGATTGCTCTTCTCTTTCCATGTCATTAGGTTCTCCATGTGCTTTCTTTCTGTTTTTCAGATGTAGGCACCTAATGTGATAAATTTTCCTCTTATTACTGCTTTTGAAGTGTTCCACAAGTTTTGGTAGCTTCTGTCTTCATTGTTGTTATGCTCAAGGAAGTTAATAATTTCCATTTCTTATTTCTTCCTGTTGGGATTGAGTTCCACCTGTATTATCTTGTTGTCTGAGGAGCTACAAGGTGTAATTTTAATTATTTTGATTTTCTTGAAGTTTGATTTGTATCCTAGGATAGCATCTATTTTGGAGAATGTTCCATGGGGCCAATGGGAACAAGGTATATTTCTTAGCTTATGGATGGAGTGTTCTTTATATGTCTATTAAATACAGTTGTTCTAGCATCACATTGAAGTCCTTTGTGTCTTTGTTTAGTTTCCCTTTAGCGAATCTTTCCAGCTCAGTAGTAGGAGTGCTAAAGTCCTCTACTATTATGATGTTATAGGATATCATATTGCTCAGATGATGTAAGGTCTGTTTTGTAAATCTGGGAGCATTTAAATTGGGAGCATAAATATTTAGAATTGACATGTCTTTTTGTTGTATTTTCCCTTGACCAATATGAAGTGTCCATCTTTGTCATTTTTTAGTTTAGTTGCTTTAATTCCACTTGTATCTGAAAATAAGATTGCAACCCCTCCTTTCTTCTTATTTCCATTTGCCTGAATCATTGTTTTCCATCCATGAACTCCGAGGCTTACTTTGTCTTTTGAGGCTAGGTTTTTCCTGCAAGGATCAAATGAATGGCTCATTTGATCCATTCATCTAAACAGTCAGCCTACACCTCTTCAGTGGGTAATTCAAGCCATTAACATATATTGAGATAATTGATAAGTGTGGTGGAGTTCTATTCATCTTATTTTGTGAAAGTCCATTGGTTAGTTTTATGTTTTGCATCATTGTGGAAGCTAGGTTTTGTCTTGAGTTTCTGGGTGCTTAGTTTGCTGGTGGACCACTGTCATGGTCAGTTCATAGAATAGGTCTAAATATTTCCTGTAGAGCTGGTCTTGTTGTGGCAAACTTCCTCAATGTTTTCATATCAGTAAATGATTTGATTTCTCCATCAATTTTAAAGCTTAGCTTAGCAGAATATAGAATTCTTGGCTGAAATTATTTTTTTTTAAGTAGATTAAAGGTAGATGGCAATTCTCTTCCAGCTTCAATAGTTTCATTTGAGAAGTTCTTGGTCACCCTGATGATTTTGCCCCTGCAGGTAAATTGGGCTTACCCCTCGCTTCTTACAGAAATTTCCATTATGTCTTAATTTGGACAGTTTCATGACAATGTGTCTTGGAGAAGCCCTATTTGAGTTCAGATGACATGAGATTTTATATCCCCCTGAAAAGGATATCTGGGAAATTTTCATTTATATCCTTTAGTAGGGCTTCCATTCCTCTAGGGCATTCTTCTTTTGCTTCTGGGATACCTACAGCTCAGATGTTTGAATGCTTCATGAAAGTCCCTTAATTCTCTCAGTAAATGTTGTACTTTCTCTCTTTTCTTTTTCTGTCTCTGTAACTGGCTGTGTTAGATCATGAGCTTTATTCTCTATCTCTGAGATTATTTCTTCTGCATGGTCTAATCTGTTATTGATACTTTCTATTGCATCTTTAAGTTCCCTGATTGACTTCTACGGTTCCTTAAGGTCTACTATATCCTTTCTATATTATTCACATCATTCATGTCTTATTTAATTCTCTTTTGGGATTTCCTTTTGGTTATTTCCACTGTCTCAGAAATTTTCTTCATTGTTTTCACCATTCATATTTTAAATTACATTTCTGTTATTTCTAAAATTTCTTTATAGGTGAAATCCTCCTCAGTGGCTATGTCATGATCCCTGTGTGGGGGCTGCTCTGTTCTGTTTTTTCATGTTGCCAGAATTTTTCTTTGATTTCTTATTCATGAATGTTTTATTTTTGTCTGCTTCCTTGCCCTACTTTTTCCTTTTACTTTCTCTTACTCTTTAAGTTACTCTATCTCTGACCTAAGATGTTGAAGTGTCCTTTTGGTATAAGACCAAAAGAAAGAGAGGAGTGAAGAGTAAGAAGGGATAAAAGATTTTTTAAAAAGAGAATAAAAAAAGGATGGGGGGGGAAATGGAAGATGGACAAAAAGAAGAGAGGAACAGAAAGAGAGAGACAGGAGTAATAGTGGTCTAAAGGAGGGTACTTTGACCACCCACCCACAAATCCCAAACTCCGGGGTTTTCATTGGGTGGATGCCTTGAGGTCAGGAGCTCTTTGCCAGCCTGAGCAGACACAAGATTCCACCTCTGCCCAATAGAGAAGAAAATTAGAAATACTATAAATCAAAACAAAATAAAACACACAAAACCTTGAGAGATATAATAGGGGGAAAAAGAATAACAGGGGCAGAAAAAGTAGCAAAAAGGAAGACCTTATTATTAAAGAAGGAAAAAATGAAAAATTATAAGATAAAAGAGAAGAAAAAAGAAAAATCTCCAGGGTAATAAGTTGAAATAATTTTTTAAAAGAAAGAAAAAATTATATATATATGTATATATGTATGTGTGTGAGTATACATACACACACACACACACATACATATAACTTGCCATATATTGATATATTGCCTGGGTAAGAAGTGATTTTCTGGGGTATGTAATGCTAATCAAAAGGCTGATACTGATATATAAGATGGAGACTGGAACCCTCTATCTCGCTGAGACCTAGTCCTAGTCCCATCTTCCTGACTTCCTTGCCCTCAATCTCCACAGGGTTGGGAGCCTGAAGCTCTCATTAGTCTGCTTAATAGACACACCTCAACCTTTCCAAACTGTATCCCTTGGCCACCCAGTGGATTTCCCAGGAAAGTACATGTTGCTCAAGTCCCCTCATAGGTGGCTGCCCAGCTTATCAGGCAGGCTAGATCCTGCCTCACTGTAGGACCCTAAGGGCCTAGCCTGCAAGGCAGCTTTCCCCCAATGGCTATGCCCAGCCTGCAGCTAAATAATGAAAACTCCACTAGGTGGCTCAGTCCTGGCCCCTGGGCACTATTCAAAATCACTTGCTCGCTTGCTCACTTCATCTCTCCCAAGGCACCTTAACCATGTGCCCAAGTCCAAAATAAAGCCTCACAGGACAGGCCTTCTCTGTCTGTAAACTGCCACCAATGCACCGGCCAGACTCTGCCAACATGCAAGTATTTGCCCTTGTGCTACTTCTCCACTGCTTCTATCTTCCTCTTGGGGTCCTGAAGCCTCCTGCTGCCTCCCTGTGCTCCGAAGGGGATGTTTCTGGGCATCCTGGAGGTGCCTGGAGCCTTTTCTCCCCAATCTCACCACTCATGGATGCAAAGAAGCTGTCTCTATTCTGCCATGTTTCTCTGCTCCCCACAATTTGAGTATTTTTAGGCTAAAATCACAATTCTCAACTACGGGTTGGCAAATTTTTCAGTTGGAGTCCATACAGTTTCTGTTGTACCTACATACTCAACTCTGCCATTGTAGGTCAAAATCAGCCATAAACAATGTGTAAATGAATAAGCATGGCTGTGTGCTTTTATTTATAAAAATGAGGGCTTATCAATGGAATGTAGTTTGCTGACCTCTTCTCTGAAAAATAATACCAATATATCATCAAAGTATGCTAAGTTCCTTTTCATAGTTGAGAGACGGATATGAAGATTGAGTAATTTTGTTCTTTCTTAGAATATCTCTGGAAGGCCAAGTGCCTTGAACTTTTATCAGCTATTAATACAGTAGGACTTAGTTAGAGTAAGGCCCTTTGGCAATAGAATACAAGACAGAAATCTATAAGATACCCTCATAGGAAAAAGGTGGGTGTGGGAAGGCATTTTATATGGTTTTTTTTTTTGCCTAGGACTGGCTCTGCAGTGGTAAGTAATCATAAGCTGTTTTCCAATAATTAATTGTCATTCATCTTTCAGGCTCAGTTTCTATTTCCCTTGCCTTCAAGTCTGGGTGGAGTGCTCTCCCTATATGCCTCCCATAGTACCTTTACTTACACCAAATGTAGCACATAACACACTTGACCATATTTTCTGGTCTGGTTTGTGTTTTATCTAATGAAAATGAATTATGTGAAAGATGTCATGTTTGTTTCATTCAGTACTATATCCCTCATGCCAAGACATTGCCTGACACATTGTAGATACTGCAAAAATGTTTGTTAAAGGAATAAATGAATGAATAGCTACTTCTACTAAATTAATGACATATGAGCATATGCCAAGATATATAATCTCAGTTTCTGGGGTTACAGTATCCCCTTGATCTTACAAGTTCATTTAATAAAAAAAAACAATAAATTAGCACTCACTAATGCCAAACATCATTCTAGGTTCTGAAGATAAAGCAGTGAATAAAATGGACAGAATCTCTGTCTCATGTAGTTTACATTCTAATGAAGGTGGGAAATAATAAACATATAGATATAACTGGAAAATCTTGATTACTAATAAATGATTTGCTCTTTAATTATTCAGAACTTTAGTGCTTCAGAACTAATACCAAGAATCTACATAAGTAAGAAGGACAGCTGAGATAGATGAAGACATTGGGCTGAATCTCTATTGAGCTCATTCTATTCTGCTATGCTACACTGTTTGGCACATCCATAATGTCAGATTATTTTTTATCACTTAATAGAAAATGCTGTAAAATATCCAGGTAACTGATGCTTCTTTTTAATTTATAAAAAGAAAAAAAAATGCCTTTAAAAAGTGCCTTTAAAAAAAGGCACTGCATTTTAAAGAATTGGTTGCTAGACTCAAGTTTGTCATTGACTTACTGTGCAAACTTAGAAAAGTTATTTCTTGCCTCTGGGCCTCAGTACTTTCCATGAGAGAACTGGGTTCAAGCAGAGAATATTTCATCATTTACTCATTTTTTAATTACTTTTATTATTTTTATTATTTATTATTTTTTTTTTTGAGACAGAACCTCAAGCTATCACTCTGGGTAGAGTGCCATGGCGTCACAGCTCATAGCAAACTCAAGCTCCTGGGCTTAAGTGGTTCTCTTGCCTCTTCCTCCTGAGTCGCTGGGATTACAGGTGCCCTCCACAATGCCCAGCCATTTTTTTGGTTGTAGTTGTTATTGTTTGACAGACCCAGGCTGAATTCAAACCCACCAGCTCTGGTGTATGTGGCTGGCGCATTAGCCACTCGAGCTACAGGTGCCACCTACTTTTATTATTTTTACTACATTTGAATACCAATCTTTTATCATTTACCTAATAATTTTCTTTAAATTAAAACATAATGTTTCGTATGGTAACATTTGTCTTTGGTAGCAAATAATATTGGTGAAGTTATGAGCATGATATAATATTGTTTGTTTTCTAGTGAACATTATTAAATTTATAACTTTAAAATATTTTTAAATATCATCTAAAAGCCTTCCATATACCATAGGTGGTATTTCTATTTCATCTTGAAACACCTGTTTAGATGGTTTTCAAGTCTTTTTTTGAGCTCTAAATATTATTATTTTATAAGGTTTTTTATATTATCACTTCATCTCAAAGGCTTCAGATATTTTCTTCTTTCAAGAAGCAAAACATCTGTACTTAAAGAACGAGTACGTAAGAGAATGTGTAATACTTGAAAATAATTAAAGCCTAGCTTTATTGGAATATCTTTTTTCTTCTCTGTCATTTAACTTACTAGAATATTTACCAAGGTAAATTTCTTGGCCCTTCTCAGATATATTTGTTTACATGGTATATATTTTTCCTATCCTTGTACCTTCAGCTTATGGGTATGTTTAAATTTAAAGGATATCTCTTGTGGGTAGCATCTAGATGGATCTTTTTTGCTTTTTATCCAGTCTGACATTTATATTTAAATTAATTATTGCTATGATTAGTTTTAAGTATACCATTGTTTTTATTATTTTTTGTGTCACTTGCTCCAGAGCTCACAATGTATGAAATTAACCTATCAAATACATTTTAAGCAAAATCAATGCATGTAGAATGACATTTAAAAATCTATAAAGCATAACAAAATTTCTACATCACATCTAAACTTCTAAACAATAAAATCTACAAGGATATCTTTTACCCTTAGGTCATACTATATTGTTTACAGAAAACAGATGTTACTTCAAATTAAATATGCAAGCAAAGATAAGTAATGGGGGATGTTTCTATAAAGACTACATAAAAGAAGCTGTTTCCGTAAGTATAAGTTATGATTCAGTAACAAATACCCAAGTCTCAGTGACTCAATAAAACTAAGGATTAATACTTGTTCCTGCTGCATAGTCATCAGGGGTGAGCTAGGCCCCTGTTATATGTTGTTTTTGCTTAGGACCCAGGAGATGGAATGGCCATGCTAGAACATTGTCCTCAGGGCAGAGGAAAGAAGAGTTCTAATTGATACATTAATTAGGTGCTCAGCTGGAAGTGACACATGCCACTACTCATTGTAATCGATTGGCCAGTACTTGTCACATAGCTCTACCCAATAAGGACTCAGAAAGTACAGCCCTACCATGAGCCAAAAGGATGAAAGAATTATAGTATTTTGCAAACAACATTAACAACTATCATATGAGATATTTTTTTGCAGGTTATAGAGTGTTAGCTCTTGAGGGGTTAATGCTTCTTAGTCCTTCTGCTTTCACTGGGTTTAACAGTAACAATAGGTATTCCTAACAAAAGGGAATTTTTTTATAAGCCAGAAATAAATAAATGGTTTGGAAGAATACTATTAGTTGTTGAAAAGAAAAGGGCTGGGTGCTGAAGGTTAGTAATAATGTTTCCTTCCACTGGACCTGGGAATCCTCTGGGCCAGAATGGATCCCTTGAAACTCAGAACTGTTTCAGTATAAAAAGCAAAACTCATGAATAGATTCTATTATTTTAATAATAGGACAAGTTAGTTTCTCTAAGTTAAAGAAATTTGGAGGCAAATATTTTAAATAAAACAAGGAGAATCTCTCAAAGAAAGGGAAGGGAGTTGTTCCCAAACTAAATAAGTAGCTATCAGATGCTTAATGTTTAGGATCCTTTCTGAGGAAGACTATGAATACAGATTTTTAAGATTAAATGTATGCTCCTCTCAGAGAAAGCAGGAAATGGAGAAGAAAGATCAATAACCCCCATTAACTGAGTGCTGATAAGACTGAAGGTACAGCTCTAGGTGTTAAAAATGTCCCTATGAAGTATAATAAATTATGGAAAGGATCTTCAAAACTTCCTTGGGAAAAAGGCAAGAGATAAACTATGTAATGTACAGCCTATGCAGAATTAAAAACAAAGCCATTTCTTTTTGCTTGCCATATGCCCTCCATTTCACTTGCATTCTTTGTTATTTTCATATAAAAATGCCATTTAATATGAGGCAAATATTGAAATGCAAGTGGTAGTGATTAATGCCTATCATTTTAATATAGCCATAAGTAAAATTTTATAGATTTTTTGGGCTGGAAGAGCTGTGCTGCCATTATTAGAAGAGAAGCCCAACCAATGGTATTTTCCAGAAAGATTGTTTTATATGCGTAGTATCCCACAAATTAGATGGGAATGGATCTGTCAGGCATGTCACCAACTTTTTTATATTAGAATATACGTTTTTACCCATAAGTACAATTCTGGAAGGTAAATGGGTGCCAGGTCTTTTAGAATGAATCTATAAGTTAAAAAAGTCTGATGCTAGAGTACACTAAAAATCATACCCTAGGTGAGTACGAAAGAAAATGTGGTCTGAGGGCCTATACTAGTCCACAGATCAGTGCCAAATGATGAACTTTTTACCAATCAGCTTAGAAATTTGGAGTGTATGCAAGAATGTGAATAAACGCACTACTTCCATCATCAAGAAAGTCTTTCTACTAATGTACATATAAAATATGTATATTCAGGTATATATCATGTGTTTTATATATAGTATGTATATAATTTTATATATACATTATGTTTATTATATGTAACCTATATATAACTAATATATCTTTGTCTATATCTATATAGTTAAACAGTGTGTTTAGTGACAGTTAGTTCATTTATACATTGGCATAAGCTCCATATCCCATTGTAAATAGATATAAAAAAAAATCTCAAAGCCCAGTACCACTGGTCTAAGTCTCTTGGTTACAAGTGACATTGTCATATATATATATATATATATATATATATATATACATATGACATTGGTTACAAGTGACATTGTCATATATATATATATATATATATATATGAATAACTCTGTGGTGTTAAGAAGCATTATTTCATACTGTATAAAAATGTTAACCAGGCACATAATTAGCTTAAGAACTGTGCAGAAGCAGCAACATCCCCTTTTTGACCTCAGGTATTTCTTGGTAAACCAATGGAGTTCTGTCAATATGCTAGTACTATATATATATATATATATATATATATATACACACACATATATATGTATATATGTATATATATAAAATCTGTTCTGCTGTCATTTCCATTGAATGTTTCTTATTCCACTATTATAAAGTATTATAGATTGTTCTTAAATATTTTGTCAAAAAAATCTGTCCTCATTGAACCAACTACCTTAACAATGTTATAAGAAAATATTATTTTTCGAAGCTTACTATTTATTGTCAGACATTGTCCTATGTGCTTCATATTATTTGCCACATTTAATCCTCTCAGCAATTACATGAAATAATCCATTTTACAATGAGAAAATGAGAATGAGATTTTAAGTGATTTTCCTTAAACCACACATTAGCAAAGGAACAGAATAAGGATCTCAACTCATGTACTTTAGCTCTTGAGCCTATGTTCCTGACAACCACAGTATATTTCCTTTCTGACAGGAAGAGAGACAACATATTTTTACAGAAAAAGACTTCTGTACTACGAATGAAAAGACCTGGATTTTAATCCTAATCCTGCGACTAACTAGCTATGCAACCTTGGACAGAGCCCTTCCCCTACACGAGCTTAAATGTCCTAATCTAGAAAAATAAGCAGGGTAAACTAGATGTTTTCTCAGATCCCTTTCAGTTTCAAGGTACTATGAGTCTGGAAGTATAAATTTTTTCCCTAACAGCAAAGGCTTGTGAATTCATATTTTATACATAATTTCTTGTTCAAATAAAAAAAATTGCTTCTAATTCAGCAATGCAGTATTGCTCTGTGTTATCTGGATGGATGTAGAAACAGCATTACAATATAAAACTGAATGTTAGCATGAGGGTCATTAAGATAGGATTCTATCACTTTGCTCTCTGCTAAAGACAGGATGCATCGTTTATACACAAGTAATAAGAATGGCATTTAATCTTTAGATTTTTTTTCTTACTACTTTCATCTAGAAATACAGCTAACCTAACTTGTGGCTTGACTTTGCTTCATAGGGAATGACTTTTTTCTCCATGTTTAAAGTTTCATCAGTCTGGAATTGTTTAAATATTCAGGTATTTTATTTCTTCCATACAGAAAAATTTGCCAAGTTTTGTAGCTCAGTAGTCCACCGTTTCTAGTACTAAGCAATAATGAACAAAGAATACAGTGTTAACATAGTCATCTCTAATTGATGAAGTGGTATGATTTGTAATGATTGGTGACTATTGAAGACTATGTATTTATATCCATTTGTACTACAATCAATTTGAAAATAAAAACACTTAAGGTCTAAAATTTAAAGAAATGAAACTAAATGTAAGCAACCAACTATGTTCCCTTAAATATGTATTTTAAGAACATAAGGATGGCATACTGCTTCTATCAGCTGAGAAGTAATCAACAGAAAAGCAGTTTTCAAAAAGAGTGTTTTTAAATGTTAAGTTTACCATCTATCATTATCATTCTTTATCATCATTGCACTGGTGTTGAGTACATTTTACTCAGTGACACTGATAGTCATAGGGAATAGAAAAGTTTTTTTTCCCCAACTAATAATTAGTTTAGATGATCAGAATGAGGATTTTCTGAAGTTTTTATATATACAATTAAAGGTCATGAGGCTGGCATTGGGTAAGCCAGCAGGAAAATTGGGCCAGGATCCCTGTGGAAAACTGAAACGTACAATTCTCACAATGTGACTTTTTGGTAATTATGAATGTCTTACGTGTTAAGAGATATGATAGGTCAACACTCAGACAATTCAGCTCTCCAGACTATAAAAATGGTTGTTCATTACCAAGATGAGTTCTCATGATATTTACCACCATAGTTCCTTTGATCCAGAAGACTGGTAAACTTCTTCTCAGAAATAAGTGCTCATTTACTTAAAAAATGGTCTCATAGAAGTAGAGATTACAATACTTATTGCCAGAAGCTTGGGAAAGGAGAGGAGGAGGCAGGATGTTGAGAGTTTGGTCAATGGGGTACAAAGATATAATTAGATAGGAGAGATAAATTCTAGTATACACAGTAGGGCAACTACAGTTAACAATAATGTACTGTGTATTTTAAACTAGCTAGAAGAGAAGAATTTTAATGTTCTCATCATAAAGAAATGATAAATTTTTAAGGTGATAAAGATGCAAATTACCCTGATTTGAAAATTACACATTATATATGTATTGAAATCACATTGTTTAGCATAAATATATACAATGATTATGTGTCAATCAAAAAATAAAAATTAAATCAAAAAAAGAAATAAGCGCTATTTAAATCAATACTTCCAAACTTATTCTAAGATAATCAGTACAAGAGAGTTTCAAACCGAAGTTTTCTATAGCCCAGCTTCTAACAGAAGGAGATTTGTGGTCCCTTTCTTATCTGCATAGTGCAATGAAAAGATCTGAATTATAATTCCTATCTCATAGCTTCTCAGCCTTTTGGCTAAGATCAAGAGTATAATTCCTATCTGCTGGTATCTGTATGACTATGAGAAAATTCTTCATATCTCCTTGGCTTCAGTTTCTGTATCTGTAAAGTGAGGTGATGGACCAAATGATTCTACCTTTTATAGATGAAAATAGTTATGATTTTAAGGCATTAGAATTTAAAGGTTAAGTCCTCTAAATGCATTCTAGTTTTTCCTCAATCCTTTGTTTCCTGGTTTTCTCAAAATGTATAGCATCAAACATACCTGAGATTAGTGGAATTATACATTCTTTTTCAATGATACTTGAGCCAAAAGAAATTTTCAACATTCATTAAGTTCAAGGAAATAATCCTGAATACCTATGATTACTTACATGGTTCAGAGATAGCATTTACTTATCACCTACTACATGCAGGGTACTTTACAAACATTTTATTTTGTCTGATTTAATTCTTTTGACAATATCTTCAGGTAACCAAAAGTATCCCAAAATAGCATCTTTACCATCTGGTTTAGTTTTGATCCAATTGAGAATTAAGACAATAAAGACTAGCATAGGAAAACCAAAACTTTATCTTTAGTACCAAAACAATTAAAAGTAAATTGGAAATTGTGGCTTATCTGTGGACATGTAAGCTTCATAACACTGAATAATAGAATTGGACAGACCCGACACTCAAAACAGATGAGAACTGCAACCAGCACCATGAAGCACTGGATCAATGCAAATTTTCCCCACCATTTGGGCCACCTGAGACATGAAGGAGCAGAAGAGAATACTTTCTCCTTGCAGCCAGCCTGTCTCCTAAGAGAGAGAAAAAAAAAGATAGGATAAATATCCTCTTTCTTTCTTACACACACACACACACACACACACACACACACACACACACACTTCCATAAAAACAATTAAAGGCCAAAGTATGAAGCCAAGAATGATAATAAACATCTATCTAAACATAAGTAGATATTGAAAATGAGGGGAAAGTGAATATCCTTTAAGAAAACTGAGATTCAGAGTATCTAAGTATCTTGGTAAAGGTCACTCAACAGTAACAGCAAGAGGAAGAGTTAGGATACAATTTCAGTTCTGTGTGATTGCAGGCCATATGTTCATACCTCCATTTCTTTTCCTGCATTATCCAACGGTCTCCAACTTAGCTATCCTTTACTGCTAGCTGAACACACATGCAACAGTTATTTTTTTTTTCAATGGAAAAATCTCCTGCTATGCAATGGTCATAGATCATAACTCCCTCCCCACTACTATCACCATACACAAACTATCAGAGAAATAACAGTATGGGCTTATCCTCCAAGACAGATTGCTTTAATTCTAAAACTGACAGATAGAAAGTGTCCCTTTCTGTCAGAAACATGGTAAATATTTTAGTTTTCTGTTCCTCCTTTTTTGTAGATTGAAAAAATGAAATGATAGGAATATGAAGTAGTCTGAAACCTCATGCCAGTTTTAAACCTTAAACTTCTTATAGTAGAATTATAAATAATGAAACACAAATACATTCATTCTAAAGAAATGTATTTCTATGGAAAGATAATGCCTTGTAATATCTGTACAGATTCTAAATATATAAAATGATACTTCAATTAAAAAATCTTCAAGGGACAGATTTTTTATAAGAAAAATTCATCCTTGGATCAGAAGAACTGGGATACATTCCAATATCTCCCGCAAAGAGTTGAAGTGATAGTAAATTAACAGGAAGCAGTGAACTGTTTATGAAACACATGACCTGAACTCAGAAGAATAGAGGACTACATGCCTGGGTGCCAGAGTGAGAAGAATAGGGTTCATGAGTTAATAAGGATTGAGAAGTTACTGAAAGAGAGACTTGGGGTCTGTGGGGGTGGATCAGTGAATTCCAAGAGATGGGAAGTAGTGCTACCATATAAAGGTAGGGTGAAAATATCTTAGGTCTCTTACCTATGCTAATGAAGTTTCTGACAACAAATCATTGGAATACATCATCTTCATTAGCAGAGGTCTACATATTTTGAATAGGTACTTGGCTTTTGGATGCTCCTTATCTTTCCAATGTACATTACATGAAAGAGACAAAAAGGACACTAAGTCATCTAGCATAAGTATTGGTGCAAACATCTTATCTTTCCTAATAACTGCTGTATAAAATGTGAACATGCAGAAATTGAAATCATCCAAAAGTAGATTTGTTTTTAAGCCTAAGAAATATTATACAGGGAGTTCTGGAAAACAGAATAGTAAAATATGCTCATTAAATGTATCACTAGATCATATAAAATGCATCAGGTAGTCACAAACCCATAAGTTGCATTTTGTTCTCTGCTACAGAAACCATAGCCTCATTACTAACACAGAGTGAGGATGATACTGAAAGTATCATTAACCTTAATAAGGTTATTTATTTAGTAGCTTCTTCATGGTGACAAGAAGCAGTATGAGAAGGATAGGGGACAAAGGGCATCATTACCAAGGACCAATACACTATTTTTATGGAAGACATTCTATTCTATTTGGAGTAATTAAGGACAAAGTGACAAATAATAGCTTATTATATAGCCAAACCATGTAAATTTATATCTAAATCCTGGGCTATTAAAGACATCTTCTGTAAATCTCGTTCACCTTTATTAAAATACTTTTCAAGATTAAAATTATTGTTGGAAATTTAAGAATATATTTTCATAGTATTTAACCTTTGAGAACCTATGTGATCATCAAGTAAAATATCAGTGAAAGCATTAGTTTTTGTCTCCTTTGTTTAGGTTTTGTCAGAAAAGAATCAGAGCAAAAGGTTTTGAGCCAAAACAGAATCTTTGATTTTCTTCTCTGATTATCACACATTTGCACTTTGTTCTTATTATGTATTTGATAAATGTGCAAATGAATGAATGAATTGTCCTCTGTTAGGTATGTTTGACATACGGTAGTGAACAAGAGAGACATTTTCTCCAATGACCCCATAGTTTTTAAAGGAAAAAAATAAAAAAGGACTAGAATCTCATTCACTGAATAAATGTTTGTTGAAAATATAGTATGTTCCAAGTATTATGATAGGCCCTAGAGATATAAAAAATAAATGAGGTAGACACTTCCCCTGGCTCAGAAGGGGCTTAAAGTAATCATAAAGAACAGACATTACATAATTAAATAATTAGAATAATATAGGTTGCTAATTATTAGTCTTCTCAGGCTGCCATAATAGAACCACAGACTTGTTTTTCACATGTTAGTCCAAGATCAAGGTGCCAAGTGAGGCTTCTCTCTGGTTTGGAAACAGCTGCCTTCTTTCTATGTCCTCACATGGCCTTTCCTCTGTGTGTGCACACAAACAGAGAGATCAATGGTATCTCTTCCTTTTTTGTATAAGGACACTAATCCTACCATATTGAGGCCTACCCTTGTTTCCTTATTTAATCTCAATTACCTCCTAATATCCCTATCTACAAATATAGTTACATTGAAAATTAAGGCTTCACCATATGAATTTAGGAAGAAACATTTCAGTGTACAACAAGTTGTGACAGATGCTACAGAAAAAGAGGTATATGATAAGCTATTATGGCACACCTATTAGCGTGATATACTACTCTAGGGGCTGACGGAAGACTTCCTTGACTCATTAAAGCTTAGCTTGAGTCACAAGTAAATAAATAGCTCATGCAAGAATAGGGAAAGAGTGAAGAAACAGCAACAACATCTACAAAGTTTGCAAAATATGGTATATTCAAAGAAATGAAATAACTTCAAAGCAGCTTGATCAGAGACAGGGAAGACAAGCATGATGAGATTGAATAAGCAGGCAGAATCTTATGAGCCTTATGAAAGGGTTTAGAATCTATCTTAAAGGTAATAGGGAGGCATTCCATAATTTTAAATAGGGATCAGGTTTACTCTTTAAGAAAGAGGACTCTGACTGCAGTGGAGGAGTGTGTCTGCAGCAGTGTCCACATACTCCTATTTTTCACATAGTCCTACTCATGCTTCAAGCTAAGCTTAAATGAATCTTTCTAGGAAGGCTTCCTTGAGCCCCTAGACCAGTATATCACGCTCATAGGTGTGCTGTGCTAGCTACACAGAGTCAACATTTCCTTAGGATTTCCCCAGCCTATCCCCAGATTTTACTAAACTGTCAAGAATGACCACTTTCAACTTTCAAGTACACTTCTAATATTCTGCTATACTAGATTGAGTACCTTTACCCCACTCTTCCGTGAGGCAAAATATGGAAAAGAAAGGGCTAGGAGATGGAGCACTTGTTTTAATATTTCCCTCACTCTTTTTCTCCTTCTCCAATGATAATAGTGTTTAAAATTCATAATAGTAATTAGGCTCAGGCTTGTAGTTCAAGTGACTAGGGCGCTAGCCACATACATGGGAGCTGGAGGGTTTGAATGCAGCCTGGGCCCGCCAAACAACAATGACAACTATAACTAAAAAATAGCCAGGCGTTGTGGCGGGTGCCTACAGTCCCAGCTACCTGGGAGGCTGAGGCAAGAGGATCACTTAAACCAAAGAGTTAGAGGTTGCTGTGAGCTGTGACACCATGGTACTCTACCCAGGGTGACAGCTTAAGACTCTGCCTCAAAAAAAAAAAACAGTAATTAATATTTATTCATCACGTACTATATGTCAAACACCATGCTCACTATTTTAAATTGGTTATTTTATTTAATCTTCAAAACAATCCTATGGTATAGATAACATTTTTTTCATTTTGTAGATTTTGAAATTAAGGCATGAAAATGATTACATTAAGTGCCACAGAGCTGAAAGGTGGTAGATCTGTGATTCAGATACCATAATTGAAAGCTGCAACTCATGCTGTTTGCTAGTTTTGTCTCCTAATGATATGTGCCCTGGTTCTATCGTACTAGCAGTGCACAGTAAGGAAAGACAAAACAGAGAATTATCCCCTACTCTGTCCATATCACTGCATTTTCTTTTATTGCCTCTGCCTGGAAGAGTTTCAACAGATTATAGAAACGTCTGATACTTATCAATTTGAGAAAAGATGTTCTTTTTCTTTCATCATCCTGTGAAAATAAGGCACAAAAACAAGAGTATGTGCTCCCTAAAATGCCCTGAACATAAGGGAATAGGGGATGATAATAGATTTGTCCACCAAGCATCTATTATTTGACCTAGTGTTTTACCTTATAAAGTAGAAGGCCATCTGGTCCTATACTCCAACTTCAAGATAGCAAAAAGAAAATAACAGGAAATTATAGAATGGCTATGCAATTTTTATCTCTGAGTTAAAGTGTGTATTGAAACTTTTAAATTCCTTAGTGAGCATAATGCTAGTCAGGCAAATTATTAACAATTTGGATTTAATTCAAAAATTTGGTTATATATTTCATTAGGCTAATATTTACTGGAGCATAGATCAATCTATAGTAAAAAGCATCAAAAGCCTATTTTACTGCCCATATTATTAGAAGTTGGAGCATAAATGTTTAAAAATTCCAAACTTTTTGATAAAGAGCTTGATTGTAGTCAGATCAGGATAAAGAATAATGGTCCTGAGGGGTCAGGGACAAGACGGCTGACTTAAGCCAGCTTTCCACAGAGGCTCCAGTCAAGAAGGAGAGTTAAAGGACAGAAATTTAGCAAGTAACCTGGTGGATTAAAGCTGAGCCAAGAGAGAAGGTTGAAGAACACACATCAACCCCGCTGAGGCGAGCTGCGACCCCAAGGATACAAACAAAAGGTACAAAATCCATCATCAAGTGGACGGGAGTCCCCATCCCCATGAGAACAGCTCGGTGTGCCCCACAAACAAATTAGCAGAGTGCAAAGTTCCTCCCACTACACTCCATGTGAGAGACCCTCTAAAAACTGGACCTACCTTCACTACTAGGGTGCCACAAAGTCCTCCTGCCAGGCATAAAAATGTATAAAACTGTATATATTCCCTACCTGCAATTCTGAGCTCCTAGAACTCCCCTCCACTCTCACTCTGAGATCTGGAGGCCTGTCCCCCAGGAGTCCAGATTCATGGGTGATTTCTCAAGGGGTGTGGACAGGGCCTAGACTGCATCTGGTCAGGGGTGACTCTGTGGCATGGGAGTGAGGACATGACGGTTGGCTGAGATGTTACCACACCAGAACGGTGGTGCCCCCGAGGCGCAGAGCAGCAGCTGTTTTTGGCAACAATAGGGCTCACTTCCGGATATTCCGAAGTCACACTCCCTGTCTCACTGGGCAACCAGAGGAGGCCAGGCATCCTCTCAGTGGCAACCACCATGGAACAGGTCTGGGACAGAAATGCAAACACCGTGACTAAAGGGTTTGCCTGAGGTGGTACTGGCCTGGGTGGAGCGCAGGACTAGAAAATGGACAAACAGAGCTGGGAAATTTCCATGGCGGGGCTGAACCAGAGGACTGATTTAATGAGCCTAAGATGCACCTGGCCCTCAGGGGATCGTCAGCCTATAGACAAAGGAAGGCAGGAGGCTAGAACTGACAGCTAACCAAATACAAACCTGCAAGAGCAAAGACAGGGCCTGAGGCGCAGGCTCTGGGAACTCAAAATAGCTTCTCTTCTGCAGGGGAATTTAGCAGGACAGGAACAAATTCCCGCAAAGTTGTTCTGTTCTGTTCTAGCAGTAACATCAAACAGGGGTGGGGCTGGAAATGAGTGAACACCCCCCAGCCTCGAGCAAGCACCCGAGGTTGTCAGGCCTCACCTCCACCTGCTGGATAGAGGCAGAGTGCAGCAGCCTGGCTGAGCAGATGTAGATTTCCTTGTGATTCAGGCAGGTTCAAACCCCTGGAGTATCTCTTCACTAGAGGCAACTGGGTCACAGCCCTGCGGGGCTATCAGTGACTGGGTGTGAATGAGGTGCAAGGTGGGGAAGGAGGCATCAACCTTCCCAGACTGATCTATTTGCTGGGTGGGTCCTCCTGACTTCATGGAGCACGAGAGCAAGTCATATCTGAGTTGTAACCAGACCCCTGTGATCCAGTTGCCAGAGACCTTTTTAAACACTTCCACCTGAGACAGCTCCTGACTGAGACAATTGATTTGGACCTTATGAACTGAGCAAATCGCCTGAGGACTATTCAAGTGGTGCCCTGGGTGTGTAGTTGTAGGAAGGTTGGATTTCACTTTTCCAATTGTTGCCTGTGGGGGGCGGGGCGACTTAAGTGTTGGTATTTCTCCACAGCTGAGACTTCAGCCCAGAGTAACTGTTTTGCTAGGGTTGAAAAGAGACCAGATGAAAACAAGACAGAACCACTTAGCCCCACCACACCAAACAGATCCCCAGGTTCTCAGGCCATAGCACTGTATAGGTCCTCAACAAAGCTCCAGGGGAAAAATCAAATGATGTAAAACAATCATGGGCAGAATCAGTGGGAAAACTCTGGTAACATGAATAACCAGAATAGATCAACCTCCCCAAGGAAAGATATGGCAGATGTCACATAAACATTCATAGCCATTCATAAACAGCTGGCTAAAATGTCAGAAATTGAATTCAGAATTTGGATTGCAAACAAGATTAACAGAATGGAGGAAAATTTAGAAATAGAAAACGAGGAGCAATTTGAAAGTTGGAATTAAAAATTCGAGGAGAAATTCAAAAATTGTTTCAAGAATTTAACAAATTTAAAGACAAAACCACCAAAGATTTTGACGCACTGAAGCAAGAATTTGCAGAGCTCAAAGATCTGAAATATACAGTAGAATCCCTCAGTAACAGAGTGGAACAAGCAGAAGAAAGGATTTCTGACATTGAAGACAAAGCCTTTGAATGCTCCCAAACACTCAAAGAGGAAGAGAAATGGAGAGCAAAAACAGATAATTCTCTCAGAGAGCTCTGGGATAATTCGAAGAAGGCTAATGTCTGCCGTATTGGAATCCCTGAAAGTGATGAAGTGGCCTCGCAAGGCACAGAGACCCTTCTCCATGAAATTATGAAAGAGAATTTCCAGACATGCCAAGAGATTCTGAAATTCAGATAGCAGTTTCAAAACCCCAGCATGACACAACTCAAATAAGACATCTCCCAGGTATGTCATAATTAACTTCACTGAAGTTAATATGAAGGAGAAAATTCTCAAAGCAGCCAGACGAGAGAAATCCATTACCTACAAAGGGAAGAATATTAGAATACTACAGATCTCACTTCTGAAACTTTTCAAGCTAGAAGAGAGTGGTCATTGACTCTTAATCTCCTAAAACAAAATAAGTTTCAACCCCAGATCCTGTATCCAGGTAAACTGAGTTTCATTTATGATGGAGAAATTAAATACTTGCAGCTCAATTCATAATTGCTAAGTCATGGAAAAAGCCCAAGTGCCCATCGATCCATGAATGGATTAATAAATTGTGGTATATGTACACCATGGAATATTATGCAGCCTTAAAGAAAGATGGAGACTTTACCTCTTTCATGTTTACATGGATCGAGCTGGAACATATTCTTCTTAGTAAAGTATCTCAAGAATGGAAGAAAAAGTACCCAATGTACTCAGCCCTACTATGAAACTAATTTGGGGCTCTCACATGAAAGCTATAACCCAGTTACAACCTAACAATAGGGGGAAGTGGGAAAGGGAGGGGAGGGAGGGGGGTAGTGGGTAGAGGGAGGGGGACCGGTGGGATCATACCTGTGGTGCATCTTACAGGGGTATTTGCGAAACTTGGTAAATGTAGAATGTAAATGTTTGGCACAGTAACTGAGATAATGCCAGGGAGACTATGTTAACCATTGTGATGAAAAGGTGTCAAATGGTCTATGAAGCGAATGTATGATGCCCCATGATCATATCAATGTATACAGTTATGATTTAATAAAAAATAATAAAAAAAGAAATTAAATACTTTAATGACATTCATATGTTGAAGAAATTTGCCATAACCAAACCAGTTATTCAGGAAATTCTCAGACCTATCCTCCATAATGACCAGCCCAATCCTATACCACAAAAGTAAACTCAATCAGAAACTTTTGATCAAACTCCAACTTCCACAGTGGTGAAAGGATCAAAAATGTCCACTGTATTTTCAAAAAACTGGATACCCAAAATTTTACCAGACTTATCAGTATTCTCCAAAATCAATCACATCTTAGGTCACAAATCTAACCTCAGTAAATTTAAAGGAATAAAAATTATTCCTTCAATCTTCATGGACCACCATGGAATAAAAGTTGAACTCAGTAACAACAGGAATCCGCATACTCATACAAAAATATGGATGTTAAATAACCTTATGCTTAATGATAGCTGGGTCGGAGATGAGATTAAGAAGGAAATTGCTAAATTTTTGGAACAAAACGACAATGAAGACATGACCTATCAGAACCACTGGAATACTGCAAAGGCAGTCCTAAGAGGGAAATTTATAGCACTGCAAGCCTTCCTCAAGAGAATGGAAAGAGAGGAAGTTAACAACTTAATGGGACATCTCAAGCAACTGGAAAAGGAAGAACATTCCAACCCAAAACCCAGGAGAAGAAAAGAAATAACCAAAATTAGAACAGAATTAAATGAAATTGAAAACAGAAGAATTATACAACAGATCAATAAATCAAAAAGTTGGTTTTTTTGAAAAGGTTTATAAAATAGATAAACTTTTGGCTAACCTAACCAGGAAAAAAAAGAGTAAAATCTCTAATTTCATCAATCAGAAATGACAAAGATGAAATAACAACAGACTCCTCAGATAGTCAAAAAATCCTTAACAAATATTACAAGAAACTTTATTCTCAGAAATATGAAAATCTGAAGGAAATTTACCAATACTTGCAAGCATGTCACCTTCCAAGACTTAGCCAGAATCAAGTGGAAATGTTGAACAGGCCCATATCAAGTTCTGAAATAGCATCAACCATACAAAACCTGCCTAAAAACAAAAGCCCGGGACCAGATGGCTTCACGTCAGAATTCTACCAAATCTTTAAAGAGGAATTAGTACCAATATTAGTCAACCTGTTACAAAAGGTAGAAAAAGAAGGAAGACTACCCAACACGTTCTATGAAGCAAACATCACCCTGATCCCCAAACCAGGAAAAGACCCAACAAGAAAAGAAAATTATAGACCAATATCACTAATGAATATAGATGCAAAACTATTCAACATTATCCTAACAAACAGAATCCAGCAACACATCAAACAAATTATATATCATGACCAAGTCAGTTTTATCCCAGGGTCTCAAAGCTGATTCAATATACGTAAATCTATAATTCAGCACATAAGCAAATTAAAAAACAAAGACCATATGATTGTCTCAACTGATGCAAAAAAAGCTTTTGATAATATCCAGCATCCCTTCATGATCAGAACACTTACAAAAATTGGTATAGAACAGACATTTCTTAAACTGATAGAGGCCATCTACAGCAAACCCACAGCCAGTATCATATTGAATGGGGTTACATAGAAATCATTTCCACTTAGATCAGGAACCAGAAAAAGTTGCCCATTGTCTCCACTTCTCTTTAACATTGTAATGGAAGCTTTAACCATCACAATTAGGGAAGAAAAGGCGATCAAGGGTATCCATGTAGGGTCAGAAGAGATCAAACTTTTGATCTTCGCAGATGATATGATTGTATATCTGGAAAACACCAGGGATTCTGCTAGAAAACTCTTAGAAGTGATCACAGAACACAGCAGCATTTCAGATTACAAAATCAACATTCATAAATCGATAGCCTTTATATATACCAACAATAGTCAAGCTGAAAAATCAATTAAGGACTCTATTCCTTTCACAGTAGTGCCAATGAAGATGAAATATTTGGGAGTTTATCTAACAAAGAACATGAAAGATCTCTATAAAGAGAACTATGAAACTCTAAGAAAAGAAATAGCTGAAAATGTTAACAGATGGAAAAACATACCAAGCTCATGGCTGGGAAGAATCAACATTGTTAAAATTTCCATACTACCGAAATCAATATACAATTTTAATGCATTCCCTATTAAAGCTCCACTGGCATACTTTAAAGATCTTGAAAAAATAATACTTCATTTTATATGGAATCAGAAAAAACCTTGAATAGCCAGGACATTACTCAGAAATAAAAACAAAGCAGGAGGAATCACACTATCGGAACTCAGACTATACTATAAATCAATAATGATCAAAACAGCATGGTACTGGCACAAGAACAGAGAAGTAGATGTCTGGAACAGAATAGAGAACCAAGAGATGAACCCAGCTACTTACTGTTATTTGATCTTTGACAAGCCAATTAAAAACATTCAGAGGGGAAAAGATTCCCTATTTAACAAATGGTGCTGGGTGAACTGGCTGGCAACCTGTAGAAGACTGAAACTGGACTCACACTTTTTACCATTAACTAAGATAGACGCTCACTGGATTAAAGATTTAAACTTTAGATTTGAAACTATAAAAATACTAGAAGAGAGTGCAGGGAAAACTCTTGAAGAAATCGGTCTGGGCGAGTATTTTATGAGGAGGACCCCTCGGCCAATTGAAGCAGCTTCAAAAATACACTACTTGGTACTGATCAAACTAAAAAGCTTCTGCCCAGTCAAGAAAAAAGTAAGTAAAGCAATCAGACAGCACTCAGAATGGGAGCATATATTTGCAGGTTATTTCTCTGAAAAAAAGGTTTAATAACCAGAATCTACAGAGAACTCAAACGTATAAGCAGGAAAAGAACAAGTGATCCCATCACAGGCTGGGCAAGCGACCTGAAGAGAAACTTCTCTGAAGAAGCCAGGTGCATGGCCTACAGACATGAAAAAATGCTCATCATCTTTAATAATAAGAGAAATGCAAATCAAGACTACTTTGAGATATTATCTAACTCCAGTAAGATTAGGCTATATCACAAAATCCCAAGACCAGAGATGTTGGTGTGGATGTGTAGAAAAGGGAACACTTCTACACTGCTGGTGGGAATGCAAATTAATACATTCCTCTTAGAAAGATATTTGGAGAACACTTAGAGATCTAAAAATAGACCTGCAATTCAATCCTATAATTCCTCTACTAGGCATATACCCAGAAGAACAAAAATCACATCATAACAAACATATTTGTACCAGAATATTTATTGCAGCCAAATTCATAATTCCTAAGTCATGGAAAAAGCCCAAGTGCCCATCAATCCAGGAATAGATTAATAAATTGTGGTATATGTACACCATGGAATATTATACAGCCTTAAAGAAAGATGGAGACTTTACCTCTTTCATGTTTACATGGATGGAGCTGGAACATATTCTTCTTAGTAAAGTATCCCAAGAATGGAAGAAAAAATACCCAATGTACTCAGCCCTACTATGAAACTAATTTAGGGTTTTCACATGAAAGCTATATCCCAGTTACAACCTAAGAATAGGGGGAAGGAGGAAAGGGAGGGAAGGGAGAGGAGAGGTGCGTAGAGGGAAGGCAATGGGTGGGATTATACCAGCGGTGCATCTTACAAGGGTATATGTGAAACTTGGTAAATGTGGAATGTAAGTTTCTTGGCACAAACCGAGAGAACGCCAGGAAGGCTATGTTAACCAGTGTGATGAAAATGTGTCAAACGTTCTATAAAAGCAGTTTATGGTGCCCATGATCGCATTAATGTATACAGCTATGATTTAATAATAAATAAATAAATAAATAAATAAATAAAAAATAAATAAAAAGAATAATGGCACTATACAAAGGTTCTCTGCACTTAAAAAATACTGGTTGACCTTTACTTGACTTCTTTGCAATCACGTATTAGAGTAGTAAAATTTGAAGTTTAAAAAACAAAAATAAATCCAAACCTTCCTAACATGAGCAAAGATAGCAAAAAGCTTATTTTCAGCAGATCAAGACACACCTTCCCCCAATTTTGCTAGATCAGTGAATTATTACTACTATCACACAACAGAGGGTAAACTTTCAGAAATAATGGCTTATGAAAATACAACAGGCTTAAAGTAGATGTGCATATAGGTTGAGACTGTGTTTTTGGTTAACGGACACTAAAGAACATCAGGAAAATTGGGGACATTCTCTCTGAGTATGATGTCTCTACTGCCATGCTCTGACATAATAGTAAGACCATCTGGAAAAGTATAAGGGATTATACTCCTATGAAAAAGATACCTCTTTATCAAAGAGTAACAATGTTTAGGACTAGATCAGATAGTAGAGTGATAAATGCCAGGGACTGGGATGGTTGGTGGAGGTATGAAGAAAGGTTAGTTAATGGGCATAGATGTGCAGTTAGACAGAAGAAATAAATTCTGATATTTGATAGCAAAGTAAGGAGGCTAAAGTTAACAACAAGATATTGTGTCTAGATCTAGTGTTGCCTAACTCCCTAAAGAGTTAACATTCCCTTGGGATTTTCCCAGTCTATTAAAAAATGTATCCCAATAAGATAGCTACTAAAAGAGGGTTAACCTGGTCTAAAATTAGTGAGGGCCTTTCAAATACAGATGCACAAGAGAGGTAAATATGAAATGTTTTCGCCTAAAATGCAATATGATATAGTCAGACATAGGTTTTAAAGTCCAACAAAACTAGTCTTAAAACTGAGCTAAGGCTTCAAGATGGCTTCTGGTACTCACCTTGTCTACAAAGAAGAATGATAATAATAATTATATAATTACACTTCGAATATATCATCTAAGAAAGAACACTGGAATTCAACAGACAAGTGATACCAAAAAACTAAGGCAAAGAAAGAGAGAGAAGTAAAATAGCCTGCTTAGGCAGGATTGGCTGGGATCCTAGACAGGCTCACATGTATGAGGAAAGCATAAGAAAATGGTCCCAGAGGTCCATATTCCTACCATTGACACCTGTAATCCCAGCCGTGGATTGTGCCACACTATCCACATGGGCACTGAGACTAAAATAGGGAGCTGACTGGAGACCACAGGATAGCATTGCCCCAGTAAAGTTGCTCATGCTGGATCTCACAGACCCCCTAGAGTCCTAAGCAGCTACAGCATGACACTGTTTTGAAAGCCCAACTCCCATTAGACTGAATCCTACCCTGTGGTCAAAATCCCATCCATCTCCACATTCTATACAGGCATCTAGGAACCACTGCTCACTGCTGCCATTGGGGCTGAAGCATGAGCCATAGGGAGTGACTCCATTGCTCCCAATAGCAGAAATTCTTTTTGATTAAAAACACCCTGAGAAAAGGCTATCTCACTTATAGCCACCACTTTGGGCTAAAGCAGGTGCTTTTGTTGTTGTTGTTTGTTTGTTTTTTATTTATTTATTTGCCACCGGTTTAAGGCTGCTGCCACTGAAATAAACACTGCCCTCTTCAGGAGCAGGGCCATAGCATAGGTCTTGCCACCCCAACCTAAGCATATCATATTTTCAGCAGTCCAACTACTGGGTATTTATCTAAAGGAAAGGAAATCAGTATATTAAAGAGATAACCTGTTTCTGCAGGTTTATCACAGCACTATTCAAAATAGAAAAGTTATGGAATCAACCTAAGTGTCCACCAATGGAAAAATAGATAATACAATGTAGTATACATACATGATAGAATGCTATTCAACCATAAAAAGAATGAAGTTCTGTCATTTGCAGCAATATAATAATCCCAAGTATTGGGGTTTATTATGTTAAACGAAATAAGCCAGGTAGAGAAAGATAAATATTTCATGTTCTCACTCTTATGAACAAGCTCAAAAAATTGGTCGTATGGAGGCAGACAGTGGAGTGATAAAGGCCAGGGACTGGGACAATTGGTGGGGGGATGAAGAAAAGTTGGTTAATGGGTACAAATGTGCAGTTAGACAGAAGAAATAAGTTCTTATATTTGATAGCAAAGTAAGATGACTAAAGTTAACAACAACATATCATGTATTTTAAAATAGCTAGAAGAGAGGACTTGAAATATTCCTAACACATAGAAATAATAAATACTTGAGGTGATGGATACCCTAAATATTCTGATTTATTCATCACACACTCTATGCATATAATAAAATATCACATGCATACCATAAGTATGTTCAAATATTATAAATAAAAAAGTTATACAACTTAGCTACATAATCTTAGGTAAATTAATTTTATGATCTCAGTTTTCCAAAATCCATAAGATAGGCAAAAATTTTATCAATCTCATGAAGTAATTGTCAAGATTAGGTAATGTATAGAGCTAGACACATAGTCAGCACTTAATTTGTGAAAGGCACAGGAAGCACTCCAGCAAATGTTGGAATAACAATTAATAATTGTTAACAATGTCTTTGAATTTGCTACAATTATAATCTTTTGAGAATGTTCCAATCACAGGATCCTATTTGCACTCCTCCATTTCTTCTTCAATTTTAGCTCTTAATGCAACTTTGCAGATGTTTCAGACAACTACTTGGAGTTCGTGGAACTTTATATATTGCTTCTGTCCAAAGTGGATTTGAAATGTCTTATGACAAGAACTATATAATTTGTCTTTATCTTTTTTCTGTTATTTGGCACCTGAGTACCCATGCTTCTGAAAGGCAATTTTGCATGATAATGAAAGGGGTAGGCCAGGTTTCCTGAGTTCTATTCTACTCCTAAATCTTTTCTACTTACTACCTATGTGAGTTACTTAATTTCATTTTGCTTCAGTTCCCCTCTCTGGAAAAAAAAGGGGGAGGATGATAAAAGTACTTTAGCATTGTAGTGATAATTAAATAAGTTAATACATGTAAAGTACTTGGCTCATCACAAGTATCTAATAAAGTTTAGCTGTTATTTTTCCCCTTTTCTAACAACTTATGGTCCTAATTTGCTACCATAGTCTTGGGCTGGCAGCATTGAGAAATGTACCCAGATACAATAGATGAAAGATACATCAACTCAAGTATAAGAGTGGATCCCAACTATGAGGGGTATATCCCTTAGGGGTCACAGAGTTACTGCAGGTGGTCTATAAAACCATATGTGCAATCATCTTTTCGCACAGAGCTTTGATGTTTTTAGAAAGATATTGGATTCAAATTGTTTAGATGCCAAACACACATGTATACACTACTCTTATATTTCATAAATTTCTGAACAGTGAATTCTTATTATCATCCTATGGTCCTCAAAATTACAATTCATCAAATACTTAGAAGTATAATCACAACTTATTATATTTAAAAAATAGCAAAATAGCTCTAGATGTTTTTTTAAAAAATGTTTTTTAAATTACTTATTCTATTAAATGACTATATAGGCAACTAAATGCACCCAAGCTTCCAAGGAATACAGAAGACCAAAGAACTTGGTACTTACAAATGTCCTAATTTATATAAATATGAATCTTACTAAACTAATAAAGTTAACAACATTGAAAAGTAAGCCAGATAAAATCTTTATTCTATAATTTCCATAAAGTATTTAAATCTTTTTCATTTTAGGATCTCGGAATAAAATATGTCTTGAAAGCATAGATTTAGTATGTCCTTTTATCAGGTGTAAAACACAAAATCCATATTAAGGACTTTAAAAATACACATTTGTATGTCTATATGTGAGCATTATGGGGAATGATAGGCTTAGTGATTGTTTGACTGTTAAGTATATTTCTTCTCAGTTCTTTAATATTTCTAGTCACAGCAGATTCAGCCATTAATTGTTAAATTCCTTACATTCATTAAAGAAAGAAAACTGACAATATTAGTGTCAATTTAACAAAAATAAATGTATCCCCAAATGTTTTCCACTTTCAAGTATTATCTTCCTTTCATGTCAGAATATGAATGCATGGAGCGAAAAAAAATACATGTAATAACTTCATTAGATACATGTGTGACTCTGGGCACATTTTGTGGCTTTGGGCAAGAATATCAATTCTGTGACCTCTATTTTATGTTCAATTCATTTGACAGCACTGATGGCCTTGTAACTAGAGGGAATCCATACTGAGGTTAGCAGTACCTATTTCATCTTGTCTTGACAAATATTAACTGTGAATACATATATAAAAGTTCCAGACATATAATAGGCACTCAATATATGTTAATTTATTCTGAATCTACATTGAAAATGAGAAATGGGTCATGACACAAAAGGAGATACAAAAGTTTTACACTTCTGGACATACATGAAACACATATAATTATAACAGAAAAAATATTGCATATACAGTTAAATGATACTGAATAGACATAGAGGAAGGAAAGGTAAATAAAATATACATGTACAACATCACACAGCTACTATAAATTTATCCTTTATTATTTATTGTCTCAGTCAATGACACCACCATCCATCCAGTTACATAAGGTAGAATCCTAGAAGTCTCAGTTTGCAATAACCTCTCCCTTACCATACCACATCCAGTACATCAGCAAATTTCTCCAAAACTCTCTTCCAATGGTGTGCAAAGTGATTTCTCTGCACTTTGTGTTCACTCTTTTTTTAACAACATTGAAACAGAACTTACCATGAAACAAGCACACTCCTGGATGCTTTACAAACATGAACACATTTATTCTTCATAACAACCCTTTAAAGTAGGAATTATCATCATCATCATTTTACATATGAAGAAAACGAAGCAGAGAGAGATTAAATAGTTTTCTCAAGTTTACAAACTATAAAGTAGCAGAGCTGAAGTATGAAGTCAGGCAGTGTACCTCCAGAGTCTGTTATCTGCTCATATCCAATATTTCCCTATTTTGCAATCAAAGTAACCTTTTAAAAAGTGTTTATCTTCAATGAATTTATGTGGGAATTAATATTTTTATTGGATTTCTACTTTTCTTCCATGGTGGTCAGAAAAGATACACTGTAATTTCTATTCTTAAAAATTTGTTGAAATTTGATTTGTGCCCTAAGGTATGATCAATTTGGGAGGATGATCTCTGGGCTGATGAGTAAAACATATACTCAATTTTGTTAGGATGGAATGTTCTGAATCTGTCTGTGAAGTCCATTTATTCTAATGTTGTGTTTTAGTCAATTGCTTAACAGTTTAGTTTCGCCTTGGAGGATTTGTCCAGTTCCATCTAAGCTGTGTTGAAGTCTGTATATATTATAGTCTTGTAGGATATCATATTGTTTAGATTGGTTAGGTTTTGTTTTATATATCTGGGAGTATTTAAGTTAACTGAATAGATATTAAGGATTGAAATGTTTTCTTGTTGTATTGTTCTCTTGACCAGTATATAGTGTCCATCTTTATCTTTATTAGTTTCAATCCAATTGTATCTGCAAATAAGATTGCAACCCCTGCTTTCTTCTGATTTCCATTTGCCTGAAATACTGTTTTCCGACACTTCTCCCTGAGCTTTGTTTGTCCTTGGAGGTTAGATGTCTTTCCTGAAGACAACATATAGTTAGCCATTAGCTTGTGCTTATTTATCCAGTCATCCAGCCTGTGCCTCTGCAGTGGGGAATTCAAACCATTGACATTTCTTGAGAGAATTGATAAGTATAATGTAGTTCTGTTAGTTTTATTTCGTGGAGGTCCAGTGCTTAGTTTTATCACTTGAACTATTGTGGAAACTAGAATTTGTCCTTTACTTTCTGGATGTCTTCACTTTCGTAGTAGTTTATCTCTTGGTCAGTGTGAAGAACAGGTCTGAGTACTGCCAGCAGAGTTGGTCTTATTGTGGTGAATTTACTCAATGTTTGTATTTTAGCAAAAGAGTTGATTTTGCCAGTAAATATTAAACTTAGTTTAGTGGGGTACAGAATATTGGGCTAAAAATTATTTTGTTTGAGAAGGTTAAAGGCAACCACCCTCTTCTGGTTTGAAAAGTTTCAACTGGAATGTCCTCTGTCATGTGATGTTTTTCCTCTTGTAGGTAAGAATTTACTTATGCCTAGATGCTTGCAGAATTTCCCCATGTCTGGCTACTTGTAGAATTTTCTCTTTCATTTTGACTTTGGCCAAGTTAATTACAATGTGTCTAGGAGATAGATTTTTTTGAACTGATTTGTACTAGAGTTCTGAAACTAGTCTCTGGATTTCTGGATCTCTCCCAAAGTTTGGGAAATTCTCCATCATGATGTCTTGAAGTAGAGCTTCTGTGCTATTAGGATGCTCTTTTTCTCCTTCAGGAATCCCTATAATTTGAATGTTTGATCTTTTGTAGTTATACAATAAATCTCTCAAGGAAAGCTCTGCTTTTATTTGCTTTTTTTCTGCCTCTTTGAGTGATTGGATCAGTTAAAAATCTTGTCATCAATTTCTGAAAATTTTATTCTCCATGTTCTACTCTATTGCTGAGACTCTCTACTGTGTTTGATGTTCCTTAAATGACTCTTTTAATTCCTTAAGCTCTGCTATATACTTTATAATTGTGTCCAGATCTTTGGTAACTTATTCTTTAATTTCACTAATTTCTCGAGACAGTTTTTGGACTTCCTTTTGAATTTCTTTTTCCATCTTCTCAAATTTTATTCATCTCATCTTCCATCCATATTCTGAATTCTATTTCTACCATTTCAACAATTTCTTTACAGGTGGTATTTTCTGCTGTATCTCCCTTGTAATCTCTCAGGGGAGTTGATCTTCTCTGATTTTTTATGTTTCCAAGGTTCTTCTGTTGATTCCTCTCCATGTGAATTTTCAGTTTATTTATATATTTGTTTTACTTTTTAAGGTGGAATTTTAGGTTGCCTCTAAATAGTTATTGAGAGATAACATAGATGGGTAACCTTAGGCAGCACCCCAGAGACTTGTTTGGCAACTAAAACTGGTGGGATGAGATCACATCCAGAGGCCCCAGGATATAAAATTAACACCCCCCACTTCACCACTGATTTTTTAAATGAGCTGAAGGTTATACCTGTAGCCCTTTCCACACACAGCCTCTCAAAGCTCCTTTACAGAGCTTTAGCATGAGAATTTCTGAGGGCTGGCCTTGATTACTCCAAGTTGGGTGTGGCAGAGCTTGGGGGAAGACCTCTGGGTGACGCTCTAGTTCATAGTTGTCTCCCAAGTTAGCACATTCAACTGTTTCTGTCCTAGTGTAATCCTACTCTCAACCCAATATAAAAGAGCTGTTTTTTTTTTTTTTCTGACTTCCCTGCTATAATAAATTCCAATTTCTGTAGCTCCACTGGTGGCTAGGGGACGAGGAATCCTTAGGCCTCAAGATTCTCCCAAAAAAGTTTCCACTCCTCGATGTGAATGCTCCTCATGCAAACAAATTCAAAAAGCCACCATTTTCACTGGAGTCCTAGACACAAAGGATTGGGTGCACCACAGCCTTCACCTTCCCAAGGTGGGGTCACCTAAGGATAGGGTGTTTCCCTCCAAGACAGCAGATGGAGAGCCAGGCAGCAACTTCCAGGAGGGGACTGCCAGGTACAGACTCTGGGCAGAGTCATACTAGAGGGCAAGGAAAAAGTTCCCCCTAGCAGGAGTGAGACCCAGAAGAGACTCCACCTCACCAAAGTCAGTGCACAATTTCTTCTGCAGTAGGGGGCAGGGCACACTCAGTTCACCAAACCACACAATGCAGAGGTGTCTCAGACATCTCTCCAGACAAGTTTAGAGAGGCAAGCCCTCTTTGCCTTTCCTCCTGTGGCTAGTTAAGTATGATGAAAAAGAAAGTGGCCTCTGTAACATTTGCTTCTGCTATTGGAATCTCCTTCACCTTTTTTGTGCCTGGGGGTAAGGCAGACCATCTAGTCTCTCTGGGAGGGGCTAGAACTCTGCCTTTCCCAGGTGCTGGCAAGATGGCCTCTGTGGGGGGCAGTCTGTTGTTCTGTTGTTTGACCAAAGTGGGGGATGGGCTGTGGGCATAAAGTGGTGGAGACAAAATTTGTTAACTTTTATGTCAGCCTGAATGGGTACCCAAAGGTGGATATTCCTAGATGCAGGAGCACTGGGACTTCATGACTTCTTCCATTGGGTCAGAGATCCTTTGTTCACTGCTCATAGAGAGCCTGAAACATCCCCCCAGGTGGGGGTCCTCCTTACCCTTTGGTACTAGACTCCTTCAGTCTATTCACTCTGTAACTATTCTCTGTTCTCTTTCTCATCTTCACCCTTGTGGTTTGTCTCAATGGGGATGCTGAGTGCCTAGATTTCTTCTCCTTGTGTTCAACTCCCCAATTTCAACTACTACAAGTTCACTTCAGTACAGTTTTTCCAGTTCTATACAGGAGCTTCTGGGAAAGCTGCCTCTAGACTACCAACTTCCTCTCCCATATGCCTTTCACTTACCTTTCCCTAAAATAATTATCTTGCATAATCAAGACTCATTTATCCAGGCTCATTTCCTTTGTAATCAAGTAGATGTTATAGAATTGGTTAGGGTCTATCCACCATCTGCCACAATATGAAAAAGATAGTTTACAGAGAGGAAAACTGAGGCTTAATGAATCTCAGGAAGCTAGAAGTAAGTGTTGGGGCAAAGTCAGAAACTGACATTGATTCAATACTATTAACTATAGACTTCCTTGAATTTTCACCACGTTTTCCACTATGTCCTTTCTGTATTAGGATCTAAGCTAAGATCCCACAATTACATTTACTTATAATGTACCCTTAATCTCTTATAATCTGTGACAGTTACTTTGTTTTTCTTTTTTATGATCTTGACACATATGAAGAGTACTGGTCAAACAAACTCTCAATTTGGGTTTGTTTGATGTTTCTTAATGGTCTGAGTTTATAAATTATAAATCCCCAGTACATAATAACAAGAGGTAAGTAATGTACCTTTTATCACTTAGTTAAGGTAGTGTCTGCCAGATTTCTATACTGTATAAGTACTATTCATTTAATCAACACATATTTGGGGTAAGACAGTTTGAGGCTATGTGTATATTCTGTCTCTCTTTAAATTTTGCTTACTAATTTTGGCATTCACTAGTAAATTTTGACTGAAAGCAATTATTACTAAAATATTCTGATGGTGATTTTATATTTCCCTCATTCCTTCTACATTCATTACTTAGAGGTGTTTTGTGAGGTAATTTTTTTTCTTTCTTCCCTTATTTATTTAATAATTTTAAACATTGTTTTATACACATATACACAGTATTGATATGTATAGTAGTTTGTATATTTATACATATGCATGCATATACTAGTATATATATGAATATACTATAAATATATGTGTATATATGTGTATACTAATACATGTAAAACAGCTTTATATTTCTCTCTATATCTATACATATACGTTTAGAAATGAATTTATACTGAGTCCTCTGACTGAAATCCAGCACAACAGGGCTCCTTCTAGCATTTATTCTTTGCTTATTTGTAACATCTTGCTTTTAGTAGCTATAATTTATTTATTTATTCAACCCTAGTATTTACATAAAGTAGTTTCAGAATTTCTAACCTATAGACCTATATGAAACAACTTTTAAAACGCAAATGTTTCCAAATGTTATAGAAAAGCTTAACTAATTTATACTAAGGTAATAGTGACTAATCAGACATTTTGGCAGGGATAATAGATTGCAGTCAAAACTAAAGTGACAAGGTTTGGGTTGAACAAGAGAAGGCTGGAAAAGAATGAAGGAAAGGTCACAAAAAGGTAAAAACAAACACTTCCTCCTTCCTGCATTGACTAAAGTATAATTTGATCATGCATCTCCCATAGCATGGCAATTCCTAAATTCTCCATCTCTGTTATACTAGCCCAGTCAAAGAGAACTGACAACAAATATCTGGATTCTGAAAAAACATATGGCATGATACTGAGTAGTAGAAATTAAGGTGTATATTTGCCTATGGTACTTTGGCTGTTTTTAGTAACTTTGATTTGCATGCAGAAGATATGCTTTGTCATTTGTGAAAGTATTGCTGTAGATTCATCTAGTGGAAGAGCAATAACAAAGAGAAAGACCAAAAAGCAATAAAAGGATATTGTCAAACAACTGTTGGAAGGAAGATAGCAAGTACCACCAACTAGAGACACATACCCTTATTATTATTCGAGATCGTAGCCAGTGTTCTGGGTGGATTAATGAAGCAATAAATATTGAAGACAGGTTCCCATGAATCTAAACGCTCTATTCCTTTACCAACTTAGACTTTTCTTTGCACAATTCAAGAGGGTAACAGAAACTTCAATAAAACTCAAATCAATAGTTGTTTCTTAGTCTCCTCATTATATGTCACATCTTATTTCTCTCCCTTTATATACTTTCAGGAAGACCTACAACATTGGAAGAATATTTTTCAATTGTTTGGTTATAAGGCAGTGTTGGAAAACATGTACTTTTTGAGGCATATACACTTGTATTCAAATCTATGATCCAACACCTACTTCCAGCTTCCTGAGATTCATTAAGCCTCAGTTTTCTTATCTGTAAACTAACTTTTTCATATTGTGGGAGATGGTGGATAGACGTTAACCAATTCTATATCATCTACATGACTACGAAGGAAACTATATTTTCCAGTATCCTTTGAAATTTATATATGCCACATCTACTCCTGGCTATAAAATAACCCATGTAATCTTCCACACTATCATTCTTGGCTTGCTGGCTAGTTGAAGGCAAAAGTTCTAGCACAGAATTCTGAGCAGGCCTTATATTAAGAAGAATCATTAAATAAAGAGATCCTGAGTCCCTGAGTCACTGCATGGAGGAGAAATCTGTGAAAAGGCACTGGCCAATATCTAAATAGTATATTATGCTGAAAAGATTGTGGGATTTATTGCAGTAACTGATATTAGTTGCCCTGATTAGTACATACTTGTATCTATTATTTGATAATATACTAAATATAAAGAACCTATCATAGTATCTGACATATAGTAAGGCCTTAACATCTGTTGCATTAGTATATGTGTAACCTGATATACTATATAGACATGCAAGAAAGCAAGTTAATCCAAAATGTGTTTATTGAGGATGGAAAATGAAATCCACATCTGTTAGTTCTTTCCTGTTTCTTATATTTTTTATTATTTTCACTGAAATATCTAGAGTTTTTTATAGATAAATTATTTTGTTTTACCTTCATAAATTTATATTTCTACTAATTACATTATATTTTAACCTATTTGATAATTATTTTGTTTCCCAAAATAAGAAGAATACTTTGGAAGATAGAGACCAGGGTATTTTTTGTCTGTCTTTCCCTGGACTCTAGAGAAATTTTAATCAACTCAATGTCAGATCAGGTATTTTGCTTGTTTGTTTATTTTTTGTTATCCCTCTTAAGTATTATCTGTCACAGATTTATCTAACCCTAGGTTTATCTCCAGCCCTTGGGTAGAATTTTCTTTTCTAATTACCTTAGATTATTATTACATATAAATACTACCTAGAGTGAATATCTAACTCTAACATTTCATACTACTTTGAATGCAAAAGGTCTTCAAGTTTCTCTCAGCCACCAAGTACAAGTATTTTAAATTCAGAAATAATTTGCCTTTGTTGAAAGAGTGTTTATGGCACCATTCCTCATAGATAACAGTTATCTTCTTTCATAGACATTTTCCCCTTCTTTCTACAAGGCAAAGAAAGCCACCAAGTCTACAAAACCTCAAAACTAAAAACTTTCCTCAGCCACTATTTTCCTTTTCTTATCCATAAAACTATCACAACTTTCATTATTTGTGTTTTCACCTGGAATGGATAAATTTTCCTATGTAGGCAATTCTCTTCACAGTGTCACACCATCAGCTCTAAGGTCTTAATAATTGACAAGTGGTCCCAGCGACAGTGTTTTGAAAATCTATATCCGCTCTGCTCTAGGAAAAAAGACTGTCTTACTCCACTGAATAAAAATGGAAGCAACAGTAAAGATGCTTTCTGATCATATGCTACCACTTCTGATTATTCAAGGCACTAATTTATTTTTTCCATTCATAAAATAGATGCATTAAAACTTGTTCTGACTACCTAACAACAGAGATTCTCAAAGTGTGGTTTCTGTACACAGCAGAAGCTATACCTGGGAACTTATAGAAGTCAAAGTTCTTAAGCTTTACGTCAGAACTTCTGAATCAGAAGCCAGATAGGGAGGCCAGCAAGCTAGATGTACTTTAGCAGACACTCTAGGTGATTTTAATACAGGCTAAAATTTGAAAATCATCACCTTACAAAGGACTATATTGTGAAGATAAGGCATTATACTTACAAGTTATGGTGGTAATAATATCAAATGCTCATTAAATAGTTACTATAGTCTAGAAACCTTGCTAACCACTTTAAATGGATTATGTCATTTAATCATTACACGATGAGAAATATTATTACTGTCCTACATCAGCACAATGAGAATTATTATTATTATTAGTAGTAGTAGTAGTAGTAGCAGTAGTATATTACATTACAGATAAGGAAATTTAGAGGTGAAGTAATTTGCTCAAGTTCAGATAGCTAGTTAGTGGAAATTTGGACTCCAAAACAATTATGCATTTAAAGTACATTCCTCTAACCAGTATAATATATACCATGTTGTTCTATGAAATTTCTAAAGATGTTTAATCCTTGTCACAATTGGCATCTGTTATCAGGGAATGGAAGTGCGAAAGCAGTTAGTCTGATTAGGGGGTCTCAACACAGGAGCTGAGTTTCTCAAAACTGTATATAAATTATATTTTTATTTCAAAATATTAAAGAGGTCACATGTTTTTGTTACATGAATAACTTGTATAATGCTTAATACGGGGCTTTTAGTGTGCCCATTAATAGAATAGTGTTCATTGTGCCTAATAGATAAGTTTCTAACCCCTCGCCCCCTCCCCATTTTTGTTTTTCAATGTCCTTTACATTTCTTTGTGCCTATTCCTTAGCTCCCAATTGTAAAAGAGTACATGTGGTGTTTGTTTTTCCATTACTGAGATACTCTGCCTAGGATAATGGCCTCTAGTTCCACCCAAGTTGCTGCAAAAGACATTATTTTATTTCCTTCTATGGCTGAGTAGTGCTCTATAGTGTGTGTGTGTGTGTGTGTGTGTGTGTCAATCATGTTTTCCTTATCCACTTGTAAATTGGTGAGGACTAAGGTTGGTTCCAATGACTGTGAATTGTACTGAAATAAACATTCAAATGCAAGTGTCTTTTAATAAAATGATTTATTTTCCTTTGGGTAGATACACAATAGTGGGATTGATGGATCAAATGGTAAGTCTACAATTATTTCTTTGAGAAATCTCCATACTGTTTTCCACAGAGGTTATACTAATTCGCAGTCCCATAAACAGTATATTAGGATACCTTTCTCTGTGCATCTACACCAGTATCTACTGTTTTTTGACTTTTATTAATGGCCATTCTGATAGGGGTAAGGTAGTATCTCATTATGGTTTTAATTTGCATTTCCCTGATAATTAGTGATGTTGAGATTTTTTTATTTGTTTGTTGGCTATTTGTCTGTCTTCTTTTCAAAAATATTCTGCTCATGTTTTTTGCCTACTTTTTGATGGGGTTGTTTTATTCTTGCTGATTTGTATTTTTAAATTGAATGTAATCCTCTGTTGACTTTGTTATAACTCCTTATGTGTTACATTTTTCTATTCTTCAGTTAATAATAGTTACTAAGATACCTTTTATTTTTCTGCCCATAAAAATTTCTGTCAAAAATTTAATTATATATAAATTAATGGAGAGATGTTTTATGGAATTCAAGAAACTTTCTATATTTCTTTAGTCAAGTGAAGAAGACTTTTGAAAAGAAATTAATGACCTATTATCAAATATCTGTTGTTATAACAGCTGAGCATTGATTTATAATACTCTTTGACTAATTATAAAGTTTGAAAACCAATATTCCAGAACAGGTTAATTTTGCTCATCCTGGCATATCAGAATTGCATAAAACCCTCTCAGAAATGAAGCATATACTCATACCTTAAGAGTTTGCAAAACAAATGTATAAGGAAAACAGCTTCTCTCTATTAAAGGGCTTAGCTTAATGTGACTGAGAACACATGTGGTGAAAATAAGATGGAGTAAGTCAGGCAAGGGCCAGATGACACAGATGGTCTGGTTGGTTTAGGTCCTACCTGATCTTCATTCCTATACCCCATTCTTACTGTTTTATAACTTTCGCTCCCATCCTAAACATCCCCATAGGAAATTAACTTTTGAATTGGAAATGTTGTAATAGATTATCACTGAGTTATGGTGATTATTTAAAATAAGGGTTATTGTGGCCTTTGCTTTGAATCATAATGTATAAAACTGTGATTTTGGAAATGGAAGAACATAACAGTCATAAAAAGGCTACTCTCACTATTCTCCAGAATCATCAGCCTTCTGGCAAATAAAGTTTGGTGGACCTATCCTTGTCTCTGCATATTAGCTAATAGTGACAGGCAGCTGGACCCTCTTCATCCAGTAACATGGCTGATGGAGGGCTTGCCTTTCAGAAAGATAGGAGCCAGATAAATACTCTAAATACTTCAGGAGGAAAAATGTGCTTCTATATATATATTTTGCCTTATTCCTGTCAATACCCTAGATGCCTATGCTGATGTGAGACATTAACTTACAACACTGTGTTTGTATCATAATTACATTGCAAAGGAGCCCTTCTCATAGGGAAGGTCATAAAGGTGACAGAGCAAAATGAGTAAGGGCAACAGAGCTCATGAGAGGCTCCATTAATAAAGCAGAGGGTAAGCATGAATGTAGCATTATTCTTTCTGGGGAAATGGTGAAAAGGTTGACCTCAGTGGAATGGGTGCAAATTTGCATAATGCTTCATTTCCTTAGTGCAACTCAAGGGTTGGTAACTATTACATGAGGCTGGACAGCATCACTGGAAAGATTAATGGGACCAGGGTATCATTACATCCAAATAGAGATGAGTCCTGCTAAGGTCACTCCAAGGTTTATTGACAGATGTTTCCTCATTGGAATGAGTAACTTATCTCTTAGTCTGACAGAATAAAAGAAATGAATGCCCATCACTAAATATTAAGATGACTAGTAAGTTTCCTTCATGCTAAGCAAGATTTGTAAAAACCTACTGGTTTACATCTTTTGGCAAAGACCATTGTATGACAATACTTTAACAAATGGAGAGTTTTTGTCCCTCTTGTGTTCACAGAAAGGAAAATTTAAAAAAATTATTTTTGCTTCAGAGTCCTGGATCCAATTCTTTGTATGAGTGGTATATTGATTGATTGATTGATCAAGTTACTTAACACAGCTTCAAAATAGCCTCAGGGGCTAAAGTGGAAGTGAGATAGAGGACATAACTCAAACAACCTCAAGGAAATACCAATGAGAAGTCAGCCTCTAACAGGGAACAAGCCCACAAATATGTAAATAGATTTGTAGGTAGAGAATATTTTCTGATTATTGCACTCCTCCTGCTTTGCACTCATATCCTGGCTTAGAATTAAAGTGACAGATAATAGTGTCTTTTCTCAACTAAATATAATGTTTATGAAGTTCAAGATTTGCCAAGAAAAGAAGAAATTAAAGCAAAACCACAAAAAGTTACTGTTTTTGTTATGGAGAGAATGTGTTGATGGGGGGGAGAGGGTAGTTTTAATTATCATTAATATATTTACTTTAACATGAATGACCAGGAAGAAACACACCTCTTTTGTCTACTAAAATCTGTCCAAAAACAGCCTTCATAACTTCAGGTTTCTCTGATGAGATGCCTAAGTTTGAGCTTACAACAGGAGACTGCAGCAGATCACTGCAATACTCAGGAGCACCAAGAAGTAAATCACAACAACTAAGATTCCGTGAATGCAATTTCTAATCAAAGGACTCTGAAAGATGACTGATGCAATATTTTATAAATTTGAATAAACCTCAGGATAAGTTCTGGTGAATGTTGTAGTTCAGACTATAATTAGGCTGATTGCGAAAATTACTCTTTTGTTTTGACTTTGGACAACTTCATTACAATGTGTCTTAGAGATTGTCTGTGTTGAGATGACCCAGGGTTTAATATCCCTCTAAAAGGCTTATTTTGGAATCTTTAGTGAAACCTAGAAAATTTTCATTTATGATATCCTCCATTAGGACTTCCATTCCTTTGATATGATCTCCTTCCCATTCAAGAATCCCTATAATTCATATGTTTGAACAGTTCATGAAGTCCCATAATCCTCTGAGTGAATGTTCTGCTACCTCTTTCTTCTTTTCTGCCTCTAACTACCTGGGTTTTCTCATGAATTTTATTCTCTAGCTCTGTGAGTCTTTTCTCTCCATGAATTGGGGGTTGGTGTGCATGCACCCCAACCTGGTTTTAATGCTGCCTGGAAAAATGATGCTGAAAATAATTTACACCAGTTTAAGAGTACACAACATCTGAAAATGCCTGGAGATGGCTTACATTAACTCAGGCTGAGTAGATCAAGAAAATGCAACACCTTCCTTGCTTCTTCAGAAGGCTTTTATTAATTTCTAACAAAGGTACATATGCAAAAGATAGGGTTGAAAGAATCTAAGTTCCTAGGAAGACTGCATAAAGAGAAAGCCAAGGTAAGTGGTAGGGGGTTGGTAAACAGCCAGTGGTATATGTAAATAGAGGGGGAGGGAGAATCTAGTTATATTCAGTTAGGGCAGCGGTTCTCAACCTGTGGGTAATAACCCCTTTGTAACAATGAAAATATACCCTGCATATTTACATTACGATTCATAACAGTAGCAAATTTACAGTTATGAAGTAGTGATGAAAATAATTTTATGGTTGGGGGTCACCACAACATGAGGAACTATATCATTAGGAGGCATTAGAAAGATTAAGAACCACTGAGTTAGGGGAAGTAAACCATGTTTTCGAATTTAACTACATATTCAAAGAGTTTAATCCTTCCCATCTGTTGACTCTAGAATGCATATGCCTACTCTGGTCTGTTGGGATGGTGTCTCCAGAATCTTTTTATTTCCTGTGGCTTTAAAAAATCCTCAGGGATTGTCCACCTGTGGACATTTCACTGCATATCCCAGAATTGAGGCAGGGCACCCCACTGAGAAGTCAACCTATGTACCTCCCATATCCATGGTATTGCCTATAACATCCATATTTATTGCCTATAACATCCATACTTTTATTTATTTTTTTGAAAATGAATAATACTGATTTAATATCAAAGATTGTTTTATGGGTCAACTGAATTGGAGATTGAGCATTTGAATACTGATTTCTGTAGTGAAAAGTCCTTTGTGTCTGCATGGGTGATCATCTATAGGCATGGGGCAATTCAGTTTTCTCCACAGCATCTCCACCATGAAAGCTTTACTCCAACAGTGTGGAGTGATGCTAGTTTTCCCTTGGTGTGGATGTGTTAAGACCACCTTAACAATAGTTGGAGATTTTATTTGAGCAATAGTTAGATATTTTACAATTAAAAATTAAAAACACCTTTCATAATTAAAAGTTACTGTTGGTGCCAGAACTGTCCCAAACACAAATGCTTCTTTATTTCCATTCATCCTTAAGATGCTCCAGAGGGTAGTTCTTTGGGGATCCAACTGTAGGTGAGAATCTTCTGTTGGTTGAAGCCCTGTGACTTATCCGTAACATTTTGCTTGACTCAATATAGAATGCTGATATAGAGTATACAGTAAGTAAAATATCCAGAAAAGGAAATTTTTAGTTTGCTATTATTTTAATAATCTTTGAAATTAAATTTTCCTTTTTTTTTTTTTTGGTTCAAAAATCTTTATTGCGAAATGATTTTTGGTCCTATGGGTATACACCTAGAAGAGGAATTGCAGGAATTGCAGGATCAAACACACCTGCGGTGCATCTTACAAGGGTATATGTGAATCCTGGTAAATGTGGAATGTAAAGGTCTTAGCAAAATAACTAAGAAAATGCTATGAAATCTATGTTAACTAGTGTGATGAAAATGTGTCAAGCATCCATACTTTTAATTCTCTTTCTGTCATTTCCATCACTTCTTTATATTTGGATTACTCTTCAGTAGCCCTCATGGTCCCTTGGGGGGCATTGCTCTGTTATGGTTTTTCATGATGCCAGAATTTTTCTGTTGGTTCCTCTTCATGTGTGTTTTCTTCTTATTTACTTCCTTCCCCTACTTTTTCCTTCTCACTGCCTCATTCCCTTTGAATTACCATGTTTCAGACCTTAGGGGTTGAAGTTCCCTTTTGGTATAAGGCCAAAGGGAAGAGAAGTATAAAGAGTAGGCAGTGAGAAAGAAGAGAAAAAGAAGAATGAAATAAAGTTAAAAGAAAGAAAAGAAATAAAGATATAAAAGGGAGAAATAAAAGAAGTGGAGAAAAGGAGAGAATAAGAAGCAGAAGGAGAGAAAGTGAGCAACAAGGGAAATGGTGCTGTTTATCAGGGTGCTATGGCCACACCTGCAACTCCAGGACTTTAGGATTCTGGGCTGGGTGAATCCTTCAAAATCTGGAGATTCTTACAAGTCTTGGCACAAGCAAGACACCACTTCTGCCAAATATCCAAATACCAAAATTCACTTTACAACAAAGATATTTGCACCATATTGTTCATTGCAGCTCAATTCATGGAGTACAAGTGCCCAAGTGCTCATTGACACATGAATGGATTAATAAATTGTGGTATATGTATACCATGGAATATTATCCAGCCTTAAAAATATGGAGACTTTACCTCTTTTATGTTTACATGGATGGAGCTGCAACATATCCTACTTAGTAAAGTATCTCAAGAATGGAAGGAAAAGTATCCAATGTACTCAGTACTATTATGAAACCAATTTACAATTACTCACACTTTCTTATGAAAGATAAATCACAACTATCACCCAGGATAAAGGAGGGAAGAGGAGGGGTTTAAGAGGGGAGGGGGGAAATTTGATGGAGGGAGGGTAAATGGTGGGACTACACCTGTGGTGCATATTGCAAGGGTACATGTCTAATCTATTAAGTAGAGAGTATAAATATCTTAAAACAATAATTAAGTAAACGAGATGAAGGATTATTAACTAGTTCTATACAAGCATTCCAAGTTGTATATAAAAATCAACACATTGTACTCCATAAATGCATTAATGTATACGTGATCTATGTGTTTATGACTTAATAAAAAAAAATAGGAACAGAAAAAGACAAAAAAGGGAGAAAAATTCAGAAGTATGTCACAGTGGGGACTTGCCCATACTGACTTTCCAAAGGCTAAAGCTAGAAAAACACCCTGGACTGCGAGCTCATGACTTCCTTGATCCAGACTACAGCCATGACCTCCCAATCAGACCAATACCATGAACTTTCAGCACTCAGAAAAAAAAATGAAAATAGGTAAAGAAAATTAAAAATAGAATTATATAAGAGAAAGAAGGGATATCTTAGCTTTTGTATGAAAAATTTGTGTGAGATAGATGAGCAAAGTAGAAATATCTCTATCAAGAGAAAGGAAAAAAGAGAGAAATAAAGTATAAAGAGAGAATAAAAGGGGCTGAAATACCATAACTAAAATGGAGGAGCCCTTGCTAATGAGGAAAGTAAAAATAAAGATTAAAAATACAACCAAACAAATAAACAAAAAATAAAAAAACCCAAAAACAAAAAAGAGAAAAAGAAAACCTTAAAAAATAAAAATATTCAGAAAGAGAGCAAAAATAATAAAATATATATTTATATATACATATGTCTGTATAACTTTATACATACACACACATATATGTACACACACATATATATTGCCACTATATATATATATATATATATTTATTTATTTATTTTGCCTGAACACCAGGTGGCACTTTGGAGAACTCTCTTTAGTTGTCATGAAGATTGGGTCCTATCTTCCTAACTTATTTGCCCTCAGTCAGTGCCTGGTTTTTGTCAGCATTCAGTGCATTCAGTGTCCACAGGTTTGGGGTCTTAAAGCACTCTACAGAAATCTTAGGAGGCACCTCTCACAGTTCCTCCTGACAATAATTCCCCAGGGTATGGAAGTCACTTAGCTCACCCCAAGAGTAGATGTCCAAGCTCACCAGGTGCACTAGAGCTGGCCATGTACTAGGACCCTGTGGACCATTTCACCAGCACAACCTTCCCACAATGGCAGCCAGTCCAGCAGCCAAGATGAGGGGAGATATACCCCACCAGTTATTTAAACCCAGTGGCTGGACATTGAGTCTATATATTCATCTAAGCTCTCCAAGTCAGTTACAATGCACAGTCCAGCCCCAAATCAAAACCTTCAGGACAGTCCCTTCCTGTCTCCAGTCCTCTCTGGGAGGGCTGGCTGGCTAGTTCTGGCCATTCCCACACATTTGCCTTCTATGCCAGATTTCCTCAGCTCCTGTCCTCCTTACTGGCTCCTATAGTCTACCGCTGCCTCAGTGTGCCCCCGGAGCAATGACTTCAAGTAGTGCAAGTTTTTTGTTTGTTTTGTTTTGTTTTGATCTGCCTTGCCAGGAGACACTAGTAGGAAGATGTTTCTAGTCAGAAATCTTGCTCCCTGCCAAGTCCAAAGGTTTTTAAATCTAGGAAAGTTCTTAAATGATGCAATTTTACTATTATTTTAAAGTGGGAAGACATTTGCCCTTAAATGTTTATAGCAGCGTGATTCACTATCCCAAAGATGTGGAAACAACCCAAGTACCCATCAACCTATGAATGGATTAATAAAATGTGGTATATGTATAACATGGAATAGTGTTCAACCCTAAAAAGATGGTGATATAGTATGTTCTTTTACAACCTAGATGGAATTGGAGACTACACTCCAGAGTGAAGTATTGCAAGAATGTAATAACAAACACCACATATACTTAATATTATATTGAAACTAGTTCATCAAAACTTTTGTGCTCATATGGAAGCAAAATTAAGTGAAATACAAGTGGGTTGGAGCAGGGAGGAGGAGATGAATAAATCACCAACCAATGGTACATTCTGCAGGTACATTGCATACTTTCTGGGTAAAGGGGCCAATTATAACACTGATTCAAAATACACAAAATCAAACTATGTAGCCAAAATGTATTTACCCCCATAATATTCTGAAAAACTACTTTATTAAAATGAAAGAAAATGGGAAGGCATAAGCCAAACCCCAAACTAATTCCTGCACATTGATACTGTCTACTATAAGGTTTTAGAATGCATTTTTGACGTTCATCTCTTGCAATTGCAAGGTGAATTCTCCTTAAGGGCCTCACACTTTCCATTTTAATATTTAAGAAAGAAAGTTGACTACAATGAAAAAACTAACAATATGAGAAACTGAGATTATTTTATGATAATATGGACATGAGGAAAATTATTTTAGACAGATCACTAGCACTTTAAGGGCAGGATTTGTATTGTTTTGAGGTCTCAATGCTCAAAGAGAGCCTAGAAAAAACCTAATAAATTACTCTTAGTGAATGAATGAATAGGTACATAACAACATTGTAAGCATGAAAGGCTAATTCTAACCTGAATATCAGAATGTTGTTTTAGATGAACCCATTTGCATGTAACCAAAATAATTTTCATTTTTATTCAGTATCTGGGAAAGACAATTAAGAAAAAAAAACAATCATAGGGACTATTGAAACACATATATTTCAAGGTAATTGGGTTTGCATGACCAAATATGTAAGTAAAATGAATTGACATGTTGTTCCTGTAAAACATGAGAAATGGGTAAAATACAACTGTAATATAGGGTATGGACACTAAAAGAATATAATATTTTAAGGTAGAATCATCTAATTGTTCTTGTTCTCCCTATGATATTTGTAATGGTTAATTTAGGGAAATAAAATTTCTTTCACTTTGGTGTCTTCTCCAACAACTCAATGACCTGCTTTTGCCTCAAGATTTTTCTTAGTCTTCCCCATCTCTTTGTATCAGCATTTCCATTTTCTCCCAACCAAGACTTAAGAAAAGCATTTGGCTATTATATGACTGATACCACACAGTTTTTGCCCTGCCAAAGTGTAAAATGCTTGGCCTGATTTTTCTCAGAACATTGAGAAAGACAAGGTATTTACTTAGCTCTATGTTATATGCTCTTATTAAAGCTTATACATGGCTCAGGCTATTCTGACACTGTCCCACTGTCCATGAAAATTAAGTCTTCTCTAAAATATCAACTTGTCATGCATTATTTTTATTCCTGTTCCATAAATTAGGGATAACATTTGCTGCCTGAGATTTACATTACATCATGCACTTGATTCATTTCTAGGAATAATAATTAATATTATATCCAATAGAAAAGTCAGAATTTCATAATCATATATAAATCTATCAATGTGACTTTATTATCTTCTGAAAGAATAGGCAGAGCAAGAACTCTCAAAATAAATATTCCAAATTAATAAACATGGACAACAAAATAAAACACTTTTAGGGAAATTAACCAGTTTGGTTCATATACTTTTAGCTCTCTAGTGTCTTTCCATGACAAATGACATGACAAAAATTCTCTATCATCAGCTTAATATTGAACACTAATTAGGGCAAATATTGGGCATCTTCTCCATGCTTATCATTTATGGCCTTTCTACTGGGGTAACTTCTCTACCTTGATTGTTCAATCTATAGCTCATTGTTTATTGGAGTTAGAAAATAATCAACTTTTTATGAAGAAAGACCTAAAAAGAGATACTTTAATGTAGCAACAGGATTAGAAGTAAAAAAAGAAAAAAAAAGGATTATTTATTTTTGTTCTCCTCTACTCTTATTGTAATATATAGAAAAAAACATTAAAAATTTAGTTGTAATTAGCAATGACAATATATTCCTCTTCTCCAAATGTTCTCTTCAGTGTCCCTCATTAATGTTTTTTAAAAATAATTTCTAGAAGGTTACTCTGTCATTTAAAAAAAAATCTCAATCCCCAAGTACCCTTTCAAGTCAGCTACCACAGTGACATGTGAGGTTAAGCAGTGCCTTTAAGTGGCAATGTCTACTTACATGTATTTTCAGGCAGCCAAATAGGAACCACATCAAAGTAGGAAGAAGAGATTTAGAAGATCTTGCATAACTTCCCTGAAACTCGACTCATATTCCTACGACTCATTTCATAACTGTATACCCCAGCTTTCAATCTCAGCTTTCTTTCTACATTATGGCTTTGGAATCTCCTAGCTAGGAGATTCAAATTCTCAGCCCTTTACATTACTTCTCAAGATATACATTGTATCTATCTTCCACGGCTCCTAATCTGAACCCAAATCTCACACATTTTAGGAATGAAAAAAAGGTTCATTTATAGTAAAAATATTTTAAAATGTGGATCTCTAACCAGTTTCTCCATCCTAAGCTCTAGTCCCCCAAATACAATAGGACATCTCTATCTTAAATGTCTCATAAGAAGTGCTATGGTAAATGCTCATGTCCCTCCAAAATTCATATTTTGAAACCTAAACCCCTATGTTATAGTATTAAGAGACCGGGCCTTTGGGAGGTGATTAGGCCATGAGCATCTTGTTTTCATTAATGAGATTAGTGCTTTTATAAAAGAAGCCCCCAGAGAAGATTGTTTGTCTCTTTTGTCATATGAGAATATACCAACAAACACTGTCTCTGAGGAACAGGCCCTCACCAGAGAGTGAATCTACTGGTCCCTTGATTTTGGACTTCTATAGACTTCTCAGTCTGTAAAACTGTGAACAGCAAATTTATTCTGGTTATAAATTACCTAATATAAGGCATTTAGTTATAGCATAGTGATAGCAGCCACTAAGACGAGCAGTAAAATTAATCCACCATATCTAAAACTAAACTCTTTATCTTCCTCTCAAGTCAACCTTTCCTTCAATATTACCTGCCTCAGGGCATGGCCATGCTATTCTCTCATTTTTATGCTATAATATTCATACTTTATCTTTTCACTCCATGGATGAAACCCATTTGTTTTTTCTCTCATTGACTTTACAATAAAATCCAAGTTTCTTAGTATTACATGGAAATACTCAGTGGTTTGCCATTGGCAGACACTTCAAGGCTCATCTTTTCACCACTTCTAGTTCTTTGAATATACTCTGTTATTTTTCTCTCCATGTGATTACCACTTCTTACAATCTCCTTAATCCCTTTTTTCTCCTGGTTAATTCTTACTTATTCTTTTAAAAATTTTCTAAGGGTAAAATATCACTCCCTTTTAGACGCTTGGTTGCCGCACTCACTCAAGCTAAGTTGAGTGTACCTCCTTTGTTTCTCCACAATACCATCTGCATACATATTGTAGCATTTTTCACACTCTATTATGATTCCTTACTTTATGTCTTCTTCAGTACACTGGGAGATGGCTGAATGCAAGATATATATCTATTCTTCATATCCCCAGGAGCCTACTTCAGTGTGTGGTGTATAAAGTACATGCTAGACAAAGATTTACTGGATAAATAAATAAGTGACCAAAGTGTTCTGACTGAAAAGGAAACATTCAAACAAAAAGGGTTCTATTATTTGATATAAGTATTGATGATCAGAATACATTTCTTTGGAGGTGCTGTATTAATTGCCTAAGGTTTCCATAATAATCTACCACATGGGTGAACTGAATAGAACTTGGGCAGTGCCTGTGGCTCAGTGAGTAGGGCGTCGGCCCCATATACCAAGGGTGGCGGGTTTGAACGCGGCCCTGGTCAAACTGCAACAACAAAAAAATAAACAAATAAATAATAGAATTTCATTTTCTCACAATTCTAGAGGCCAGAAGCCCCAAATGAACAGGTTGGCAGGGTTAGTTTCTTCTAAAGTTTCTCTGCTTATTGGCTTATAGATAACTATCTTCTCCTTGTGTCTTCATATGACTTTGTGTGTGTGTGTATGTCTGTGTCTTAATTTCTTCTTATGAATACATCAGTCATTTAGAATTAGGGACCATAATAATAATCATATATAACTTCACTTACCTCTTTAAAGACACTTTCTTCAACTATGGTCACATTCAGAGGTAATAGGGGCCAGGAATTCAACATGTGAATTTTGGGGGGACATAATTCAGTCCATAACAGGCCCTAAAGTAACAAAGTGATCCTTCAGCTAATGTTGGCCATCACAAGCTCAGTTGTCACAGTGTTTGTCAGATGATATCCACTTGTGGGGTCACTGACAATCAAGGATGTACACATTTGTTGGCTTAATGCTTTTTAAATTATTAAGATCTGAATCTTGGCCTACTCCCTTCCTCCTTCCTTTATTTGTAATATTTTTTGCTCAACTTATGCAGTTATTCTAGGAACTAGAAGTCTCTGTTTCAGAAATCAATTGAACTTGCTGATTTAGACAGTGACTAAATATTTTAATAGTATTTACATCTGCTAGAAAAGCCGGGTTTCCAGGATTCTTGTCTAGAATTTGTGCCTTTGGTTATAAGTTCTAGGTTCTGTCATATGCAAAGTCATGAATACTTCATACCTTTAGGGGTCTTTGTCCCACTCCCTTCTACTGCAGTGGAGTTATGTTCTGATTTGGAGTTTAAAAAAAAGGTAAGCAAACTTAACTGTTGTCTATTTCATATCATATCATTAAAATCCTGAAGCACATATTAATATATAAATATTATTTAAAACTACACAAAAAACCATGGGTAACAACCACTTTTTTCATCAAAGTCCCATCATTCCATCATAATTATTTCTGCTTTACTATTTTTTCCTCCCCCCTCAATCCAAATCCAAACTCTTATTTAGACCATATGATCTCTAGAAAACCTTTCTTCTCTAACAACCCTAGTGTGTTTGGATTTTCTCCTTTCTCTGACAGTCCAGAATGTTTACTATTTCCACCATACTGAGAAGAGTTGGTCTAGAAAAGATGTGAAAACATTTATTTACATACCCTCATTTGAAAATGTAAGACGCTAATTTATTGCAGTTTATTGTACCAAGGAAATAACTATTTTTCTCTAATGGCTGTCCTCAAATCTACTGTTAAATCTCTTTTTCATGCCCCTGAATATGTCCAGCACTTACCTTAGCTTTTTGGGTTATGATCATGGGTTACAAATAATTTACATAGAAATTGAAAAATCTAATCTATTTCAAAACATAATAAGTTGTTCTTAAGCACATTCATCATGTTGTATAATAGATCTCTAATTTGTGTTAATTAGCTTGATCAAGCCATTCCACAATGTATACATATCTCAAAACATGTTACACATGATAAATATATATATATAATCTTTATATGTTAATGTTTTCTTTTCTATTTATGCAAATATATGTACATATGTAAGGGGTACAGGTGATATTCTGCCAGGAAAACTAAATATCCATATGCAGAAGAATGAAATTAGACCCCTCTCTTTCACTATATATAAAAATCAACTCAAAATAGATTAAAGACTTAAAATTAACAACTAAAACTATAAAACTAATAAAAAAATAAATAAAGGAACCTGTCTCTGTAGAACATTGATATAGACAGAGATTTTATGGTTAAGACTTAAAAAAAACAGGCAGCAAAGGGCGGCACCTGTGGCTCCGTGGGTAAGGCACTGGCCCCATATACCAAGGGTGGCAGGTTCGAACCTGACCCTGGCCAGCTAAAAAAATAGCAATGACAACTGCAACAAAAATAGCGGGGCATTGTTGTGGGTGCCTGTAGTCCAGTCCCAGCTACTCAGGAGGCTGAGACAAGAGAATCGCCAAAGCCCAGGAGTTGGAGTTTGCTGTGACACCACAGCACTCTACCAAGGGTGAAAGAATGAGACTCTGTCTCAAAAAAAACCAAAAAACAAAAAAACAAAAAAACCGACAACAAAAAGAAAATAAACAAATGAAAATATATTGAACTAAAAAGCTTCTGCACAGCATAGGAAACAATCCATGAACAAAGAGACCTGTTGAAAAAGATAAAATATTTACAAAATACTCATCTAATAAGGGACAAATATCCACAATATACAAGGAATTCAAATGACTCAATAGCAAAAATAAATTAATTAATAAATAATCCTATAAAAATCAGGCAAAAGATCTGAACAGCCATGACTCAGAAGAGGATATACAACTCTGGTAATGTGGTGGCTCCTACTTCATTCTTATTACATAGAGTTGTATTGTCTGTTCAGAGTCTTTGCTGGTTCCATACAAAGCATACAACTACTTTTTTCTAGATCTGCAAAAAATGGCATTGTTATTTTAACAGGGATTGCATTCAATCTGTAAATCACTGTAAGAAGTATAGTCAATTTCACAATGTTGATTTTGGAGATCCATGAGCATGATATATTTTCCATCTGTTTACATCCTCTGTAATTTCTTTCCTCAGTGTTTCGTAATTCTCCATATAGAGTTCTTTAATCTCCTTTGCTAAGTATATTCCTCGTTATTTTATTTTCTTTGTAGCTACTGGGAAAGCTATTATGCCTTGATTTGATTCTCAGCTTAACTGTTATTGGAATATATGAAAGTTAGTGATTTGTTTACACTGATTTTGTAACCTGAGACTTTTATGAATTTATCTGTCAATTCTAGGAGTCTCTTAGTTGAAACTTTGGGGTTTTCTATTTATAACATCATAGCACCAGCAAACGATGATAGTCTGATCTCGTCTTTCCTCATTTGGACCCCCTTCAAGTCCTACTTTTGCCTGATTTCTCTGGTGATAACTTCCAGCACTGTGCTAAATAAAGTGATGAAAGTGGGCAACTTTGTCTGGTTCTGATTCTAAATGGGAATGTTTTTAATTTATCCCCATTCAATATTATGTTGGCTGTAGGTTTCTTTATATAGACTTTATAATATTCAGGAATGTCCCATCTTATCGTGAGTGTTGAGCATTCTTCTCATAAATGTTGAATTTTGTCAAATGCTTTTCTGCATCTGTTCAAAAGATCATATGATCTTTGCTTTTGCAACTATTTGTATGGTTAATTACATTTATAGATTTGTGTTTGTGAACCATCCTTGCATCTCTGGGATAAAGCCCACTTGCTCAGGGTGAATTATTTTTTTGATGTACTGCTAAACTTGGCTTGCTAAAATTTTATTGGGAATTTTTGAATCTACATTCTTAAGGGATATTAGTCTGTGGTTTTCTCTTTTAGTTGGGTCCTTTCCTTGACTTGTTATCAGGGTAATATTGCCTTCATGAAACAAGTCAAGGAGGATTCCTTCCTTATCAATGTTATGAAATAATTTGTGCAGTACAGGTACAAGTTCCTCTTTGTAGGGTTGGTAAAACCCAAATGTCATACCATCTGGTCTGGGATTTTTTTTCCAGACTTCAAGTTATACTACAAGGCTATTGTAATCAAAACATCATGATATTGGCACAAAAACAGATAAATAGGCTTATGAATCAGAACAGAGAACCCAGAGATGGAATCATTCTCATATTCCCATCTGATTTTAAGCAAAACAGGGAGAAAAGCATTTTGTTTGTAAGTAACTCAAATTTATTTATCTGCTTCAATAATAATCTATTTCTCATTCAAAAACTGAGAGCATCTCACAACATAAAAAGGAATAATGTGATGATCAATAACTGCAGAAGCCAGACCTGACACTCTATCAAGTGGTGTTTTTCAAACTTTTTTATCTCAACCTTTTTTAACACTTGAACCTACAGTTAAACTTCTGCACATATTTAAATTATGTTCATCAAAAAAAAGTTTAAAAAAGAATATATTTACTATGCTTTGAATTTCCTTTGAAAATAATGGAATTAATAATCTTTAAAACTTCTCACAGCACATCTAAGATATTTTCATGGCACACCAGTTGCAAACCACTGCTCTAAAGTAAAGCAATTCAAAAAATAAAGGAACATGTTATATTTTACATTCCTTTATAGCATGAAGCCATTTGCTTTATTATTCACAATTTTGAGAAAAACACCAGAGGTTACAATAGGCTAGACTTTCCTTATGTAAAAAAAAAAGCATGTTAAGCAACATCAAAAATAAATAAATAGGACATCATCAGACTAAAAAGCTTCTACACAGCTAAGGGCACAACAACTAAAGCAAACAGACAGCCATCAGAATGGGAGAAGATATTTGCATGCTACAAATCTGACAAAGGGCTTGATAATTAGAATCTTCACAGAACACTAATCAACAAGAAAAGAGCAAGCAATCTCATTTTTTTTTTTTTTTTTTTGTAGAGACAGAGTCTCACTGTACTGCCCTTGGGTAGAGTGCCGTGGCATCACACGGCTCACAGCAACCTCTAACTCTTGGGCTTACACAATTCTCTTGCCTCAGCCTCCCGAGCAGCTGGGACTACAGGTGCCCACAACAACGCCCGGCTATTTTATTTTTGTTGCAGTTTGGCCGGGGCTGGGTTTGAACCCGCCACCCTCGGCATATGGGGCCGGTGCCCTACTCACTGAGCCACAGGTGCCGCCCAAGCAATCTCATTTTTAAGTGGGCAAGAGACTTCAACAGAACTTCTCAGAAGACAGAAAAATGGCCAATAAACACGTTTAAAGCTGCTCATCATCCCTAATCATCAGAGAAATGCAAATTAAAACCACTTAAAGATATCATCTAACCCCAGTGAAAATAGCCCACATCACAAAGTTCCAAATTTGCAGATGCTGGCATGGATGTAGAAAGAAGGGAACACTTTTACACTGTTGGTGGGATTGCAAACTAATACAGCCTTTCCGTAAAGAAGTATGGGGTATCTTCAAAGACCTAAAAGTAGACCTTCCATTAGATCTTGCAATCCAATTACTAGGTATCTATCCAGAAGAGAAAAAATCATTTTACCGTAAGAACATTTGCAGTATAATGTTTATCAGAGCTCAATTCACAATTGCCAAGATGTGGAATTAACTCATATGCCAACAACAAATGAAAGGATTAATAAACTGTGTATATGTATACCATGGCATATTATTCAGCCATAAAAAGTGGAGATGTACATCTTTCGTTTATACCTGGATGAAGTTGAAGAACATTCTCCTTAATAAAGTATCACAAGAATAGAAAAGCAAGTGTCCAATGTACTGAATAATAATATTAAACCAATAGGAAAACACACATGAAAGAAAAACAAAATCAAAGTTAAGTAGGGAGGAGGGGCAGAAGGAAGAGGGTAAAGGAGAAAAGAGAAGGGAATTGGTAAACTCTAGCCTAATGGGCACAATTTATAGGTATACAGCGTACCTCCTGGGTGAAGGGCTCAACTACAACTTGGACTTTGCCTGACAAAAGCAAACAATGTAATCTAATAATTTGAATCTTCATATTAATCTGAAATTTAAAAAATTAAAGAAAGGAAAAGCATGTTGAAATTCTTAAACTAATAAATAGTCACTCCATCCTCACATGTTAAAAATGTGATGGCTAACTCTGAAGCAACCAAGAAAACTGAAAAACATAAAGGAAATTCAAGCATCAGAAGAGCTGTTGGACAAGATGGATGATCACATTCTTGCCAATACAAATGAGCCACAATTCTAAAGAAAAATACTCAGTCCTTAATCCTAGTAACATAAATAAAACTGTTATGTTATTTTCCACATGTAGTTTCGTATTAAATGTTTTTATGTCATGACATTTGTAACGCTACTTGAGTCTCTGGACAATATCAAATAAAGTGATAAATTACACAAATTTGCCTTCAGTGGAAATTACCTTTCCCATTAAAATTTAAAATATACCACTTTCCTGTAATCTTTGTTTCTAGCTCCAAAGTATCATCAAGCCTCTGTGACACATTGAGGCAATGTTTCTTAATGTGGAGGTCATAGATGAGGTTCTAGGGATATACAAATAACCTAAAATTGTTATGGAAAGAGGAAGCAGTCAATATATTTTATAGGGTTTTTTAAGAAATCTGTGACCCTAATAAATTAACAAATCTTGGTCTATAGTACCTTATCTGAAGTAATCAGTAGTCAAAGCAAATTCTGGCCAAGTCATGTTCATGTACCAGGAACTCCAATGTTTACTCTTATGGAGCCAAGAGACAGGAGTCAACAACCAGTTTAGATGAGAAAGAATTGGTTTCTGATATTTAAGCTTTCCCTCTATCTGGGTAGAGAAACTAGTATGGCTTCACCTGCTAGGTGGAAATGTAGGCACTTCAGAAAAGTAGGTAAAAAACTGAACAGGTCTAAACAAAATAATCATAAAAGGTAATCTAATAATTAAATACCCATTTCTCCTATTTCACGTGAAAGAAAAGTGTATTATTGATGTTTTCAGCTCATAGCTGTTTTTTTATATCAATATTGGATCTGTTCACAGGAAAGCATTTCAAAAAAGTGATTTAAAGTTATAATATACTCTCCTATAATATATGGTTATCTTTACTGTATTAATCATTTATTAAATGCACCCATTGTTCTAAGTATTCTAAAGAATTAATGTAGACACTGTCTTCCAAGTGATCTCTGCTTGCTCACAGATAGGTGGATAATAGATTGATATCATTTTTAATTGATTCATTAAGCACCTAGGTACTACAGTTAGAATAACTAGAGAAATTCATAAAAGATTGAGAAATAATCTTTCACATTATGGTTATGATATTTTAAATAAAAAATTAATTTCCTTAGAGCTTGTTTGATATGTAGCATCACTGTACCCGAGGAAGGTAATATGCTTTCTATTTCACTGTGTAATTCTAAACTCATACATATGAGTTTTTTTGTTGTTGTTGTTTGTTTGTTTTTAAGATATAGTCTCACTCTGTCACCCTGGGGTTGAGTGCCATGGCACCATTACACCTCATACCAACTTCAAATTATTTGGGCTTAAGTCATCCTTATGCCTAAGCTTCCCCAGTAGCTAAGACTACAGGCACCCACTGCAATGTCCATCTATTTTTTATTATTTTTAGTAGATGTAGGGGTCTTGCACTTGCTCAGGCTTTTCTCAAACTCCTGAGCTCAAGTGGTCCATTCACATGTACCTCCAAGAGTGCTAGGAATACAAGCCACCGTGCTCAGCATCTACCAGTACACATTAAAAAATTTTTAGATCAGAATAATTAATATACATCCTACTATATACACATAAACTATTCTGAGATTAAAAATAAAACTATATTATCTTTTCTAGACATATTTTTACCAGTTATCTGTTTTATTTCTCCCAAAGGCTAACAATCATCTTAGGCCTATACCCAAAGAATGTATACATCATACCCATAACATTGATATTTAAATAATTTAAATATCATGATATTGAATGATATGATTGATATTAAATGCTATTTCAGAGTCAATACTGAGTTATGATTTTAGATGAAAATAACTTACTGAAAAACAAAAAGAATGTTTTTTACATTATATCAAAATGTAAGTCACATTACCAAGTTAATGCATTTAAAGTATGAAAATAATATGAAATGTATCTCTGTAAAACAATGGATGAGAAAGACTAAGGAAGATAGCAGACCAAAAATACCAGATGCAACATCAACACATAAAGAAGAAAACATTTTAAATGAAAAGAATAAAACAAATAAACACATATACAAACATGAATTAGACAGAATTCTGAGGGAAAAGTGCCAGGATCTACAAGAGATTCAACCAGAAGAAGTCGTGTAGCAGAACAAGAAGGAGTGAGATATTGACAGAGGACAACCCCAAGAGGCTTTGAGTTCAGTGAAAAGGGTAGTTCGAGGAGTTTGCTTTTCCCTCCCTCACATCTCTGGCAGTTAGCATGTTTGAAAGCTGCTGAAGAGCCTTTTTATCCTCACAATCCCAAAAGGTAGTACCACTAGGCCAGTGAACTGTGAGCTTCTAAGGACAAAGCACCAGCCTGTCAGAATCCTTGGAGTGCTTCCCATCACCACAGACCTGAGGCCCAATGTCAAGTGGCATACTACTTATTCACTCACTGTGAGCCTTTGTCCTCCCCAGGGAGCTTCAGCCCCTCAGTTTTCATCTCACATGTTTCCACACAAATATTTCCCAGCTCCAGCTCAGACCGCAAGAGTGAGCAGGGCCAGTGGATTCCAGGGGATCTGTTTGACCCCATAGCCTGGACATTCTAGGTTGGCTACCATCTGGAGAGAGGGACAAAGATGCTAGCTATCACTATATTTGTATTTAATTTCATTAATTTCTTGAGACAGTTTGTGACCTTACTTTTGGATTTCTTTTACCATCTTCTTATTTCCATTCCTCTTACTTGTCATCCATTGGTATTTTCACCTATATCTTCCTTGTAATGTTCAGGAGGAGTTTATCTACTCTGATTTTTTATATTACCAGGGTTCTTTTGCTAGTTCCATTCCACGTGAATTTTCAGTTTATTTATATATTTATTATACTTTTTAAGCTGGAATCTTAGGTTGTCCCCAAAGAGTTATTGAGAGATAATCTAACTGGGGACTCTTAAGTCAGCACCCCAGAGACCTATTTGGCAAGTAATACCAGTGGGCTAAGATCAGATCCAAGGCCTTAGGATATGGAGCTTGCTATTCCTTCACCACTAACTGTTCAAGTTAAGCCTAGGCTTATTATGCTTCTGGTCCTTTCCACATAGCCTCACAAATCTCCCTTTTGGGGGCTGCACCATCAGAGTCTTTGAGGGCTGCCTTGCTTTCTCAACATGGATGTGGTAATACTGGGGGTTGGGGTGGAACTCTAGGTCAGTCTCTTTGGCTGTGGGCATCTTCCAGTTAGCTTGAACTATTTCTGTCCTGGTATCAACTTGCCCTCCACACAGTTTAAAAGAGCCCCAGTTTTTCACTGGAGTCCTGCCTGTAATAGATTTGAATTGCTACAGCCCATACCACTGGCGTCTGAAGGTGGGAAATCCATAGACCACTCCAGCTGTTCCTGATCCATGGTGCAAGCACCTCTTGTTCAAAAAAATCTCAAAAAACTTCATTTTTTTTCACCCGAGTCTTGACTGCAGACTAGATAAAATGCAGCTGTCACCCGTGGCTGAGGGTGGGAATCTGCCAGCTGTGGTCTGCATGCTGCGCCTTTCCATGGAAGGGTTACCTGAGGCTAGGCCTCTCTCCAATTTGGCAGGAGGGGAGCAAGGGTATGAAACATGTGGAAGGGCTTTTCAGGTAAAGATGCGGGGCAGAGCCATTCCAGAAAACCGGGGAATGTTTTCCCATAGCCAGAGGAAGACACCGCAGGGACCATAACATCCCAGGGCAGTGCAGCTTAGCTACAACTTCCTCTTGTCAGAAGAGGAGGAGTAGGGGCAGGACATGCTTGGCTCACCAGACAACACAATGTAGAGGACTCGCAGAGATCCCATCAGACATGCTGAGGGGCCAGAGCCCACCTCATCTCCCTCTTCTCCTGTGGCCAGTTAAGGATCTGGCTACTTATGGTGAGAGACAAAGTAGCCATTGAAGCCCTTGCTTCAGCAGGCATGGGCTCCTTTGCCTTCCTGGTACCCAGGAGTGGGGCAGACCCTCCAGGCTGTCTGGGCCTGAGTAACACTCAGCCTGGATACACAGGCACAGGGAAGCTAGCCTCTGCAGGGGACAGACTGTCAGGTAACCAGAGAGAGGGGATGGACTGTGAGTTCAAGGTGGTGAAGAAAAATTTTGTTTACTATTGTGGCAGGCAGGCTGTGGACACAGAGGTGGAAAGTCCTAGATGTAGGAGCACTGGGACTTTGTGGTTCTCTCTCCTAGGGTGAGAAGTTCCCTGTTATCTTTTCATAAAGAGGCCATGGAAAGCCCCCTGGGTGGAAGTATCTCCCTTCATCTTTGGCACCAGGCACCTTCAGTCTAGTCATTCTGTACCTGTTCTCTGTTCTCTTCCTTCCTCTTTCTTATCCTTACAATTTATCTCAATTGCAATGTTGGGCACCTTGATTTCTTTTCCTGTGTTCAACCTCTTAATTTCTACTTTTCCTAGTTCATGTCAGTCCAATTTTTCTCCTCTGGACAGGAGCTTCTGGCAAAAGTTGCTTCTAATTGGCCATATTGCCAAAACATTCAAAGCCAATTTCTTAACAAACAAAATGCAAAAATAAGAAGCCAGAACTTCTCCAGATGAGAAGAATTGAGCAAAAGAACCCTGGAAGTATATAAAATAATACCAAAAGGACATCTCCAAAGGAAAACATAGCTCTGTAGAAATGGATACAAATCAAAATGAAAATATTGAAATGACAGATAAAAATTTCCAAATATAGGTAGTAGAGAAGTGTAATGAAATCTGAAAAAAAAGAGGAAAAAAAAACTCAGAGAAAACATAAAAAAACAATTCAGGAAGTGACTGAAAAAATCACTAACAATAAAAACAAATTAAAAAAAAATTCTGTAGATGAAAAATCTCTTCAAGGAGACAAAAAACACAGTGGAAATATATAAGAATTCACCAGACCAGGAAGAAGAAAAAATATCAGAGCTTGAAACAACTCTTTTGATTTAACTTAGTCAGTCAAAAATAAATAATAGACAATTAATAGGAATGAACATAGCCTACAAGAAATATGGGATTATTTTAAAATGGCCAAATGTATGAATCATAGGCATCCGTAAGTGTGAAGAAGAAAATGCACAAAGGCTAGAAAACCTATCTGAGGGAATAATTAACAAAAATTTCCCTGGTCTTGGAGATTTAGATACCAGGTACAAGAAGCTCGAGGAACACCTGGAAGATTCACAGTGAAGAAGTAATCACCAAGACATTTGTCATAAGAGTGGCCAAAATAAACATGAAGGAAGAACTCCTGTGAGCCATGAGGCAAAAACATCAAGAAATTTAAAAAAGAAAACCCACTAGCTACCTACATACTTCCCTACTAAGACCTTACAAGCCAGGAGGGATTTGGAATCTATCTTCAGTCTTCATATATAGATCAGTTGCCAGCCAAGAATTTTTTATCCTGAAAAACTAAGGTGTTTTTTTTTTTTTAATGAGAAGAAATAAGAAAATTTCCAGAACAAAACAAAAAGTATACTGAGGGAGTTTGTCAAGGTAATATAATACCTGCCCTGCAGGAAATACTCAGAATACTGCTTCGATATACAATGTGAACACATATACCTTGAATATGTTCACATTGTATATCGAAGCAGTACCCTTATCCCCATAAATGCATCAATGTACAAAATAAAATAAAATAAAATAAATTATCCTTCCAAAAAAAAAGAAATACTCAAAATAGAATTATACATTGATCACCACAATAGACACCTACCAGTGTAAAAACACTCAAGTTCAGACCTCACAGAAAACAATAGGACAAGAGATGAAACAAAGCAATAAGGAATACCCAGCAGGATGAACAGAGCAGCATTCCACATATCAATTCTATCAACATTAACAATCTAAATGCCCCAGAGACATAGGCTGGTTGAATGAATGAAAAAATACAACTCATATATCTGCCGTCCCTAGGAAACATATCTAACCCACAAGGACTCATACAAACTCAAGGGGAAGGGATGGAAAAATTATTACATTTAAATGGAAAACAAAATAAAGCACATGCAGCTATTCTCATACCAGATAAAAGTGACATTAAATCAAGAATAGTAAAGAAAGACAAAGATTATCATTAAGCGATGGTAAAGGTAGCAATTCAACAAGAAGAATGGACAACCCTAAATATTTATGTACCTAACACAGGAGTGCCCAGATTCATAAAGCAAGGCCTACTAGATATCAACAAAGAGATAAACAGTAGCATCTTAACTTCTGGAAACTTCAAAACCCTACTGACAGAATTGGACAGATCATCAAAGCAAAAAATCAATAAACACAGGACTTAATTAAACTCTAGTACAAATGGGCCTAACAGACATTTATGGAACGTTTTACCCAAAAAACTACTGAATATAAATCCCTCTCACCAGTACATGAAACATTCTCCAATGCAACCATTATTTACCAAGTAGAAATAGACAATTTACTGGAGAAGGGCACAGAATCTAGCTTTCATGCTTTTTCCACCTTCCACATAATGCTACTCTATCCTCTCTTCCCGAGAACTAGCACTCAAATTCCTTAGGTGCAGGCTTTTGGAGAAAACCAGTGCCCAGGATTATTATTCTGGCTATCTGAGCTGAAGCTTCTATGAAAAATGTAATCGGAATTCTTCCAATGTTTTGTTTGTTCAAATAACACCTGTTTGGCAGTTGTCACAACCCATCCCGAGATTTTTATTTAGAAATAATGATAAAGAGCTGTAATTCAGCCAGAGCATTTTCAACGAGAGTTTATACATTTTTATTCCTGATAAATACTGTGTATGTCATAATTGTAGAAGGTAGCCATGGCCCAGGGCCCTGTCTTTATATAAAAGGCTGTTATATGCATCCAGAGAGACAGTTTCCCAGATAGCAAGACAGTTTTCCCGACAAATAACCTAAATCAATTTAGCCACTTCCCCTTTAAGGGACAAAAGAGAAATTTCTCTGGTGTTTCAAACAGAGCTGAAAGTTGTCACAGGTCCAGTTGAAAGGCAAACTTAGTACAAATTGTGTTCACTCAAGCAATCAATTTCAAAAGTACATTCCTCCTTCTAAAAGCAATAAACCGTAAACTGACCTTTGTCCCATTATTCTTAGGCGAATGTGTTTGCATTAAGAGCAATATTTTCAGTAAAAGTTATCCCCATATAGATTTCTGAAAGCTTTCAGTTTGATGCTGCACATTATACTTGGGGGAAAAAAGACATCATCTTAAAGAGTCTAACAAGGTTCACTTTGAAGAAGAGCTGTAGTCTGGTGAAACACAGAGAACTCAGAAGCCCCAGCCGAACTAGCTTGGACTGGGTGTTCAAATGTCTGAATAATCCCAGCTAAGAATCTCTTTTCTTTATGGGTCAATGGGGTAGAAACATGCTTACTCTCTACATAGCCAAGAATCCTATAGCCAAGATTCAGAGAGCCAGGCCAACGTATTAGAATCTGGACATTCATTTGACTCACCACTGCAGCAGACGGCAGAACAGGCACTTACTGTAGTTCATTCTTACCGGGAAGACTACTCAAAGTCATATAGATATAAAAGCAAGTGTGAAGCATAATAGCCAGATTCACATGGTTATATAACTAACCACCTATAACTACATACATCTTAGCTGTTCTTTCATATTCAGTAATTTACATCTCACCACAAACCCATGCAAGAAAGTTATTTCAAGCTCCATTTTCAGACATGAGGGAGGTAAGGCTCCAAAAGTAATTTGTACTCTGTATTCAACATAATCATAGCATCCAAAAGACTTTGGACTCACTGAGGGAAGAGATTCAGGCTTATTTCAAAGTTATATCCTCAAAGTTCTTGTCATGGTATAAATAATTTACTTGTTGTGTAAATGAACATTGGCCGCAGTAACTCAGAAAGAAGGAAATCCATTAGAGATGCAATAATAATGCCTCTGTAACAGAAAGATGTCAGTGTACTCCTCTGATTCACATATTTACTCACTTCTATTCAATTCAGAAGGATGTATCTTGATCATTTGAACAAAAAACGTAATTGCTATCTCTGTTATTAAAACTTGAAATATGCTTGGATCAAATACTCCTTTCTTCCATTGTAACCTCAGTTAGAGTGAAACAGTTTTCACAGAGTAGAGACTTAGATGAGTGAATGAAGGAAGGAATGATGAAATTAATGTTGTTTTCAAAAAAATCCACACTTTGCCAGTGCTATGTTTTTTGCTCATGATGCCCCTTAATATCTTTTTTTCTTATTGAACTCCTACTCATCTGTCTAGATCCATTTGAATACTTTCTTCCTCATTGAGACTTTTGGCTTTTCTTTTATCTTTCTCTCCAAAAATGAGTCTGATTTCTCACCACCAATTTGTTTGATATCTCTCTCTTTTTGAATAACATGGTCCTGTCCTTCTATATAGAATCCCCTTTATCAGAAATTGCATTAGAACCATATGGATATTTATGCCAAAATTCTAGAATAAAAATTACTCTATGGCAAAACTGTGTCTTACTCATCTTTATATCACCACAGAACCTAATGAATACATAGTAAGCTCCCAGTAGATCATTATAGAATTGAATGACCATGGTTGCAATACTAAATAAGCCATTAACTGCTATTTTATTTATTTTTTTATTAAATCATAGCTGTGTACATTAATATGATCATGGGGCATCATTCACAAGCTTCATAGACCGGTTACCAAGTTTCACATATACGCTTGTAAGATGCACCGCTGGTGTAATCCAACCAATCCCCTTCCCTCTACCTCCCTCCCCCATCCCCAACCACCCCCCTCCCTTTCCCCCTTCCCCCTATTCTTAGGTTGTAACTGGGTTATAGCTTTCATGTGAAAACCCTAAATTAGTTTCATAGTAGGGCTGAGTACATTGGGTACTTTTTCTTCCATTCTTGAGATACTTAACTAAGAAGAATATGTTCCAGCTCCATCCAAGTAAACATGAAAAAGGTAAACTCTCCATCTTTCTTCAAGGCTGCTTGGTATTCCATGGTGTACATATACCACAATTTATTAATCCATTCGTGGATCGATGGGCACTTGGGCTTCTGCCATGACTTAACAATTATGAATTGGGCTGCAATAAACATTCTGGTACAAATATCTTTGTTATGATGTGATTTTTGGTCTTCTGGGTATATGCCCGGTACAGGGAGTACAGGATTGAATGGCATATCTATTTTTAGATCTCTAGGTTTTCTCCATATCTCTTTCCAAAAGGAATGTATTAATTTACATTCCCACCAGCAGTGCAAAAGTGTTCCCTTTTCTCCACATATGCGCCAACATCTGTGGTCTTGGGATTTTGTAATATAGGCTAGTCTCACTGGAGTTAGATGGTATCTCAAAGTAGTTTTGATTTGCATTTCTCTGATGATTAAAGATGATGAGCATTTTTTCATATGTCTGAAGGCCGTGTGCCTGCCTTCTTCAGAGAAGTTCCTCTTCAAATCCCTTGCCCAGCCTGCGATGGGATCCCTTGTTCTATTCTTGCTAATGCGTTTGAGTTCTCTGTGGATTCTGGTTATTAAACCTTTGTCGGAGACATAACCTGCAAATATCTTCTCCCATTCTGAGGGCTGTTTGCTTGCTTTACTTACTGTGTTCTTAGCATTTTAACAATGCTTTACTTACTGTGTTCTTGGTGCAGAAGATTTTTAGTTTGATCAAGTCCCAGTAGTGTATTTTTGAAGCTGCTTCAATTGCCCGGGGGGTCCTCCTCATGAAATACTCGCCCAGACGGATTTCTTCAAGGGCTTTCCCTGCACTCTCCTCTAGTATTTTTATACTTTCATGTCTTAACTTTAAATCTTTGATCCAGTGAGTCTATCTTAGTTAATGGTGAAAGGTGTGGGTTCCATTTCAGTCTTCTACAGGTTGCCAGCCAGTTCAACCAGCACCATTTGTTAAATAGGGAATCTTTTCCCCACTGAATGTTTTTAATTGTCTTGTCAAGGATTAAATAACGGTCAGTAGCTGGATTCATCTCTTGGTTCTCTATTCTGTTCCAGAAATCTACTTCTCTGTTTTTGTGCCAATACCATGCTGTTTTGATCACTATCAATTTGTAGTATAGTCTGAGATCTGGTAGCGTAATTCCTCCTGCTTTTTTTTATTTCTGAGTAATGTCTTGGCTATTCGAGGTTTTTTCTGATTCCATATAAAATGAAGTATTGTTTTTTCCAGTTCCTTAAAGTATGACAGTGGAGCTTTAATAGGGATTGCATTGAAATTATATATCGCTTTGGGTAGTATGGACATTTTAACAATGTTGATTCTTCCCAGCCATGAGCGTGGTATGTTTTCCCATTTGTTGATATTTTCAGCTATTTCTTTTCTTAGAGTTTCATGGTTCTCTTTATAGAGATCTTTCACGTCCTTTGTTAGATAAATTCCCAAATATTTCATCTTCTTTGGCACTACTGTGAATGGGATAGTTCCTTAACTTTTTTTTCAACTTGACTATTGTTGGTATATATAAAGGCTACCAATTTATGAATGTTGATTTTGTAACCTGAGACGCTGCTGTATTCCTTGATCACTTCTAAGAGTTTTGTAGCAGAGTCCCTAGTGTTTTCCAGATATACTATCATATCATCTGCGAAGAGCGAAAGTTTGATCTCTTCTGACCCAATATGGATACCGTTGATCACCTTTTCTTCCTTAATTGCGGTGGCTAAAACTTCCATTACAATGTTAAAAAGCAATGGAGACAATGAGCAGCCTTGTCTGGTTCCTGATCTGAGTGGAAATGATTCCAATTCAACTCCATTCAATATGATATTGGCTGTGGGTTTGCTGTGGATGGTCTCTATCAGTTTAAAAAATGTCCCTTCTATACCTATTTTCTTAAGTGTTCTGATCATGAAGGATGCTGGATATTATCAAAAGCTTTTTCTGCATTGATTGAGAGAATCATATGGTCTTTGTTTTTTAATTTGTTTATGTGCTGGATTACATTTATAGATTTACGTATATTGAACCAGCCTTGAGACCCTGGGACAAAACCGACTTGGTCGTGATGTATAATTTGTTTGATGTGTTGCTGGATTATGTTTGTTAGGATCTTGTTGAATATTTTTGCATCTGTATTCATTAGTGATATCGATCTATAATTTTCTTTTCTTGTTGGGTCTTTTCCTGGTTTGGGGATCAGGGTGATGTTTGCTTCATTGAACCTGTTGGGTAGTCTTCCTTGTTTTTGGAACAGGTTGAGTAATATAGGTACTAATTACTCTTTAAAGGTTTGGTAGAATTCTGATGTGAAACCATCTGGTCAAGGGCTTTTCTTTTTAGGGAGGTTTTGTATGGTTGATGCTACTTCTGAACTTGATATGGGCCTGTTCAAAATTTCCACTTGATTCTCCCTAAGTCTTGGAAGGTGACGTGCTTCCAAGTATCGGTCAATTTCCTTCAGATTTTTATATTTCTGAAAATAAAGTTTCTTATAATATTCATTAAGCATTTTTTGGATTTCTGAGGAGTCTGTTGTTATTTCATCTTTGTTGTTTCTGATTGATGAGATTAGAGATTTTACTCTTTTTTAACTGATAAGGTTGGCCAAAGGTTTATCTATTTTATTGAACTTTTCGAAAAACCAGCTTTTTGATTTATTGATCTGTTGTATTATTCTTTTGTTTTCAATTTCATTTAATTCTGCTCTAATTTTGGTTATTTCTTTTCTTCTACTGGGTTTGGGGTTGGAATATTCTTCCTTTTCCAGTTGCTTGAGATGTCCCATTAAGTTGTTAACTTCCTCTCTTTCCGTTCTCTTGAGGAAGGCTTGCAGTGCTATAAATTTCCCTCTTAGAACTGCCTTTGTGGTGTCCTAGAGGTTCTGATAGTTCATGTCTTCATTGTTGTTTTGTTCCAAAAAATTGGTGATTTCTTTCTTAATCTCATCTCTGACCCAGCTATCATTCAGCATAAACTTATTTAACTTCCATGTTTTTGTATGAGTATGCAGATTCCTGTTGTTACTCAGCTCAAGTTTTATTCCGTGGTGGTCAAAGAAGATGCATGGAATAATTTCTATTCCTTTAAATTTACTGAGGTTAGACTTGTGATCTAAGATGTGATCGATTTTGGAGTAAGTTCCATGGGCTGATGAGAGGTATGTGTATTCAGTTTTGTTGGGATGAAATGTTCTGTAGATGTCTGCTAAATCCAAATGTTGGATGGTCAGGTTTAAATCTAAGGTTTCTTTGCTCAGTTCTTGTTGGAGGATCGATCCAACATTGCCAAAGGAGTGTTGAAATCTCTCACTATTATGGAGCTGGAGGAAATCCAGTTGCTCATGTCTATTAGAGTTTCTCTTATAAGTTGAGGTCATTCTGGTTGGTTGCATAGATATTAATAATTGAGATCTCATCATATTGAGTATTACCCTTAACAAATATGAAGTGCCCATTCTTATCCTTCCTTACTTTTGTTGGTTTAAAGCCTATTGTATCCGCAAATAAAATTGCAACACCTGCTTTTTTCTGATTACCATTTGCCTGAAGTATGGATGACCATCCTTTCTACTCTGAGTCTGTATTTGTCTTTTAAGTTAAGATGTGACTCTTGTATGCAACAAATATCTGGCCTGAGTTTTTGTATCCAGTCAGCTAACCTATGCCTCTTTAGAGGACGGTTTAAGCCGTTCACATTAATTGAGAACATTGATAAGTCTGGTGAAGTTTTGGGTATCAAGTTTTTCAAAAGTCCAGTAGGCATTTTTAATCCTTTTGCCAGTGTGGAAATTGGAGTTTGATCCGAAGTTTCTGAGTGGGTTTACTTTTTTGGTATAAGATTGGGTCGGTCATTATGGAGGATAGATCTGAGAATATCCTGAAGAGCTGGTTTGGTTATGGCAAATTTCTTCAACATATGAATGTAATTAAACTATTTAATTTCTCCATCATAAATGAAACTCAGTTTAGCTGGATACAAGATCCGGGGTTGAAAGTTATTTTCCTTTAGGAGATTAAAGGTTGTTGACCACCCTCTATTGGCTTGAAAAGTTTCAGCAGAGAGATCTGCAGTCATTTAAATATTCTTCCCTTTGAAAGTAATGGTTTTCTTTCTCCTGGAAGCTTTGAGGATTTTCTCCTTCATATTAACTTTAGTGAAGTTAATTATGATATGCCTGGGAGATGTCTTATTGGGGTTGAGTCATGCTGTGGTTCTGAAGCTGTCTGCTATCTGAATTTCAGAATGTCTAGGCATGTCTGGAAAATTCTCTTTCATAATTTCATGCAGAAGGGCCTCTATGCCCAGTGGGGCCACTTCATCTGTTTCAGGAACTCCAATGATTTGGATATTGCTCTTCTTTGAATTATCACAGAGTTCTCTGAGAGAATGATCCATTTTTGCCCTCCATTTCTCTTCCTCTTTGAGAGTTTGGGAGCCTTCAAAGGCTTTATCTTCAATGTCAGAAATCCTTTCTTTTGCTTGCTCCATTCTGTTGCTGAGGGATTCTACTGTATTTTTCACATCTTTGAGGGCTGTAAATTCATGCTTCAGTGTGTCTAAGTCTTTGGTGGTTTTGTCTTTAAATTCGTTAAATTCTTGAGACAACTTTTGAATTTCTCCTCTAATTCCTAATTCCACTTTATTAATCTTGTCTGTAATCCAAATTCTGAATTCGATTTCTGACATCTCAGCCAGTTGTTTGTGAATGGGATCTTCAATTACATCTGCCATATCTTTCCTTGGGGGGGGTTGATCTATTCTGGTTATTCATGTTACCAGAGTTTTTCCACTGATTCTGCCCCATGGTTGTTTTACTCCCTTCATTTTTTTTCCCAGGGGGCTTTGTCAAGGGCCTGTACAGTGTTGTGTCCTGAGAAATTGGGGCCCTGTCTGGTGTGGTGGAACTAAGTAGTTCTTTCTTGTTTTCAGCTGGTTTCTGTTCCACCCTAGTGAAACAGATACTCTGCATGGAAATTTCAGCTGTGGAGAAATATCAGCAATTAAGTCACCCTGCCCCCCACTGGCAAACAATTGGAAAAGGAAAATCAAACCTTCCTACCACTGTGCACCAGGGCACCACCTGATTTTTCCTCAGGCGATTGGTTCAGTACAAAAAGTCCAAATCAATTGTCTCAGTGTGCACCTGTCTCAGAGTTTAAGAGGTCTCTGGGAACTGGATCACAGGGGTCTGGTGACTACTCTGGTGTGGCTTGCTCCAGTGCTGTGTGGAGTCAGGAGGAGCCACCCAGCAAATAGTTCAGTCTGGGAAAGTTGCTGCCTCCTTCCCCACCTTGCACCACTGTCACACCCAGTCACTGATAGCCCTGCAGTTGGCTGATCCAGTTGCCTGTAGTGAATCAGTACTCCAGGAGTTTGCACCTGAATCACAAGGAAATCTGCCAGGCCGCTGTGCTCTGCCTCTCTCTAGCAGGAGGAGGTGAGGCCTGACAACCTTGGGTGCTTGATGAAGGTTGGGGGTTTTTCACTCAGGTCCAGTCTCGCCCCTGATTAATGTTACTGACAGAACAGAACAGAACAACTCTGCGGTTCCCCTGCAGAAGAGAAGCTGAATTGATTTCCAGATCAGCTTGTCTTTGCTCTTGTGTTGTCTATAGGCTGACAATCCCCTGTGGGCCAGGTGCATCTTAGGTTCAGGAAAGCGGACCTCTGGGTCAGCCCCACCCTGGGAGTTTCCCCGGTTTTCAAGTTGGAGTTGCCTCATGCAAATCCTATACTCAGAGTCTCTGGTTGCCCAGGGAGACAGGGGGTGTGGCTTCAGAATATTCGGTAGTGAGCCCTATTGCTAGCAAAAGAGGTCTGCTGTTTTATGCCTCAGGCAAGCGCTGCTCCGGTGCAGCTCCCTTCCAGCCAACTGTCCTCTCTCTGCTCCTGTACCCCAGAGTCTGCACTGACCAGCTGTAGCCCGGCACTGTCTACTCCCCTCAAGCAATCACCCAAGAGTCTGGACTCCTGGGGGACAGGCCTCCAGACCTTGGACTGAGAGCAGAGGGGAGCACAAGGAGTGTTGGGAGCCTGGGGTTGTGGGCAGAGAACACACACAGTTTTACACAGCTTTATGGATGTCCGTATTGAAGTCAGGAGGACCCACCCAGCAAATAGATCAGTCTGGGAAGGTTGATGCCTCCTTCCCCACCTTGCACCTCATTTACACCCAGTCACTGATAGCCCCGCAGGGCTGTGACCCAGTTGCCTCTAGTGAAGAGATACTCCAGGGGTTTGAACCTGCCTGAATCACAAGGAAATCTACATCTGCTCAGCCAGGCTGCTGCACTCTGCCTCTATCCAGCAGGTGGAGGTGAGGCCTGACAACCTCGGGTGCTTGCTCGAGGCTGGGGGGTGTTCACTCATTTCCAGCCCCACCCCTGTTTGGTGTTACTGCTAGAACAGAACAGAACAACTTTGTGGGAATTTGTTCCTGTCCTGCTAAATTCCCCTGCAGAAGAGAAGCTATTTTGAGTTCCCAGAGCCTGCGCCTCAGGCCCTGTCTTTGCTCTTGCAGGTTTGTATTTGGTTAGCTGTCAGTTCTAGCCTCCTGCCTTCCTTTGTCTATAGGCTGACGATCCCCTGAGGGCCAGGTGCATCTTAGGCTCATTAAATCAGTCCTCTGGTTCAGCCCCGCCATGGAAATTTCCCAGCTCTGTTTGTCCATTTTCTAGTCCTGCCCTCCACCCAGGCCAGTACCACCTCAGGCAAACCCTTTACTCACGGTGTTTGCATTTCTGCCCCAGATCTGTTCCATGGTGGTTGCCACTGAGAGGATGCCTGGCCTCCTCTGGTTGCCCAGTGAGACAGGGAGTGTGACTTCAGAATATCCGGAAGTGAGCCCTATTGTTGCCAAAAACAGCTGCTGCTCTGCGCCTCGGGGCACCACCGTTCTGGTGTGGTAACATCTCAGCCAACCATCATGTCCTCACTCCCATGCCACAGAGTCACCCCTGACCAGATGCAGTCTAGGCCCTGTCCACACCCCTTGAGAAATCACCCATGAATCTGGACTCCTGGGGGACAGGCCTCCAGATCTCAGAGTGAGAGTGGAGGGGAGTTCTAGGAGCTCAGAATTGCAGGTAGGGAATATATACAGTTTTATACATTTTTATGCCTGGCAGGAGGACTTTGTGGCACCCTAGTAGTGAAGATAGGTCCAGTTTTTAGAGGGTCTCTCACATGGAGTGTAGTGGGAGGAACTTTGCACTCTGCTCATTTGTTTGTGGGGCACACCGAGCTGTTCTCATGGGGATGAGGACTCCCGTCCACTTGATGATGGATTTTGTACCTTTTGTTTGTATCCTTGTGGTTGCAGCTCGCCTCAGCAGGGTTGACATGTGTTCTTCAACCTTCTCTTTAATTACACCAGGTTACTTGCTGAATTTTTGTCCTTTAACTCTCCTACTGGACGGGAGCCTCTATGGAAAGCTGGCTTCAGTCAGCCATCTTGTCTCCTCGCTTCATTAACTGCTATTTTATCTAACCCTTTTCCCACATTTTAGATTTGCCAGGACTTTATAGATCCCTAGTTTTTCTGTCACTATATATATCTTTGTTGTAAGCTATGAATAGAGAAAAAAATAATAAATAATCCAATATTTTCAGTTTATGTCATTGTCTTCATTTCCTAATAAAGAGGTTTTCTTTTCTACATGATTAATTTTTCCTCATGATCCTTTGAAACTCAGTTATTCTAAAAGTTGTTTTGGATCTGTTCACTTAAGAGACTACATTAATCATCTTAACAATGTTTTTTTAGAAGTATCTGAAGCAATATGTGTGCTTGTGTGTTTCAGTGCATGTGTACGTATTTCTCTTATCAATTTATACCTTAAATATAAATCAATTAAATTCATATACTCAAATTCACATAGGAACATGGGCTTTCAGACACACTGGAGAGTTCAAGGAATAAATATTCTTCATTGGTACATGGGTACTCACTGATTCTGCCTTTTTACCCTGAATGAGATAGTCTCATGATACTGAGAACCTAAAATACAAAACTCTGAGAACAAGAAATAGGAAAACCTGATTTTTATAAATACTCCCTTAAATATAAGTGCATTATTTAATTATTCCTGAGCAGTGATATAAGTCACACATAGAAGCAAAAACTCAGATTTCTTGCACTTGGAAAGGCCATGCAGTACTTGGGCCAGTGTCTGCCCCACTATTGTCTGACTCAAATGGTCAAAGTAATAATGCTTCTTCTTCTCCTACTCTGGTGGGTATCTTACTTCTACTAAATTGAAATATCTTTGGATAAGTGAACTAGGATCTTCAGTGCATGCGTGTGTGTGTGTGTGTGTGTGTGTGTGTGTGTAAGAGAGAGAGGGAGATAAAAGGAGATAGCTCATCCTCCAAATTATGTAGCACACCTGAAACAATGCAAGATCTCATAAAATGGACTATAAGTTACTAAAAATCATGGTTCTCATACGTGTCATCTTGTAACCTCCATATCATATTCATAGTAATCATACTACTTAGTGTTCAATAAGTAAATTGAATGTATAAAGTGAAGTTTCAGCATGTCATTTATATATTAGTTTCCATGACTACTAAAAAGTTAGCACTAATTTATTGACTGAAGATAACAAAATTAAAACATGCTACCAGAGAAAATCGCCTTTAACAAAGGAAGATATGAAAGAAGGAAGAAAGAGAGGGAGGACCACAAAACAACCAGAAATCAAATAACAACATGCAGAAGACAACACTTAACCTATAAAAAATGGCATTGAATGTGAATGGATGAAACTCTTCAATGAAAGTATACAGAGTGGCTGAATGGAGGAAAAAATAACTGTATGTTGTCAGCAAGAAAACTACTTCACTTATAAAGATACATACGACTGAAAATAAAAGTAGGGAAAAAAGATATTCTATACAAATGGAAAAATAAAAAGAGTGGAAGTGGCTAGAAGTCTACCAGATAAAATACATTCAAGACAAAAAGCTTTAAAAAGAGACAAAGGAAAGTTATTATGTAATGATAAAGGGGTCAATTCAGAAAGAAGATGTAACAATTCTAAATATGTAAGAACCTAATACTTGGGCACACAGATATATAAAGTAAATATTATCAGAGCTAAAGAGAGAGGTAGACCACAGTGTAATAACTGTTAAAGGCCTCAAAATTACACTTTCAGCCTTAGACAGATCATCCAGACAGAATGAACAAGGAAACATTTAACTTAATCTATACTATAAATGGAGTAGATCACCTAATAGATATTTACAAAATATATTATCAAGAACCTGCAGGAAAACATGTTCTACTCAATTCATGAATCATTTTCAAGGGTAAACCATATTGTGGCCCACAAATCAAGTCTTTAAAATTTAAAAAAATTGACATAATACCAAGTTTTTTTCTCTGACCATAATAGAAGAAAACTAGAAATCAATATCAAGAAGAGCATTGGAAACTACATATATACATGGAAATTAAACAACATGCTCCTGAATGACCAGCAGGCCAATGAAGAGATTAGGAAGGAAATTTTAAACATTTTAGAAAAAATAAAAATGAAAACACAGCATATCAAATTCATGGCATAAAGCAAAACAGTAATAACTGGAAAGTTTACAGCAATAAATGCTTACATCAAAAACATAAAATGTGGAATGTAAATGTCTTAGCAAAGTAACTAAGAAAATGCCAGGAGGGCTATGTCAACTAATGTGATGAAAATGTGTAAAATGGTCTATGAACCAAGCGTATGGTGCCCCATGATCATATTGATGTACACAGCTATGATTTAATAAAAAAAAAAAGAAAAAAGAAAAAAAAACATAGAACAGAATCTTGGAGGCGGAGCATGATGGCAGACAGGACGGACATGTAGCCCCCCTCTCCCAAGCCATCAGGTGAGAGGAAAGGGGGTCTGGACCCTCCTCATGTGTCAATTATTGGTGTGGACGGACAGCTGGAGATGCTCAGCCAATTTGGCGGATTACTATATATGAGGGGTAATTTAAAATCACAGACTCTGTTGTAGAGATTCTTCCCTGCTTGGCCGTGCTGGCCACAGAGGACAGCAGCTTGCAAATGCTGACAAAACCCAATTGACGAATATTTATTCCTGAACTGAGGGAGGCATCTGAAAGGAGAGCCACTCAAAACCACGGGGAGCTGGGCAACCTGATGGAAAATTGAAGGGAAGCAATCCTGCCTGGGAAACAGACATTTTGAACTACCCAAAAGGGTGGGCACCATCCCTCAGTCCAGGAGTGATTGAATAGCATTCCTGGTAGAGAATGTTGGAGGGGGCTGGCGGTTCAGGCTGTGCCGCAAACTGGCAGGTCCCCATCCAAAAGGGAAACTCTGAACCATAAAATGCAGAATAAGGTCCCCGACCGCTCTAGCCGCTGGAACCGGTGAAAGCCGCGGAATGCGCCAGTAACCACTCGAACCCAAAAGCACCCTCCCCCACAGCCGATTGCAGTCACCAGTTTGCAGGAGAACCTGGGAGCAGAGTGGAAAGATTTGAGAAGCATGGACTCCTGCACTGAGTGGGAAGGTCGGTTGCGAGTGCCCTCTGGAGCAGAACAGCCGAGGTTACACAATACTTAGGTGACAAGCTTTTACAGAAACTCCAAAATGGTGATCGGCCATGGAAGGTGGTTACCATGGTAACAGTATAAACTGTGAATCAGGTATAAGCCTGGAAACCACTCACAGTGACACTGGGTGTCCAGAAAGTATATTGCAGTGTGAATATATTTCTACGAAAGTTGATCCCTTCATCATACATATAGATGTACATTTCTACATACAAGAATAGTATTTTTCTGGTTGGAGCCTTTTTTTTTTTCTTTTCTCTTCTTCTCTTTTTTTTTTTTTTTTTTTTTTGTTCTGTATTTTCCTCACCGTTTTCTTGGAGGAGCTTTTGTTAATTTTTTATTATTACTTTTTATATAGATATATTTTTTATTTCTATTTTTTCTTTTTTTTATTAAATCATAGCTGTGTACATTGATATGATCATGGGGCATCATTCACTAGCTTCACAGACCGTTTACCAATTTTCACATATACCCTTGTAAGATGCACCGCTGGTGTAATCCCACCAATCCCCTTCCCTCTACCCACCTCTATTTTTTCTATCTTTAATTTATTCTTTCTTGTCTTTTAACCTTTCTACAAACACCACTTTTTTTCTTTTTCTTTTTTTTCAATTACTTTACAATTATCACTATTTTTATTGCAGATGTTTTTATTTTGCTGTTGTCATGGGTGTTGTCTGTATGTCTATGTGTCTCCGTCTGTTTCTATATCTATGGGCTTGTGTGTCTGGTAGGCTTTGTATCTGTTTATTTGCTCATTTGCTCTCAATGAGCTTGGTGTTACGACCTGCAACTCTGAAATCCCAGCACTCCCCTCCATTCTCACTCTGAGGTCTGGAGGCATGCCCCCCAGGAGACAAGATTCTTGGGTGATTTCTTGAGAGGTGTAGACAGGACCTGGACTGCACCTGGACAGTGCTGATTCTGTAGCACAGGAGTGAGGAGATGATGGTCGGCTAAGAGGGAATCATGCCGGAGTGGCGGTGCCCCGAGGTGCAGACCAGCAGCTGTCTTTAGCAATAACAAGGCCCACTCCCAGATATCCTGTAGCCACTCCTCCTGTCTCCCTGGGCAACCAGATGAGGCCAGGCATCTTCTCAGATGGCAACCACCATGGAACAGACCTGGGACTGAAACACAGGTCCCATGAGTAAAGGGTTTGAGTGAGGCGGTACTGGCCTTGGTGGAACGCGGGGACTAGAAAACGCACACGCAGAGCCAGGAAACTCCCAGGGTGGGGTTGATCCAGAGGACCACTTTACTGAGCCTAAGACGCACCCATCCCTCAGGAGATCATCAGGCTATAGACAAAGGAGGCCAACAGTCTACAGCTGACAACTAATTGTGCTGCAAAGACAAACATGCAGGAATAAAGACAGGGCCTGAGGTATAGGTTCTGGGAATTCAAATCAGCCTCTCCTCTGCAGAGGATTTAGCAGGGTCAGAAACAAACTCCCACAGGGTTGTTCCGTTCAGCCAGTAACATAAAGTAAGGGTGGGTCTGTAACTGAGTAAACACCACCAGCCTCCATCAAGTGCTCGAGGTAGACAGGCCTCACCACCCCCTACTGGATAGAGGCAGAGAGCAGTGGCCTGGACGAGCAGATACAGACTTCCCTGTGATTTAGGCAGGTGCAAACCTCTGCAGTATCTGTTCACTGCAGACAACTGACTGGGTCACAGCCCTGCGGGGCTAGCAACGACTGGGTGTGACAGAGCTGCAAGGTGAGGAAGGAGGCATTAACCTTCTCAAACTGATCTATTTTCTGGGTAGCTCCTTCTGACTCCACGCACCACTGAAGCAAGCCATATCAGAGTAGTCAACCAGACCCGTGTAATCCAGTTCGCAGAGACCTCTTAAACTCTCCCACCCGAGAGAGGTGCTGACTGAGACAATTGATTTGGACCTTTAGAACTGAGCCAATCGCCTGAGGACTATTCAGGTGGTGCCCTGGGTGTATAGTTGTGGGAAGTTTTGATTTTCCTTTTCCAATTGTTGCCTGTGGGGGGTGGGGTGACTTAATTGCTGGCATTTCTCCACAGCTGAGATTTCAACCCAGAGTAACTGTTTCCCTACGGTCAAACAGAAACCAGCTGAAAACAAGACAGAACCACTTAGCCCAACCACGCCAAAAAGGGCCCCAGTTTCTCAGGCCAGAGCACAGTAAGGGTCCTTGACAAAGCTCCAGGAAAAAAATCAAAGGGAGTAAAACAATCATAGGGTGGAATCAGCTGAAAAACTCTTGTAACATGAATAACCAGAATAGATATGGAAAGGAAAAGGAAAGGAAATATATGGCAAATGTAATTGAAGATCCCATTCACAAACAACTAGCTGAGATGTCAGAAATCAAATTCAGAATTTGGATTGTAAACAAGATTAATAAAATGGAATTGGGAATTCGAGGAGAAATTCAAAAGTTGTCTCAAGAATTTAAAGACAAAACCACCAAAGACTTAGACACACTGAAGCAAGAATTTGCAGCCCTCAAAGATCTGAAAAATACAGTAGAATCCCTCAGTAACAGAGTGGAGCAAGCAGAAGAAAGGATTTCTGACATTGAAGACAAAGCCTTTGAATGCTCCCAAACTCTCAAAGAGGAAGAGAAATAGAGAGAAAAAAACGGATCATTATCTCAGAGAGCTCTGGGATAGTCCGAAGAAGTCTAATATCTGACTCATTGGAATCCCTGACACCAATGAAGTAGACTCGCTGGCACACAGGCCCATCTCCATGAAATTATGAAAGAGAATTTTCCAGACATGACAAGAGATTCTGAAATTCAGATAGCAGACAGCTTTAGAACCCCAGCATGACTCAACCCCAATAAGACATCCCCCAGGCATATCATAATTAACTTCACTAAAGTAATATGAATGATAAGATTCTCAAAGCAGCCAGACGTAAGAAAGCCATTACCTACAAAGGGAAGAATATTAGAATGAGTGCAGGTCTCTCTGCCGAAACCTTTCAAGCCAGAAGAGGGTGGTCATCAACTTTTAATCTCCTAAAGCAAAATAAATTTCAACCCCAGATCCTCTATCCAGCTAAAAAGAGTTTCATTTATGATGGAGAAATTAAATACTTTAATGACATTCATATGTTGAAGAAATTTGCCATAACAAACCAGCTCTTCAGGATATCCTCAGACCTATCCTCCATAATGAACAACCCAATCCTATACCACAAAAGTAAACTCACTCAGAAATTTTTGATCAAACTCAAACTACCACACTGGCGAAAGGACTAAAAATGTCCACTGGACATTTGAAAACACAATACCCCAAATTTTACCAGACTTATCAATATTCTCCATTTAATGTGAATGGCTTAAACTGTCCTCTAAAGAGACATAGGTTAGCTGACTGGATACAAAAACTCAGGTCAGATATTTGTTGCATACAAGAATCACATCTTAACTTAAAAGACAAATACAGACTCAGGGTGAAAGGATGGTCATCCATATTTCAGGCAAATTGTAATCAGAAAAAAGCAGGTGTTGCAATTTTATTTGCAGATACAATAGGCTTTAAACCAACAAAACTAATGAAGGATAAGAATGGTCACTTCATATTTGTTAAGGGTAATACTCAATATGATGAGATTTCAATTATTAATATCTATGTACCCAACCAGAATGCACCTCAATTTATAAGGTAAACTGTAATAGACATGAGCCACTTGATTTCCTCCAGCTCCACAATAGTTGGAGATTTCAACACTCCCTTGGCATTTTTGGATTGATCCTCCCTGTAGTCCCAGCTACTTGGTAGGCTAAGGCAAGAGAATCACTTCAGCCCGGGACTTGGAGGTTGCTGTGACCTGTGTGATGCCATGGCACTCTACCAAGGGAGATAAAGTGAGACTCTGTCTCTACAAAAAAAAAAAAAAAAAGAAGCTGATTAAAGAAATTTTAGATTTAAACCCAACCATCCAACATTTGGATTTAGCAGACATCTACAGAACATTTCATCCCAACAAAAGTGAGTACACATACTTCTCATCAGCCCACGGAACTTACTCCAAAGTTGATCACATCTTAGGACAAAGTCTATACTCAGTAAATTTAAAGGAATAGAAATTATTCCTTGCATCTTCTTGGACCACCATAGAATAAAAGTTGAGCTGAGTAACAACAGGAATCTGCATACTCATACAAAAACATGGGAGCTAAATTACCTTATGCTGAATGATAGCTGGGTCAGAGATGAAATCAAAAAGGAAATTGGCAAATTTTTGGAACAAAACGACAATAAAGAAAAAATTATCAGAACGTCTGGGACACCACAAAGGCAGTTCTAAGAGGGAAATTTATAGCACTGCAAGCCTTCCTCAAGAGAACGGAAAGAGAGGAAGAGTTGTTAATGTCCCATTAACAACTTAATGGGACATCTCAAGCAACTGGAAAAGGAAGAACATCCCAACCCCAAACCCAGTAGAAGAAAAGACATAACCAAAATTAGATCCGAATTAAATGAAATGGAAAACAAAAGAATTATACAACAGATCAATAAATGAAAAAGTTGGTTTTTTGAAAAAAATCAATAAAATAGATAAACCTTTGGCCAATCTAATCAGTTAAAAGAGAGTAAAATCACTAATCTCATCAATCAGAAATGACAAAGATGAAATAACAACAGACTCCTCAGAAATTCAAAAAATCCTTAATGAATATCACAAGAAACTTTATTCTCAGAAATATGAAAATCTGAAGGAAATTGACCAATACTTGGAAGCACATCACCTTCCAACACTTAGTCAGATTCAAGTGGAAATGTTGAACAGGCCCATAACAAGTTCTGAAATAGCATCAACCATACAAAAACTCCGTAAAAAGAAAAGCCCAGGACCAGATGGCTTCACGTCAGAATTCTACCAAACCTTTAAAGAGGAATTAGTACCTATATTACTCAACCTGTTCCAAAAGGTAGAAAAAGAAGGAAGATACCCAACACGTTCTATGAAGCAAACATCACCGTGATCCCCAAACCAGAAAAAGACCCAACAAGAAAAGAAAACTATAGACCGATATCACTAATGAATATAGATGCAAAAATATTCAACAAGATCCTAACAAACAGAATCCAGCAACACATCAAACAAATTATACATCATGACCAAGTTGGCTTTATCCCAGAGTATCAAGGCTGGTTCAATATACGTAAATCTATAAATGTAATCCAACACATAAACAAATTAAAAAACAAAGAGCATATTATTCTCTCAATTGATACAGAAAAAGCTTTTGATAACATCCAACATCCCTTCATGATCAGAACACTTAAGAAAATTGGTATAGAAGGGACATTTCTTAAACTGATAGAGGCCATCTATAGCAAACTGACAGCCAATATCATATTGAATGGAGTTAAATTGGGATCATTTCCTCTTAGGTCAGAAACTTGACAAGGCTGCCCATTGTCTCCATTGCTTTTTAACATTGTAATGGAAGTTTTAGCCACCGCAGTCAGGGAAGAAAAGGCAATCAAGGGTATTCACATAGGGTCAGAAAAGATCAAACTTTCCCTCTTCGCAGATGATCTGATTGTATATCTGGAAAACACTAGGGACTCTACTACCAAACTCTTAGAAGTGATCAAGGAATACAGCAGCTTCCCAGGTTACAAAATCAACATTCATAAATCGGTAGCCTTTATATATACCAACAATAGTCAAGTTGAAAAAAAAGTTAAGGACTCTATGCCATTCACAGTAGTGCCCAAGAAGATGAAATATTTGGGAGTTTATCTAACAAAGGACATGAAAATCTATATAAAGAGAACTATGAAACTCTAAGAAAAGAGATAGCTGAGAATGTTAATAAATGGAAAAACATACCATGCTCATGGCTGGGAAGAATCAACATTGTTAAAATGTCCATAGTACCCAAAGCAATATATAATTTCAATGCAATCCCCATTAAAGCTCCACTGTCATACTTTAAAGATCTTGAAAAAACAATACTTGGTTTTATATGGAATCAGAAAAAAGCCTCGAATAGCCAAGACATTACTCAAAAATAAAAACAACAGGATTAATCACGCTACCAGACCTCAGACTATACTACAAATCGATAGTGATCAAAACAGCATGGTACTGGCACAAAAACAGAGAAGTAGATGTTTGGAACAGAATAGAGAATTAAAAGATGAATCCAGCTACTTACGGTTATTTAATCTTTGACAAGCCAATTAAAAACATTCAGTGGGGAAAACACTCCCTATTTAATAAATGGTGCTGGGTGAACTGCCTAGAAACCTATAGAAGACTGAAACTGGACCCACACCTTTCACCATTAACCAAGATAGACTCTCATTGGATTAAAGATTTAAACTTAAGACATGAAACTATAAAAATACTAGAGGAGAGTGTAGGGAAAACCCTTGAAGAAATTGGTTTGGGTGAGTATTTTATGAGGAGGATTCCTTGGGCAATTGAAGCAGCTTCAAAAATACACTACTTGGACTTGATCAAACTAAAAAGCTTCTGCATGGTCAAGAACACAGTAAGTAAAGCAAGCAAACAGCCCTCAGAATGGGAGAAGATATTTGCAGGCTATGTCTCCGACAAGGGTTTAATAACCAGAATCCACAGAAAACTCAAACGCATTAGCAAGAAAAGAACAAGGGATCCCATCGCAGGCTTGGCAAGGGACTTGAAGAGAAACTTCTCTGAAGAAGACAGGCGCGCATCCTTCAGACAAATGAAAAAATGCTCATCATCTTTAATCATCAGAGGAATGCAAATCAAAACTACTTTGAGATATCATCTAACTCCAGTGAGACTAGCCTATATCACAAAATCCCAAGACCAGAGATGTTGGCACGAATGTGGAGAAAAGGGAACATTTTTGCACTGCGAGTGGGAATGCAAATTAATACATTCCTTTTGGAAAGATATATGGAGAACACTTAGAGATCTAAAGATAGATCTGAAATTCAATCCTGTAATTCCTCTGCTGGGCATATACACAGAAGACCAAAAATCACATCATAACAAAGATATTTGTACCACAATGTTTATTGCAGTCCTATTCATAATTGCTACGTCATGGTAAAAGCCTAAGTGCCCATCGATCCATGAATGGATTAATAAATTGTGGTATATGTACACCATGGAATACTATGTAGCCTTAAAGAAAGATGGAGACTTTACCTCTTTCATGTTTACATGGATGGAGCTGGAACATATTATTCTTAGTAAAGTGTTTCAAGAATGGAAGAAAAAGTACCCAATGTACTCACCCCTACTATGAAACTAATTTAGGACCTTCACATGAAAGCTATAACCCAGTTACAACCTAAGAATAGGGGGAACGGGGAAAGGGAGGGGAGGGAGGGGAGAGGTAGGCAGAGGGAGGGGGATCGGTGAGATTACACCTGCGGTGCATCTTACAAGGGTATATGTGAAACTTAGTAAATGTGGAATGTAAATGTCTTAGCAAAGTAACTAAGAAAATGCAGGATGGCTATGTCAACTAGTGTGATGAAAATGTGTCAAACAGTCTATGAATCAAGCCCCATGATCATATCAATGTACATAGCTATGATTTAATAATAAAATAAAATAAATACAAGTAAAAAAAAAGGGAACTATGAAACTGTAAGAAAAGAAATAGCTGAAAATGTTAACAAATTTAAAAACATACCATGCTCATGGCTGGGAAGAATCAACATCGTTAAAATGTCCATACTACCCAAAGCAATATATAATTTTAACGCAATCCCTATTAAAGCTCCACTGTCATACTTTAAAGATCTTGAAAAAACAATACTTTGTTTTATATGGAATAAGAAAAAACCTAGAATAGCCAAGACATTACTCAGAAATAAAAACAAAGCAGGAGGAATCACGCTAGTAGACCTCAGACTATACTACAAATCAATAGTGATCAAAACAGCATGGTACTGGCAAAAAACAGAGAAGTAGATGTTTGGAACAGAATAGAGAACCAAGAGATGAATCCAGCTACTTACGGTTATTTAATCTTTGACGAGCCAATTAAAAACATTCAGTGGGGAAAAGATTCCCTATTTAACAAAAGGTGCTGGGTGAATTGGCTGGCATCCTGCAGAAGACTGAAACTGGACCCACACCTTTCACCATTAGCTAAGATAGACTCTCACTGGATTAAAGATTTAAACTTAAGACATGAAACTATAAAAATACTAGAAGAGAGTGTAGGGAAAACCCTTGAAGAAATTTATGAGGAGGAGGCCCCAGGCAATTGAAGCAGCTTCAAAAATACACTACTGGGACCTGATCAAAGTAAAAAGCTTCTGCACAGCCAAGAACACAGTAAGTAAAGCAAACAAACAGCCCTCAGAATGGGAAAAGGTATTTGCAGGCTATGTCTCTGACAAAGGTTTAATAACCAGAATCCACTGAGAACTCAAATGTATAAGCAAGAAAAGAACAAGTGATCCCATCGCAGGCTGGGCAAGGGACGTAAAAAGAAACTTCTCTGAAGAAGACAGGTGTATGGCCTACAGAAATATGAAAAAATGCTCATCATCTTTAATCATCAGAGAAATGCAAATCAAAACTACTTTGAGATATCATCTAACTCCAGTAAGATTAGCCTATATCACAAAATCCCAAGACCAGAGATGTTAGCGTGGATGCGGAGAAAAGGGAACACTTCTACACTGGTGGTGGGAATGCAAATTAATACATTCCTTTTGGAAAGATATATGGAGAACACTTAGCAATCTAAAAATAGATGTACCATTCAATCCTATAATTCCTCTACTAGGCATATACCCAGAAGACCAAAAATCACATCATAACAAAGATATTTGTACCAGAATGTTTATTGCAGCCCTATTCATAATTGCTAAATCATGGAAAAGCCCAAGTGCCCATTGATCCACAAATGGATTAATAAATTGTGGTATATATACACCATGGAATATTATGCAGCCTTAAAGAAAGGTGGAAACTTTACCTCTTTCATGTTTACGTGATGGAGCTGGAACATATTCTTCTAAGTAAAGTATCTCAGGAATGGAAGAGAAATTATCCTACGTACTCAGCCCTACTATGAAACTAATTTATGGCTTTCTCATGAAAGCTATAACCCAGTTACAACCTATGAATAAGGGGAAGGGGAAAGGGAGGGGAGGGAGGGAAGAGGTGGGCAGAAGGAGGGGGATTGGTGGGATTACACCTGCGGTGCATCTTACAAGGGTATATGTGAAACTTAATAAATGTGGAATGTAGATGTCTTAGCACAATAACTAGGAAAATGCCAGGAAGTCTACGTTAACCAGTGTGATGAAAATGTGTCAAATGGTCTATGAAACTAGTGTATCTTGCCCCATGATCACATTAATGTACACAGGTATGATTTAATAAAAATAAAATAAAAGAAAGATTCAATCTTAAAAAAAAAAAACATAGAACAGTTTCATATAAAACAATCCATCTTAAAGAACCAGAAAAACAAGAGAAAATCAAACCTAAAGTTAGTAGAGGAAAATAAATAATAAAGATCAGAGTAAATGGGCGATGCTTGTGGCTCAAAGGAGTAGGGCGCTGACCCCATATACCAGAGGTGGTGGGGTTAAACCGGGCCCCAGCCAAAAACTGCTAAAAAAAAAAAAAATCAGAGCATAAATAAATAAAATTGAAACACACACACAAAAAAAATCAATGAAGAAAAAATTGGTTTGTTAAAAAGATAAACAAAATGGATATACCTTTAGCCTGCCTAATTAATAAAAAAGATAGGACTCAAATAAATGAAATCAGAGATAAAAAAGAAACAATATGACTGATACTGCACAAATCCAAAAGATCATTAGAGATTACTATGAACATATATGCCAATAAGTTGGAAAATCTAGAAGAAATGGACAAATTCTAGACACATACAACTTACTAAGATTGGCGCTGGAAGAAATACAAAACCTGAATAAATAAATCACAAATAACGAGATAGAAGCAGTAATAAAAAGTCTCCCATCAATGAAAAGCTCAGGACAATAGCTCACTGCTTAATTCTGTCAAACATTCAAAGAACTAATACCAAACCTACTTAACCTATTACAAAAAGTTAGGGAGGGGATACTATTAAATTTATTCTATAAGGCTTATATCACACTGATACCAAAACCAGATAAAGATAAAACAAAAATTAAAACTATATGTTTGATGAACATAGATGCAAAAAATCATCAACAAAATACTTGCCAACCTAGTTCAACAATACATTCAATATATTATTCATAGTCATCGAGTGGGATTCATCCTAGGGATGCAAGGACTATTCAATATATGTGCCACACCATATAAACAGAAAATAGTATGAAAGATTTGATAAAATTCTCCATTTATCATAATAAACATTCTCAAAAAATCGGAAATAGAAGGGCATTACCTCAACATGATAAAAGTCATATATGACAGACCCATGAGAAATATAATGAATGAGGAAAAACTGAAAACTTTTCCTTTAAGATTTTCTTTTTTCTTTTTCGACAGAGTCTCACTTTGTCACCCTCGGTAGAGTACTGTAGTGTCATGGCTCACAGCAACCGCCAACTCTTGGGTTCAAGAAATTCTCTTGCTTCAGCCTCCCAAGTAGCTGGGACTATAGGCACCTGCCACAACACCCGGCTATTTTTGGAGGTGGGGTCTCACTCTGTCTCAGGCTGGTGTGGAACCTGAGAGCTTAGCCAATCCCACCCACCTCAGCCTCCCAGAGTGCTGGGATTACAAGTGTGAGTCACGCATCCAGTCTTCCTTTAAGATTTGGAACAAGGCAAGGATTTCCATTTTTACTACTACCTTTCCACATAGTACTGGAAGTTCTACCTAGACCAATCAGACAAGATAAACAAAGGGCACTCAAATTAGAAAAGGAGTCAAAGTGTTGTTTGCAGATGATAAGATCATATGTCTAGGGAAACCCCAAAACTCCACAAAAAGCTACTTAAACTGGCACAAACTTTCAGTTATTTTGTAGGATACAAAATCAACACGTGAAAACTATGGCATTTTTATATGCCAGTAGAAAACAATCTGAAAAATACAGTGACCCCATTTACAATGGCTACAAATAAAATAAAATAAAACAAATAAGAATAAATATAATCAAAGAAGTTAAAGATCTCTATAATAGAATCTATGAAATATTGATGAAAGAAACTGAACAGAACACAGAAAAGTGAAAACACATTCCATGCTCATGAACTCGAAGAATTAATATTGTTGAAATGTCCATAGTACTCAAAGCCATCTACAGATTCATTTCAAGCCCCATTAAAATACCAATGACATTCTTCAAAGAAATAGAAAAAATAAATAGTCCTAAAATATATATGGAGCCACAGAAGACCCAGAATAGCCAAAGCCATCCTTTTCAAAAAGAACAATACTAGAGCAACTGCAGTTGCTGATTTTAAATTAAATTATGAGCTCTAGTAGTCAAAACAGCATAGTAGTGGCATAAAAAACATACACAAAGACTAATGGAACAGAACAGAGAAAACAGAAATAAATTCATACATCTATAGTGAACTTATCTTTGACAAAGTTCCCAAGAATATACAATGGGGAAAGGACAGTTTCTTCAATAAATGATGCTGGGAAAACTTGATATCCATAAGCAGAAGAATTAAAACTAGACCCTTACCTCTTGCCATATATAAAAATAAAATTGAAGTAGATTAAAGATTTCAATTTAAGATCTGAAACTACGAAAGTACTAAAATAAAACATTGGGAAAATGCTTCAGGACATTGCTCTGGAAAAGGATTTCCTAAGTAATACTTCCAAAGCACAGGCAACAAAGCAAAACTGTACAAGTGGGACCACATTAAGCTAAAAAGCTTCTATACAGCAAAGGAAGCAATCAACCAAGTGAACAGATAACCCACAGAATGTGAGAAAATAATTTCAAACTACCCATCTGACAAGAGATTAATAATCCAAGAAAAAATAATGGACAAAGATCTGAACAGACGTTTCTCAAAAGATGGTATACAAAATAGTGATCAGGTACATGAAAAAGTGGTCAACATCATTAGTCATCAAAGAAATGCAAATAAAAACTACAATTAGATATCATCTCACCCCAGTTAAGACGGCTTTTATCAAAATAACAGGCAAATAGTAATTCTGGCAAGAATGTTGAGAAAGGGGAACTCTTGTGCATTGTTGGAGGGAATGTAAATTAGTGCAATCACCATAGAGCATAGTATGGAGGTTCCTCAAAAAATTAAAAATACAACTACCATATGATCCAACAATTCCACTGCTGGGTATATATCTAAAGAAAGGAAATTCAATATATTGAAAGGATATCTGGAAAGATTCTCATGTCTATTGCTGCCCTAGTCACAATAGCCAAGTTTTGGAATTGACCTAAATGCCTATAATGGATGAATGGATAAATAAATTGTGGTACACAATGGAACATTATATAGTCACAAAAAGGATAAAATCTTGCCATCTGCAACAATATGGAGGGAATTGGAGACCATTATGTTAAGCAAAGTAAGCTGAGCACAGAAAGACAAATCTAGCATGTTCTCTTTTATATGTAGGAGCTAAATATCAAAAACAATTGATCTCGTGCAAACAGAGTAGAATGATGGTTACCGATGTCTAGGAAGTGTTTGTAGGGCAAGGGGGATAAAATTTGGATGGTTAATGGGTTCAAAAATATAGTTATATAGTTAGAATGAATGAATAATATTTATAGCACAACAAAGTGACCATAGTCAACAAAAAGGCAGTTTATATTTTTAAATAACTAAAAGAGTAGAATTACAATGTTATTAATGCAAAGAAATGATAAATGCTTGAGATGATAGATATCCCAATTACCTTGACTTGATTAATTTAAGTTGTATTCCTGTATGAAAACCTCACACGTACCCTATAAAGATATACCAATAATAAGTAAAAATTTAAAAACAAGAAAATAATAGAGGCTACATCATTTTTCACTAGCAGTGATATCACTAAATAAATGAGAAATCAGTATTCTCAGAATTGCAGGAAACTTTTCAGTGGAACTTGAACTGTATATTATTATATTATGTTTTTGTTGAAATAATAAATGCAAGTTAACTGAACAAAATTCTCACACAAATGGTTGAATTTGCCTTTGTGGGACTTCAACCTAATATTTCTTTATAATTCTCTGACCAGAATGTTTAGGACAAAAAGTATTTAAAAAACAAAATATTAAAAGCATACCAATATTAATTTTTCCAATTAGTAATACTTCCTATATGGTATTGATAATGTCTTTTAAAGTCTAGAAAAATAAATAGCCGGGTGCTGTGGCGGGCACCTGTAGTCCCAGCTACTCGGGAGGCTGAGGCAAGAGAATCGCTTAAGCCCAGGAGTTGGAGGTTGCTGTGAGCTGTGTGAGGCCATGGCACTCTACCGAGGGCCATAAAGTGAGACTCTGTCTCTACAAAAAAAAAAAAAAAAAAAAAAATCTAAAAAATAAACAAGTTCATATAGGAGTTGGAGTCAACATATAATCTTCATATAGATGCTACTTTAGTTTAGCATTCTTGTCCTTTCTGCTAAAGCCACACTAAATCATTTGTACTCACAGATAAGCAGAAAAGAAACCACAAACCACCATGCTTATAGAAAATTAATGGTGAAACAGACTTATAGTTAAGTATGGCAAACTGGCCATGAGTTTATTTTTTTTCCTTCACAGACCTTTATAAAAACACCAAAAATAAGATAAATTAATCACATAAACTAAGGCACCATGAAAATAGAAGAAGAGACAATAGTAGACAAAAGGTTTCAATAGATTTTTAGAACATGAAAAGTGGAAAGGTACAGCCTGACTAAGCAGAATAAAGAAATTTTTAACTTAAGTACCTGCAGAGAATAAGAACAATGAGAACATGTCTCAGTATCCCTGCAGAATCTGAGGTTCAAGGCTTGGAGGCAGGTACTGCAGAAGGTAAGAAAGTGGTGTGGTATTAAAAACAAGATATTTTCGGGTTGTAAGATAACATACAGAGTGCTTGGCCTCACCAGGTCCTCTCTTCTGATCTATGCAGGTGGTGACTACCCCTCCTTTCTCCAAATAAGAAGGAAAATTTAGTTTCTGGAAAAAATTGAACTGGGGACACTCCCTACTGTAGGACTATGGTGTATGACAAAGATAAAGTACAAAGCTGAGAACAAGGAGATTAAGTAAAAGTCTCTTATTGAATAGTAACACCATCACTCCTTTTCCCTTCCTTGTTCCTAGACACAGCTAGATATATATCACTATTACTCTACTTGTAGATACTGAGGACACTAGAGAAAATTAAAAAAAAAAAACAAACTCTGACATATGGAGTGTCCCTATCACTAGGTCTGCTCCTGCATAGTCATTTTCAAGCACATTTATCAAACAACAACCTTCCTCTTATCATCTCATATGCATACAAAACTTATAATCAACTTTATAATGTATCACTCTTATATATCCAAAAATTTCCAAGCAATTTTCCAAATTGAGAGAAATTTTTTTTAAAAGAGTACTTTTAAGGACTGATTATGAGAACTCAAAACTTTATTTAGTATAGATCTTTTCTTGGGTACCATATGCTTTATCGAAGTGAGAAAGTAAATCTAGATAGATAATAATATCAATGAAGTAGGTAATCCAACACAGAACTATGAAAGGAAATTATAGGACAATTGTGCTCCAGCCCTAGAGAACAGAGAGCTGTCACTTTAGATTGAAACAGAAAAATACAAGGCTATTAGAAAGAAGTTTTTGGGGTGGGAAATGGAACTGGTGTAGTCTTTACAACTTTTTTCCAAGTATTCAAGTACTTCTAAAAAATAATTATAGGCATTGACAACTCTAGAAAGGCATTTAAGAGATAAAAAACAGGTGGGGGAAAGAAAGAGCAGAGAGAGGGAAGGAGGGAAGAGAGTGGGGTCTGGGTATTTGACACACCTTTTGGGGGCAAGGCACAATTGTAAGAGGGACTTTACCTAACAAACGCAATCAGTGTAACCTGGTTTCTTATACCCTCAATAAATTCCCAAAAATAAAAAGAGAGAGAGGGAGAGATAAAAAACAGAAAAATTGAAAAAAATAATGATGAAAAATTGTAAAGGAAATGAAATGGTGTCATGGTAGACCACTTAATCAACAGTGAAAACTATTTACATAGGCATGGGATTTTCAATAATAACAGGAGAAGTAAATGTGTATGAGAGAAAAGTTAGAGACATTAATTCCTTATATTCCTTTATAAAAAGTTAATAGACAATGTTTATATTGAAAAATAAAAAATGCAATATAAGCACATCATTTAAAAATATGAAGGTAAATAGAATAGCTGAAAGTTTCAAATGAGACTGGAGAATGGATAGATACGAATAAAGGCACTGTTTTCTTCAACATAAATTATATTTTTTACTATGTACATATATTATTTTGGTAATACTAATTTATAAAATAAAATTAATGAAGTGAAATAAACTACTAAAGGAGCAGAATGGAAATGTAACAATTTGAGTATGTCTAAAAGAAAGGTCTTATACTGGAAAATAAATCAGCCTGTTTTGCCTCAAAACAATGGATAGGAATAATACTACCACAATCATGCCTGATTGTGCATGATTCCCAGTATCCTCTACGGTTCATTTGAGACTGTTAACAATGATGTGAAGAACCATGCATATCCTCAAATAGATGCTTTCGAAGAAAAGTGACATTTTTCATCACTGATAATGTGCTACCCTTCATTTATGAAGTAGGAATACAATTCAATACAATGGTTGTTTTTCCATTGATATTGATTAATTTAGACTATTTTCCCAATCTTTGATCCAGTTTACTTGGGATCAACTACATGCATTTGCAAGATACCTAGATAAGGTTAGGGGAGTATTGTTGAGAGCAATGATACAGAGTTAAACCCACTAGTCTCACTTCAGAGAAATACATTCAGGCCTTCACAAAGCACTCAACTAAGAAAGCCAATGTTTATTCTCAAGTTATTGGATTTTCAAACTACCTCAATAACCTTTTGCATCTACATTATTTATGGATTTATTTTGTTAGAATCAACCAAGATTTTAAGAACTTATACTACACCTATATATTTTTTGCTTACTAATTATTCTGATAAAGCTACCATATCTCCCTACCTGAGTTAGAAAAACACTGCATTAAAAAGTCCCTTTAACTAAAACAATATTATATTTCTTATCCAATCTAATTCTGACACACAGAATATCACCTTACTCCCTAAATGATATTTGAAGAATCTCTAATACTCTGATTTATGGCTTTTAAGATATTTCTTACTTTCTTCTTCTATGATGGGAAAACAAGACTTAGATTTTTCATACGGTTATTACATTGGAATTAGCATCAGAAAATTAATGTATATAATAACTGTCCAAAAAGTGAAAAATGTGCCTGAAACATGGACAACTATGTTTATGAATCCCTTCAACCTCTTAGAGGCATCAGATAACAGGATAAATGTCATTATAATTTTGATCCAGGGTACTCTGTCATTTAAATTTAGGTGAAAAAAATGACTTTTTATTCAGCTGGAGCTGAGAGCATTATAATAAATAAAGGTTATTTACTTTATGTTTCCTTTAATTTATTCAGGGTTGAATATCTTTGCATTTCCTTAAGCATGACCAAGAAAATGTGCTTCTTCTCTGGGATAAGTTATAAAAAACATGACATTAAGAAGGGATTAGATAACCACATCTTAAAATCCATAACCAGCTTCTCAGTATAGGAAAGTATTTTCATCATTGGTAAAGGATTATATCTTTTGACCTTGTTTTCTCCCATCCTATACTTTATAAGCAGCATATATTCCATTCCCCTTATGTAACTGTTGCTAATAGAAAGAGAAAGGATTCACCCATCCTTTTCATCATCTTTAGCAAAATTATTGAGTCAAAGATGTTTCCTTCATGTGTCCTTCCTTTTCCTTCCCCACAATATACACTCAAGACTTTTTGAGGAATGTACTTGATAACAGCAGGGATAGAAGAGAGATTCTGCCTAGCTCCTTTTGCCTTGGCACTCAGGGTAACTTTTCTTTCTCCCTGACACTGAAAAAAACCTAGAATATCTCCTCCCCAAGGCATCTAATTCCTACAGGAGCTAATTACAAAAAGACTGTGAGTGCTAGATTCACCCCTTCTAGGTTAGGGCTAAAGGAACTTGTTCAATACCCAGTTCACTACTGATGTTTTAGAAATTTATAGGACTACATCTTTGATCTAAATTGATCGTGGGCTTGGATGATAATCCATTCCCCAATAATTCCATTCATGACTGTGTGTGTGTAAACACCCATACATGCATGGGTGCTTTGGTCTACTTCCTGAGCATCCTGAGAGTCTATTTATTCCCCAAAATTGCTTCAGGGTTTCTTTGTACTTTTAAAATCTGGCTTTGACAGGGGTGGAAATGAAAAGAGCTCTTATAGCATCCAACATAGTTTTGGGTCTGTCTGGAGGGTTCTTTCATCTTTGTTCTCTTACAGCATTCTGTGTTTCTCTTTCCTTTTGTTCCCCTGAACCATGTTTGTCCTGCTTCACACCCTGCCACCTCTACTATTCCACAGGTCACCATTTTAAAACCTACACTAGCATCTTTGGAGATTTGGACTTTTGCCAACCCAGAACCCCTGTACACACATTCAAAGCAAAGAAAAAGAATTCCATTCCAAGCTTGTGTTAAAATATTCTTTTTCTGCTTCTTTGAGTTTCAATTTAGAACTCAATACAATGGTTCTAGCTAATCTAGTAAGTTAGAATAAGCATTCAGTATTCACAGGGATATGACATAAGTGAATTCCTTTTGTTAATTCTTAAATTCAACTGTCTCAACTTCTTAATACATCTTTTCTTAATTTTTAGAATATCTAGTCAGAAAAATTCACAAGTATTTATTATGAAATTTTTCTCTTCATGTCATTCATAAATCCTTCTTAAGTTTGATTTATATGGTTGCTATAAATCTATAGTTTTCATCTATAGTTGCTATTGTTTACACTTTCTATCCTTTCTTATCAGACAGAGGCCAAAAAGCTGTGTATCTTGGATGATCTTTCCAGACTATTCTGTACGGCACACTTCCTCTTTCTGTCTGGTACTAATTATATCTCATTGTCTACCACACATGCAGACACCCACACACACACACCAAAAAATGTACAACTTTTTGTATATACCTTAACTTGTATTATTTCATCTTACTAATTTAACATTAAAGTAATCAAAAAAGACAAAGACTTTTCTTTCTGTTATTAATTCACTTGTGTCATATCCCTGTGAATACTGAATGCTTATTCTAACTTACTAGATTAGCTAAAAAGAAACCATTTATTTGGGGATGTATGTAATAATTGCAGAGATAGTGAGATAAAGACAGTTTGCTGAGACTTGGCTTATTCAGAACACTCTTCACTGAATGGTGCCAAAACCTCAGGGATAGAAGTAAGTAAACAAAGATAAACAATTGAGTTTATCATGGGGAGGTACTGCTTTGAAGATATTTTGGAAGATCCATAAGAATGAGCTCAGATAATGGCAAATCCAAAATAAAATCCCCCTAGGAGAAGACAAGGTTTAAAAAACTAAACTTTCCATGGTCAAATAAACTAGCCTTTCCATAAGAAAAGTCAACATGTGCTTACTTTTTTGATTAGGCTAGGCTAGACACAATTTATCCTCCCCCAATTCCTCTCCAAAATGTGCCCCAAAGTCAGTTGTCATGTGGACAGGGATTTCAGTTATTCAAGTGTAACCCTAGTACAACTAACTGGGACCTAACAGAGGAAAAGTACTGGAAGGCAGACTAAAGCTCAACATAAGGAGTAAGTTTGGAAGCACAGAAGTTGCCTGAAAATCAAACAGGCTGTGTCAGGAAATAATGTATTAGAAAACAATATGTGACCTCTTTTGATGATATAAAAAATGCCATCAAAATATTGTTAGGGCAAATGTGGTAGGGAGGAGTCTAGTATTTTTTTTTCCAGCTCCTAATAGTTGATTTAATTATTTCCCACATAATCCCTAGCAATTAAGTGTTCATCTGAATATGTTTTTTCTGCTATTACCACCCCATTCAGACATTCCTATTGAATCGACTTCTGTGAACAGCTCTTGTACTATCTAAGCCCTTGCAATGGTTTTAGCACAAACAGGAAGCATTCACAAGTGATATTTTGTAGTTGTGATAGGTGAAATTCAAACTTCCTTCGTACTATTCCTCAATGGTGTTTTCTAATTCATTTTTCACTGCCTTATTTCTTCATTGGTTGCAGCTCTTGTGACCTGGGCTGTTTGAGCAGCTGCTGGCTTGAATTTTCAATAAATGGGTGCTTGAGGTTCTTGCTTTCTCAAGATCGCTGACTCATTGCCTTACCTTTGATTTGCATGAGCTTTTGAACTCCAGATTTCCCACATGATTGGCAACATTTAAACACATGGCTGAGTACATTGGGTACTTTTTCTTCCATTCTTGAGATACTTTACTGAGAAGAATATGTTCCAGCTCCATCCACGTAAACATGAAAGAGGTAAAGTCTCGGGCTCTCACATGAAAACTATAACCCAGTTACAACCTAACAATAGGGGGAAGTGGGAAAGGGAGGGGGGGTGTTGGGTAGAGGGAGAGGGATCGGTGGGATCACACCTGTGGTGCATCTTACAGGGGTATTTGCGAAACTTGGTAAATGTAGAATGTAAATGTTTTGGCACAGTAACTGAGATAACGCCGGAAAGGCTATGTTAACCATTGTGATAAAAATGTGTCAAATGGTCTATGAAGCGAGTGTATGATGCCCCATGATCATATCAATGTATACAGTTATGATTTAATAAAAAAAATAAAATAAAAAAAATAAACACATGGGCTTTGAAAACCAACTGCCTGATTTTAAACTCAGTCTTCTTTGCCACTTAGCAGTTCTGTGACCTTGGACAAAATTGTTTCCTCTCAGGACTTCAGTTCCTTTTTCTGATGGTTAGGGGACCAAATAAATACCCACATAAATGGGCTGTTATGAGGATTAAATGAAGTATGTAAAAGGCCAAGTACACATTACTGATTTTTTTTTTTTTTTAGGTGTCAGAAGCATTCTAGGAGCAACAAGTAACAGATCTCTTTGGGTTGCTACGGCATAATTCCTTCAACCTTAACTCCTTGCAGATTGTCTCCTTTGTAGTTCCTTGAAGAGGTCTCAGTCATTAAGACTACTTTTGTATCATCATAAATGAGATTAATGACCTTATAATAGATGTATCATAAAACTCCCTTAACCCCTTCTTCCATGTGAGGAAATAGCATAAGAATGACTATCTATCAACCAGAAAGTGGGACCTCATCAGACACTCAATTTACCAAAACCTTTATCCTGGATATTCCAGTCTCCAGAACTGTAAGAAATATATTTTTATTATTTATATGGAGGTTTGACAATTAAATTCATGAACTTGCCACCCTGTGTTTATGTTGGCACCACTGTACAAAAAACTTGATAAGTGATGGTGCCCAGAGGTCACTTGGCAGGGCACCAGCCATATACACCCAGGCTGGCAGGTTCAAACCTGGCCTGGGCCAGGTAAACAACAATGACAACTACAACAAAAAATAGCCCGGCATTGTGGCAGGCACCTGTAGTCCTAGCTACTTGGTAGGCTGAGGCAAGAGAATCACTTAAGCCCAAGAGTTTGAGGTTGCTGTGAGCTGTGATGCCACAGCACTCTACCAAGGGCAACATAGTGATACTCTGTCTCAAAAAAAAAAAAAACTTGATAAGTTTTCATAACCTTGGTATATCAGTGTCTCACAGCTGTGTTAGTGTCAATGTATGATGGTGTCTTGCTGAGTGGTATTCATTATTGTTCTTGCAAGTTTTTATGTGCCATTATGAGAATGTCAGGGATTGAATTAGAGCAATGAACAAACATTAAGTTTCTTATTAAACTTGTCAAGAGTGGAAGTGAAATCAGAAAAATGTTAGTCCAAGTTTATGAGAATAATGACATAAAGAAAATAGCAGTGTACAAATGAATTTACATAACACATTTTTCTGAAGGGAAAGAAGGTGTCACTGATGGAGAGAGGTCATGCTGGTCAATAACAAGCAGAACTGATGAAAACATTGCCAAACTTTGTCATATTGTTTGTCAAAATCATCAGCTGACTCTGAGAAGCCTAGCAGATCAAGTAAACATCAATAGAAAAATGTTACATGAAAATTTTGCCATGAGAAAGATGTGTGCAAAAATGGTCCCAAAGGAGCTCATCAATGAACAAAAGCACAGGAGATGATGTTTTGGGCCATGTTATCACTGGTAATAAAACACAGGTGTACTAATACAACCTTGAAATAAAGCATCAAAGTATACAAAGGAAGTCGGCCAGTTCTGCACAATCAAAAAGTTCCAAAAGTCCAAATTAAGAGTCAAAATGATATTGCTAACCTTATTTTGATATCAGAGGGATTGTCCATTATAAATTTGTACCAACTGGACAAACAGTTAACCAAGTTTACTATTTGGAAGTGCTGAAAAGGCTGAGTGAAAAAGATGAAAATGACCTGGACTTTTTGCCATCTCATGGATTTTGCATCATGACAATGTACCACCTTACACAGCACTGTCTGTGACAGAGGTTTTAGCCAGTAAACATGTAACTGTATTGAAAATCCTCCTTACTCACCTGATCTGGCCCCCAAGACCTTCCTCTGCCCCAAAACAAAGGAAATATTAAAAGAAATACATTTTGATGACATTCATAATATCAAGGGTAACATGACTATAGCTCTAATGGCCATTCCAAACAAATGTATTCCAAAATTACTTTGAAGGGTAGACTAGACACTGGCATTGGTGCATAGGTTCCAAATGGGAGTACTTTGAAGTTGATGGTAGAAATATTCAGCAATGAGGTATGCAGCACTTTTTCTAGAAAGAGACCTTGTAAATTCTTGGTCTGTGGTAATTTTGTTACAGCAGCCCAAATGGACTGAGGTGCCCTGACAGCCAGAATATGAGTGTCAGAATCTGCATTGTACCAGAATAGGAAAGAGGTGTGCTCTGGAGTCAGACTGCTTTAATTCAAGCCCCACCTCTACTACATAGAAGCTATATAATCTTGGGCTAACTGCTGATTCTGTTTGTTTCTCAGTTCCCCTAAATGAAAAATGGAGATAATAACATCTACTTTTAGAGTCTATGCATGGATTATATAAATTAATATGCCTTAACATTATAAGCCTGACTCATACTATGCTAGGTATATAATGTAAAGATTCATTCAATTTATGTTAAAATCATTTTTTCTTATCATACAAAAAGGATATATCACACTTCTGTAAATAATAGTGGTTCTTATTATATTATTAAATATAATATGAAACAACTCAGGAAGAAAGCAAGTAAACTCTGAATACTACCTACTAAGGTTGTTTGTGTAAAACTACCACACACACACATAAGAATCACTTACCCACTTGGTTGCTGTCCTAGAGTTATGCATATTCTTTGCTTTCCCAATCATAGTTTCCACCATGTTTCTTTTTTTTTTTTTTTAATTCTTGGGGATTCATTGAGGGTACAATAAGCCAGTTACACTGATTGCCATTGTTAGGTAAAGTCCCTCTTGCAATCATGTCTTGCCCCCATAAAGTGTGACACACACTAAAGCCCCATCACCCTCCCTCCCTCCCTATTTCTGCTTCCCCCCCCATAACCTTAATTGTCATTAATTATCCTCATATCAAGATTGAGTACATAGGATTCATGTTTCTCCATTCTTGTGATGCTTTACTAAGAATAACGTCTTCCACTTCCATCCAGGTTAATACAAAGGATGTAAAGTCTCCATTTTTTTTAATGGCTGAAAAGTATTCCATGGTATACATATACCACAGCTTGTTAATCCATTCCTGGGTTGGTGGGCATTTAGGCTGTTTCCACATTTTGGCGATTGTAAATTGAGCTGCAATAAACAGTCTAGTACAAGTGTCCTTATGATAAAAGGATTTCTTTCCTTCTGGGTAGATGCCCAGTAATGGGATTGCAGGATCAAATGGGAGGTCTAGCTTGAGTGCTTTGAGATTTCTCCATACTTCCTTCCAGAAAGGTTGTGCTAGTTTGCAGTCCCACCAGCAGTGTAAAAGTGTTCCCTTCTCTCCACATCCACGCCAGCATCTGCAGTTTTGAGATTTTTGTGATGTGGGCCATTCTCACTGGGGTTAGATGATATCTCAGAGTTGTTTCGATTTGCATTTCTCTAATATATAGAGATGATGAACATTTTTTCATGTGTTTGTTAGCCATTCGTCTGTCGTCTTTAGAGAAAGTTCTATTCATGTCTCTTGCCCATTGATATATGGGATTGTTGGCTTTTTTCATGTGGATTAATTTGAGTTCTCTATAGATCCTAGTTATCAAGCTTTTGTCTGATTGAAAATATGCAAATATCCTTTCCCATTGTGTAGGTTGTCTCTTTGCTTTGGTTATTGTCTCCTTAGCTGTACAGAAGCTTTTCAGTTTAATGAAGTCCCATTTGTTTATTTTTGTTGTTGTTGCAATTGCCATGGCAGTCTTCTTCATGAAGTCTTCCCCCAGGCCAATATCTTCCAGTGTTTTTCCTATGCTTTCTTGGAGGATTTTTATTGTTTCATGCCTTAAATTTAAGTCCTTTATCCATCTTGAGTCAATTTTTGTGAGTGGGGAAAGGTGTGGGTCCAGTTTCAGTCTTTTACATGTAGACATCCAGTTCTCCCAACACCATTTATTGAATAGGGAGTCTTTCCCCCAAGGTAAGTTCTTGTTTGGTTTATCGAAGATTAGATGGTTGTAAGATGTTAGTTTCATTTCTTGGTGTTCAATTCGATTCCAAGTGTCTATGTCTCTGTTTTTGTGCCAGTACCATGCTGTCTTGACCACTATGGCTTTGTAGTATAGACTAAAATCTGGTATGCTGATGCCCCCAGCTTTATTTTTATTACTAAGAACTGCCTTAGCTATACGGGGTTTTTTCCGGTTCCATACAAAACGCAGAATCATTCTTTCCAAATCTTGAAAGTACAATGTAGGTACTTTGATAGGAATGGCATTGAATAGGTAGACTGCTTTGGGAAGTATAGACATTTTAACAATGTTGATTCTTCCCATCCATGAGCATGGTATGTTCTTCCATTTGTTAATATCCTCTGCTATTTCCTTTCTGAGGATTTCATAGTTTTCTTTATAGAGGTCCTTCACCTCCTTCGTTAGTCATATTCCTAGGTATTTCATTTTCTTTGAAACTATGGTGAAGGGAGTTGTGTCCTTAATTAGCTTCTCATCTTGACTGTTATTGGTGTACAGAAAGGCTACTGACTTGTGGACATTGATTTTATATCCTGAAACATTACTGTATTTTTTGATGACTTCTAGGAGTCTTGTGGTTGAGTCTTTGGGGTTCTCTAAGTATAAGATCATGTCATCAGCAAAGAGGGAGAGTTTGACCTCCTCTGCTCCCATTTGGATTCCCTTTATTTCCTTCTCTTGCCTAATTGTATTGGCTAGAACTTCCAGCACTATGTTGAATATTAAAGTTGATAGAGGACAACCTTGACTGGTTCCAGTTCTAAGAGGAAAAGCTTTGAGTTTTATTCCATTCAGTAAAATATTGGCTGTGGGTTTGTCATAGATAGCTTCAATAAGTTTTAGAAATGTGCCACCTATGCCTATACTTTTCAGTGTTCTAATTAGAAAAGGATGCTGGATTTTATCAAATGCTTTTTCTGCATCTATTGAGAGGATCATGTGATCTTTATTTTTGCCTCTGTTAATATGGTGGATAACGTTTATGGACTTGCGTATGTTAAACCAGCCTTGCATCCCTGGGATGAAGCCTACTTGATCATGATGAATGACTTTTTTGATGATAAGCTGTAATCTATTGGCTAGTATTTTGTTGAGAATTTTTCCTTCTATATTCATGAGTGAGATTGGTCTGAAATTCTCCTTTTTGTTTCTATATTTGATTACTACTATCTACAGTAGTCCTGACACTGAGTTCACTAGGCTGCCTTAGAAGACATAACCTCCCCATCTCTAAGGGTCCTGAGTAGGTGCCATATTCACATGGTGATGTTACTGTATATTACATATGAGCAGGGAACAAATCTAATGATTCTTACATATGTGTTTGGGGAAGGGAGAAACACCTCAAGGTGCTCCCTAAGTGTTAGTGATTTTAGCACAAAACAGTCCAGAGTAGGGAAGAAGAGATAAATGTAGATAAGAGATAATAAGTCTGGAGAAGAGCATGGAACTCACCACAAAATTCCTTGGAAAATGTGGCTGTGGTTTTATAATTTTTACTGAGAAAATGTGGGGGAGTAAATGAGAAAGAAAGGAAGAGATATATAAAAAATTTTTTTTTTCAGAGTAAAACTGTATTCTTAAACATGTTTGGAAATTCTCCCTGTTTTTTGTCTAAGCTTATCCTGGGTGTGCAGGTGGGCTATGATTAACACCTTACATGTCCTGTTTCTGTTTCTGCCACACATTTGATATGTGATTCTGGGACAGTATCCTGACCTCTCAGTGGCCCGTATAGTTATCATGCCTAAAATAGAGAGAACCAATGTTATGGTATGTATATTTGTGTCCCCTATCCAAATTTATAAATTGAAATCTAATCACCAATGCATTAATATTAAGAGGAGGGACCTCTTGGAAAGTGATTAGGACTTAAGGACTTTGCCCTCACAAATGAGATTAGTTCCCTTACGAAAGAGGCCCAAGGAACTTTATTCCCCCCCCCCTTTTGCCATGTAAGGACAGAGTTAGAAAGTGTTATCTCTAAAGCAAAGAGCAAGCCCTCACCAGATACTGAATCTGCTGTTGCTATAGCAGCCTAAATGGACTAAGACAATCACCCTTAACCTTTAAATTTGATAAAAGAACACAAGGAATTAAATTAGTGTTTTCCCTTAGGAATATCAGTAGAGATAGAAAAAGCAGTGTTCCGATCTTCATTACATGGGCTTGTGTATAAGCTTGACTCCAGCCAGAACCCCAAATAATGATTTATTTTCTAATAATATGATTCCTTCTGACAAGCTGTTTTATAGAAGACAAGTATGAGAAGAAATTTGGAGACCAATGTTTGGAATCTCACATTAGCATGTCATATGACCCTAAGCAAATTAATTATTCTTTTATAGTTCTCATTTTTCTCATTCATAAAATGTAGAAAAATACAATACAGGATTGAGATAATGCATATGAAGCCCTTGCTCAGTGCTTGACACACAGTACTATAAAAATGTGATTTATCATTATAATTTACCCTCACTATTCCAAATTTGAGGACACTAAAGAAAACATATCAAGAAGTGAAGAAAGACGAATACAAAAAGGTATTATGTGAGTTGTTACAGAGGGGTGGGAACAATGTCATTGGTATATTTTGGGGGTGCACAATTTGCTAAATCTAGGTGCACCTAGAAATGAGAAAAAGCAATGTAAGTAACTAAGGCTGGAACTAATTTCAGAATTATAAGAGCGAATGAGAATTTGTTGGGATATTTGTTCTGCGAGGCCTAGAACTGACAAATAGGAGGATTTTGCTAGTTAGCAGCATATTAGCCAGTCATAGGTTGAGCCAAATTCTTTGCAAGAATGTTCACTACAAAAAGGATGCAGAAGGCTAAAGAAAACAAAATTTAGGGCAGAATACTGGGCAAAAACATATGCAAACCCCGCATTCCAAGATTCAAGGTCAATATTAATTTAATAAAAATTAAAGGGGCATCTATTATATGTAAGGCATCTCCTATTTTCTGAATGTTTGTTTACCCGCAAAATTTATTTTGAAGTCATAACCTCCTAGGTGGTGGTATTAAAGATGGGACCTTTGGGAGGTAGAGAATGCTACAGAGAACTCAAATTAATCAACAAAAAAGAGCAAACAATCCTATGTTTCACTAGGCAAGAGATATGAAGAGAGCCTTCTCCAGAGAAGAAAGATAAATGACCAACAAATACCTGAAAAATTCACATCATCCCTAATTATCAGAGAAATGCAAATCAAATCCACCTTAAGTTATCACCTAACCCCAGTGATAATAGCCCACATCACAAAGTCCCAAAGGTGTGGATGCTGGTGAGGGTGTGGAGAAAAGGGAAGACTTATTCACTGTTCATGGGATTGCAAACTAATATAGCCCATTTGGAAAGAAGTATGGAGACTCCTCAAAGAGTTAGAAATAGACCTTCCATTTGATTCCACAATCCCATTACTAGGTATCCATCTAGAAGGAAAAAAAATATTTTATAAGGACAAATGCACCAGAATGTTTTTGCACTTCAAATTCACAGTTGCCAAGAATTAACCCAAGTGTCCATGTACACATGAATGGATTAATAAACTGTGGTATATGTATACCATGGAATACTATTGAGCTATACAAAGATGGAGTATTTACATATTTTTTATTAACCTGGATGGAGCTGGAGAGAATTCTACTTAGTAAAGGATCACAAGAATGGAAAAGTAAGATTCCAGTGTACTCAATACTAATATGAAACCAGTAGACAAACAAGTACATACCCACACAAAAGAATAAAACAATTAAAATCAAATGGTGCAGGAGAGAGGGGGGAGAGAGGAGGTGAAGGATAGGTGTGCTCTCACCTATGGGCACAATGTAAGGATATGTGACATACCTTCTGGATGAGGGGTACAACTACAACTTGTACTCTACCTAACAAATGGAAACAATGTAAACTAATTGTCTGTACTTTTACCTTAATTTAAAATAATAAAAAAGCATTTAACAAGAATTTATGGTTTGTTAAGTCTTGACATAAACTTTACCTTGCATGACCTTAGGTCCTGTTTGCAATTTAGTATATTATAGCCACAAATAATCTGTTTTGTTGGTCTTAAGATCTCTATTTTAACATTAAGACTGGTGTGTCTAACCTCCAAAAGAGAAAGGGTATAAGAAGGAGAGTATGACCTCTCTTTCTTTCTTTCATAACCAAGAACTTGGTGTTTACATTTCTCCGAGGTCCCCTTGGCCAAGAGAGAGTCCATTCAGCTGGCAGGGGAAGGGGGAGAGTTATGATTTTATTTTTAGTTTATATTATGCTCCCCACTGTGTTCTTTAATCTTCCCCCCATAAAACCAATCTCTTCCTACCTCATTACTGGTAGGATCCAGACTTCTTCATACTTAAAGTCAGACAATTTTGCTACAATTCATTTCAGTACTGTAACTTCTCAACAACTGCACTTTGTTATTCATTCTGTTCCCTGGGCACTCAACTGGTCTACTAGGAGTCTATTTTAATGGTCCTCAGGCCTCATTATTCCTATTCCTCATAAATTTTATTGGATTCTCTCTCAGTTTCCGTCCTATTTTCTGTTTTGTGCTCTGGCTTCTGCCCTCTTCAGTCTGTCCCCACTTTTTTTTTTCTTGGGTTCTCTCAGCAATGGCCCTAGCCCAGGGCCTCAGGTTCTTGTCTTTTGCTTATCAACTCCAGCCTTTTCAGCGTATCTTGAACAATATGCCTCTCCAATGATATGCCCTAGTCCATGCTATTTTTGTTGAAAACAAACAAAAACTCCTAATATACAATTCTACTTTGTGATCATCATGAAGGATGAAGTTGATTACATCTTTTATAAAAACTGTAAAGGAAAAGATGATGTGCATATGCTTTTTTAAAAAGCAATTTAGATTGCCTGTTTTATGGATCCTGTAAACATATGTCAATAACACTTGACAATACAGGAATACAAAATAGCACAGTTAACAATATGAATGAATCCCTCTGAGTCTGGGGCCCTTCAAACGTGTTATTCTACTGTAGGCTTACACAACCTGGTGCTTCCATTCTCTTCTTTCTGTTAATTCTATTCCACTTATTTTAGTGAATTTCCTCAACTTCATTTCCTTACTTTATTTATATTTCTAAAACTCTTATTATCATTTAAACTAACATCTAAAATCAACTGACTGTGTTTCAACTGAAGCATAGATGGAAAATGGGAGTGGGCAGATTCTGGGAAAAATCCCACTGGGGGCTTCCCTACCTTTCTTACCTTCTGATATATTTATCCAAATGAAATCACATTAAGGTGAACATCAAAAGTATTGTTGAAGGGCAGAGCAGACAAAAACTTCCTTCCTAAATGCCTTTTATGAAAAATAGAAAAGGAAAATGTTTTGGGCAGTGGGTGGTGATTTAGAGAGGTTTCAGGTGCAGATGGTCTTTATGTAATCCTTAACTAAAAAGTTCTCATTATTTTCCCCATCATACTACAGCCCACTGCTTTCTCAACAGTCAGTCCTCTGTCTCTTCCCTTAGCAGAAAAGGAATTTCTAACTGGAGGAAACTGTGTTGAAGTAAGAGCCCCCATAAATTATGGTATCTATATAATGAACAGCTAAGCTAATATTAAAAGAATATGGTAGATTCATATATTCTGATAAAAAAGAGATTCTCAAAAAATCTTACAAACTCTAGAGGTGTACATCTATATGTATCTGTACCATGATGTAAATATAAAGACATTAAAAATGAAAGTGAAGGTGAGGCTGACAGGATATACACTATTGACGTTAACTACTAAGTCTGTTTTCCATTACTATAACAGGATATCACAGACTGGGTAATTTATAAAGAAAAGTTAATTTAGTTCATGGTTTTGGAGGCTGGGAAATCAAAAAGCATAGTTGTAGTACCTGGTGAGTGCCTTTCTTGCTACATCATCACATGGAGACAGAAGAGAAATAGAGTTTTCCTTTATAATAAAGCCACTTATCTAGTAAGGAAACAATTATCATGATAGCAATATTAGTCCATTCATAAGGGCAGAGACCTCATTAATCCATTAAACCATTAATGAAAACAGAATAAGTTTCTAATACATAAAATTTTAGGGAACACATACAAACCATAGCACTACCTGTCAAAAGGGAAGTTGGCTATTACATGAGACTTTCATGTCTTATTTTATATACTTTGGGAAATTTTAGCATTGAATGAGGATTATTTTTATAACATAGAAAAGAAGAAAAAAAAGAAGGTAATTTCAAGATTGGAGATGCTAACAGTATAATCCTAATAAATCTCACTTTCTAATCCTCTATTCTTCTTATCCACCAGCACAAATTCAAAGTAGCTCAAGCTACAAACAGAAAATTCAGTTCCTTAAAGGGTCCATTCTCCCTAAGGCTTTCACACATGCTTTCCTTTCAGCCTGGAATACCTTCTTTTTCCCCAATTTCCATGTAGTTAATTTCTCTTTGTTCTGCTGTTTCTGCTTAGCTGTCACTTCTTCCAGAATAAAAATGCCCTCATATTGTACCCTGAACCATCTTATTCCATTCCCCTCCCCCTGCTTCCTGAAAGGCATAGCTAAATCAAGGACTAGAACATGAAAGTCACCCATTGGCCCAGTTGAATGTCCAATAGAAAAGGAAATGACAAGTTCAAGGAACTATCAGAGAAGAGATATATTTGTAAGGTGAGTTTTTCCCAAATACCTGGTTTTAAAAGGTATTTGTGCTCCCAGACAACCTGGACTTCTGCCATAACAGCACCTACCATTCAGCATTTTAATTGTAGACTTGCTTGTCTCTATTCCTCACTAAAATGCAAATTCTATGAGACCATAGGGGAAGATTTTTTTTCATCTTATTCTTCACTATAACTCAGAACTAGCACAGTTGATACTGAATATGTATGTACAGGATATATGTATAAATCACAAAAGTCAGTGACTTACTCAAAATAAGTGATGTGGATAGGAAAATATTGCATTCTTGACTCTAGGAACTATAGGATCATAGGACTAAAAGCCAAAAGGAAACAAGAACTAGAAACCAAGAACAGCTTTTCATGGGCATATTAGATTAATAAAGGTTTTGTAGAGAAATAAAACAAATATTATATATAGAACTTTTATTGTAAAATATTGATTTACACAATTATAGAAGCTGAGAAGTCCCATGATCTTCTGTCTGAAAGTTGGAGACCCAAGAAAGCCAGTGGCGCAGCTCAAAGTCCTGAGAGCAAAGAGCCAATGCAGTAGATCTAAGATTGTGTCTGAAGGTCTGAGAACCAGAAGCACTAGGGAAGGAAAATATCAATGTCCCAGCTCAACAGTGAAGCAGAGTTATTAATAATTTGATCTTCCTCTGCCTTTTTGCTCTATTCAAGCCCCCAACAGATTGGATGATGCAGATCTACATTGGGAAGGGACATCTCTTTTACTTAGTCAAGTCCATCAATTTACATGCTAATTTCTTTAAAAAACACCCTTTGGGCAACCTATGATCCAGTCTAATTGATGCATAAAATTAAGCACAGTGGGGAAAATTTAAAGTAGCTCTCTCCGATTAGATGATTCCCTTAACATAGGGCAGGGTTCCTCAACGTCAACAGTATTTACACTTTCAGCTGAATAATTCTTTTTTGTAGGGCACTGTCTTATGCATGGTAGGATATTTAGTAGCATTTCTGCCTCTATCCACTTGACAATAGTAACAAAACTCTAAATTGTAGCAACCAAAACTGTATTCAGACTTTGTAAAATGTTTCCTGGGAGGCGAAATCACTGACATAGGATATAACAGAGTAGTGTACTGTAAGTTCATTCTAGAAATTTCTATCACAAAGTTCTGTCAACTCTATGATCGATTATTTCATATATATTCCAATTCCTCCATCCACACTATTACCATTCATACCTTTCCTAGACTACCACTGTAGTCTTCTAACTAGTCTTTCCCACTTTTATTCTCTATATCCACCATTAATTCTCCTCACAGCTTTCAAATTAATCTTCTTAAAAAGTTTAATCAGATTGTATCCATTTGTGGAGAGTGGGCCGTGAGATGGTAGGGCCCTCACAGCCTAGGGAACATTCATGGAATGAACCCCCAACTGCTTCTCCTCCATTCCCAAAACAGCCATATTCCTTTCTTCATGCCCCCTCTGCCAAAAGTCACATAGTTCTTTCTTTGTGTAGCTAACTGGCAGAGATCCTTGTGATCTTTGCCTTCTTACTTCTGGTCATATGCTAACACAGTTAAGTAGAAACCACTAAGTCACATAGTTTTTCCATTGTTTAGTTAACTATGCAGAGATCCTTGTGGCCTCTCCCTTGTACTTCTCGTCATATGTTAATGAAGTTGAGTAGAAACCATTAAGAAGATGATTTGTCTTTATTCAAGTCATTTAATCTTATCATACTATAAGACCAAAAATATGTCTTTTGTTTATGCTATTTCCCCATATTGTCTATCTACTTTCCCCTGGATAACCCTGTACAGGTACTATAAAATAAAGCTGATTTTGTGCTTTAGTCCTGGCTGCAGCCATCAGTTCAGTCAGTCCTCCCCAACCCATATTTTGTCTCTGTGTCTTCTCTTGTGCTGTATTTATCTCAGTCCCCACCAATTCCACTCTGGTTCACTCTACTTCCCTGCACTGATTCCTGACATCCATTACTTACTTAAAGCATTCCAAAAGCTTCTTCTTAAATTCAAGATACAAATCACATCTTATATCATGGCCTTTATAGTCCTCCTATACTACCTCTCTGACCTCATTTTCTATCAGTTCTTTCAAGTTCTATCACCCATTCTGCAATCCTGTATTGTAACTTGTTTCTTTGCTGTAACTCTTATCTACATTTATTCTATTCTTCCCAGAATAACCACAGTAATCTTACAATACAAAAAAATGATAAAGATGGGAGGTATTTCTACACTTGTCATTTCCACTTCTAAAATATGTTTTGAATTTATCCACTTATTTCCATTTGCAACCTAGTCTGAGCCATCATTTCCCATAGGATTTCTATAATAGAGTCTTAGCAGGTCTTTCTACTGCTTGTTTTGTCCATTCTAAATTATTCTCCACATAGTAGCCAGGGTGATATTATTAAAAATTCACTCTGATAATCTCCCTCTCCTATTTAAGGTCATCTAATAGCATCTCATTGACTTAAAATAATCAATACAGTAGAATCGCTAACAGAGTAAGCTCAGGAGAAAAGTTGGTTAGATTTAAGTCCTAGCTCCACTGCTCACTAAATGTAGCACCTCAGAGAAGTAACCTCTCTGAGGCTCACTTACAGGTTTATTCACCTATAAAAGGAGACAGCAATAGCAACTTCCTACATAAGGCTATTGTGAAGATTGCGTATAATACACATTCAATTAATGTTACTTATTATTGTTGTTCAACAATTCAAAATCTTTAAATATGGCTTGTAAAGCTCTGAAAAATCTCATTCCTATTTCCCTTTTTAGTTTCCTCTTTATTTCTCCTTTGTTCATTATTATCTACTATCTTAGCCATCTTTTAGGTTCTCATAGTAAGCCAGTGGTTCTCACAGTTTAGTTTGGATAAGTATCTTCTGGAGGACTTTTTATTCTTTTATTTTTTATCTTTCCTCTTGATGATTACACTGTCATTGTTATTGTGATTTGAAAGTGTTATGTTTATTTTTTATTTTTTTAAGGAAAAATAATGAATTTTTTTTTTTTTTTTTACACTGGAGGACTTTTTTAAACACAGATGACAAGTCCTACCCATGAGTTTCAGATTCAGTAGGTCTGGAGGAAGGTCAGAGAATTTGTATCCATAATAAGTTTCCAGGTGATGCTAATACTACTGGTCTTGGGACCCCATTTGAGAACTACTAAAATGTCATTCTTTCTTGCCTCAGAGCCGTCAAACACACACAAATCCTTACCTTAGCCATGCATCAAGTCTCAATTTAAATAATCCTTTTTATAGATGTCTTTCCTTGCCCCTCTAGCCTAGGCTAACTATTCTTAATATATAGTTTTCTAGTATGCATAATATTTTTAGTTAGTTCTTATATTTGTGTAATTATTTTTGACTTAAAGAAACATGTTGGACTATTCTCCTGAAAGCTACGTACCTGTATGTTGTCTTCAAATCGATATATCCAGAGTTAGCACCTTATCTATCTCCATAGCCACAGAAGCATAGCAAATAAAGACCAAAATACCCAAACTTATAGCTTAAGGTAGAAGTTTGAACACATAAATTCAGAGGTTATAAGTTAAGTCTGTAAAAATGGAACCAACACCTGCCCTCTGATTAGGCACAGCAGTGAATCCTAATCCCAAAGGAACTGTGAAGGCAGGCTTTCAGTCATTTTAAGACAGAAGGCTAATGGAAACAAACAACAATAACAACAAACATACATAATGGCCAACTAGAGACAGCTTTCCCAGAGGCTCCAGTCCAGAAGGAGAAAAATTGGACTGAAGCCAACTCAGAGAAGCTGAAATTGGAGAGTTAAACACAGGGAGAAGAAATCAACATCTCCACTGACCCAAACAAAGATGCGAAAGAGGAAAGGAGAACAGAGAACAGCTACAGAACAAAGAGAATGAAGGAGCCTGGTACTGAACAAAAGGGTAAGGAGGTCTCTCTCCCAGGTGGGGGCTTTCCATAGCCTCTTTGCAAACAGGGAGTGAACACAGGACTTCTCACTCTATGGGAGAGATCCATGAAAGCTCCAGTTTTCTAGCACCTAGGAATTTCCACCCTCTGGGTCTCCAGCCCACCTGACATAAAAGTAAATAAACTTTGTCTCTGCCACTTTGCATTCACAGCCCATGGCCCCCTCTCTCTTTGGTCACCCAAGAGACTGGCCCATGCAGAGGACATATACCTAGCACTTGGGCAAGTGAAGTCTCTCTAGCCTGCAGAGGCTACCCTACCTCCAGGGAGCATAAAGGCAAAAGAACTCCTGACCAACCAGGGAACCATGGTTCAGAGGCCATTTTCTCCCCTCACTACAAGTGGGTGAACCCTGGCCACAAGGGAAAGGGATGCAGGTTCAGCCCTTTAAACATGTATGGCAGGGAAAATTCTTGACAAAATCAGCCTGGAAAAATATTTTATGAAGATGACACTCTTGGCAATTACCAAAATTATACACCAAATTATACACCAAAAATAAATAAATTAAACATGGTCAGACTAAGAAATTTCTGCACAGCTAAGGGTACAACTACTAAAGCAAACATATAGCCTTCAGAATGGGAGAATTTTCATGCTATGAATCTGACAAAGGGCTGATAAATTGAATCTACAGAGAACTCATATTAATCCACAAGGAAAGAATAAATAATCTCATTTATAAGTAGGCAAGAAAATTCAGAAACTTCTCTGAAGACAAATGGACAACAAACATATGAAAAACTACTCATCATCTCTAATCATCGGAGAAATACAAATCAAAACCACTCTGAGATATCACCTAATAACAGTGGGAATAGCCCACATCACAAAATCTTAAAGCTGCAGATGCTGGCATGGATGTGGAGAGAAGAGAACACTTTTGCACTGCTAGTGGGATTGCAAACTAATACAACTTCTATGGAGAGAAATACAGAGAATTCTCAAAGAATTAAAAGTAGACCTTCCATTTGATCCTGCAATCACACTATTATGTACCTGCCTAGAAGAAAAAAAATATATATTTTATCACAAGTACATTTCACTAGAATGTTTATTGCAACTCAATTCACAATCACCGAGATGTGGAAACAACCCAAGTGCCTATCAACACATGAATGGATTAACAAACTGTGGTATATGTATACCAATGAGTACTATTCAGCTATAAAAAAGGAGAGGGTGGAGCATTTACATCTTTTCATCTTCTTAGGGAAGTATTACAAGAGTGGAAAAGCAAGTATCCAATGTACTCCATACTAATATGAAACCAATACATAAACAAATACATGCCCACACGAGAGAAAAACATAAGTAAAAAATCAAAAAACAAAAACAGAAAATATGGATGCTCTTTGGACCATCATGCATCAGTAGTAAGGGGAAAGATACGTGAAGGAGGTAAAAAGAGGGATCTGGTTATTACAAGCAATAGAGTTAGTTCTTATAAGTAGATCTAACAAGTAATAGCTGCTGTGATTTGACTCCAGGTATATCCAATCCCAGATACTTTTAGTCCCACAGAAATGGTTCTCAAACATAGGTATACACCAGGATCACTTGAAAGAATTACTAAAAATATAGATTCCTGTGATCCAGCTCCAAGGTTTGGGATTAGTTAAGTCAAGGGAGGAGCCTGGGATTCTGGATTTCTAATAAATTTTCAGGTGGTGTTGATGCTACTGGTCTGGAGATCCCATTTGAAGAACCACTACTTCACAGCATTCATGATTATGCCTCTTTCTGGTACATAAATAACAGTTGATCATGATCATCTTTCAAGGCCCATATCAAACAAAACTTTCCCTCTAAAGCAGGGGTCCTCAAACTACGGCCGGTGGGCCACATGTGGTGGTGTGATTGTATTTGTTCCCGTTTTGTTTTTTCACTTCAAAATAAGATATGTGCAGTGTGCATAGGAATTTGTTCATAGTTTTTTTGTTTGTTTGTTTGTTTTAAATATAGTCTGTCCCTCCCCTGGTCTGAGGGACAGTGAACTGGCTCCCTGTTTAAAAAGTTTGAGGACCCTTGCTACTCACAAAAGCTGTGAGGTTTTCTGGAGTCAGAGATTCTATATTATAAAGGAATAATAGATGCATGTAGTGAGGTCTCTAATGTTTGCAAAGATATTTTGCCAGTAAATTCTGTATATTTTAATAATGGTTATTCTAAAAGCATGGTAAACTGGGTGACTGCAAAACAAATCCATCAATACTTGGGTCTCAGTTTGGTTAGAACAATGAATCAAAGCAATATAATAAATATGACTCAGGAGGAGAATTGGAAACCATTTCAAGACAAGAAACTGGAAGAATGAGTAGATAAAACAACTGGACAAATGGACATGTACAGTAAGGGAAGAAGGGGAATATTGACACCTACTTTCCTTACTTACAGTCAGAAGAGAAGGTCTTAATTGTGCACAGAAGAGAGTATTTTCATAAGGCATAACGGAGGGGAAGACAGATTTGTGGGCTGTGACACATGAGATTTGGTGAGAGTCCTAATACAGATAAGAAGAGACAGAGCAGAGATTTCAATCTAATTTTATTTTATTTTATTTTAATTGTCATTTTTATTAGAGACAGAGTCTCTCTTTATCACCCTCGGTAGAGTGCTGTGGCATCACAGTTCACTGCAACCTCCAAATCCTGGGCTTAGGCGATTCTCTTGCCTCAGCCTCCTGAGTAGCTGGGACTACAGGTGCCAGCCACAATGCCCGACTATTTTTTGTTTCAGTTTGTCCGGGGCCAATTCAAACCCACCACCCTCAGTATATGGGGCCAGTGCCCTACCCACTGAGCCACAGACGCTGCCCTTCAACCTAATTTTATCTCATCCTATTTTATCTCATTAATGGTAATATCATACCATTAACCTCTCTGCCACTGTTTCTTAAAGAGTATCCTATGACCCACTGTGATCAGAATAACTTAAGGAACTTATTAAAATAGTATAATCCTAGGTATCTCCACCAGGTATTTTAATTCAGTAGGTTTAGAGAGGGGCCTTGAAGTTTGCATTTTAATACATGACTCTGAGGCAGGTAGTGACTAAAACACACATTGACCATTAATACAAACTCAAGGTCACTTCACTTGAAGACAAGAGATGTTTAGTTTGCATAAGAGAAAACTTATTGCAAGGAGGGCTGAGGGCAGACATTGGAAAAAATGGTCTCTGGAGGGAAGAAAATGTCTAATAGTTTTGAAGCCAGAAAACCTTTCTACAAGATAGAGTCTTAGAAGTTAAGCTGAAGCAGTACAGCAAATGTAATCTGCTGAGTTCACATTTCTCCCCACATCCCTTTCCCTTGTGATTATCTAGTTAAAGTTTCACTATGATTGTGAGGATATTTGTCTCAGGGAACTCTGAGTAAGTAATCACACATAGACAATAGATAATGTTATAATGGTGGAGTAAAGGACTTTGATGATATGATGTTTTCTTTGATAAGTCTGTTAGATATTTTGCGAAGTGAAAATTACCTTCTCTTGTTTAAATATTTTGCATTTTGATGTCACTCCCTATCATATAAAGTTAAAATTTTCTATGTCTGTTTCCTTGTATTTCATTATAAAAGTTATGACTGAGGCAGAACAGAATTGAGATGCTACTATTGCTGTTCTCCAGAATTGCTGACCTTCTGACAAATAAAGTTTGTTTGGACCTATCCCCATCTCTGCATATTGGCTGACAGTGGCAGGCAGCCAGACCCTCTTCGTCCATTAACATTTCAAAGTCTCTGGGAGGCAAATCTTAAGAATTTTAAAATTGGAAGTTTTCAAAAGAGCATTTGGGTACATGAGGGATTAGGAGTTTAGTGGCCCTGGAAATTTTTTTTATTTTTAAGATAGAGTCCCATCCTATGCCCCTGAGCAGAGGGCAGTCGTATTGTAGTTCACTGCGACCTCAGACTCGGGCAGTGGGCATCCCGCTGCCTCAGCCTCCGGAAGCCGCTGGGATTACAGGCACTGACCGGGACGCCCGGCTGGGTTTTTCCGTTTTTTTAGGAGTCAGGGTTTCACTCCCACTCAGGCAAATCTCAAACTCCTGAGTACAAGCAATTTTCCCTCCTCAGCCTCCCACAGTGCTGGGATTACAGGCATGAGCCACCGGGCCTGTCATGGAAATGTTTAAGTTGGTGCAACAGAGTTATTTTCCTGGCTGTTGAAAATCTGGTTTTCTCAGTATAGATTACAATTCTCTTGGATCATTTTAGGGTACCTTTTACTAAGGCAGATTGCACTACACCCAAAATCGACTGAATCAACATCTCTGGGGATGAAGCACGTGAATGTTTGTTTCTGAGAAGCTTGTCAGGTAATTCTGGTACAGTTGGACCATGGTTCACACTTCAAGAAAAACTAGTAAAAAGGTTAAGTGTATGTGATTTGCATGAAATGGAATTGAATTTAAATTCTCATGCAGAGACCTTATCTAATCTAACAGTGGGAATGAATTCAATAAATGGTAAAGAAGAGATTGGATGGGGAGATAAGAGGAGTTTTAGCATTCTTAGGTCAGTGTTTCTCTCATATAATATATCAAAGACAGTCTAGAAGTGGGGGCTGAGCATTTGTAGATTTTTAATCTCCCCAGGGGTTTCCAATGCACTGCCAGTATGAACACAACCATGCACAAATGTGTCTTTCTCTTAAGTTAAAAGTAAGTGATCGAAAGATCACCTGCATCAGAATCTCTTTGGGAAGATGATTGGGAATGCAGATTGCTGAGCTATACTCAAACTCTAATAAATTTAAATTTCTTAGAGTAGGCCCCTGCAATTTTCAGTTTAAATAAGCTCCTCAAGCTATCTCTATAAGCACTAAAGTGTCCTTTTGTGTCCCTTCCCAGAGTTTAATTCTGTATTTGGTGTTACAAAGTGGATTGAACAAATTTCATCAGCTAGTAACTGGTACAGCCGAAATAGCCAAATTGTATATTTTATAAAAAACAGTTATAAAATGAGATTTTCACTTGTTTTTAATTCTAATCAACAAAAGTTCTATTAAGGAGATATCATTCAAGAGAAGAAAAATAAATTATATACACTATTTTATTGGTCTACAATAATCAAAACACCTCTTTACAAGGTAGGTTTAAGGGTTCAGGGTTTGAATATTTTTAGTTTTCCAAATTCTTAACTCATGTACTTGAAAACTCTGTCTAGAAATAATTTTCTATGAATGCAGTGGGGATAAAGCCTACTGTGACATTTAAATTTTAAAAAATGCCAAATTTAGCAGGGTATCTTGATGTTGACAACTAAATGCATATTTTATATCTAGGTAGTTTTCACACAGATGTTTTATCAACATATTACCCCCCAGTCATTATAAAGTCATTGCTAAAATGCAAGATTGCTAGATAGCCTAGTTATATCACTAAAGCACTTTTTCTACAGAATACTATAAATACTGCAAAACCGTTTCTAAACCAAGAGATTAACTAAAGACTCTGGGAATACCATTATCATAATTATTTTCTATTACTGTTTATAATTATAGTCTCTTTAACAATGTATAATATATGTATGTTTCTATGGGTTTTCAAAACATTTTCAAACACAAATGAACTTTCCCAAGAAGATGCTTACTCAGGCAATCATAAATCCAACAATCCTCCTGCCAATCTTTCACTCCAGCATAAACCTTGGAAAGACAGAACTCATAGTGGCAATGCATACCTTGTATCAATGAACTATTATAGCCATTTCCCTTAATCCTATGTACCATTTCTTGATTCCTTAAAGCATATAGATAGTTCAAAAGAATCATCGCTGCCTCAAGCCTGTCTCATCAATATAATATCCTTACACTTCAGTCTTGACCTCCCCAGATACATCATCCTATGTCTGCTAAGTTATACATCTATCCCTATGTGTATCTGCATGTAATATTAAGGTTTGAGAAGGAGATGATACAGAAAGGAGGTACTACCATAACTATCAGTAGAAATAATATGTACTAAGTGTCATTCTAGGTACTTTACATATATCACCTATAATTCTCATAACATAAGCATAGGAACCTTCATCATGCAGTACCAGAGAAAAGGGTCAGAATGATTAAGCAACCTACCCAAGGTCAGAGTCCTTGAACAGTCAGAATTTAACTTAGTACCATCTTTAGTTAGCACTATGTGAAAAAAAATTCAAGATTAGCAATCTAACATAATGCTCAACAACACTGGCTCTGGTGCTTAATTGCCTGAGCTTGAATTTAGATTCTATCAGGTACTAACTATATAATGGTGAGCAAGCTAGTATTTCTGGGCTTCAGTTTCCTAATCTGTACAATGTGGATGATAAAAACAGCGCTTATCCCATAGAGTTGTTAGGAGGATTAAAAGAGCCAATGAATATACCAAGTGTTTGGTAAGGGATAAGTTGTAAGTGGCATTTTTTAATTTGTATACATTTATTTGTATACAATTGTACAAGCATAATTTTGTTATATTCATAGATTGGATACCGGTGAAGTAAGGGGTTTTACCCAAATAATGTACATCATATCCATTACATAATTTCCTATTATCTATCCCCCACACCCTCACTCTTCTAAGTCTCTGTTGTCCATCACTTCACACTCAATGTTTATGTGTTTACATTATTTAGCTCCAATTTTTATGTAAGAACATATGGTATTTGTCTTTGTGTCTGAATTGTTACATTTAATATAATATCCTCCAATTCCACTTATGTAGCTACAAAAGACAGAATTTCATTCTTTTCAATGGTTGAATAGTATTTTATTTTATTTGCAGCTCTACTTTAAATGAGATTATTTTCTTGGTTTCTCCTTCAGATTGTTTTCTATAGGCATATAGAAATGCTACTGACTTTTTATGTGGATTCTGTATCCTACAATTTTACTAAATTTGTTTAAAAGTTCTAATAGTTCTGGGGTAGGGTCTTTAGGTCCTTATGTTTCTCTAGATATACAATCATATCATGTGCAAACAAAGATAATTTGACTTATTCCTTTCAAATTTGGATTACCTTTATCCCAGTACTATATTGAATAACATTAGTGAAAGTGGGCAGTCTTGTCTTGTTCCAGAACTTAGAGGGAACACTTTTACTTTTTCTCCATTTGATCTGACACTAAAAGCGATATATAGCTTCTGTCGTGTTGAAGTAAATTTCTTCTACACTCAGTTTTTAGAGAGCTTTTATCATGAAAGGATATTGAATTTTATCAAAAACTTTTTCAGAATTAATTGAAATAATAATATTATCAGAGATAAGGAGAGTCAGATACCAATATAATAATTGTTGGAGACCTCAACCATCCATTTTGAGCACTGGACAAATCACTCAGACGGGAAAGCAACAAATAAACATTGAACTTAATCTGCACTTTAGAACAAATGAACCTAGTAGACATTAACAGAAAATTTCATCAAATCTGCAGAGTACATGTTCTTTTCCTCAGCTCATGGATCATTCTCAAGGATAGAACATATTTCAGGTCACACATCAAGTCTTTGAAAGTTAAAAAAAAAATTATTCTAAGTATTTTCTCCGATAGCAATGGATCAAATTTGGAATTGATAATAAGAAGAACATTGGAAACTACACATACTCATGGAAATTAAAGAATATGCTCCTAAATGACTAGTGGGTCAGTGAAGAAATTAAGAGGGAAATTTATAAATTTCTCCAAACAAATGAAAATGCAATATATAAAAATCAAAGGGATATAATAAATTTAGCAATAAAAGTAAGAATTATAGCAATAAATGCCCACATCAAAAAAGTAGAAAAGCCTTAAATAAACAACTAAATAAAGCATCTCAAAGAACTTGAAAAAGATGAGCAAACAAAATCCCTAAATAATTCAAAGAGAATAAATGATAAAAATCAGAAATATACAAATTTGAAACAAAAAAATACAAAAGATAAACAAAATAAAACATTTTTAAAGATAAACAGAATAGACCTACCTTATCTAGACTAACTAAAAAAAGACATAAATAGAGATCAAAAAAGAAGACATTACAACTGATTCTGTAGAAATCTAAAGGATCATAAAAGAGGAAAGAGAAGCAAGACGGCAAGCCAGAAGGATCATTCAGCTGAACTCTCCTAATATGACTGGGGAATAAAAAAGAACCCATCAATGTCTGGTTTGGGGACCTTATCCAGAGTCGTAGCTCAGGGTGCACAGCAAGGTGGTGATGTACAGAAGACAAAGTCTGTTCTGGAGCAATGGAGGTCTGACTCAACAGGCAAGTGCTTAGGAGCAGGCAGGAATGGCCACCCTCCCCACAGAGGTCTGGGAACAGGAGAAACCCTTCCTGCAGTTTTGGGATTTTAGGGGAAGCTGCACATTGAGTGGAAAGCCTGGAAGAGTAGGTGGACTTGAATAGTATACAGCAGCCAGATTTGAATAGCAGTTGCAGTGGATTTGCCATTGATTTAGTGGCTGACAGGGAAACCATATAGGGAAGGACATAGCTGTCAGGGGGCTACCATTGTAGGAAGGTCATGAGAAGGTCATGTGGATGGGCATAATAGCAAAGGCCTAAATAACAGCTGTCTTGGTTCTACTTGCTGGCACCAGAATTCCACTCTTCACACAGGCTGAGTAATTCTCAAACCCATGGAAACTGTTGTCAGAAGGCACTGTGAGACCTGCCTATGAAGGATTCTGGAGATCTTTATGATCCCAATCTGTCGAAGTCTGAATGCTGATGAAACGATCACCAAGGGCAACTAGGCTAGGAACCAGGACCATGCCTGGGAACTAGAGAGAAGTTACTGGTTGTGTTCTCTGTCTCCTAGAAAAAAATAACACAGCACCACATAGTGTCCAAGCAATACATTGTAACATATATATATTCCTATTAAAGTCAGACCCTTCTGGTATATATATATATATATATATATATATTCTGATATAAACAATAATTTTTTTTAGTATTTTTTTTTTATCTTTACTTCATTGCTGAGGTTGTGGCTGTTTTTGGACATTTGAGCTTTTTTGGTTTTATTGTGTTGTGTTTTGCTTTTGCTAAATTGGTTCTATTCTTAACTTCCATTTTTATTTGCATCAAGAGGAAGGGATCTTATATTTTTGGTTACAGTATTTTAGACTCATTTACTCTCTCTATTTCACTACTCTCCATTATTTGTTTTGATAGAACCTCTTCTACTATTTCTTTCTTTTTTTTTTTTTTTTTTTGGCTGGGGTGGGGTTTGAACCCACCACTTCCGGTATATGGGGCTGGTGCCCTACTCCTTGAGCCAAAGGTGCCACCCCCCACATAAATTTCTTGTGCAACAACTAACATATCCCCTTTCCCCTTTTCTTGGTCTTTATTCTTTTTTTTCTTTTTTTTAATCTTACTCTTTCTCCTTATTTGATATAACTGTTTTTTAATCTTTTTTGCTTAGTCTTATTCTATCACTATTCTTTTCTCTTTTTTTTTTCTTTTTTATTCTTTTTTGTTGAGAGTAGGGGTGGCATGGCTGTGGTCTGGTGGTGAGATCATGGCAGTAGTCTGGCTGAAGGAGGCCAGGAGATCATGATCTATGGAGCCCTTCTAACTTTGGCTCTAGGAAGACAGTATTGGCAAGTTTACACTGCAGAATTTTTCTATTTATTTTCCATTTATTTATTTGAATATTTATTTTTTTATGAAATCATAGCTGTGTACATTAATGTATTTATGAGGTACAATGTGCAGGTTTTATATACAATTTGAAATACTTACAATATCCCACAACTATAGATGTTAGCATGGACGTGGAGAAAAGGGAACACTTCTGCACTTCTGGTAGGAATGCAAACTAATACATTCCTTTTGGAAAGAAGTATGGAGATTCCTTAAGGATCTAAAAATAGCCCTGCCATTCCATTTTTATCTATTTTTTCCTTCTTGTTTTTGTTTTTGCTTTTTGCTTTCTTTTCTTACTTTTGCCAAAGGAACAACCTGGCTTTTCTCAGGATGGTAAGGAGCTCATGATCCCAAGGAAACCACCTATCCCAGACCCTCAAAATCACTGAGTTACAAGCATAGCCTTAGCACTGGGCCAATCAATATCAATTCTTTTAGCACTCTTATTATGCCTCCCTGTTCTCCTTCTCACCTGTTCTTTGATTATTTTCTTTCATCCCCTTTTCTTTTGTCTTTTACTTTTCTTTTTCTCTTTCCTTCTTTCTTCCTTCTTTCTTTTCCTCTTGTTTCACTCTACTTATTCTTTACTCTTTTCATTTATAGACCTCAAGAGGTCTCTTCAATACCTAACCTTTGAGAGAAGGTAATTCGAAGCAAAGGATCAAGTGAGAAGAAAGAAGGAGGACAAGCAGGTGAACACGAAAAAGCACACATGAGGATGAACCAACAGAATAATTTGGGCACCATGAAAAACCAAAACAGAGCAACTCCTCTAAGGGACCATGAGGCAGCTATTACAGAAGACTCCAACTAAAAGGAATTAATGGATTAGACAGAAATGGAGTGGAAAATATGGATGATAAACACAAAAAAGTAAATGGATGAGAAAATGGAAAGTGATAACCAAAATACAGATGAGAGATATGTAGAATACAGAAGGGATATGGTGGAAGTTGACAAAATGAAGGAGATAATCAGGAAATGTAAAGATGCAGTATAATGTAACAAAAAAAGATTAGATCATGGAGAAGAAAGAACCTCAGAGCTAAAGGGTGAAGTTTTTGAGTTAATCCCAGTAGTTAAGAAGAGGCAGAACAGAAGAGAGAGAGAGAGTGCAGAACAGTCGCTTAGAGGTTTGTGAGACTTCATGAAGATGAAGCATTCAAACATATGAACAATAGGGAATCCTGAAGGGGAAGAAGATTTTCCAAAAGGAATGGAAGTCCTACTGGACACTATCATAAATGAAAACTTCCCAAGTTGTACTAAAGATGCCAACAGCCTCCTTTTAGATGGATATTGAACCCCAAGTCAACCCAACTCAAACAGAGCTTCTCCAAGGAACATTGTAATGATATGTCCAAAGTTAAGATGTAAGAGAAAATTTTTCAAGCAGTCTTCAGTAAGTGCCAACTGACCTACAGGGTTAGAGCCATTAGGATGATAGCACAGTTTTCAACTGAAACCCTCTATGCCAGTAAAGCATGGTCATCCCCCATCAACATTCTTACACAAAACAATTTTTAGCCCATAATCCTTTATCCTGTAAACTAAACTCCAAAATTGATGGAGAAATCATATCTTTTGTGGATATACAAACACCGAAGAAATAAGCCATAACAAGACCAGTTTGATAGAAAATACTTAGACCTATTCTCAACACTGAACATCACAATGGACCACCAGCAAAGGAAACACTCAGAAGCTAAATGTCCAATCTTAGCTTCCACAATGTCACAAAGGATAAAACTACACCATGGACTTCCACAAAATAAGATGAATAGAATTCCAACACACTTATAATCCTCTCAATAAATGTCAATGGACTGAATTCCTCACTGAAGGGGCAAAGGCTAGCTGATTGGATAAAAAAGCACAAGCCAACCATATGCTGCCTCCAGAAAACATACCCAGCCTTGAAGAACAAATCAAGACTCAGGGTTAAGGGAAGGAAAATAGCATTTCAAGCAAATGGAAGTCAGAAGAAAGGAGGGGTTGCACACTTATTTTCAGATACAAGTGGATTTAAAACAACTAAAGTTAAGAACGACAACTATGGATACTTCATACTGGTCAAGGGAACAATTGAACATGAAGATATTTCAATTTTAAATATTTATGCACCCAACTTAAATGCTCCCTGATTTATAAAACAGACCTTGATTGGTCTGAGCAATATGACATTGCATAACCCCATTATATCTAGGGACTTTAACATCCCTCTGACAGAACTGGACAGATCCTCTAGAGAAACTAAACAAAGATACAAAGGACTTAAATGTGACCTTAGAACAAATGGAATTGATTGACATATACAGAACACACCATCTCAAAACTAAAGAATATACATTTTTCTCATCAGCCCATGGAACATACTCCAAGATAGATGACATACTAGGATACAAATAAAACCTCAGTAAAATTTAAAGAATAGAAATATACCTTGTTTCTTCTCAGACTACACAGCTATATAGGTGGAACTCAACTCCATCAAGAACGTTCATCCCCACACAAACACAGAGAAATTAACAACCTTATGTTGAATGATAGGTTCAGGAATAGATAAAAGAAGAAATTGTTAAATTCCTCAAACATAACAACAATGAATTCACAAGTTAACAAAACCTCTGGGCAATAGCAAAAGCAGTCTTAAGAGGGACATTTATCTCATTAGATACTTACATTAGAAAAACAGAAAGAGAGCACATCAACAAACTAATGAACCATCTTATGAAAGTAAAAAAAGAAGAACAAGCTAATCTTAAATGCAGAAGAAGAAAAGAAATAACCAAACTTAAATCAAAGATTAATGAAATTAGAAAAAAAGGATCATCCAGAATATTAATGAAATTGAAAGTTTTTTTTTTAATAAATTCAATTGATAAGACTTTGGCCAGATTAACTAGAAACAGAAAAGTAAAATCTCTAATAACCTCAATCAGAAACAATAAAGGGGAAATAACAACATATGCTACAGAGATATAAGAGATTATCCCTGAGCTCTACAAGAAAACATACACCCAGAAATTTAAAAATGAGGAAGAAATGGATCAATACCTGGAATTTCACCCTCTCCCTAGACTTAACCAAGAAGAAATAGATTGATTGAACAGACAAATTTCAAGCATAGAGATGATAAGAACAATGAAAAATTTCCCAACACAAAAAATGCCCTGGTTCAGATGGCCTCACACCAGAATTCTATCAAACCTTCAAGGAAGAGCTTATACCTATACTACAGAAATCATTTCAAAAAATTGAGAAGAAAGAAATCTTCCCAATATATTCCAAGAAGCAAACATCACCCTGATACCAAAACTTGGAAAAGACCAAAGACCAAATAAAAAAGGAGAACATAAGACCAATTTTACTAATAAATATAGATGCAAAAATTCTAAATAAAATCCTAGCCAAAAGATTATAGCCACATGTTAAAAAAATCATACATTACAATGAAGTAGCTTTCACCCCAGAGATACAAGGCCAGTTTAATGTAAGCAAGTCTGTAAACATAATTCACCGTATCAACAGAATAAAAAACAAAGACCATATGCTTTTCTCAATAGATGAAGAAAAAGCATTCAATAAATTTTCAGCGTCCTTTTCTAATTAGAACACTTAAGAGTATAGGCATAGGTGGCACATTTATTAAATTGATGAAAGCCATCTGTGATAACCCACAGCCAATATTATACTGAAGGGAGTAAAACATAAAGTTTTTCCACTTACAACAGGAAGCAGAGAGGGATGTCTTCTATCACCAATACTATTTATCATAGTGCTGGAAGTTCTAGCTAATGAAAATAAGCAAGAGAAGGCTATAAGGGAGATCCAAATGATGGAAGAGGAAGTCAAACTCTACCTCTTTGCCAATGATATGACTTTATACTTCCAGATTCACAGAGACTCAACCACAAGACTTCTGTAAGTGATCAAGAAATATAGTAACATCTCAGGGAATAAAATCACTGTCTACAAATCAGTATCCTTTGTATATACCAATAATAGCCAAGTTGAGAAGCTAATTAAGGACCCAATTCCCTTCATAGTAGCTTCAAAGTAAATGAAATACCTAGGAATATAACTGACAAACGAGGTGAGGGATCATTACAAAGATAATTATGAAACCCTAAGAAAAGAAATAGCAGAAGACATTGACAAATGGAAGAACATACCATTTTTTGGTATGTTCTTTGTGGGCTAGAAAGAATCAACATTGTTAAAATGTCTATACTTTCCAAAGCAATCTATAGATTTAATGCAATGCCAATTAAAATACCAACATCATACTTTCAAGATTTGGAAAAAATAATTCTTCAGTTTGTATGAGAAAAAAAAAAAACCTGTATAGCCAAAGCATTTATTAGTAAAGTTAGGGTATCACCCTACCAGACTTTAGTCTATACTACAAGGCCATACTGATCAAAATAGCATGGTATTGGCACAAAAATAGAGACATAGAGATTTGGAATTGAATAGAAAACCATGGGACGAAACTAACATGTTATAACCACCTGATCTTGGATAAACCAAAGTAGACCTTACAATGGGGAAAATAATCCCTATTAAATAAACGGTGTCGGGAAAACTGGATAAACACATGTAAAATTCTGAAACTGGACCCGCACCTTTTGCTACTTACAAAAATTAATTCAAGATGTATAAAAGATATAAATCTAAGTCATGAAATAATAAAAATCCTTAAAGAAAGTGTGGGGAAAATACTTTAAAATATTGGCCTGGGAAAACACTTTCTGAAGAAGACTTCTGTGACAATCACAACAACAACAAAAATAAACAAATGGGACTTAATTAAACTGGATAGTTTCTGTATAGCTAAGGAGAAAACAAAAAAAGCTCATAGACGACCTTCAGAATGGGAGAAAATATTTGCATATTATGAATCAGACAAAAGCTTGATAACTAGGCTCTACAGAGAATTTAATTAATCAACAAAGAAAGAGCCAAAAATCCCATATATCAGTGGGCAAGAGATATGAATAGAACCTTCGTTAAAGAAGACAGATGAATGGCTAACAAATATTTGAAAAAATTCTCATCGTCCCTAATCATCATAAAAATGCAATTGAAAACCACCCTGAGATATTTCCTAACCCCAGTGAGAATGGCCCACATCACAAAGTCTCAAAGCTGTAGATGCTGGCATGGATGTGGAAATAAGGGAACACTTTTATACTGCTGGTGAGACTGCAAACTAATACAATCTTTTAAAAGGAAGTATGGAGAAGCCTCAAAGAACTCAAATTAGACCTCCCATTTGGTCCTACAATCCCATTACTAGGATCTACAGAAGTAAAAACATCACTTTTTCATAAAGACATTTGCACTAGACTGTTTATAGCACCCCAATTTACAAATTTACAATCTCCAAAATGTTGAAATAACCTAAATGCTCACCAACCCAGGAATGGATTAACAAACTTTAATGTGGCTTCTGTACAACATGGATTACTATTCAGCCATTAAAAAGGATGGAGAGTTTACATCATTTGTATTACCTTGGATTGAGGTGGAACACATTCTTCTTAATAAAGGATTACAAAATGGAGAATCAAGAATCTAATGTACTCAACTCTAATGTGAAGGCAGTAGATGATCTAATATAAGGGAGGGTAGGGGAAGGAGGATGTGTGCAGAGGGGAGGAGTGGGGGATGGAAGTCATGATTTATGGCACACAACTTGGGGGAAGGAAACAATTATAAGAGGAACTTTACCTAATAAATGCATTCAGTGTAACCTCATTCTTTGTACCCTCGATAAATCCCAAACAATAAAAAACAGATGATGAAAGACTGCTATGTGTATCTCTATGCCAATTTATTAGAAAGCCTAGAAGAAATTAATGAATTTCTAGAAAGATACTACCTGCCAAAGTTGAATCAGAATGAAATCCAAAACCAGAATAAACTAATAAGTTACAGGATAGAGGCAATAATGAAAAATCTCCAATAAAAGAAAAGCCCATGACCAGATGGCTTCACTGCTATATTCTATCAAGCATTCAATTAAAAACTAATACCAATCCTATTCAGAGCAAGATGGCAGCTGAGTAATAGCTTCTTAGCAACCAGTCAAGGTGAGATTGGATAGAGAAGACTCAAGGCACCTCTGGCTTGTGGGATCTGCCCAGAACATCCTTTTGGGGATGCAAGGAGATAGCAAGAGACTTCTGGACCCCAGGAAGACAAAAGCAGTGAAGTGGCAAGTGGTTGCATTCATTCAGTCTGAGGGCATGGCTGATGCCGCAGCTGTACCTACAACAGCAACAAGATTGCAGACAGGGAAGGCCTTCCCTGCAAGTTGTTTTGGTTTTTGAACTTGGGCATTTGGTTGAATTAACTTGGGAGAACTTGGGTGAGATTTTGGGTGACTAAGTATTGTCCAGTGTCTGGGACTGTGCCACTGGGCCGGAAGGGAGCTATCATTGGTCGGTGGTAGGCCGTGCACTTTGCACTGTAATCTCCGCCCTCAGGGTCACAGAGTGAGGCCAGGGCTGGGAGAATTTGGGTTAGTGATCTAGTGACTGGGAACAGTGCCAAAGGCTGGGACTGAGACTGAGGGGAAGAGTGGAGCTTTCAGTGGTTGGCAGTATTTGGAAGCTCTCTGCTGCTTTGTAGCCTTGGCCCTCAGGGGCATAGACTGAGGCTGGTTTTGGCACAGCTGATAAGTGGGCAGCCACTTCAGGAGAGATCCTAGTGACACGTGTTTTCCTGAGAAAGCATCTACTTGGCCAAGATTAACAATTTAAAGTGTATTTTAAGTGGGCCGAGGAGAGATTCACACTTTCAACCCCACGGGGTTTGAGGGCAAAGAAATCAGCAGAGGTCACCAGTCTCCATTTTATACAGCTGTATCTGCATTGTGATAAGCATTGCAACTCCAGAAGATCACCCGTATATATATATATATATATACTTTGTTTTTGGATTTTTTAACCTTATTGTTTTTTTTTTTTTTTTTTTGGCTGGGGCTGGGTTTGAACCCGCCACCTCCGGCATATGGGACTGGCACCCTACTCCTTGAGCCACAGGCGCCGCCCTAACCTTATTGTTTTATTTCAACTTTTCCCACTAGATTTTTCTTTTTCTTTTTTCTTTCTTTTTTTTTTTTTTGCTTTCTTCATTTTTCTAGTGTAAATATAATTTTCCATTGTTGTCTTCTTTAATAAGAACTTCATTTTTCCTACTGTTTCTGCTCCTGTTATTTGGATTTTCCACTAATTTTATCTGGTAAGGTTTTATGTTTGCTTTGGTTTGTTTTATAGTATTTTTTTTTACCTTTCTATTAGGTGGCAGTGGGGTATGGTGTCTTCTCAGGCTGGAAAAGAGCTGCTGACCTCATGGGAACAACCCAACCCGGCACTCCCAGAGGTTGTGGGTTTTTAAGGTGTGGGTCAAAGTACTCTACTGTACACCTTTCTTACTCCTGTATCCTTCTTTCTATACCTATCTTCCTTTCATCAATATTCCCTTTTACTCACCCCCCTTTTCTTTCATCTTTTTAAAAATCATCACTCCTTCTTGTTCTTCAATCTTCTTATCCTTTTAGACCTGTACCGAAAGGACTCATCAAAACCTTAGGTCAGAGGCACAGTAACTTAAAGAGTAAGAGGAAGTGAAAAGGAAATTAAGGCAAGAAAACAGACAAAAGGGAACACTCATGGGGAAAAAAAAAAAAAAACAACAGAAAAATCCTGGCAACATAAAAACCAGTGCAGACCAACTCCCCCAAGGGATCATGAGGTAGTTACTGCAGAGTATTCCACCTATAAAGAAATGTTAGAAATTACATAAGGGGAATTTAAAATACAGGTGATGCAAACAATGAAGGAAATTGGTGAGAAAGTATAAAATAACTAAAAAGAAATCCAAAAACAGAATCAAATAAGAGATAAACGATATGAAAAATACAGAAAGGATACAGCAGAGCTGAAGGAATTGAAACAATTAGGGAAATTAAAGATGCAATAAAAAGTATCAAAAACAGATCAGACCATGCAGAAGAAAGAATCTCAGAGGTAGAGGACAAAGCTATAGAGCCAAATTGGATATTTAAAGAGGCAGGAAGAAAGAGAGGGAAAGCAAAACATTCACTGACAGAATTATGGGACTTCATGAAGCATTCAGTCATATGAGTTATAGGCATCCCAGAAGGGGAAGAAGAATGTCCCAGAGGAATAGAAACTTATACTAGAGAATATTATAAATGAATATTTTCCCAAAATCACCAAAGATTCTGACACACTCCTTTCAGAGGGCTATCGGACCCCAGGTTGCCTCAACTCAAATAGAGCTTCTCCAAGACACATAGTGATGAACCTGTCCAAATTCAAGACAAAAGAAAAAATTCTGCAAGCCGCCAGGAGCAAGTGGCAATTGACACACAATGGCAAATCCATCAGGGTGATTGCAGACTTCTCTAATGAAAATTTTCAAGCAAGAAGATAATGGTCATCTTCTTACACTCTACTTAAGCTAAACAATTTCCAGCACAGAATTCTATAATCTGCTAAGCTAAGCTTTAAAATTGACAGAAAAAAATCAGCTCTTTTACTGATATGCAAAAATTGAGGAGATTTGCCACAAGACCAGCTCTACAGGAAATACTACAACCTGTTCTACACACTGACCATCACAATGGACCACCAGCAAAATAAGCACCCAGAAATTAAAGGACAGAGCCTAGCTTCCACAATGATGCAAAAAATAAAATAAGCAATTGATTTTCGCAAAATAAGATGCCATTATCAATTATCTCAATAAATGTTAATGGCTTGAATACCCCAATGAAGAAGCAAAGACTAGCTTATTGGATAAAAAAAAAAAAAAAAAAAAAAAAAAAAACACAAACAATCCTTTTGCTGTCTACAGGAAACACACCTAGCCTCAAAAGACAAATTAAAACTCATATTTGAGGGTTGGAAGACAACTTTTCAGGCAAACAGAATTCAGAAGAAATGAGGGATTGAAATCTTATTTCAGATACAAGTGGATTAAAGCAACTAAAGTAAAAAAAGACAAAGATAGACACTTTGTATCAGTCAAAGGAAAAATACAACAAGAAGATGTTTCAATTCTAAATATTTATGCACTCAACTTAAATGCTCCCAGATTCTTGAAACAGACCTTAATTAGTCTGAGCAATATAACATCCTATAACACCATAATAATAGGGGACTCCTCTTCCAGAGCTGGACAGATCCTCTAAAGAGAAATTAAACAAAGATATAAGGGACTTAAATAAGACTCTAAAACAACTGTGCTTGATAGACGTATATATAGAACACTTCATCCCAAAGCTAAAGAATATGCATTCTACTCATTAGCCCATAAAACATTCTCCAAAATTGATCATATCCTAGGACACTAAACAAACCTCAACAGAATCCAAATAATTGAAATTTTACCTTGTATCTTCTCAGACCATAAGGCATTAAAGGTGGAACTCAATGCCAACAATAACATTCAACCCCACACAAAGGCATGGAAATTAAACAAACTTATGCTGAATGACAGTTGGGTGCAAGAAGAAATAAAATAAGAAATCATTAATGTTCTTGAGCATAACAACAATGAACACACAAGCCTGTGTGATACAGCAAAAGCAGTCCTGAGAGGAAAATTCATTACTTTTACATCCAAAAAACAGAAAGAGAACACATCAACAAACTCACAAACCATGTTATGGAATTGGAAAAAGAAGAACAATCTAAGCCTAAACCCAGAAGAAGAAAAGAAGTATCTAAAATTAAATCAGAGATTCATGAAATAGAAAACCACAGAATCATTCAATAAATTAATGAAACAAGGAGTTGTTGGTTTCTTTTTTTTTTTGAGAAAATAAATAAAATAGATAAAACTTTGGTCAGAGTAACTAGAAATAGAAAGTAAAATCTCTAGTAACCTCAATCAGAAGTGATAAAGGGGAAATAACAACAGATGCCACAGAAATACAAGAGATTATCTCTGAGTACTATAAGACACTCTGTGCCCAGAAATTTGATAATGTGAAGGAAATGGATCAATATTTGGAATCAAACCCTCTCCCTAGACTTAGCCAGGAAGAAACAGATCTCTTGAACAGGCCAATTTCAAGCACTGAGATCATAGAAACAATAAAAAATATCCCAACCAAAAAATGCCCTGGTCTGGATGGCTTCACACCAGAATTCTATCTATCCTTCAAAGAAGAGCTTATTCCCATACTACAGAAATTATTCTAAAACCTTGAGGAGGAAGAAATCCTCCCCAACATGTTCTATGAAGCAAATATCACCCTGATACTAAAACTTGGAAAAGACTCAACTAAAAAGGAGAACTTCTGACCAATGTCACTAATAGAGATAGTTACAAAAATTCTCAAGAAACTCCTAGCCAATAGATTGCACCTTATCATCAAAAAGTCATACATTTTACTGGGCATTGTGGTGGGCACCCATGGTCCCAACTGCTTGGGAGACTGAGGCAACAGAATCACCTGAGCCCAGGGGTTGGAGCGATAAAGTCCAGCTTCCTTTTCTAATGAGAAAACTGAAGAGGATAGGCAAAGGTAGTACATTTCTTAAACTGATTGAAGCTATCTATGACAAACCTACAGCTAATACTTTCCTGAATGGAGTAAAACTGAATGCTTTTCCACTTAGAACTGGACCAGAAAAGGTTGTCCTCTATTGCCACTACTATTTAACACAGTGCTGGAAGTTCTAGTCAGTATAATCAGGCAAGAGAAGGAAATATAGGGCATCCAAGAGGGAGCACAAGAGGTCAAACTCTCCCTCTTTACTGACGATATGATCTTATACTTAGAGAACCCCAAAGACTTAACTATAAGACTTCTGGAAGTCATCAAAGACTACAGTAATGTCTCAGGATATAAAATCAAAGTCCAAAAATCAGTAGCCTTTATATATGGCAATAACAGTCAAGGTGAGAGGCTAATTAAGGACACAACCCCCTTCATCATAGCTTCAAAGAAAATGAAATACCTAGGAATATACCTAACAAAAGAGATGAAGGACTTCTATAAAGAAAAATTATGAAACCATAAGAAAAGAAATAGCAGAGGATATTAACAATGGAAGGACATACCATGCTCATGGCTCTGAAGAATCAATGTTGTTAAAATATCTATACTTCCCAAAGCAATCTACAGATTCAATGACATCCCTATTAAAATACCAACATCATACTTTTAAGACTTGGAAAAAATAATTATTCATTTTTTATCGAACCAGAACCCTGTATAGCTAATGCAGTTCTTAGTAATAAAAACAAACTTGGAGGCATCAGTATGCCAGACCTTAGGCTGTACTACAAGGCCATAGTGGTCAAAACAGCATGGTACTGGCACAAAAATAAAGACATAGACATTCGGAATTTAATAGAAAACCAGGAAATGAAACTAACATCTTACAGGCACCAAATCTTTGATAAACCAAACAAGAACAACCAAACAAGAACATTACTGGGGCAAAGAATCCCTCTTCCATAAATGCTAGGAGAACTAGATATCCACATGTAAAAGACTGAAACTGGACCTGAACCTTTCTCCACTCACAAAAATTTATTCATGATGGATAAATGAACAAAATTTAAGGCATGAAACACTTAAAAACCTCAAAGAAAGTGTAGGCAAAACACTTGAAAATATCAGCTTGGGGAAAGACTTTATTAAGAAGTCTTCCATGGCAATTGCAACAACAATGAAAATTAAAAAAAAAAATGGGACTTAATTAAACTGAAAAGCTTAATATTAAACAACCAAAACAAATAGACAATCTACACAATGGGAAAGGGTATTTGCATAGTTTGAATCAGACCAAAGCTTGATAACTAGTATCTATAGCGAACTCAACTTAATCCACATGAAAAATGCCAACAATTCCGTATGTTAATGGGCAAGAAAGATGAATACAACCTTCTCTAAAGAAGACAGACGAATGGCTAACAAACATATGAGAAAATGCTCATCGTCCCTAATTATTACAGAAATGCAGATCAAAACAATCCCAAGATATCATCTAACTCCAGCAAGAATGGCCCATATCAAAAAATCTCAACACTGCAGATGCTGGTGTGGATGTGGAAGGAAGGGAACACTTTTACACTGATGGTGGTACTGCAAACTAATACAACCTTTTTGGAGGGAAGTATGGAGAACCCTCAAAGAACTCAAACTAGACCTCCCATTTGATCCTACAATCCCATTACTAGGCATCTACACAGAAGGAAAAAAATCCTTTTACCATAAGGTCACTTGCACTAGACTGTTAATCACAGCTCAATTTACAATTGCCAAAACATGGAAACAGCCCAAAGGCCCACCCACCCAGGAATAGATTAACAAGCTGTGGCATATGTATACCATGGATTACTATTCAGCCATTAAAAAAGATGAAGAATTTGCATCCTTTGTATTAACTTGGATGGAAGTAGAACACATTATTCTTAGTTAAGCATCACAAAAATGGAGAAGCAAGAATCCTATGTACTCAATTCTCATATGAGGACAGTTGATGACCTACTCTGTTTTCCCCAAAATAAGACATCCTCCGAAAATAAGACCTACTTACAGGAAAGATAAGACGTCCCCTGAAAATAAGACCTAGCACATCTTTGGGAGCACACCTTAAAATAAGACACTGTCTTATTTTTGGGGAAACAGGGTATTACATGGTGGGGGTGGGGGAAGAGAAGAGCAGAGAGAGGGAAGGAGGGAGGGAGAGCCAGGAGAATGGAAGAGAAGAGAGAGGAAAGGAGGGAGGGGGAAGAGGTGAGTGACAGTGTGTGACATAACTTTTGGGGGTGGGACACAATTATAAGATGGACTTTACCTAACAAATGCAATCAGTGTAACCTGGTTCTTTGTACGCTCAATGAATCCCCAACAATAACAAAAAAAAAAAAACTACAAAAAATAAAAAAATAAAAATAAACTACACCAACACTATTTAAACTTAAAATAATAAAAAAAAAAAAAGTCGTTCCTTGTCCAGTCTCTTTCAGCTGTAACCATGGTTTGAATTGTTTCCCACATCTTTTGAATCTTTTGAATCTCAAAACTCTGTCTTGGAAATCAAGAAAACTAAACACTAACTCTTCCTTCTTGAGTTTATTGTTTTGTTTTGTTTTGTTTTTGAGACAGTCTTACTACATCGCCCTCAGCAGATTGCCATGGTGTCACAGCTCACAGCAACCTCAAACTCTTTGGGCTTAAGAGATTCTCTTGCCGGGAGGCGGAGCAAGATGGCGGCTGAGTAACAGCTTCCTTGCATCTGGGCACCGTGAGTCTGGGGAGATAAGACTCCAGGCATCTCTGGCTGGTTGGATCTGCCTATCATCACTCCTATGAGGATACAGGGAGTCAGCGAGAGACTTCTGGACCCCAAGAGGAGGACTAAAACAGTGGAAAACCGGCAAGTGGTCCCATGTCTTCAATCCGTCTAAACACGCCCACAACTGTAAGCTCAGTAGCAGTGAGACTGCAAACCAGAAATGCCTTACCTGTGAACTGCTTTGGTGTCCTTGGACTTGGCACTGAGGTGAACTGCCTTGGGGAGGGCCTGAGCGGGAGTGTGGAGAACTTTGACCGTTGTCTGGGGCCCCAGTCTGAGCCACTGAGCCAGACGGAGCTAATAGTGTTTGGCAGTGGGTCACACGGAACCATTGTCAGTGATCTGCCCCGGAAGGCTCCGCCCTCAGGGTCGCAGAGCTAGAAATGGGTGGGAGCTGGTAACCCAGCAACCAAGTAGCCTAAGGGTGGGGTCTGAGCCACCTTGCAGCCCTAACCCTCAGGGGCAGAGTGAGACCGGTTTTGGCACACTGGGTAAGTGGATAGCCACTTCAGCAGCGATTCCAGCGAGAAAGCTGGGAAAGCTTCTGCTCAGCAAGTTTACAAATTCAAAGTGCCTTTAAGTGGGCTGAAGAGAGATTTAGGGTGTCTACCTGATGGGGCTTGAGAAATCAGCAGCCTCCAGTCGTATCAGAACTGTGATTAACATCTCATACCCCAGTAGACCACGTGTTGCCCAGACAATATTCAATAACATATACAAACTGCTTTGTTTTTGGTTGTGTATTTTTTTCTTTTTTTCTTTTTCGTTGTTTTTTTTGTTTATTTTGACATTGTTGATGTTCTTTTGTTTTTTTAATTTCAATCTTTTCCATAGAGATCCCTTTTTCTTTCTCAATTTTTCTAGTTTAATTATAATTTCCCATTGCTGCCTTTTTTAATAACTGGCACTTCATTTTTGCTAGTGTTTCTACCGCTATCATTTGGTTTTTCACCCAATTTTATCCTGTAAAGTTTTCTGTTTGCTTGTTTTGGTTTGATTTATAGCATTTTTGTCTTTCCTCTCTACTTGGTAGAGGTGGGGTACTGTGTCTGATCAGGTTAGCAAAGAGCTGCTGACCTCAAGGGAACCACCCAACTGGGCACCACCAGAAGGTGGGTTTTTTTTTAAGGTTGTGTCAAAGTACCCTACTGTACACCTACATTGCCCTGTCTCCCTCTTTCTGTGCCTCTCTTCTTTTTGTCAATATTCCTTATACCCACCCCCTCCCCTTTCTCTATCTTTCTTTTCTTTCTTATCACTCGGTCCTCCTTTCTTTCATCCCTTTTTTGCTCTTCAACCTTCTCACCCCTCTGGTCCTGTAACCCTTAGTCCACAGGCACAAGAACTTAAAGAGCAAGAGGAAGTGAAAGGAAAATTAAGGCAAGGAAACAGATAAAAGAAATCACTCATGAGGAAGAATCAGCAGAAAACTCCAGGCAACATGAAGAACTAGTCTAGAACAACCCCACCAAGGGACCATGAGGTAGCCACTGCAGATGATTCCACCTGTAAAGAAATGTTAGGAATGACAGAAAGGGAATTTAGAATACACATGTTGAAAACAATGAAAGAAATGATGGAAACAATGAAGGAAATTGCTAATAAAGTGGAAAATAACCAAAAGGAAATCCAAAAACAGAATCAAATAAGAGATGAACGATATGAAGAATGTAAAAAGGATATAGCAGAGCTGAAGGAAATGAAACAGTCAATTAGGGAACTTAAAGATGCAATGGAAAGTATCAGCAACAGGTTAGACCATGCAGAAGAAAGAATTTCAGAGGTAGAAGACAAAGTTTTTGAGATAACTCAGATAGTAAAAGAGGCAGAAAAGAAGAGAGAGAAAGCAGAACGTTCACTGTCAGAATTATGGGACTTTATGAAGCGTTCCAACATACGAGTTATAGGAATTCCAGAAGGGGAAGAAGAATGCCCCAGAGGAATGGAAGCCATACTAGAGAATATTATAAAAGAAAATTTCCCAAACATCACCAAAGATTCTGACATACTGCTTTCAGAGGGATATCGGACCCCAGGTCGCCTCAACTCTAACCGAGCTTCTCCAAGACACATTGTGATGAACCTGTCCAAAGTCAAGACAAAAGAAAAGATTCTGCAAGCTGCCAGGAGTAAGCGCCAGTTGACCTACAGGGGCAAATCCATCAGAGTGACCGCAGACTTCTCTAATGAAACTTTCCAAGCAAGAAGACAATGGTCATCTACCTTTAATCTACTTAAACAGAACAATTTTCAGCCCAGAATTCTGTACCCTGCTAAGCTAAGCTTCAAAATTGTCGGAGAAATCAAATCATTTACGGATATACAAACATTGAGGAAATTCGCCACAACAAGACCAGCTCTACAGGAAATACTTCAACCTGTTCTGCACACTGACCACCACAATGGATCAGCAGCAAAGTAAGAACTCAGAAATCAAAGGACAGAACCTAACCTCCACACTGATGCCAAAGATAAAACTAAGCAATGGACTCTCACAAAATAAGATGAATAGAATACTACCACACTTATCAATTATCTCAATAAATGTTAATGGCTTGAATTCCCCACTGAAGAGACATAGATTAGTTGACTGGATTAAAAAACACAAGCCATCCATTTGCTGTCTGCAAGAAACACACCTGGCTTCAAAAGACAAATTAAAGCTCTGAGTGAAGGGTTGGAAGACCATTTTTCAGGCAAATGGAATTCAGAAGAAAAGAGGAGTTGCAATCTTATTTTCAGATACATGTGGATTTAAAGCAACCAAAGTCAAAAAAGACAAAGATGGTCACTTTATATTGGTCAAGGGAAAAATACAACAAGAAGACATTTCAATTCTAAATATTTATGCACCCAATTTTAATGCTCCCAGATTCTTGAAGCAGACCTTACTCCGTCTGAGCAATATGATATCTGATAATACCATCATAACAGGGGACTTTAACACTCCTCTTACAGAGCTGAAAAGATCCTCTAAACAGAAATTAAACAAAGATATAAGAGATTTAAATGAGACCCTAGAACAACTATGCTTGATAGACGCATATAGAACACTCCACCCCAAAGATAAAGAATATACATTCTTCTCATCACCCCATGGAACATTCTCCAAAATTGATCATATCCTGGGACACAAAACAAATATCAACAGAATCAAAAGAATTGAAATTTTACCTTGTATCTTTTCAGACCATAAGGCACTAAAGGTGGAACTCAACTCTAACAAAAATGCTCGACCCCACCCAAAGGCATGGAAATTAAACAATCTTCTCTTGAATAACAGATGGGTGCAGGAAGAAATAAAACAGGAAATCATTAACTTCCTTGAGCATAACAACAATGAAGACACAAGCTACCGAAACCTGTGGGATACTGCAAAAGAAGTTTTGAGAGGAAAATTCATCGCTTTAGATGCCTACATTCGAAAAACAGAAAGAGAGCACATCAACAATCTCACAAGAGATCTTATGGAATTGGAAAAAGAAGAACAATCTAAGCCTAAACTCAGTAGAAGAAAAGAAATATCCAAAATCAAATCAGAGATCAATGAAATTGAAAACAAAAGAATCATTCAGAAAATTAATGAAACAAGGAGTTGGTTTTTTGAAAAAATAAATAAAATAGATAAACCATTGGCCAGACTAACGAGGAATAGAGAAGTAAAATCTCTAGTAACATCAATCAGAAATGATAAAGGAGAAATAACAACTGATCCCACAGAGATACAAGAGATCATCTCTGAATACTACCAGAAACTCTATGCCCAGAAATTTGACAATGTGAAAGAAATGGATCAATATTTATAATCACACCCTCTCCCTAGACATAGCCAGGAAGAACTAGACCTCCTGAACAGACCAATTTCAAGCACTGAGATCAAAGAAACAATAAAAAAGCTTCCAACCAAAAAATGCCCTGGTCCAGATGGCTTCACTGCAGCATTCTATCAAACCTTTAAGGAAGAGCTTATTCCTGTACTGCAGAAATTATTCCAAAAAACTGAGGAAGAAGGAATCTTCCCCAACACATTCTATGAGGCAAACATCACCCTGATACCAAAACCAGGAAAAGACCCAAACAAAAAGGAGAATTTCAGACCAATCTCACTCATGAATTTAGATGGAAAAATTCTCAACAAAATCCTAGCCAATAGATTACAGCTTATCATCAAAAAAGTCATTCATCATGATGAAGTAGGCTTCATCCCAGGGATGCAAGGATGGTTTAACATACGCCAGTCCATAAACGTTATCCACCATATTAACAGAGGCAAAAATAAAGATCACATGATCCTCTCAATAGATGCAGAAAAAGCATTTGATAAAATCCAGCATCCTTTTCTAATTAGAATACTGAAGAGTATAGGCATAGGTGGCACATTTCTAAAACCGATTGAAGCTATCTATGACAAACCCACAACCAATATTTTACTGAATGGAGTAAAACTGAAAGCTTTTCCTCTTAGAACTGGAACCAGACAAGGTTGTCTTCTGTCACGTTCACTATTCAACACAGTGCTGGAAGTTCTAGCCAATACAATTAGCCAAGACAAGGAAATAAAGGGAATCCAAATGGGAGCAGAGGAGGTCAAACTCTCCCTCTTTGCTGATGACATGATCTTATACTTAGAGAACACCAAAGACTCAACCACAAGACTCCTAGAAGTCATCAAAAAATACAGTAATGTTTCAGGATATAAAATCAATGTCCACAAGTCAGTAGCCTTTGTATACACCAATAACAGTCAAGATGAGAAGCTAATTAAGAACACAACTCCCTTCACCATAGTTTCAAAGAAAATGAAATACCTAGGAATATACCTAACGAAGGAGGTGAAGGACCTCTATAAGGAAAACTATGAAATCCTCAGAAAGGAAATAGCAGAGGATATTAACAAATCGAAGAACATACCATGCTCATGGATGGGAAGAATCAACATTGTTAAAATGTCTATACTTCCCAAAGCAATCTACCTATTGAATGCCATTCCTATCAAAATACCAACATCCTACTTTCAAGATTTGGAAAAAATGATTCTGCGTTTTGTATGGAACCGGAAAAAAACCCGTATAGCTAAGGCAGTTCTTAGTAATAAAAATAAAGCTGGGGGTATCAGCATACCAGATTTTAGGCTGTACTACAAAGCCATAGTGGTCAAGACAACATGGTACTGGCACAAAAACAGAGACATAGACACTTGGAATCGAATTGAAAACCAAGAAATGAAACTAACATCTTACAACCACCTAATCTTTGATAAACCAAACAAGAACTTACCTTGGGGGGAAAGACTCCCTATTCAATAAATGGTGTTGGGAGAACTGGATGTCTACATGTAAAAGACTGAAACTGGACCCACACCTTTCCCCACTCACAAAAATTGATTCAGGATGGATAAAGGACTTAAATGTAAGGCATGAAACAATAAAAATCCTCCAAGAAAGCATAGGAAAAACACTGGAAGATATTGGCCTGGGGGAAGACTTCATGAAGAAGACTGCCATGGCAATTGCAACAACAACAAAAATAAACAAAGGGGACTTCATTAAACTGAAAAGCTTCTGTACAGCTAAGGAGACAATAACCAAAGCAAAGAGACAACCTACACAATGGGAAAGGATATTTGCATATTTTCAATCAGACAAAAGCTTGATAACTAGGATCTATAGAGAACTCAAATTAATCCACATGAAAAAGGCCAACAATCCCATATATCAATGGACAAGAGACATGAATAGAACTTTCTCTAAAGATGACAGACGAATGGCTAACAAACACATGAAAAAAATGTTCATCATCTCTATATATTAGAGAAATGCAAATCAAAACAACTCTGAGATATCATCTAACCCCAGTGAGAATGGCCCACATCACAAAATCTCAAAACTGCAGATGCTGGCGTGGATGTGGAGAGAATGGAACACTTTTACGCTGCTGGTGGGACTGCAAACTAGTACAACCTTTCTAGAAGGAAATATGGAGAAACCTCAAAGCACTCAAGCTAGACCTCCCTTTTGATCCTGCAATCCCATTACTGGGCATCTACCCAGAAGGAAAAAAATCCTTTTATCATAAGGACACTTGTACTAGACTGTTTATTGCAGCTCAATTTACAATCGCCAAAATGTGGAAACAGCCTAAATGCCCACAAACCCAGGAATGGATTAACAAGCTGTGGTATATGTATACCATGGAATACTATTCAGCCATTAAAAAAAATTGAGACTTTACATCCTTTGTATTAACCTGGATGGAAGTGGAAGACATTATTCTTAGTAAAGCATCACAAGAATGGAGGAGCATGAATCCTACGTACTCAATCTTGATATGAGGACAATTAATGACAATTAAGGTTATGGGGGGGAAGCAGAAAGAGGGATGGAGGGAGGGGGGTGGGGCCTTAGTGTGTGTCACACTTCATGGGGGCAAGACATGATTGCAAGAGGGACTTTACCTAACAATTGCAATCAGTGTAACTGGCTTATTGTACCCTCAATGAATCCCCAACCATAAAAAAAAGAAAATAAAAAAATATAAAATAAAAAGTCAAGGTATAGGGAATACTCTTGTACTCCGTCTATGATGCCTGTGTCACACTAATACCAAAACCAGACAAAACCAAAACAAAGCTAGAAAATTATAGGACAATACCTCTGATTACATCCATGTAAAAATCCTCAACAAAACCCAGCAGACATAATTCAACATATTTTCAAAAATTTTTTTCATTATAATAAAGTGGTTATTCATCCCAGGGATGTAAGGGTGGTTCAACATATACAAATAAATCAGTCTGATACATCATGTCAACAGAACAAGGGATAAAACTCACATGATCATTTTAATAGGTGCTTTCTCCACTTTTTAATTGAATACCAACATAATTTTTCATAGAAGTAGAAAATCAGTCCTAAAATTTGGATGCAACTATAAAAGAACCCAAAGCAATCCTAAACAAAGATAACAAAACTGAAGATGTCACATTACTTTTTTTCAATTATACTACAAGGTTATAATAATCAAATCAGCATGGTACTGGTATAAAAATGAACACATAGATCAATTGAACAGAATAGAGAACTCAGAAATAAAGCCACATGTTTATAACCATCTTATCTCTGATACAGGTGACAAGAACATTCACTTGGGAAATTGAATACCTTTTTTCAATAAATGGTTTGGGGAAAAATTGGATTGCCACATGCAGAAGTATGAAACTGGATCACTATCACTGCAAACATCAACTCAATATGGATTAAATATTTAAATTTAAGCCTGAACATATAAAAATACTAGATACTAGAGAAGACCCTAGGAAAAATGCTTCTAGACATTATTCTAGGTAAGGAATTCTTGATAAGTGCTCAAAGGCACAAGCAACAAAAAAATAGATAAATTAGACTTATACTAAAAAAATTTTTCAAAGCAAAATAAAATAAATAATAGTAAGAAAATAGTAAGTAGTATTTTTATGAATAATTTAAAAATATTTATCTCAATAAAATTGGATGGTACAAATGTTTTTTTGTTACACGGATGAATTATATAATGGTGAAGTTAGGCTTTTAGTCTGAGTTTCACACAATAACCTGGACAGTGTACATTGTATCCAACAAGTAATTTTTCATACCTCATTTCCATCACATCCTCCCCCTTCACAATCTCTAATGTCCACTATAACACTCTGTATAAGGGAGAACATGAGGTATTGTTTTACCATTCCTGAGATACTTCACTTAAAATAATGGCCTCCATAATATTCCATGGTGTACATATACCACAATTTATTGATCCATTCGTGGATCGATGGGCACTTGGGCTTTTTCCATGACTTAGCAATTATGAATAGGGCTGCAATAAATATTCTGATACAAATATCTTTGCTATGGTGTGATTTTATCCTTAAAGAAAGATGGAGACTTTACCTCTTTCATGTTTACATGGATGGAGCTGGAACATATTCTTCTTAGTAAAGTGTCTCAAGAATGGAAGAAAAAGTACCCAATGTACTCACCCTTATTATGAAACTAATGTAGGACCTTCACATGAAAGCTATATCCCAGTTATAACCTAAGAATAGGGAGAAAGGGGAAAGGGAGGGGAGGGAGGGGGGAGAGAGGGGGAAGGAGGGGGATTAATGGGATTACACCTGTGGTGCATCTTACAAGGGTATATGTGAATCCTAGTAAATGTGGAATGTAAAGGTCTTAGCAAAATAACTAAGAAAATGCTACAAAAGCTATGTTAACTAATGTGATGAAAATGTGTCAAACGATCTATGAACCAAGTGTATGGTGCCCCACGATCATACTAATGTACACAGCTATGGTTTAATAAAAATAAATTAAAAAAATAAAAAATAAAAAATAAAAGATTTGTATAAAATAACTTGTATAACACAATAAAATGTATTATAAAATATCATAACTTGTATATACAATACAATAACTTGTTTAATACAATAAAATTTATATAAAATAAAAAAATAATGGCCTCTGGCTCTATCCCAGGGGTTGCAAAAGATATATTTTATTCCTTTCTATGGTTAAGTAATATTCCATCCACACACTCAGCCCAAATTTTCTTTATGCATTCTTCAGTTGATGAGCACTAAGGTTGACTCCATATCTTTACAATTATAAATTGTGTTACAACAAACATAGAAATTCAGTTGTCTTTTTGATAAAATGTCTTCTTTTCCTTTGTGTAGGTGGACAGTAACGGGATTTCTGGATCAAATGATTAAATTACACTCAGTTCTTTGAGGAATTTCTATACTGCTTTTCATAAAGGTTGGACTAATTTACATTCACACAAATAGTATATAAATGTTCCCTTTTCATTACAACCATGTCAAAATATACTGCTTTTGACTTTTTTGTTGTTTGTTTTTTTGAGACAGAGTCTCACTCTGTTGCCTAGGCTAGAGTGCCATATTGTCAGCATACCTACCTCAAACTTCTGGATTAAACTGATCCTCTCATCTCAGCTAGAATTATAAGCATCTGCCACAACACCTGCATAATTTTTTTTCTACTCTTAGTGGAGACAGGGGGTCTTCCTGTTGTTCAGGTTGGTCTCAAACTCATGAGCTCGAGAAATCCTCCCACCTCAGCCTCACAGAGTGGTAGGATTACTGAAAAAAGCCACTGTCCAGGTATGTTTTTGTTTTTGTTTCTTTTTTTTTTTAATTCTTAATAATGACCATTTTGAAAGAGGTAAGGTGGTATCTCACTGTGGTCTTATTTTGCATTTCCCTGATTATTAGTGATATTGAACATTTTTTCATATGTTTCTTGGCCATTTATATGTCTTCTGCAGAAAAATGCCTGTTCATGTCAATTGATGATTTTTTTGAGTTTCTTGTGGACTCTGGATATTTGTTCTTTGTCCGATAGATAGTTTGGAAATATTTTCTCCCATTTTGTAGGTTGCCTTTTTTACTCTGTTAATTATTTATTTTGCTGTGCAGAAACATTTTAGTTCAATTAAGTCCCATTTGTTTATTTTTGTTTTTGTTCTATTTGCTTTTTTAGTCTTAAGTCATAAATTCTTTGCCCATGCCAATGTCAAGAGTAGTTTTCTCTAGGTTGCTTCTGGATTTCTTATGTTTTTAAATCTCAATTTAACTCTTTAGTCCATGTTGAATAACATTTTTATGTTGTGAAAGACAGAGGAATAGTTTTATTCTTCTGAATGTGGCTATCCAATTTTCCCAGAACCATTTATTGAATAGGAGTTTATTTTCCTACTGTATGGTATTATCTACTTTATTTAAAGTCAGTTGGCTGTAGGTATATGGTTTTACTTCTGGGAAAGTAGTATTAAATGAGTTTAAATTTAGATAGTTTTAATTATGCAATGCTTAAATGGTCAAGGAAAATTATCTTCTTCATATTAAGATATTACACATCTTTATTTGGAGAAAATTCAAGTCTTGATTGGGATAAGACATTTGATTTTCCATACTGCTAGACAAACAGGGAATGATTTATAGGTCTTAAAATATTTTCCCAGAAATATTGTCCCTTCATTCAAATGCCCACGATTAGCATCCACTTTCAAATAGCTTTTTCAAGATTTTCTAACCTAAGACTATGATGTGTCCCCTCCACTTCTCAGGAAAAACATTGGCAATCAGACCAATTTAATGGCTCTTCATAACTTAAGGAAGCCCACTGAACTTCTATCTTTGGGAAATCTACTTAAAGTGTGTCCTCACTTTTCCCTGTGTAAGAGAACACCATCCTGTAAGAGTGCTTTGAATCATTATTCACAAGGATATTTATAATTGTTCTTAAGTGTTCATGGGGATTCTCAAGTCTAGAACCACACCTGAGAATGCTCAAATACTCAACTCTTAAATTGCTGACATGCAGTAATGTTTTTGTAGGCTGCAAATGGTTACAAAAGAAAAGGTTTCAAAAATTTTAATACATTCTTTATTTAAATAATTCAAGAATAGTAAAACAATGTGTTCCTAATAGCTTGGTAACCTAAATTATGTCCTTAGAAATAATTTGGACAGTAAGCATGCCATTTGTCTACCACAAATCTAAGAGACCTGAGATTTGGAACTTGTAAAATATTTTATCTGCTTCTCTTATTCCTTTTTAAATTCAAAAAATTATCTTCACAGTGCAAAAGCTGAATGTCAAAGAGGATATAACTGGCTTACTAAGATGACAAACATGTTATCATTATTACGAAAGATTATTATGAATACGGTACTCAATATTTCAGTTAGCCTTGTTGAATAACAAATCACCTCTAAACAACAACACTCATTTTCCCATCCATCATAATTTCTGTGAATCAAGAATTTCACAAAGAATCAGCTGAGCAGTGACTCAGAGTATCAAATGTAATTGTAGTCATATGGTGATTAGAACTGGAATTGCAGGGGCACTGGCTAATGCAGCAGGATGCAAGAATTGTTCTTCCCTGCATGTAGTTTCAAGGCATCTCCATGTTACCCTTCCATATAATGTTTGGGCTTCCTCATGATGCTGCATAGTGGCCTCAAGATAGTTGGGTCACTTACATAGTATCTCATAGATCCAAGCAGGTATCCAGAAGAACCAAGCATACACTGAGTCACTTTATATGACCTAGTCTTAGAAGTCAGAATGCATCACTTCTGCTATAGTTAAAATACCACCCATATGAAGAACATGTAGAATGGGAAATACCATTGTAGTCAACTATAGAAAATACAATCTGTCACACTTGGCATTTATGCTTCCTTATACATTGTTGATTTATACATAATATGTAAATGAGCCATTTGTTGATGTTTAGATAAGTAGGTTGTTTTCATAGAAAAATATAATTGATTGGTAGATATGCCTTTCTACATCCACTCAAGACTACAGAAAATCCTATTGAGAATAGGAAAACAGAACAAGCATAAATGATTTTGTAAACTTATTTAATAAATTATTTTATGAACACTGCTATCAACATTTCCTGAAATAGTATTACCCAGTTTCCCTGAAAATAAGACAGTGTCTTATTTTCAAGTGTGCTCCCAAAGATGCGCTAGGTCTTCTTTTCAGGGGACGTCTTATCTTTCCTGTAAGTAGGTCTTATTTTCTGAGGATGTCTTATTTTCGGGGAAACAGGGTACATGAGTGTAGTTTCGAAAGAATCTGCCATAACTCATCAGGAAGAAATTTCTTGAAAGATTTATAATTTTCAAAATTACAAATTCAGTATTTTAGTAGTAGTAACATATCTGTTAACACATTTCTAATTAAAAATTACAACAGTAAATGCTATTTCTTCTATGCTCCATTTATGTGTAGGTAGATTGCTTTGTTTTGTTAAGATTTATGTTTAAATGTTATAACTGCCATTGATAAATAAATTTTCTATTTGAATTTCACATCTTTAGTGTTAAACATAATTTAGTGAATATCAACTGGCATTTTCAGTGAAAATTCATTGCCAAACAACCCAGAAAGAATTATTTTAATATGTACATGATTCATTTTATTTCACTATATTTCATAAATGATGGTAATATCCCCTTGTGATACAAAACTTTGGAAATTAGGGTTTATAATTACTTAATGGCATAGTATAGAACACAACAATTAAGAGAAAGCAAATAAATATATAAGTTACGATTTTAGTCCTAATTAAGTTATATAATAATTTCAAATGTTTTAATTGATATCTTCAATGTATTTTTGTTAAATTAGTGTTTTAAATAAGAGCTCAGAGAAGGGCTCATACCTGTAATCCCAGCACTGTGGGAGGCTGAGGTGGGAGAATTGCTTGAGCTCATGAGTTTGAGACTTGTCTGAGTGAGAATGAGACCTGAAATCATTAAAAAAATGAAAAACCAGTAAGGCCCACCCTTACCTCCGTAAGAGCTGTGCCACGACCTGCGACCTGTGATCAATGCCCGCACGGACCTCGGTAAGAGCTGCGCTGTGACTCACGACCAGAGCCCACCCAGAACTTATCTAAATAAGAACTCTATAAGAGCTGCGCCAAGACCTGTGATCGGCACCAGCCTAGACCTCTGTAAGAGCTGCGTCGCGACACGTGACCCGTGACCAATGCCCACCGGGCCTCTGCACACCCTGACCAGGAACTCTGGGAGCTGCAGAACCCTGTGTCCTCCCTCCTGTATTCTCCCTGCCTCCACACCAACCCACTCATCTGGCCAGGGATTCTGGTAGCCACATGCCCTCCGGAGCCCTCCCTGCCTCTGCACAGAGCCCTTCTCCTGGCCAGAGACTGCTGGAGTATTGGGCACTCTGTGCCAAACTCAGGGGGGGTGCCAGGTGCTCCCAGAACCATGTGAAACCCTCCCCTCCCCCGTTGCTGGATCGAGGTGTGTCACACTCCAGAGCTGCTTGCACAGCTAGAATGCACGGGCTGGGGCAGCCCCAGAAGAGCTACACAGGGTCACTCCCTACAAAGATCCAGCAACAATACAGTGATCCCACTTGGATCTAATCTTGGAGAGACAGCTCCACAACTCTGAGGATGGCCAGAGGCAACAGTGAAAAACAAAAAAACTTTGGCAATATGAATAATCAAGTAGATAAACTCTCCCAAAGAACAATGGGGCAGAAACAGCACAAAATCCCATGTGCAAACAAATAGCTGAGATGTCAGAAATAGAATTAAGAATCTGGATATCAAATAACATTGAATTTTAGAATTCCAAGCAGTAACCCAAAAGATGTCTCAAGAATTCAATGAATTCAAAGTCCAAATGGCCAAAGATTTTCCCACATTGAGACGAGAAGTTTCAGCCCTCAAAAATCTGAGAAACACAGTAGAATGCCTCAGTAACAGAATGGAGCAAGCAGAAGAAAGAATTTCTTACACTGAAGACAAAGCTTCCGAATGCTCCCAAACTCTCAAAGAAGAAGAGAAATGCAGGGCAAAAACAGATCACTCTCTCAGAGAGCTCTGGGATAATTTGAAGAAAATCAATATTCACCTTATAGGGATCCCTGAAAGTGATGAAGTGGCTTCACAAGGTACAGAGTCTTTTCTTCATGAGATTATGAAAGAAAACATTGCAGACATGCCAAGAGTTTCTGAAATTCAGATAGCAGACAGTTTCAGAACTCCAGCACGACTCAACCTGAATAAGACATCCCACGCACATCATAATCAATTTCACTAAAGTTAATATGAAGGAGAAAATTCTGAAAGCAGCCAGACAAAAGAAAACCATTACCTACAAGGGGAAGAATATTAGAATAACTGCAGATCTCTCTGCTGAAAACTTTCAAGCTAGAAGAGGATGGTCATCGACTTTTAATCTCCTAAAACAAAAGAACTTTCAACCCAGGATCCTATACCCAGCTAAACTGAGTTTCATTTATGACGGAGAAATTAAATACTTTAATGACATTTACATGTTGAAGAAATTTGCCATTAATAAACCTGCTCTCCAGGATATTCTCAGACCTATCCTACATAAAGACCAGCATAATTCTCCACCACAAAAGTAAACACACCCAGAAAATTTTGATCAAATTCCAACTTCCACAATCGCAAAAGGATTAAATATGTCCACCGGACTCTCGAAAGGCTTATAAATATTCTCAACTAATGTGAATAGTTTAAATTGTCCTCTAAAGAGGCACAAGTTGGCTGACTGGATACAAAAACTCAAGCAGATATCTGCTGCATACAAGAATCTCATCTTACATTTAAAGACAAATGTAGATCAAGGTGAAGGGATCGTCATCTATACCCCAGGCAAATGGAAAGCAGAAAAAAGCAGGCATTGCAATCCTATTCACAGATGCAATAGGCTTTAAACCAACCTAAACAAGGAAGGATAAGGATAGACACTTCATATTTGTTAAAGGTAATACTAAAAATGATGCAATTTCAATTATTAATATTTATGCACCCAATGAGAATGCACCTCAGTTTATAAGAGAAACTCTAACAGACATGAGCAACTTGATTTCCTCCAGTTCCATAGTAGTTGGAGATTCTAACACCCCTTTAGCAGTGCTGGATAGATCCTCCAAAAAGAAGCCAAGGAAAGAAATTTTAGATTGAAACTTAAACATTTAACATCTGGACCTAACAGACATCTACAGAACATTTCATCGAAACAAAACTGAATACACATTCTTCTCATCAGCTCACAGAACATACTCCAAAATCGACCACATAATAAGTCACAAATCTAACCTTAGCAAATTTTAAAAAATAAAAATTATCCCTTGCATCTTCTCAGATCAATATGGAATAAAAGTTGAACTCAATAACAACAGGAATCTGGATACCCATACAAAAACATGAAAGCTAAATAATCTTATGCTGAAGGATAGATGGGTTACAGATGAGATTGAGAAGGAAATCACCAAACTTTTGAAACAAAACAACAATGAAGACATGAATTATCAGAACCTCTGGGATACTGCAAAGGCAGTCCTAAGAGGGAAATTTATAGCACTGCAAGCCTTCCTCAAGAAAACGGAGAGGAAGTTAATAATTTAATGGGACATCTCAAGCAACTGGAGAAGGAAGAACATTCCAACCCCAAACCCAGCAGAAGAAAAGAAATAACCAAAATCAGAGCAGATTTAAATGAAATTGAAAACAAAAGAATTATACAACAAATCAAGAAATCCAAAAGTTTGTTTTTTGAAAAGATCAGTAAAATAGATAAACCTTTGGCCAACCTAACCAGGAAAAAAAGAGTAAATTCTCTACATTCACCAATCAGAAATGGTAAATATGAAATAACAACAGACCCCTCATAAATTCAAAAAATCCTTAACGAATATTACAAGAAACTTTACTCACAGAAATATGAAAACCTGAAAGAAATCGGCTAATACTCGGAAGTACGCCACCTACCAAGACTTAGCCAGAACGAAGTGGAAATGTTGAACAGGCCTATAACATGCTCTAAAATAGCATCAGCTATACAAAATCTCCCTAAAAAGAAAAGCCCAGGACCAGATGGCTTTACATCAGAATTCTACCAAACTTTTAAAGAAGTACTAGTACCTATACTACTAAACCTCTTCCAAAGTATAGAAAAAGAAAGAAATCTACCCAACACTTTCTACAAAGCAAACATCACCTTGATCCCTAAACCAGGGAAAGATCCAACAAGAAAAGAAAATTATAGACCAATATCACTAATAAATATTGACGCAAAAATACTCAATAAAATCCTAACAAACAGAATCCAACAACACATCGAAAAAATTATACACTAGGACCAAGTGGGATTTATCCCAGGGGCTCAAGGCTGGTTCAATATACATAAATCTATAAATGTTATTCAGCACATAAACAAACTCAAAAATAAAGACTATAAGATTCAGTTGATGCAGAAAAAGCTTTTGATAATATCCAGCATCCCTCATGATCAGAACACTTAAGAAAATTGGTATAGAGGGACATTTCTTAAACTAATAGAGGCCATCTACAGCAAACCCACAGCCAATATCGTATTGAATGGAGTTAAATTGAAATCATTTCCACTCAGGTCAGGAACCAGACAAGTCTGCCCATTGTCTCCATTGCTCTTTAACATTGTAATGGAAGATTTAGCCATTGCAATTAGGGAAGAAAAGGCGATCAAGGGTATCCACATAGGGTCAGAAGAGATCAAACTTTCACTCTTCACAGATGACACGATCGTATATCTGGAAAACACTAGGGATTCTACTAAAAAACTTTTAGAAGTGATCAAGGAATATAGCAATGTCTCAGGCTACAAGATCAACACCCATAAATCTGTAGCCTTTATATATACCAAAAATAGCCAAGCCGAAAAAACAGTCAAGGACTCTATTCCTTTCACAGTAGTGCCACAGAAGATGAAATATTTGGGACTTTAACAAATGACGTGAAAGATCTCTATAAAGAGAACTATGAAACTTTAAGAAAAGAAATAGCTGAAGATGATAACAAATGGAAAAAGATACCATGCTCATGGCTGGGAAGAATCAACATTATTAGAATGTCTACACTACCCAAAGCAATATATAATTTTAATGCAATTCATATTAAAGCTCCATTGTCATATTTTAAAGATCTTGAAAAAATAATACTTCATTTTATATGGAATCAGAAATAACCACAAATAGCCAAAACATTACTCAGGAATAAAAACACAGCAGGAGGGATCATGCTACCAGACCTTAGACTGTACTATAAATCCAGAGTGATCAAAACAGCATGGTACTGGCACAAAAACAAGTAAGTAGATGTCTGGAACAGAATAGAGAACCAAGAGATGAATCCAGCTACCTACCATTATTTGATCTTTGACAAGCCAATTAAAAACAGGCTACGTTGAACAGTTTGATGAGAATATTTCAGATTGTATATGAAACCAGCACATTGTACCCCTTGATTGCACAAATGTACACAGCTATGATTTAACAATAAAAAATAAATAAATAAACATTCAGTGGGGAAAGATTCCCTGTTTAACAAATGGTGCTGGGTCAACTGGCTGGCAATCTGTAAAATACTGAGACTGGGCCCACACCATTAACTTATATAAACTCTCCTAGATAAAAGATTTAAACGTAAGACATGAAACTATAAAAATACTTGAAGAACCTGCAGGGAAAACTCTTGAAGGAATCGGCCTGGGTGAATCTTTTATGAGGAGGACTCCCCTGGCAATTGAAGCAGTATCAAAAATACATTACTGAGACCTGATCAAACTAAAAAGCTTCTGCACAGCCAAGAACATAGTAAGTAAAGCAAGCAGACAGCCCTCAGAATGGGAGAAAATATTTGCAGGTTATACCTCTGATAAAAGTTTAATTACCAGAATCAACAGAGAACTCAATTGTATTAGCAAGAAAAGAACAAGTGATCCCATCTTAGGGTGGGCAAAGGACTTGAAGAGAAACTTCTCTAAAATAGACAGATGTACAATCTACAAACACATGAATAAAAGCTCATCATCCTTAATCATCAGAGAAATGCAAATCAAATCTACTTTAAGATATCACCTAACCCCAGTAACCCCACATAACAAAATCCCCAAACCAGAGATGTTGGCATGGATGTGGAGAAAAGGGTACACTTCTATACTGCTGGTGGGAATGCACATTAATACGTTCCTTTTGGAAGAATGTTTGGAGAATACTTAGAGATCTAAAAATAGACCTGCCATTCAATCCTATAATTTTTTTACTAGGTATACACCCAAAAGACCAAAAATCACAATATAACAAAGACATCTGTACCAGAATGTTTATGGGAAACTGATGAGTCATCACACCATCCTAGGATAGAGAAGTGATGACCACCCACTGACCCTGACTTTGAAGGACTCAGGCTCCCGAAGAGGCTCACAATATGCCAGTGGCCAATGTCCAGCCAGACAAGGACAAAAGGCAGGATGACATAGACTCAGGAGAAAGTGGTGGACTAAGCACCAGGGCTCCATTGGCCATAGAAAAAAATAAAACCAGGGTGACGGTGGTAAAAAAAAAAAAAAAAAAAGAATGGGTACAGGTGAAACCTACTAAATGCAGAATACAAATGTCTACATACAATAAGTAAGAAAATGCCATGAAGGCTAAAAACAAAAAAAAAAAAAGGAGTTCAGAGCAATGGTGACCTCTAAATGTCCTATTCATTTTAAGACGGTAGTAGATGAATTTAAACCAATTAATTATAAGCATTATAAGTACATTTGTTATTAGCATTCATGAGTTCTGTGATCAATTTATTCCTGTTCCTAAATCCTTGAAGGTCCTGTTTTATAATTTCTCAGAAATGTAATCATAGGAACTAAGTGGTTACCAACATAAACATTTATAATTGATGAAGACAGGTTTTCACCTTTTTGAGTGATGTTGAAATGTATACAAAATCCAGGTAAAATATTTCAAGGACTTCTGTTTTGCTGAAAATTAAACAATTATTTTTTTACTATCCATTTCCTAGAGTTCACATATTCAAGAAGTGTTTACCAAGTACTTGCTTTGTGCCAGATGTTAGACATCATGTTAGATATAATAAGGAATAAAACACAATTGAAATACTGTCAGTATCATGCAAAAGTTTAAGGCAGTGGAGATGAAGCACAGAATTTATGCAGGATATACACTGAATAGAAGTATCATATGACAGATTTTAAAAAACCCTTGTTTCCTTGTAAAAATCATTTTGTACAACTGATAGTATGTAATTTATTATGCATACTACTACCTCTTACCTCATAAAAGGCTATGAGTATGCAAATAAAGTACCTTGATCTACAGCTCTGGGCAATACATGCAAATCTATAAATTGGATCAAGGCTTTGATTGAGGAAAGCTTTCCAATTTTTCTCTTCATTTGAAGATGGCCTGAGATAAGAATTATATCCATTTCTCTTTCCCTTCCTCATTGACTCTAATCATATTTTTCTCTTGGAAAATGAATATATCTATATTAGTATTTACTTGTATTTTTATATACATATATCAATATTATATACATATAAATACAGTACAACCTCCATAGTTTACCACCTCCCTACATTGACCACCTCCTAAAGTATACCTAATTTTCATAGAGCAAACATGCACCACATGTACTATTAATATGGTAGACATGCATATATAACAAATACATAGCCAACACCATATTAAATAGGGAAAATTGAAATCATTCCTGCCTAGAAGTAGAATGAGAAAATGTTTCCCTCTATCTCCACTTATGTTCAACATAGTGTTTGAAGTCCTAGCCACAGAAATCAGGCAAGGGAAGGAAATCAAAGAAATGGGGAAAGAAGTCAAATTATTGCTTTCTGCTGACAACATAAGCTTATATGTAGAAAACATAAAAGATTCAACCAAGAGAGTCCAGGAATTGATAAGTAATGTCTTGGACTACAAAATAAAAGTACACATAGCAGTGACTTTCATATATACTAACAACAGACAAGCTGAGAATAATATAAAATATATGATACCTTTCTCAGTAGCAACAAAGAAAATAAAATACATAGAAATACATTTAACTAAGGAAGTTAAAGACCTATATAGAGAAAACTATGAACTACTTAAGAAAGAAATTGTAGTTCATATAAACAGATGGGAAAACATGTTCATGGAAAATAATTTATGAAAATCTCAAAAGCAATCACAGCAACAACAAAAATATACAAGTGGGACATGATCAAATTAAAAAGTTTTTGCACCACCAAGGACACAATAGAGTAAATAGCCCACAAAATGGGAGAAAATATTTGCATGCTATACATTTGATAAAGGGCTGATAACCAGACTCTGCAAAGAACTATAGCAAACCAGTACAAAAAAAAAAAAAAAATCAACTCCATTACAAAGTGGGTAAAAGGCATGAGCAGAGACTTTTCAAAGGAAGATAGTCTAATGGCCAAAAAACACATGAAAAATGCTCAACATCTCTAATTATATTAGAAAAATGCAAATCAAAACCACAATGAGATATCACCTGGCTTTCATGAGAGTGGTTCATATTAAAAAGTTACAAAACAACAGAGGCTGATATGGATACAGAGAGAAAGAAACTCTTATACACAGATCCTTGGGGACCTGGGAATAGGCCTGAATGCCAGATGTTGCACCCACAGGACTCAATTGTGTTGCTTGGGGGCATGGAGGGCTATTTACAAATTAATCTTGAGAGGGGAGGGAGTCTGCATGGACAGAATTAAAGGAAAGTGCAGTATGAGTCCCAACTTAGCACAGTCACAGAGCATAACTCCCCCTCATAGGAAGGCTACACTCTCAGCCAAGGGCAGGATCCTGGACAGGGAAGCTCCTAGCCCACACCTTTACAGTGGGGGACATCAACAATTTTGAGTTGCTGCCTGTTGTCAGGTGCCTAAAAGAGATTATGGTGGAGGACAGGGGAGTAAAGAATGAAACTCACTTCTGACAGAAAGATTGGGAATCTCATATGGCCCTAAGACCACAAGCAGACTTTCTGGCTGGGTGGGGCCACATCCCACCATGACAGCTTTCCTCCGAAGGTAGGGAGTGGGTCTTTGACTCCTACTAAGACAGCTACCTTACCAGATATGTGGAGCCTGAGGGCAAGCTCACCTGACCCCAGGTTTATTAAGTCTAAACTCCAAAACTGACACTGCTGATGTGGAGAATAAGGAATCACCTGGAAGCTGCAGGACCTGCCCATAACTGATATTCCAGTGATTCTCCTAAAGGGCTAGAGCCAGTCACAGGTCCCCAAAACAACACTGCACCCCATTTCTTCCAGCAAACACCAGTTACTGAAAAAGAGTTCAATTTGAATAGCCTTTTATAGCATTTACTTATTCAATCACACAAAGTATGGCAGATTCTTACCCACAATCCCAAACTACTATCTCTGATAGTAAACTGAATACACCAATAAAATTTATAGTATTAAGAAGACCACAGGGCTGGGGAAAGAGAAAGAATCTCAAAAAAATCCATCCTCCCTTATCAATGACAGACAGAGAAATGACCCAAATACATAGCTGTCCACTGATAATAGCCAACAAACAAGAGGCAACTGAGAAAACTACCACACTAAGAATTCTGTTACCAAGACCTCATCAAAGTACCCATAAACAAAGGCAAAAGTTCTAACCTAAAATATGATACAAACACACCCATATAAGTGATGAAGGATGAAAAAAGCCCTCATTTATATAAAAAAAAACTAAGAAGCAACAGCTTACCCGCATGAGAAGAAATCAGTAAAATAACTCCAGAAGTATGAAAAATCAGAGTAAAAGGAAATCTCTAAAGGGGAACACCAGATTTCCATCAATAGCTACTAACTAAAATGAAAATATTGAAATGTCAAATAAATAATTCTTAAAGCTTAAAGATAACTCTTTCAAAATAACTCAGTCATTCAAATGAGACTTAATTAAAGTGAATAGCTTCTGTGCAGCTAAGGAGAGAACAACCAAAGCAAATAGACAACCATCAGAATAGGAAAAGATATTTGCATATTATGAATCAGACAAAAGCTTGATAACTAGGCTCTACAGAGAATTCAAATTAATCAACAAAGAAAGAGCCAACAATCCCATACATCACTGGGCAAGAGACATGAATAGAACCTTCTCTAAAGAAGACAGATGAATGGCTAACAAACATATGAAAATATGCTCATCATCACTAATTATCTGAGAAATGCAAATCAAAACCACCCTGAGATATCATCTAACCCCAGCAAGAATGACCCACATCACAAAATCTCAAAACTGCAGATGCTGTCATAGAAGTGGAGAGAAGGAAATACTTCTACACTGCTGGTGGGACTGCAAACTAATATAACCTTTTTGGAAGGAAATATGGAGAACCCTCAAAGAACTCAAGCTAGACCTCCCATTTGATCCTACAATCCCATTACTGGGCATCTACCCAGAAGCAAAAAAAAAAAAAAAAAAAAAAAATCCTTTTAACATAGGACACTTGCACTAGATTGTTTATTGCAGCTCAACTTATAATTGCCAAAATGTGGAAACTGCCTAAATGCCCACCAACCCAGGAATGGATTAACAAGCTGTGGCATATGTATACCTTGGAATACTATTAAGCCATTAAAAAAGATGGAGACTTTACATCCTTTGTATTAACCTGGATGGAAATGGAACACATTATTCTTAGTAAAGCATCACAAGAATAGAGAAGCAAGAATCCTATGTACTCAATTCTCATATGAGGACAGTTGATGACCTGGTACATGGTGGGGGGTGGGGGAAGGGGAGAGCAGAGAGAGGAAAGGAGGGAGGGAATTGGGGGAAAGGAAGAGAAGAATATCTCTCAAAAAAATTCAGGACACACTAAAATTCTAGCTTAAATATTTAAAAAATATATATGTATAAATAAATTGCAAAAACACATGGGAGGGATCAGCAGAAGAACCCTGAAAATATGAGAAATCACTGAAGTTCAACTCCCCTAAGAGATTAAGAGTAAGATACAGCTAAAAATATCATTCATACAGAAATAGTCAAAATGACAGAAGTAAAATTCAGAACATGGATGTCAAATAAGATGAATGGAATTGAAGGGAAGATAGAAAAAGAAGTCCAAAAACTGTCTCAAGTAATCAGTGAAATTAAAGACAAAGTCATCAAGGCTCTGCATATAATTAGAAAGGATAAGCAGTGCTTAAGGAATTGAAAGATGCATTCAAGATGTTGCAAAACCAAGCAGAGAGTGCCAGAGAACATGGAAAAGAAAGAATCTCAGATCTTAAAGACAAAACTTTTGAACTAATACAATGAAAGAGGCATAAAAGAAGAGAGAAAAAACAGGGAAATCTCTTAGAAAGATATGAGACCACAAAGAGAACACAAACATATGAAAAACGTGGATATCTGAAGGAAAAAAAGGGAGTCCTAAAAACATGGAAGCTCTGCTTTAAGACATCATGGTGGAGAATTTTTCAGGCATTGTGAGAGACCCAGAAACAGAGATACCAGATAGTCACAGAATTATCAGGATAACTCAATATCAAGATAACTCAATTCAACTCATCTCCTAGACACATTGTAATTAACTTGGCCAAGTCAAAAGAAAGAAAAAAGTTTGCACAAAGCCAGGCATAAGCAAAGTCTTACCTATGAGAGGAAAAACATCTGGCAGTCAGCAGAAACTTTGCAAGCCATAGAAGAGTGATCACCTGACTTTAATCTTCTTAAACAAAGTAACTTTCAGGCCAGGATTATGTATCTTGCTAAACCAAGCTTCATATTTGATGGAGAAATAAAATCTACTGACAAGCAAACATTAGAACAAATGGACTCAACAGATATGTACGGAACATTCTAGCCCAATAAAAGTGAGTATATGTTCTGATCATCAGCTCATGGATTATCCTTCAAAATTGATAGTATCTTAGGGCACAAATCAAATCTCAAAATATTAAATAAATAGAAATTATACCTTGTATATTTTGTGATCATAATGGAATGAAAGCAGAACTCAACTCCAACAAAAACCTTCACCCCGCACAAAATAATGGAAACTAAGCAATCTTGTACCACACAGCACAAACATCAAGGATGACATAAAGAAGGCAATCATTAGATTCCTTAAAAAAAAAAAAAAATGACAATGAAGGGCGGTGCCTGTGGCTCAAAGGAGTAGGGCACTGGCCCCATATGCCAGAGGTGGCTGGTTCAAGCCCAGCCACTGCCAAAAACTGCAAAAAAAAAAAAAAAAAATGACAATGACGCCATAATCTTTAATCATCAGAGAAATGCAGATCAAAACTACTTTGAGATATCATCTAACTCCAGTGAGACTAGCCTATATCACAAAATCCCAAGACCAGAGATGTTGGCGTGGATGTGGAGAAAAGGGAACACTTTTGCACTGCTGATGGGAACGCAAATTAATACATTCCTTTTGGAAAGAGATATGGAGAACACTTAGAGATCTAAAAACAGATCTGCCATTCAATCCTGTAATCCCCCTACTGGGCATATACCCAGAAGACCAAAAATCACACCATAACAAAGATATTTGTATCAGAATATTTACTGCAGCCCAATTCATAATTGCTAAGTCATGGAAAAAGCGTGGAATGTAAAGGTCTTAACAAAATAACTAAGAAAATGCTACAAAAGCTATGTTAACTAATGTGATGAAAATGTGTCAAACGATCTATGAACAAAGTGTATGGTGCCCCACGATCATACTAATGTACACAGCTATGGTTTAATAAAAAAAAAAAAAAGATAGCAAAACCTGTGGGATACTGCAAAGTTAGTCTTAACAGGGATATTTATTGCATTAAATGCCCACATCCAAAAAGCAGAAACAATGAAAATCAAAACCTAATGAACCACCTTAACGAACTTGTGAAGGGAGAACAATCCAATCCTAAATCTGGCACAACAAAAGAAATAACCAAAATTTTATCAGATTTAAATGAATATGAGAAGAAAAGAATCATTCTGAAGATAAGTGAAACAAACAGTCATTTCTTAGAAAAAATTAACAAAATCAATAAACCTTTGGCCAGATTAACCAGAAATAGAAAAGAAAGGTCTCTAGTAACATCAATCACAAATGTAAAGTGGGAAATAACACATACCATAGGTATAAAAATGATTATTACTGATTACTACAAAAAAACTCTATGCCCAGAAATTTGAAAAAGTGGAGGAAATGAAACAGTATCTGGAATCACACCAGCTCCCTACACTGAACCAGAAAGAATTAGAACTCTTGAACAGACCAATATAAAGCACCAAATTCACAATAATAATAAAAATACTGCCACCAAAACAATGTCAACTTTACACCAGAATTCTACCAAACCTTCAAAGAAGAGCTTGTACCTATACTTCAGAATCTATTTCAAAACATTGAAAAGGAAGGAAACCTCCCAACTTCTATGAAACAAATATCACCCTGGTACCAAAACCAGGAAAGAATTCAACAAAAAAAGAAAGCTACAGACCAATATCATTAATAAATATTGACACAAAAATACTCAATAAAGGAGGCAGATCAAGATGGTGGACTAGAGATAGCTCCTTTGCAGCCACGTGAGGTGAGATAGGGAGAAAGGATTCCATTTACTGCAATTACATTTCTAGGCATCTACCCAGAAGAAAATAAAATCATTTTATCATAAGGGCATTTGCACTAGACTGTTTATCACAACTCAATTTACAACTGTCAAAATGTAAAAACAACCTAAATATCCACCTTGGTAACCCTGAATGGATTAACAAGCTAAAAAAAAATATATATATATATATATATATATTATACCATGGACTACTATTCAGCCATTAAAAAGATGGAGACTACACATCTTTTGTATAAACCTGAATAGAGTTGAAACACATTCTTAGTAAAGTATCAAAGAATGGAGAAGCAAGAATCCAATGTACTCAATTCTAATATGAAGCAAGTAGACAATCTAATATATACCCACATAAGTAAAAAACACAAATCAATTCAAAGTGGGTGGTGAGGGAACCAGGGAATGGAGAGAGGGGAAGAGGGAGGGGCATAGATGGTTACAGTGTATGACACACTTCTTGGGGGCAGGAAACAATTATAAGAGAGACTTTACCTAACAAATGCAAACAATGTAACCTAATTCTTTGTACCCTCAATGAACTTGAAACAATAAAAAAATAGAAAAATACTCAATAAAATCCTACTGAATAGAATATAACTACACATAAAAAATGTACTTTGTGATCAGGTGGGCTTTATCTCAGAGATGCAAGGTTGGTTTAACATATGTAAAATGATAAATGTAATTCACCACATAAATGGAAGTAAAAATAAAGACCGTATAATCCTCTCAATAAACATAGAAAAAGAATTTTGCAAAATTCATCATTCCTTTCTAATGAGAATATTTAACAAAATAGGCATAGATGGGAAATCTCTTAAACCGATAGAAGTCATACATGACAAACCCACAGCCAATATCATACTCAATAAAGTAACACTGAAAGCATTTCCACTTAGAACTAGAACCATACAAGGATGTCCACATACATGAATTTAATTGTGCTTTAATATTGTTTGGGCATGTAGTTGTTCACCTGCTAATTTCATATTAGTATTGAGTCCACTGGATGCTAGCTTCTCCATTCTTGCAATACTTTACTTAGGAGGAGGTACTCCAAATCCCGCTGGGTAAATACAAAAGATGTAAAGTCTCCATCCCTTAATGGCCAAATAGTATTCTATGATATGTGTATACCATAGTTTATTAATCCATTCCTGAGTTGATGAAGTCTTGGTTTGTATCCAGACCTTTGCAAATGTGAATTGAACTACAATAAACATTTTAGTGTAAAAATCCTTATGGTAAAATTATTTTTCTCCTTCTGGGTAGATACCTAGTAAAATGGAAGGTCAACATTTAATTCTTTGATTATTCTCCATACTTCTTTCCAAAAGGGCTGCATTACTTTGCAATCTCACTAACATTTTATAAGTTTTCCCTTGTTTCCACATCTATAATAGCATCTGCACATTTCACAATCACAAAGATGTGGAGTCAATTCGAGTATCTATCAATTCATAAGTGGATTAACAAAGGTGTTATGTGTGTAGCATGAAATATTATTTAGCCATAAAAAGGATGAACTAATGTCTTTTGCAAAAATTTGTATGGAACTAGTGAGCATTAACCTACTGAAATATGTAAAGAATGGAAAACGAAACCTCACAGGTGCTCGCTATTATATTGGAAGTAACTAGAGAACATACATGTTCACAGAGGCAGGGTAAAACTCAGTGGAAAACAAGCAAGAGTTAGGAGGGAAGAAGGAATGGATGAAAACCTACCTAACAGGTAAAATAAACACTACATGGGTCATGGGCATACATATAACCCTCACTCACTTATTACAAAAGTGATTCCACATAACTAAAAACATTTGTATCCCCCCAACATTTTGAAATTTAAAAAAAGAACCACAATGTATATGGTTTGAAACCATATATTTAAGAAGAAAAGGCTAATTTCTGATAAAATTCTAATATTTAAAAAGCATGTTGCTTAAATTCATTCATCATCAACAAAAACTTTAGACAATCCTAGAAGTATAATATAAAACAAAAACCTCTTAACTTCACTAAATCCATTTGGAAATAAAAAATATGCCCAATTTATATCAATTAATTCTTCTTTCTCAAATTCCTAAAGTTGAATATAGTGGCTTTTGGAGTCATGTTTCCTATCACTTTAAGGATGCTACTGGCTTATATCTAAATATAAATGAAAGAGAGAATTGAGAAGAGAATAGTGGAATATGAAAGAGACAAGGAGCCAGCAGAATTTGTGAACTACAAATAAAATGGACAATTTTTGCAACATATAAGCCCTAAATTGGCTAAATACCCAGCAGGCAAGGTGCTGGGTATTTAAAGAAATTTATGATAAAGTAAATAGTACATTCTATAAATTATCAGCACAGCATACAATGTAATTTATTAAGCGTTAAATTAGAGATATTTTAAACCTCTGATTTTTTTGTTATCAAAGTTCCATGTAGCAAGATACCTATTCCATTTTCAAGTGCTACATTTCTTACTTCCAAAAAACTATGCCCTTTAGCCTTCTCATCTGTAGAGACTTATTTCATGAATTAGGGGAAGAATATGCCTTAATATTCTTTATTGATTACCTCATGTCCCAATATTGTATTGCTCTTTGTTATCCATTTTGATATTGTTGCAAAAAGTCCTATAATAGTGCGCCTTCTGTTGATTTAATCAACAGATAAGTTCAGGGACTTTTTCTTTAATGAGCTTTCACCCACTCTTTTGCTGAGATGTACTTGTAAAGTTCTGTCCCTGACAAGGTCAGCAGCATTTTGTGCTCTATGGCACCTGTGTAAAAATGAGATTAGTATCTTTGCAGAATCTAGGACTTTGGCATTCCTTTGTAGATAAGACCTCAGAGAACAGGTGATGCCAATATACACAGAAGCTTTCCTGCCATCCTTGAAAATGAGCCACAAAACATTTTCCAAATATTTGAGAATTCATCTACGTTTACTGTGTTGTTGTGTTGTCATTCAAATGGCTCCCTGATATGACAGAGTACAGTGTTCAACAATGGGCTAAGGTGTCATGTTGGACTCAGAATGACAAATCCTGGAAAAAAAAAATCAAAAAACAGAAGTATAGAACAAAACTTGACTTCTTCCTTATCTATTTTAAGTTTTCAGTGGATTAATTTTCCAGGTCAGGCTAAGAATCTAAACCAACCAAATAGAAGTTAGAACCAATGCTTAAGGGTAGATTTCTTGCAGGAATGGAAATTATAATCACAACTGAGCCATTTTATACTTAGCTTCATCATACCCTCAATGAATAGCATAAAAAAAAACCTTAAAAAATATTTACAATGAAGAATCTCTACAAGGAAAAGGAGAGAACATCAACAAATTCTAAATCTTAATTTAACTTCTTATCAATGATTAAGACTAGAAGGATTTTAATCACCTCAAACTATGCTGCAATATCTCTATGTAAATAAGCTTTATTCCTTTAGAAGTTTTAGGTTTGTTCAGATTTCTTGCCCAGTGAAAGACGGGGTTGTTTAATCTTTTTTATTGATTAATTTGAGTTCTCCAGAACCTTCTCTGATGCAGATAGACAAATGGTTAACAAACATCTGAAAAAATGCTCATCATCCCTGATCACCAGAGGAATGCAAATCAAACCACCCTGAGATATTACCTAACCTCAGTGAGATTAGCCCACATCACAGTCTCAAAGCTGCAGATGTTGGTGTGCTTGTGGAAAGAAGGGAACACTTTTGCACTGTTGGTGGGACTGCAAACTAATACAACTGTTTTGGAAGAAAGTATAGAGAATCCTCAAAGAAGTCAAATTAGACCTCCCATCTGATCCTGCAATCCCATTACTAGGCATCTACCTAATAGGAAAAAAAAAAAAAAAAAAAAAACAACATTTTATCATGAGGACATTTGCACTAGACTGATTACCACAGCTCAATTTACAATTGCCAAAATGTGAAAACAACCTAAATGCCCACCAGTCCAGGCATGGATTAACAAGCTGTGGTATATGTATTCCATGGAATACTATTCAGCCATTATAAAGATGGAGACTACATTTTTTTGCATTAACCTCGATCAAGTTGGAACACGTTCTTCTTAGTAATGTATCACAAGAATGGAGAAGCAAGAATCCAATGTATTCAATTCTAATATAAAGGCAGTAGAAGATCTAATATAAGGTAAGGGGTAGGGGAATGCAAGAGTAGGGATAGGGGAGGAAGGAAGGAGATAGGGGAAAAAGAAGTTTTAGGTTTGCAAAATTATTAGAGTACAAAGTTCCTGTATATCCCACATCAAGGTTCCCCTATCTTAACATCTTACATTAGTACCATATATATTTCATATCTACTGAACCAATATTGACACATAATTATCATTAACAGAAGTTCATATTTTTATTCAGATGTTCTCATTTTTTCATGGGTTATTTTTTCTCATATTATATTCATTTTTCATGTCTCTTTAGGCTCTCTTGACCTGTAAGAGTTTCTCAGACATTCCTTTCTTTGTCCTTGAAGACCTTGACACTTTTGAAGAGTACAGGTTAGATATTTTGTAGAGTGTCCCTCAAGTGGAATTTGATGGGTTTTTCGTAATTAGATTGAGATTATGGGTTTTTAGTAGGATAATCACAGAGAATTGCTTCAAGAATTCTCCCAATATGAGAGTATCATCAAGGAAATTCAAATCAAGTAAAAAATAAGCAAATAAATCAGCTGTAAAGAAGGGCATGGAAGGTCAGGGAAGAGACTTTTCCATTCAGGGTACTAAGGGCAAAACAATATATTTCATGTTTCTTTTTCCATCTCCACCAGGCATCTGTGACTTCATTTTTTTAGTTTATCTGTTTCTATGATCTCTCCTTCCAAGTCATTTCCATCTTATAAGCTATTTCTGGTGAAGTCTTGTCAGTTTCCAACTCAAATACTCTTACTAGTGCTCCACTAACTTAAGGATCAAGCTCAATTTATGTATCGTTTCGAAAATTCACTACAATCTAGCATTAAACTATTACTACAGACTAATCACTTACATTCATTTTTTTTTGTATACCACCTAAACCTCCCTTCACAATGCATAAACTATTTGAAATACACTGTGATTTCCCATAACCATGACTTTACATACCATGTTACTTCCACTTCACATGCCTACCACTTCCTCTACAATCTCCAAATTTCTAGTTTATAGGCTGTTTATTCTGTGAGAACTTTTTTGACCCTTTCAGCTGGAAGGAACTAAGTCATTCAAATTCCTATCACAGCTTATTTTTTATTGTTTCCTTTTTTCACTTTATTTTCTACTCTCTATTAAAGTTAATTAAATATTATGTTACTTTTTCATCATTTCCGGGGCTTATTAAGTAATGTTCCCTCTTTCTCACCCTTCTTATTCTAGTTTTTGGTGCCTCCTTGCTATTTGCTCAGCCTAGAGGGGCAGGGAAGCAAAGGTGACTTTGAAGGGAATATATGGTAAGCATTGCTTTGGTCTCTTCTCTAGCCTAACTCAGTTAATTGATCCCCAAATAATTGAAAGTATGCTGATGTCTTATTTTAATCTTAATTTGAAGAAAGATCATTGACCTTCTTTCCATTCACTTGACCTTAGTAAGTAGAGTGATTTCTTATGTATCTTATCTCCTTAAATAAATTTTTTAGAATAACTCAACACAGCACCATTTACAACAACATTCTGCAATTCTTTGTAAAAAGAAATGTCTGTTATTTCCTCCACCCACCCATTAAAATATATCCTCAGGTTTTCCAGTCAATTTAATAGAAATTAAGGCCTTAAATTGAATTCATGATGTTTTTACAGATGAAATTCCAGAAATTATTTCATAGAAAAGTAAAAGATCAGGGGAATGCTAGCCTTTCTGGTATCCTAAAATCATGTCACTTATAATTTTAATTCAATGCATACATTTCTTCTTAATGTAAAATAAAATAGGCTTATTTGCCTCTGCATGAAGTTTTTCATTTCTTTGAAATTGGAAATCCAATTTCATCTATCTGAACTGCTGGCTCGATAGTATTAAGGGAATTTTTTCACTGGAAAGCCATGATTGCCTATGGATGAAATTTCATTCTTGGATTTTTTATAGTAACCTCTTGGCTTACACTTGAATCAAACATTTTGAGGACTGCATTGGGAGCACCAAATGAATGTGGGAAAAATGAGATAGCTTTAAGGATTTTGTTCCTGAAGTCTTGGCTGAACGCCACACTTGAACCCACCTACCCTCTGCCCACCTCCTTTTCTTCATCTTATGCTCTGGTCACAGATTTTTAAACCCACTTCACTGCCAAAATTCTAATTGAATACATTTGGATTAGAATCCAGGAAGATATAGTCTAACATTCTTTCCAGGTGATTCTGATATATAGCCAAGTTTAACAATCACTGGTCTGATAAAACATTTCCATTTGACAGATGAGGAAATTTGCACCTAAAGCAGCATCGCCAAACAAACCTTTTGACCTTAGTATAGTACTTTTTCATCTTACTAGGATACCACTACCAATGTATACATTGACTGGTGATACAATGATTAGCAATCAGTAAGGAACAGGAACCAATCAGAAGGGATACCTAACCAATTGGAATAGATGTTTTAAAAATCCAAATAAATGCCATCCATGAAAATCTGGTATTGCTCTACTTCAGCATAAGTGGCTGAACATTAGCTTTAAATATTGCTTAAGAGGACTACATTTGAACTAATGAACTGGAATGATAAGGAATTAAATTTAAACTCAACACAAGAAAGATCTTTCTAACAATATTTGTCTAACCCCTAAATGGATTACCTTAGTGAACAATGAAATCCCCATCAGTAGACGTATTAAAACTATATGAGTACCTAACAGGTATCAGGAATGCTACAGGAAGGGTATTTATACTGATTTTTATGGTCTCTTCCAACCAAAGATATCCATAAAATAACATACAGGTTTTAGCTAACATAATAAATTACTTATGTTTTAAAAAATGTTCTCTTAGACATTTCTAGGAGAAATGTTACTCTTGTGGTTACAGCTACAGCATCTACCTTATTCCCTTCAGATATGTGTTATTTTTTGCTGAAATCATGGCACTTATGTTAGCTAACCAGACTCACTTAATCATACCTTCATGTTAAATTCAATGTAAAATTTGAAAGAAAATGAGACCATAGAAGAATGATAACACCCTACAACTAGTAGATAAACACTGGAACATGAGCAATCACAAATTATGGTTTTATTTAGCCCATTCAGTTGCTTGTTTTCCCAAAGCTAATTTCTTAATTTCTTTAGTTTCAAGTACTTTGGTATAAATATACTTCTTAATGTTTCAAACTTTGACTTATCAATAAGTGATAACAATGAAGTGGTTAAAAAAAAAAGGAAAGAAAAGAAAAGAAAAGAAAAATAATTTACCAGAATTACATTTTCCTTTAAAAGGGCACTGGTTTTCCAATTAAAGATATGGGATAAATCGAATAGCTTCTCACTGTCACATCAAGCCATCTGAATACCTCTATTTTAAAACCAATGAGCTCAAATTATAGGCCTTTGGACTTAATAAAAAAGTGATATTCACAAGCACATAGTGAAATAGACTTCCAAACTTTCTATATTACACTAAAAATTTGGTATACAATATAAAGAGGAATGACCAAAGAATGAAAGGTAAAAGATTTTAGTCTTGGCTCTGAAACTAATCTTTATGTCACTTTCAGAAAGCCAAGATACTGCTGGATGGTTACTTTCTAATATGTAAATTTATCTGTTGGACCAGCTGGTCTTTATCATCCTTCCCATTGGGTGACTTTTAAAAGGAGAAACAAAACTTGGATAATAAATAATAAAGCAAACTACATACCTATTTTTCCATGTTTTGTTTTTAAGTTATACAACTGTGCATACAAACAAACAAAAGTAAACATAATTAGGCCACTGAACTTTTTCCACGTAAGAAAACACTATTATATTTTTTATTAGTAATAACAGTCTTACACATCCACTGAAATGTTTATACCCTCTGTCAGAGTATTTACTTAGTTATTTGAGGCTAAAGTTGACAGCTACTTAATTTCTAAAGTTCAGAAAGATGTTTACTATGCCATATAGTGTAGTTTGAAGTCTGGTAATATGATGCCTCCAGACCTGTCCATTTTGTTTAAGATTGCTTTGATTACCCAGGCTCTGTTCTAATTTCAAATGAAGCACATACATTTTTTTAGAACTGTTTAGTACAACATTTGTAATTTGACAAGGATTGCATTGAGTATTGAAACCACTTTGGGTAGTATGGACAGTTTATCAATGTTGATTGTACCTACCCATGAGCACGATATATATTTCCATTTGTTTATATCATCTGTAATTTCTTCCCTCAGAGTTTTCTCCTTGTAGATGTTTTTCACCTCCTTGGTTCAGAATATTCCTAGGTGTTTTATTTTCTTTGTAGTTAATGTGAATGGTATTGAATCTGATTTGATTCTGAGCTTTACTTTTATTGGTACATAAAAATGCTACTGACTTATGTACATTGATTTTGTATTGTGAGACTTCACTGAATTTATTTATCAGTTCCAGGAGACTCTTGGTGGAACATATGAGGTTTTATAAATATAAGATTATGTTATCAACAAAGAGAGATAATTTGACTTCGTCTTCCCCGATTTGGATATACTTTATTTCTTTCTCTTGCCTTATTGCTCTGGCGAGAACTTCCAGAAGTATGTTGAATAGAAGTGGTGAAATTGGGCATCCATGTTTTGTTCCAGTTGTTAGGGGGAATGTTTTCAACTTTTTCTCGTTCAGAATGATGTTTTTTGTGGGTTTGTCATATATGGCTTTTATGTTCCTTCTATGTCTCATTAAAACTATACTACAAGGCAATAGTAACCTAAACAGCATGGTATAGGTACAAAAAATAGAGACATAGACCAATGGAACAGAACAGAATACCCAGCTATAAAACCATATATCTACAACCAACTGATGAGACAACATATACTGAGGAAAAGAAGCCCTATTCAATAAATGGTACTGGGAAAATTGATATTCATTTGGAGAAGAATGAAACAGGAATCCTACATCTCACCATTCTCAAAAATTAATTCATGATGAATAAAACTTAAACATAAGGAATGAAAGCATAAGAATTCTAGAAGAAAATGTAAGAAAAATTCTTCTAGATATTGGTTTATGCAAAGAATTTATGACTAAGACCCCAATGTCAATCACAACAATAATAAAAATTAACAAATGGAATTTGATCAAACTAAAAGGGTTCTCCACAGCTATGGAAACAATCAATAGAGGAAATGGACAACCTGCAGGATTTGAGAAAATATTCATAAACTGTACATTCAATAAATGGCTAATATACAGAACTTACAAAGAACTCAAGCAAATCATCAAGAAAAAAAACAGACAACCCTTTTAAGAAGTGGGAAAAAGACAAGAACAAAAGCTTCTCAACAGATGAAAGACAAATAGTCAATAAAATATGAAAAAATGTCCACCATCAAAATCATCAGGGAAATACAAATTAAAGCCACAATAAGATATAATGTTATCCTGTTAGAATGGCTTTTATTAAAAACTCCAAATATAATAGGTACTGATGTGGATGCAGAGAGGAAGGAATGCTGATTACTGTTGATAGGACTGAAAATCAGTACAACCCCTGTGGATAACAGCATGGTGATTCCTCACTAAAGTAGACTTGACACTGAATCCATCAAACTCACTATTGAATATCAACCCAAAGGAAAAGAAGCCTTTTCATCAGAAAGGCAAATACACTCAAATATTTATTTCAGTACAATTCAGAATTTAAAGGATGTATAATAAACCCAAATGTTCATTGATTCATGAGTGGATCCATAAAATGTAGTATATAAATACCATGAAGTACCTCTCACCATAAAAAGATGAATTGATACCTTTTGCAACAATCTGAATGGAACTACAGACCATTCTCCTAAGTGAAGTATCTTAAGAATGAAGAAACAAACATCACATGTACTCACTGTTAAATTGGCCCTAACTGATGAACAAGCATGTGCATAAAGAGAAGTAAAACTCAGTGAAAAATCAACCAAGAGAAGGAGTGAAGAGGAGAGGGTAAAAAACCTACCTAATGGATGAAATGAGCACTATTTGGGTATGAGAATGTCTGTAGCTTGGACTCAAACATTATAAAATTAACCCAAATACTCATCAATTCATGAGTGGATTAATAAAATGTAGTATATAAATATTATGGACGACTACTCAGCCATAAAACGATGAATCAGTATCTTTTGCAACAATCTGGATGGAATCACAGACTATTCTCCTAAGTGAAGTACCTCAGGAAAGAAGATATAACTCAAAACATGTGTACTCCTTAATATGATGCATAAAAGAAAGATGGAAAGTTCTATAAAGCATTAAGTGGTCTTAGATTAGCACTAGTTTCTTATGGTGTTCAACAATCTTTGTAAAATTTGCTTAGTTTAAAAACTGTATGCTATACATTCAGAGATACAAACATGGATTACTGTAAATTTCCCAATGTCTAAAGGCTCTGTCACAAGTTTGTTACCTTAGTAAAAAAGAGGACAGTCTTTGTAGTCAGACAAACCTGGGTATCTATCTATGTCCCACGAATTCTTTATTCCATCAAATAAGTTACTTTACCTACCTAAAATTATTTTTTTGTCTATAAAAGACAGATAACATTAGACTGTATAAACTTATTAAAGTTGTAGCCAAGGCAATTCTTAACAATAAAATCAAAGCCCATCAGCCTACCAGACTTTAGGCTGTATTACAAGGCCACAGTGATCAAAACAGCATGGTATTGGCACAAAAAAAGAGACACAGACATGTGGAACTAAATAGAAAACAAGGAGATGAAACAAAGATCTTAGAGCCACCTAATCTTTATAAACCAAGCAAGAACATATGCTGGGAGAAAGAATCCCTATTCAATAAATGGTGCTGGGAGAACTGGATATTCACATGTAAAAGACTGATACTAGACCCACCCTTTTCTCCACTCACAAAAATCCATTTAAGATGGATAAAAGACCTAAATCTAAAACACCAAACAATTAAAATCCTCAAAGACAGTGTGGGGAAAACACTGGAAGCTATCAGCCTGGGGAAGGACTTTATGAGGAAGACTCCCATGGCAATTGCAACAACAATAAAAATAAACAAATGGGACTTAATTAAATTGAAAAGCTTCTGTACAGCTAAGGCAACTACAATCAAAGCAAACAGACAAAGTACACATTGGGAAAGGATATTTGCATATTTTGACACAGACAAAAGCTTGATAACTAGGATCTACAGAGAACTGAAAGTAATAAACATAAGAAAAAGCCAACAATACCTTAGATCACTGGACAAGAGACATGAATAGAAACTTCTCTAAAGAAGACAGATGAATGGCTTATAAACATATGAAAAAATGCTCATTGCCCCCAATAATTCGAGAGATGCAAATCCAAACCACTTTGAAATATCATCTAACCCCAGTGAGAATGGCCTACATCACAAAATCTCAAAACTGCAGATGCTAGCATGGATGTGAAGAGAAGGGAACACTTTTATACTGCTGGTGGGACTGCAAACTAATACAACCTTTTTTTTTTTTTTTTGGCCGGGGCTGGGTTTGAACCCACCACCTCCGGCATATGGGACCGGCACCCTACTCCTTGAGCCACAGGTGCTGCCCTAATACAACCTGTTTGAAAGGCCGTGTGGAGAACTCTCTAAGAACTCAATCTAGACCTCCCATTTGACCCTGAAATTCCACTGCTGGGCATCTACCCAAAAGGAAAAATATCCTTTTATCACAAGGACACTTGTACTAGACTATTTATTGCAACTCAATTTACAATCGCCAAAATGTAGAAACAGCCTAAATGCCCACCAACTCAAGAATGGATTAACAAGCTGTGGTATTTGTATACCAAGGAATACCACTCAGCCACTAAAAAAGACAGAGACTTCACATCCTTTGTACTAACCTGGATAGATGTGGAACACATTATTCTTAGTAAAGCATCACAAGAATAGAGAAATAAGAATCCTATGTACTCAATTCTGATGTGAGGACAATTAAGGTCCTAGTACACAGTGGGAAGTAGGGGACCGGGAAAGATGAGAAAGGGAAGGAGGAGGTGTGGGGGGTCTTGGGATAGGGTTCACCTTTTGGGGGTGGGATGCAAATATAAAAGGGTCCTTTTCTACCAAAAGAAATCAATGTAACCTGCTTCTGTGTACCCTCAATGAATCCCCAACAGTAAAAAAATAAATAAATAAATAAAGTTCTGATGATAAAATATATAATGCATGTATAGTTGCTGATATGGCAAGCACTTAAAAGTTTGAAATATCACTCTTGTTAGCAACAGCAGCAGCTGTGATTCAAGGAAGAACATACCTTAACAATTATGTCAAACAAATACAAGAAGCTTTAACTTTTCTTTACTTACACACCACAGAATGTGGTTCTAGTAGTTCCTGTAATCAGCTACCATCCTATGGAGTAAGCCAGGGACTTTCAACTGGTGTGCCACAGCACCCTGACATGCCATGAGAGGATCTTAGGTGTGCTATGAAAAGTTTTAAAGATCATCAATTAAATTATTTTTGAAGACGTTCAAAGTACAGTATGTATATTCTTTCTTTACTATTTTTGTTGTTGTTTTGGATCAACATAATTTAAGTGTGCTACGGAAGTTTAAGTATAGGTTCAAGTGTACTATGAGATTACAAAAACATTGAAAAACACTAGAGTAATAAGTGAACAGTCCTGTAGAATCTTAGGTGGCCAGATAATCCTACTCTTTCCGTTCATTAGTAATTGGGAAGACAGCAAACAGCCTATTTCTTAGAAGCCATCTTAAATTTGTCACCAAGAAATAATAATACCAAAAAGAAAAAAAAAAAAAACTTGACATAGGAAGGGTTACAGACAAGCCATAAAATAAGCTATCTAAAGGTCCAGACATAAAATCTTATACAAATGGGAAAGAATATAAAAGAAGGAACACACTTTTTCTATGATCCAGTTGAAGAATCCAAAATAAGACACCAGGTGCCCCATTCTAAATTCACTTCATTAATTATGCCTTTTGCAATTTCTACAACATAATCATTTGGCTTCAAATTTAAAGACAAATATAATTAGACTTGGATTAAATCATATTTAGAACATGGACAAAAACTGAATAATTAGAATCAATAGAGTATTTCCACCCTTTGTTATTTTATTCTTCATTTGATTGAAAATATATCCAATCAATATGGGGTGAAGTTCTTCCAGATAATAGTAACTTATAAATTAGAAGAATTATGATTAGGTGACAAAAAGACCCAGATGATTTTATGTAACAAAGAATATTTCCAATTTCGTATAAAAATAGGATGTAATATTTGTAAACAATCTTAGACAGCATCTAATCTAATTGTCTTAATTTGCAATGAGGGAACTAAGTCCCAGAAAAGATAATTGCCTTGCTCAAGGTTATATACCTAACGGTGTCACACTTCTAAAATATCAAATTAACTTATACAGAATACAATACACTTATTTTTTGCTATGAATAAAATGAAATAGTTAAAAAGAACTCTGAGCCTCATTTTTCTAAGAAGAACCAATACATAAAAAGAGATAACACTGTATATAGGAGTTATAAAATTCATAATCCATTTAATTATATCATTTAATTACAGGAATGCAATTTGATATATATGACATATTTAAATATTGTATCTATCCTTTCAATATAGTTCATAATGAATCCATTTGCAATATTTTAGTTACTTTGTATTCATGTGTATATTTAAAATCCATTATAGGATTTCTAAATGAGTACAAAATATTTTGTAAGCTACAAAGTATAAACAAAAGTAAATTATTATTAACAGTAGTAATTTTGCAAATAATGTTTTGTTTCAATTTTTTACTTTTTAATCTATATTACTTTCTTATTTCTTGAGATACTTGATATTTATCAAATCATAACAGTCAGTCACACAATCTATTATTTTGAAAGTATTATTATTTAAAATTTCCATGTCAGTGTTAACATATTTACACCCTAATTACATTCTTTTATACTCAAACTATTTATTTGACTGCTTGTCTCTTTTAGTCTGTATGTAATGATATTAATGGATCATCTATATTTGTCTAATTGGATTCTATTTCCTTTATTTTCACTCCAAAGGAGAAAAATAAGAATATGCAAATATATGGGTCCCATAGCATCTCTGGAAATCTTTGTTAAATTGTTATATTCTCAGCAGTATTTTCTAGGAATTAGTTACTCAGATTTATATAAGTATCAAGTGTCAGTAACTGAAATTGAAATCCTCTATCATTTTCTCCATCCTTTTCTGCTTTGAATCAAAAAGTGATCATCTTATAATCATTGAAAGACATGATTTATATCTATGGTTTTCATCATTTCAGGTTTCAAAAGCGATGTTAAAAATCTTACCCAACTTGGGTTTGGGTAAGATTTTTAACATGTGTCAAACGATCTATGAACCAAGTGTATGGTGCCCCACGATCATACTAATGTACACAGCTATGGTTTAATAAAAATAAATAAAAAAAAAATCTTACCCAACAGTAAACTATATTGTGTAGAGAAAATGTAACTTTTTTTTTTATTTTGTCTTAAATTAATTTAGTGTTTCCCTTAAGTGCCAACAAGTGGGGGTAATAAACTACTTAATGTTCAAATTAGTTTAAGCTTTGGCTTATTTATGAAATTAGACAATCACCTTAAGTAGCATTCAGTTTCTCTTTATAAAATACTTAGTCTGTGTAACAGCTTCCCCTTCTCCACTTCTCTCTGAGGTTGAAGAATAGTTGTGTAAGGGACAGGTATGCATATATGGCTTATGTGACTTCATGGCAGAAGTAATATTGTGGGACATTTGGGCGTTAGGTCTCTGACCTTCTCTGATACTTTGCTATCTGGTTGCACATGGCCTATGCTGTCATTCACAGCTACAAATGTGATCAATGTAACTCATAATCCCTAGCTCTCTATTGGCTTAGTTAGTCTGAGTTAGAGCCATTTGTAACTAAGTCAAAGACACTTCACTAACGCTGACCATTCTTGTCTCACTCTCTCCGTATCTTCCATTGAGCCAACTTGCCCAGCCTGTATTGCTGGGTCATTTTTCCCTGTCTTTGAGGATCCACAGGCAGTGCTGCCAGCTTTTAATCTTATATCTAAACCCATGCAGGAGAGAAGTAATTCAGTAAAGGTAAACATCAGACACGCAGTTTGCACAGAAAAACTGATATGGCAGTGCCCCAGTTTAATGAAGAGTTTTCTAAAGAAGATATTAACTTCCAAAGTCTTAAGTACAGGATGAGGAAAAAAAAACACCTTCTGCCCTCAAAACACCTGCTACTCTCACTATTTTAATATAATAATTTTGACCCACAATTTGCTGCTTATTTAGTAAATATCATTGGTCTCCTTGCCACAATCTGCTGGGGCTAGAAAGGGAAGATGAAGCTTCCTTTTTTTCCTCATGTATGCATATTCTATTTCTACTACTGAAATCTAGCTTGACCTTTGATATACTAAAGGAGGAAGAAGAAGAATTTGAAAGACGTCTGCTTAGACTTAAGGGCTACTTGTATACAGAAGCAGATATTGAAAGTACAAAGATGAATATTCTCCTTTCTTGCATACTCTTTGTGGTATTTTTATTTTTCCTTACATCATCACCCCCTGAAGATATCTGTAAGTGTACTGAGTCAATTAAAGTGGGCATTCCGGGATCACACCTGTGGTGCCTCTTACAGGGGTATTTGCGAAACTTGGTAAATGTAGAATGTAAAGGTTTTGGCACAGTAACTGAGATAACTCCAGAAAGGCTATGTTAACCACTGTGATAAAAATCTGTCAAATGGTCTATGAAGTGAGTGTATGATGCCCCATGATCATATCAATGTATACAGTTATGATTTAATAAAAAAAATAAAATAAAATAAAGTGGGCATTCCCTCCTAGAAAAGACAAAAGGGGAAGCATATTAATAATTTTCAATATAGAGTATTACAAGGGCAGGAAAGGATAATCTCCCTATCCCTATGACAGGAAAAATAGAAATAGATACACAAACATATTTAATATATTAAGTAAAATGGTGAACTATATTAGTGTTATTGGATTCCCCCTCATCACTCTATTCACTAAATAATTGCAAGCATTTGGTGACCCTTTAATTTTCCAAATCTGAAAAAAACAAATTAATTATGCTTCAAGACACCTCCTCTGCTGTATAAGTTGATGTTTAAAAGAACGAAAAAATAGGTGAGTAAAAATTATATGACCTATACATTTTCTCCTTTGCATTTTATTTTCCCTCCTTCTCTTTTTCCTTTTCCTTTATCTTTCTCTAAATGGGGATAATAAATCATTTGAGGAACAAAAATATGAAAGCAAATACAGTATTTATCTAGGTGAAAATTTAGCATTTTTTTAACATCTGGTAAAAGCTTGAAAAGGTTTTAAAAGACAGATAACATTTTTTATAGCTTGTTTGTTAATGTGTCAGGTACTTTTTTCTGTAGGCATACACTAGCTAAATTTAAACATTTAGACTTCCAGATGCATTCAGAAATTGACTAATGGAGCCTCATTAAAGATGAATATATCCAACTACCAATTAACCAATTTCAGAAATTCTATAAACTTTAGTTACTAAATGGAATAATAATCTCACCACTTTGGTAAGAAAAAGAACGAAGCAAACAAAATAGGAATGTACTGCATTCCATTGTCAAGACTCTAAGATGATATAAATCCAGGTTCCTGCTATGCTACTTCCTAGCTGCATTCCATGTCTGTATCTTTTTGTGCTTCTCAGGTGGGTTAAATGGAGTCTACCTTAGAATTGCTGGTATTTGAAGTTGACTCATGGGATTTTGGAAGCGATCCACATTTCAAGGAGAAAGAAAAATAGCACACAAAGAATATGGCACCTGGCTCTGGGAATCTTGCAATCATGGCAATGAGAAACAGACAGACAATGATGATAATAAGGTTCCTAGATACAAAGGTCTTAAGCAAAACTAAAAATGCATCATATTATGATATCAATGAAACATTAGGACAAACCTTACAAAAAGTATGCAATACTTTTCACAACATGAAAATGTACCTTCTTCTGGTCAATGTTTGATATTTTTTGCTTTATTTTAAATTGACACATAATTGTACATATTTATAAGATACACTGTGATGTTACAATACACATATACCTTGAGTAATGATCAAATCAGGGTAATTATAACATTCACTCCCTCAAACAATTATCATTTCCTTGTCATGAGAATATCAAAATCCTCTATTCTAGTTATTTGGAAATATACAATATGATGTTGTTAGCTCTATTCACCCTACTATGCAATAGAAAGCTAGAACTTATTCCTCCTGTCTGACTATATTTTTTCACCTGTTAACAAACTTCTGCAAATTCAAATTCATCCTCCCTTCTACTCTTCCTACCCTCTAGTAACACTATTCTCTATACTTCTATGAGATCAAAAGTTTTAGATTCTACTTATGAGTGAGATTAAGTGATATTTGTTTTTCTGTGCCTGGTTTATATCACTAAAAACAATGTCTTCTAGGTTCATCCATGTTGCCACAAATGAAATATTTCATTTTTTAAGACTAATAGTAATAGTATTCCATTGTGTACACATATTCACATTTCCATTACACATTCATCTACTCAGGGACACTTAGGCTGATTCTATATATTAGTTAGTGTGAATAGTGATGCAAAGAACATGGGAGTGCAAATGTTTACTGACATACTGATTTTATTTACCACAAGAGACCATAGCGCCAACTTCTTTTATCTAGACAAATCGTCCCCTGCATCTTTCCTATCTACTACAACTGAGAAAGCAGTTTCAGGTCAAGTTGTATTGGGAGCTGTGACCCCTCCTACACCCATAGCAATAGCAAGAGCAGCTTGAGCCAAGAAGTACACAAATAGCCACTTCTCTCTGCCAGATGCCCATTTCAGGCTGAGGTCTCCACAGGGATTGAGGCTAATACCTCTGCCTGTGAGGGCTTGAGGTGAAACAGGAGTGCACAACTTCAGAACTCCCCACTCACAAGCATTTCACATAGTCACATGCTGGTGACTCATTAAACAAACTGGTTCTGGTGCACCCTTGGACTTGAGAAGAGTACAGGATAGTGCGGGGGAGTAGTCTGGGAGTTAAACTCTGGTGATGAAGATGCCCAAATTAACATATCTAATGACAGAGTGTGATGAGGTGCTGAGGAACAGAGATTTGGGGGCATACTCACCTTTCCATCAAGAGAACTGCCATACTGGATAAGGCATTTAGAGAGGAAGAACCTAGTCCCTGGTTCCACAGAAACAAAATGCCTGGCACTTGGGTTCACTGGTTAACTGGGTACTGTGGCCTCTCCCCCACTCAGTACAATAGGGAGAGCAATTTAAACTGAGAAGTTTGCAAGCAGCCATTTAATTCTAGAAGATGCATGACCCAAGCTGAGATTCCCACTTATTGTGGGGCCCATACCTCCCGCTTTGAGGATGTGTAGCAGAATAGAAGTGCACAATCTGGGAGATCCCTGTCTTCTGGAATTTTGTGGAGATGCATGCTAGTGGGCAGATACACAAACTGGGGAGGCTTGAGAGTTAGACTTGGGTGGTGAGGGAGCCCACCATATGTACTGTACCGATGGAAATGTGCTGTGGGGGTCCAACAAGTGGCAATTCAGGAGAGCATCCACCCCTTCCTTCAAAACAACTGCACTACTGGATAAAGGCAAACATCTCCCAGACTGAGGGCCTAGCACTCAAGTGTTTCAGTTCCTCCTCCATGAACAACCCTCTCATCTTGGAAAGCTTGTCCTGGCCCTCCTAATAGGGGCTCCCTGCAGTGGCCAGAAGAGAAACTCCTGAACTAAGCAGAGGCTCTGCAAGGCTTTTCAGGCTCTAACAAAAACCTAGCCGTGATCTGCCTTGCTCCTCCCCCAACTGCAGAGGTGCTGGAAATCAGTCAACCCCCCAGGAGCTAAAGGATTTCTCCTAAAGCTTGGAAGAATCAAGTACTCCAATCCTGGGGACAAGGGCCTATCATGGGCAAAAAAGAACACCTTGATGATAGCTCTTTTGCACAAGCAACAACAAGTGACAGAACTACTCTGTAGCTTGGGTTAGCATCCCAAGCAAACAGAGTATGGCTGATTGTTATTCACAAATACCAACCAAGTCCTCCAAAATTAATCCAGGGGACCCAACACAATTCACACTACTGGGAAGAGGGCAAGAAACCAAGTCAGAAGAAACTTGAGAGGATCACCAAACCTGTTTGAACACCCAATAGTCAACTTTCCCTGGCACAGCAGGAATTGATCTTTTGGAACCAGAGGACAGGCCCACAAGTCAGGCCTAGAAACCCCAGGTCTCAATCAAATAGCCAGATAAGAAGAAATAAGTCAAATAACTCTAGAAGTACAAAAATTAATAGCAGAAGGACATGCCCAAAAGGAAACAAGAACCATTTTCCAATAGATACCAACCAAAATGAAAATATTGAAACGAAAGATAAAGAATTCCAAATATGGATTACAAGGAAGCCTAACAAAATAAAAAAGAAAATGAAAAACCAACACAAAGAAAGAAATGAATGAGAAAATCACTAAAGAAATCAAATTATTTTTAAAAAAATCAAATAGAACTTCTGGAAAATAAAAATTCATTCAAGGAAATAAAAAATCCAATGGAAAATTTTAAGAACAGACTAGCATAGGCATAAGAAAGAATCTCAGAGCTTGAAGAAAACATATGTGAATTAAAGCAGCTAGTAAAGACAAAGGGCAAAGAAATAAGAGGAATGAACAAAGCATACAAGAAATTTGGGATTATGTAAAGAAGCCAAATATAAGAATCATAGTTATCCCTGAGGGTAAAGAAGAAAACACACAAGGGCTGGAAAACCTATTTGAGGAAAACTTTCCTGGTCTTGCTAGAAATTTATATATCCAGGAACAAGAAGCTCTATGAACATGTGGAGGACTCATCACAAAGAGGCAATTTCCATGACATGTGTCATCAAACTGTTAAAAGTTAAAAGAAAGTAGGAACTCCTGTGGGTTATAAAGCAAAAGCAGCAGGTAACTTACAAAGGAAAATACATCAGACTAATTTCAGAATTCTCAACTGAGACTTTACGAACCAGAAGATACTGTGTCCTAATCTTTAGTCTTTATAAACAGAACAATGGCCATCCTAGAATTTTTTATCCTGCAAAAACTAAGTTTCTTATATGAGGGATTATATGAAATAAAGACTTTCTCATATAGTCAAACACTGAGGAAATTTGTCAAGACCAGAGTTGCCTTGCAGGAAGTATTCAGATCTACATTATCTATTAATCAACCCAATAGATAACCACAAGTGTAAAATCACTCCAAAGCTAAGTCTCAGAGCTCAAATAAAATAATGGCTCAAGAGGTAAAAGAGATTAATAAGGTTCTGATCAATAGGAAGGAGACATCAGCATCCCACTTATTAATTCTTTCACTAAACATGAATGAATTGACTTCCCCATTCAAGAGACTCAGGCTGGATGAATGAATAAAATATACAAGCCAAGTATCTGTTTTCTCTAGGAAACACAACTAACCTACAAGGAATCATTCACACTCAAGTTGAAGGCGTGAAAAATATATTCAATGCAAATGGAAATTAAAGAAGGGATAGCCATTCCCACATCAGATAAAATAGACTACAAATCAACAATAGTAAAGAAAGACAAAAATGCTCATTATATATTGGTAAAGGGAGCAAATCACCAAGAAGTCATAAAAATCCTAAATATTTATGTACCTAACATAGGAGTCCCCAGATTCATAAAGCAAACCCTATTAGATCTAAGCAAAATAGATAAATGGCCACATGTATCTGGGGGACTTCAATAACCCAATGGCAGGACTGGATAGAACACACAAGCAGAAATAAAATGAAGAAACAGTAAACTTAAGTTGTCCTCCAGAGCAAATGGGTCTAAGAGACATTTATAAATATACATATACATTCTTCCCATAAGCACATGGAAAATTCTCTAAGATTAGTCACATTTTAGGCCACAAAATATGTCTCAAGAAATTTAAAAAAGAACTTTATACCATGTACTTTCTCAGACCACATGGGAAAAAAACTAGAAATCAACTCCAATGAAAACAATCAATTCTACACAAAATCATGGAAAGTAAACAACCTACTGCTAAATTATTATTAGATCAAGGTGGAAATTAAAAGATTCCTTATAGTAAATGACAAAGGAAACACAATTTATCAAAATCTCCAGGATTCTGGGGTGGCACCTGTGGCTCAAAGGGGTAGGGCGCTGGCCTCATATGCCGGAGGTGGCGGGTTCAAGCCCAGCCCCAGCCAGAAATTGCAAAAAAAAAAAAAAAAAATCTCCAGGATTCAGCAAAAGCAGTGTTAAGGGGAAAATTCATATCCTTAAATGCTTTCATCAAAAAGAAAGAAAGATTACAAATTCACAATCTAATAAATCATCTTAACAAACTAGGAAAATAAAGCAAACCCAATCCCAGCAGAAGAAAAGAAATATCTGCTGTCAGAGCATAACTAAATGAAATTGAAAACAAACAACAAAAAAATTAATGAAACAAAAGGTTGTTTCTTTAAAAAGATAAATAAAACTGAAAAACTCCTCATAAATTAACCAGAAATAGAAAAGGATCCAAATAAACTCAATCAAAAATGAATATACAAATATTATAATTGATACCACAGAAAAACAAAATATCATCTGTGAATACTATAAAACTGCTATGCACATAAACTCAAAAACTTTGAGAACATGGACAAATTCCTAGAAACATACAACCCCCCAAGGTGTAATCATGAAGAAATGTAACTCCTACACAAACTAATAATGACCAACAAAATTGAAGAAGCAATAAAATATCTTCCAACACAAAGAATCCCCAGACAATATTGTTCCATTGACAAGTTTTATAAGACCCACAAAGAGTTTGTACCCACATTGCAGAATTTATTTAATAACATTGAAAAGGAAGGCATACTCTCTAACTCAGTCTACGGAGCCAGTACCACCAAAGTCAGGAAAAGACACATACAAAAAAATAAAACTACAGACCAATATCCCTTATGAATAGAAATGCAAAAATCCTCAATATAATTCTAGAAAATGGAATTCAACAACACATCAAAAATAAAGATGACCCACTGCAACTAACTAGGCTTCATTCCAGGGATATAAGAATAATTTGACATACAGTAATCAATAAATGTAATTAACCACATAAACAGAAGCAACAACAAGAAATCAGCTTTTAAAGTTGATTAAGTTACCATCTCAATAGATACAGAAAAACAATTTAACAAAATTTGACACCCTTTTATGATAAAAAAAACTTAACAAAATACATATTATGGAACATAGCTCAAAATTATAAAAGTCATATATGACAAAACCTGATGTAATACTGAGTAGGGGAAAATTGAAAGCATTCCCATGTAAAACTGTAAAAAGACAAGGACATCCATTGTAACTACTTATATTCAACCTGGTGCTAGAAGACCTAGTCAGATAAATCAGGCAAGAGAAGAAATTAAAAGTAACCAAATGAGGAAAGAAGAGGTCAAACTGTAGCTCTTTGCTGATTATATGATCTTATATCTATAAAACTCCAAAGATTCAGTCAACAGATGCCTGGAATTGATAAATAAACTCATCAAAGTATCAGGTTACAAAATTAATGTACACAAATGAGTAGCATTTTAATACACCAACAACATTCAGGCTAACAATAAAATCAAAGACAATATACCATTCACAACAGCTAAAAATAAAGTAAAATTCTTAGAACTATATTTAATGAAGGAGGCAAAAAAGGACTATAAATTATTGAGAATGGAAATTTCAGATGATATAAACATTTAGAAAAACATACCATGCTCACAGATTGGTAAAATCACCACAGATCTTGAAAAATTAATTCCCCACTTGAAATTAAAAACAAACAAACCACAAAAAAATTAATGAAATAAAAAGTTTCAGAACCAGGAAAGACCTTGAATAGCCAAAGCAACCTTAAGCAAAAGGATGAAATCTGGAAGCATCACTCTGCCAGATGTTAAGCTGTACTACAAGGCTACATAGTAACCAAAACAGAATGGTCTTGGCAAAAAAAAAATAAATAAATAATAAAATAAATAAATAAATAAATAAATAAAATAAATAGAGAGACACGGACCAATTAAACTCAACAAAGCCAACATATAACACCATTCACATATTATCATCATCGGATCTTTAACAAAGCAGGCAATAACATACACTGGGGAGAGAATCCTTATTGAGTAAATGGTGCTTGGAAAATTAGACGGCAACGTGTAGAATACTGGAATAGGATCCAGATCCCTCACCAATCACAAAAATTAATTCAAGATGGGTAACAGACTTATATCTAAGGCATGAAACCACAACAATTCTAGAAGAAAATGTTGGAAAAACTCTTCTGGATATTAGTCTCAGCACAATATTTATGAATATTGAAGTTGCAAATGGCAATCACAGCAACAAAAAAATAAATAAATGTGACCTGATAATATTAAAAATCTTCTATAAAGTGAAAGAAACAATCAACACAGGTAATAGACAGTCTACAGAATATAAGAAAATATTCACAGTCTGTACATTCAATAAAGGGCTCAGAACCAGATTCTACCTTAAAGTTAAGCAAATCAGCAAGAAAAAATAAAATAACCCCTTTAAAAGTGTGCAGAAGGATGGTGCCTGTGGCTCAAAGGGGTAAGGCACCGGCCCCATATGCCGGAGGTGGCAGGTTCAGACTCAGCCCCAGCCAAAAATGGCAAAAACAAACAAAAAAAAAAGGTGTGCAGAAGACAAGAACAGAGGTTTTCAAAAGAAGATAGAGATAAACATATAAGAAAATGCTGAACATCACTAATCATCAGAGGAATGCAAATTAAAACCACAATGAGATATTATCTAACCCCGTGAGAATGGCTATTATCGAAAAGTCCCAAAACAATAGATTCCAGTGAGGATGAGAAGAGGAAGGAACGCTTATAGAGTGCTAGTGGGACTACAAACTTATATGGCATCTATGGACAAGACAATAGTAAGAAGATTCTTCAAAGAACTAAAAGTAGAGGTACTCTTTGATCCAACAATTCTACTACTGGGCATTTATCCAAAGGAAGAAAAGGACATTTTATCAAAGAGGCACTTGCATTTGTATGTTTATAACAACGTAATTTACAATAGCAATGATGTCAAATTAACTAATACGCCATTCAATTCAGGAACAGATTAATAAGTTTGTGGTATTTGTATATACCATCGAGTACTACTAAGCCATAAAAAATAAATTAATACATTTTTCAATAATCTGGATGAAACTGAAGACCATTTTTCTAAGTGAAGTATCACAAGAAGGAAAAAGAAAAAGAAACTACCACATGCACTCACTATTAAATTGGAACTAAGTGATTAGCACAGATGAAAGTAAAAATCAAAGAAAATCAAGTAGGTGTGTGGGAGAAGAGGGTAGGGGTGAAATCATGCCTACCCAGTATAATGAATATACACTAACTGGGTGATGAGCACACTTATAATGTTGACATGATCTATACAAAAGCAATCCATGTAACCAAAACCTTTGTACTTCTGTAATACTCCAACTTTTTTTTTAAAAAGTAAGTTAATTGAAGGTACCTATACCTATGTGATTAGATAATCACCAGTCTACTACATAACTCCCAGCGCTAGTCTAAAATGAAACCAAATAACTTCTTTTGTCAATTTCCAAGTTTCATATAATTATTCTTAACACTGGAATTGTAATATTGAGACACAGATTCTATAATTATACCTAGAAGCATGAACCATTATTCACTTTTACTGGCAAAAAGAGAAGTTTCCCCCTAATTAGCCTTCATTAAATTAGTAATACCATCTTTTCTTGATATATTGCTGTCACCTTATATATTTAAGTTTACAGGTAAAGGGGAACAACAGTTTGTTCTTAAGAACTGTGCTTTCATACAGTATGATACCACCCAGTAGGTAATGATGGTTTGATTAGAGCCTCACATAATATTTATATTATAGAGAAAAGGTAGATGCAAATCTTCTTTGATCTTAACCATAATTTCTCATCCTCTGTAACTAGCCCTAAAAGAATATTTGTGCGAACTATAATATATACCAAACAAGATACAAACTTGCTTATAGTATTCCACTGAGTTAGAAAATATCCTCAATTATAACACAAATAGCATTTTAAAATGACAAGACTTCAAAACAGTAGAAAGTACCTATGATGACTTCGTAAATTCAAAAGCACTAGGTTTGTATTATCTCATTTAACTCCCTTAATAGCCCAAAGATAGTCATACACTGACTCAGTTTCAGAACTGGAGTTAGAATCATCTCAATTTCTTAGTTTGATCGGGTCCCATGTGTTTATTTTTATTGCTATGTGGGAGGTGTGGGCCACCCAGTAACAGTGCACAGTGCCAGCCAAATGAGTATAGTGAGTTAGTGCTCCTTGTTCCTATTGTTCCCCATGCAGTCTCTGGTTAATATATATATATATGTGTGTGTGTGTGTGTGTGTGTAAAGCATATATATATATGTGTATGTGTGTGTGTGTAAAGTATATATATATACACTTTATACTCTTGTGTATATATATATACACACAAGAAAACAAGTGAGGTGAGATTATATACATATAAAATATATGTATAAATTACATATATAAATATAATATATATATATATATATAAAATATGAGGTGATTGTTCACTTGCTCTCTTGTTTTCTTTTACATTCTGGATGTTCCTGTTGTTTCTCTGCACTGTCACAATGCTGCTTCTGAAAGGAGCAACCTGAATGGAGGCAACTACCTACATCTTTCCCTACTTTTCCTTGGGTGGTGTGTTAGCAGGCTATAAAAGTGTTTGCACAGCCAAGGACACAATCACTACAGCAAATGCCCAACCTACCAAATGGGAGAAAATATTTGCATGCTAAACAACCAATAAAATGTTGAAAACCAGAATCTACCAAAAACCCAAGCAAATCAGCAACGAAGGATCAAACAACCTCATTAAAAAGTAGGCAAAATACATCACAGAAACTTTTCAAATGAAGGTAGATTAATGGCCAACAAACCCATGAAAAAAATTCTCAATGCCTCTGATCATTAGGGAAATGGAAAACAAAACAATGAGATAGCACCTAACTCCAGTGAGAATCACGCACATCACAAATTCTCAAAGTAACAGATGCTGGTGAGGATATGGAGAGAAGGAGACACTCATACACTGTTGGTACAACCTCTGTGGAAAATAGCTTGGAGATAACTCAAAGAACTAAAAGTAGACCTACCATTTGATCCAAGAATGTCACTACTAGATATTTATAAAAGGGAACAAAAGACATTTTATTTAAAAGATACTTGCACTCACGTGTTTCTAGCATCACAATTTACAATCACAAAGATGTGGAAACCACCCAAGTGGTCATCAATATGTGAATGGATTAATAAAGTGTGGTATGTGTATACCATGGAATACTACTCACCCATTAAAAGATGGTGACCTAGTATCTTTTGTAAAAACCTCATAGAACTGGAGACCATTCTTCAAAGTGAAGTGTTACAAGAATAGAAAACAAATACCGCATGTACTTGATACTAAATTGGAACTAGTTGACCAATATTTGTGTACACATATAGAAGCAAAACTTAATGGAATTAAAGTATGTGGGGGAGAGCAGGGAATGGGTAAATTCACACCTAACAGGTATATCACACACTTCCTGGGTAAATGGCACACTTAGAACTTTGACTAGAAACATACAAAAGCAAACTATATGACCTAATGCATGCACCTCTGTAATGTTCCGAAATTTACCAAAATCACAATTTCTTGAATACTACTACCCCAAGGCCCTTTTTACTGCATATCACTTGGAAGTTAATATTTTTAAAAATATATTCTATAGAAAGATCATTCAGCACTCTTCACATAAAATTATAAAGATTTTTGTTTTTATTTTTTGTTTATTTTTTTATTATTTTTTTAATTTATTTATTTTTATTGTTAAATCATAGCTGTGTACATTAGTGCAATCAAGGGGTAAAATGTGCGGGTTTCATATACAATCTGAAATATTCTCATTGAGAACTATATTCTTTTTTTTATTAAATCATAACTGTATACATTGATATGATCATGGGGCATCATACATTCGCTTCATAGACCATTTGATACATTTTCATCACAATGGTTAACATAGCATTCCTGGCATTATCTCATTTACTGTGCTAAAACATTTACATTCTACATTTACCAAGTTTCGCAAATACCCCTGTAAGATGCACCACAGGTATGATCCCACCGATCCCCCTCCCTCTTCCCACCACCCCCCTTCCTCCCCTCCCTTTCCCACTTCCCCCTATTGGTGGTTGTAACTGGGTTATAGCTTTCATATAGTTTCATAGTAGGGCTGAGTACATTGGGTAATTTTTCTTCCATTCTTGAGATACTTTACTAAGAAGAATATGTTCCAGCTCCATCCATGTAAACATGAAAGAGGTAAAGTCTGCATCTTTCTTTAAGGCTGCATAATATTCCATGGTGTACATTTACCACAATTTATTAATCCATTCGTGGATCGATGGGCACTTGGGCTTTTTCCATGACTTAGCAATTATGAATTGGGCTGCAATAAACATTCTGGTACAAACATCTTTGTTATGTTGTGATTTTTGGTCTTCTGGGTATATGCCCAGCAGAGGGATTACAGGATTGAATGGGAGATCTATTTTTAGATCTCTGAGTGTTCTCCATATCTCTTTCCAAAAGGAATGTATTAATTTGCATTCCCACCAGCAGTGCAGAAGTGCTCCCTTTTCTCCACATCCATGCCAACATCTCTGGTCTTGAGATTTTGTGATATAGGCTAGTCTCACTGGAGTTAGATGATATCTCAAAGTAGTTTTGATTTGCATTTCTCTGATGATTAAAGATGATGAGCATTTTTTCATATGTCTGAAGGCCATGCACCTGTCTTCTTCAGAGAAGTTCCTCTTCAAATCCCTTGCCCAGCCTGTGATGGGATCCCTTGTTTTTTTCTTGCTGATGCGTTTGAGTTCTCTGTGGATTCTGGTTATTAAACCTTTGTCAGAGATATACCCTGCATATATCTTCTCCCATTCTGAGAGCTGTTTGCTTGCTTTACTTACTGTGTTCTTGGCTGTGCAGAAGCTTTTTAGTTTGATCAAGTCCCAGTAGTGTATTTTTGAAGCTGCTTCAATTGCGCGGGGGTTTCTCCTCATAAAATACTCACCCAGACCAATTTCTTCAAGGGTTTTCCCTGCACTCTCTTCTAGTATTTTTACAGTTTCATGTCTTAAGTTTAAATCTTTAATCCAATGAGAGTCTATCTTAGTTAATGGTGAAAGGTGTGGGTCCAATTTCAGTCTTCTGCAGGTTGCCAGCAAGTTCACCCAGCACCATTTGTTAAATAGGGAATCTTTTCCAGACTGAATGTTTTTAATTGGCTTGTCAAAGATCAAATAGCGGTAAGTAGCTGGATTCATCTCTTGGTTCTCTATTTTGTTCCAGATATCTACTTCTCTGTTTTTGTGCCAGTACCATGCTGTTTTGATCACTATCGATTTGTAGTAAAGTCTGAGGTCTGGTAGTGTGATTCCTCCTGTTTTGTTTTTATTTCTGAGTAATGTCTTGGCTGTTCGAGGCTTTTTCTGATTCCATATAAAACGAAGTATTGTTTTTTCAAGATCTTTAAAATATGACAGTGGAGCTTTAATAGGGAGTGCGTTGAAATTATATATTGCTTTGGGTAGTATGGACATTTTGGTAATGTTGATTTTTCCCAGCCATGAGCATGGTATGTTTTTCCATTTGTTAACATTTTCAGCTATTTCTTTTCTTAGAGTTTCATAGTTCTCTTTATAGAGATCTTTCACGTCTTTTGTTAGGTAAATTCCCAAATATTTCATCTTCTTTGGCACTACTGTGAATGGGATAGAGTTCTTTACTGCTTTTTCAACTTGACTATTGTTGGTGTATATAAAGGCTACCGATTTATGGATGTTGATTTTGTAACCTGAGACGCTGCTTTATTCCTTGATCACTTCTAGGAGTTTTGTAGTAGAGTCCCTAGTGTTTTCCACATACACAATCATATCATCTGTGAAGAGTGAAAGTTTGATCTCTTCTGACCCTATATGGATACCCTTGATTGCCTTTTTTTCCCTAATTGCAGTGGCTAAAACTTCCATTACAATGTTGAAAAACAATGGAGACAATGGGCAGCCTTGTCTGGTTCCTGATCTGAGTGGAAAGGTTTCCAATTTAACTCCATTCAATATGATATTGGCTGTGGGTTTGCTGTAGATGGCGTCTATCAGTTTAAGAAAAGTCCATTCTAGACCAATTTACTTGAGTGTTCTGATCATGAAGAGATGCTGGATATTATCAAAAGCTTTTTCTGCATCCATTGAGAGAATCATACGGTCTTTGTTTTTTAATTTGTTTGTATGCTGGATTACATTTATAGATTTACGTATATTGAACCAGCCTTGAGACCCTGGGATAAAACCAAGTTGGTCATGATGTATAATTTGTTTGATGTGTTGCTGGATTCTGTTTGTTAGGATCTTGTTGTATATTTTTGCATCTATATTCATTAGTGATATTGTTCTATAATTTTCTTTTCTTGTTGGGCCTTTTCCTGGTTTGGGGATCAGGGTGATGTTTCCTTCATAGAACGTGTTAGGTAGTCTTCCGTCTTTTTCTACCTTTTGGAACAGGTTGAGTAATATAGGTACTAATTCCTCTTTAAAGGTTTGGTAGAATTGTGACGTAAAACCATCTGGTCCTGGGCTTTTCTTTTTAGGGAGGTTTTGTATAGTTGATGCTATTTCTGAACTTGATATGGGTCTGTTCAACATTTCCACTTGCTTCTGGCTAAATCTTGAAAGGTGGCGTGCTTCCAAGTATCGGTCAATTTCCTTCAGATTTTCATATTTCTGAGAATAAAGTTTCTTGTAATATTCATTAAGGATTTTTTGGATTTCTGACGAGTCTGTTGTTATTTCGTCTTTGTTGTTTCTGATTGATGATTTTAGAGATTTTACTCTTTTTTTTTCTGATTAGGTTGGCCAGAGGTTTATCTATTTTGTTGACCTTTTCAAAAAACCAGCTTTTTGATTTATTGATCTGTTGTATTATTCTTTTGTTTTCAATTTCATTTAATTCTGCTCTAATTTTGGTTATTTCTTTTCTTCTACTGGGTTTGGGGTTGGAATGTTCTTCCTTTTCCAGTTGCTTGAGATGTCCCATTAAGTTTTCAATTTTCCTCTCTTTCTGTTCTCTTGAAGAAGGCTTGCAGTGCTATAAATTTCCCTCTTAGGACTGCCTTTGCCGTGTCCCAGAGGTTCTGATAGTTCGTGTCTTCATTGTCGTTTTGTTCCAAAAAATTGGCGATTTCTTTCTTAATCTCATCTCTGACCCAGCTACCGTTCAGCATAAGCTTATTTAACTTCCATGTTTTTGTATGAGTATGCAGATTCCTGTTGTTACTCAATTCAAGTTTTATTCCATGATGGTCCAAGAAGATGCAAGGAATAATTTCTATTCCTTCAAATTTACTGAGGTTAGACTTGTGACCTAAAATGTGGTCAATTTTGGAGTAAGTTCCATGGGCTGATGAGAAGTATGTGTATTCAGTTTTGTTGGGATGAAATGTTCTGTAGATGTCTGCTAAATCTAAATATTGGATGGATAGGTTTAAATCTAAGATTTCTTTGCTCAGCTTCTTGCTGGAGGATCGATCCAATACTGTCAAAGGAGTGTTGAAATCTCCAACGATTATGGAGCTGGAAGAAATCAAGTTACTCATGTCTGTTAGAGTTTCTCTTATTAATTGAGGTGCATTCTGGTTGGGTGCATAGATATTAATAATTGAGATCTCATCATATTGAGTATTACCCTTAACAAATATGAAGTGACCAGTCTTGTCCTTCCTTACTTTTGATGGTTTAAAGCCTACTGTATCTGCAAATAAAATTACAACACCTGCTTTTTTCTCATTACCATTTGCCTGAATTATGGATGACCATCCTTTCACCCTGAGTCTGTATTTGTCTTTTAAGTTAAGACGTGACTCTTGTATGCAACAAATATCTGGCTTGAGTTTTTGTATCCAGTCAGCTAACCTATGCCTCTTTAGAGGACAATTTAAGCCATTTACATTAATGGAGAGTATTGATAAGTCTTGTGGGATTTGGGGTATTGAGTTTTTCAAAGGTCCAGTGGACGTTTTTAATGCTTTCGCCAGTGTGGAAGTTGGAGTTTGATCCAAAGTTTCTGAGTGAGTTTACTTTTGTGGTATAGGATTGGGTTGGTCATTGTGGAGGATAGGTCTGAGAATATCCTGAAGAGCTGGTTTACTTATGGCAATTTTTTTCAACATATGAATGTCATTGAAGTATGTAATTTCTCCATCAGAAATGAAACTCAGTTTAGCTGGATACAAAATCCTGGGTTGAAAGTTATTTTGCTTTAGGAGATTAAAAGTGGATGACCACCCTCTTCTGGCATGAAAAGTTTCAGCAGAGAGATCTGCAGTTATTCTAATATTCTTTCCTTTGTACGTTATAGTTTTCTTTCGCCGGGCTGCTTTGAGAATCTTCTCTTTCATGTTAACTTTAATGAAGCTAATTATGATATGCCTGGGGGATGACTTACTGGGGTTGAATTGTGTCGGGGTTCTGAAGCTGTCTGCTATCTGAATTTCAGAATCTCTAGGCATGTGTGGAAAATTTTCTTTCATAATTTCATGCAGAAGGGCCTCTGTGCCCTTCGAGGCCAATTCATCATTCTCAGAAATCCCAATTATTCATATGTTGCTTTTCTTCAAAATATCTGAGAATTCTCTGAGCGAGTGGTCCGTTTTTGCTCTCCATTTCTCTTCCTCTTTGAGAGATTGGGAGCGTTCGAAAACTTTATCTTCAATGTCAGAAACCCTTTCTTCTGCTTGCTCCATTCTGTTGCTGAGGGATTCCACTGTATTTTTCATATCTTTGAGGGCTATAGATTCTTGCTTCAGTGTGTCTAAGTCTTTGGTGGTTTTGTCTTTAAATTCGTTAAATTCTTGAGACAACTTTTGAATTTCTCCTCAAATTCCTAATTCCATTTTATTAATCTTGTCTGCAATCCAAATTCTGAATTCGATTTCTGACATCTCAGCCAGTTGTTTATGAATGGGATCTTCAATCACATCTGCCATATCTTTTCTTGGGGGGGTTGATCTATTCTGGTTATTCATGTTACCAGAGTTTTTCTGCTGATTCCACCCCATGGTTATTTTACTCCCTTTGATTTTTCCCCTGGGGCTTTATGGAGTGCCCGTACAGTGTTGTGGCCTGAGAAACTGGGGCCTGAGAAACTGTCTTGTGTGGTGGGGCTAAGTGGTTCTGTCTTTTTTTCAGCTGGTTTCTGTTCAATCCTATAATAACGTTTACTCTGGCTTGAAGTCTCAGCTATGTGGAAAAACCAGCAATTAAGTCACCCTGCCTGCCCACCTCTGGCACCAGTTGGAAAAGGAAAACCAAACCTTTCTACAACCGCATACACAGGGCACCGCCTGAAAAGTCCTCAGTCTATTAGTTCAGTTCAAAAGGTCCAAATTGATTGTCTCAATCGGCACCTGTCTCGGGTGGGAGAGTTCAAGAGGTCTCTGGGAACTGGATCACAGGGTTCTGGTGACTCCTCTGATATGGCTTACTCCAGTGCTGCGTGGAGTCAGGAGGAGCCACCTAGCAAATAGATCAGTCTGGGAAGGTTGATGTCTCCTTCCCCACTTTGCCCCTCCGTCGGTCCCAAACACTGGTATCTCTGCAGATGGCTAACCCAGTTGCCTGTAGAGAACAGATACTCCAGGGGTTTGCACCTGCCTGAATTGCAAGGAAGTCTGCCAGGCCCCTGCAGTCTGCCGCTATCTAGCAGGAGGAGATGGGGCCTGACATCTTTGAGTGCTTGATGCAGGTGGTGGGAGGGAGGTGTTCACTCAGGCTTAGCCCCGTCCCTGATTGATGCTGCTAACAGAACAGAACAGAACAGAGCAGACAACTTTGTGTGGTTCTGTCTCTGTTTCTGCTAAAATCGCCTACAGAAGACGGGCTGTTCTGAGTTCAAATGTCTTTGCTGCTGGAGATTTGTGTCCAATTACCTCTCTGTGTTGGCCCTGCCCTGGAAGCTTCCCGGGTGTGTGAGCAGCGTCAGGCAAATCCTTTGCTCACTGGTGGCCTCCTCTGGTTGCCCAGGGAGACAGGGGGTGTGGCTTCAAAATATGCAGAAGTGAACCGTTTTGCTGTTAAAAAAAAAAAAAAAACGGCTGTGAATTTGCCTCCAGGAACTGCTGCTCTGGTTTGGGCACCCAGCCAACCCTTTTCTCCTCTGTCTTGCGCCCCAGAGTCAGCACTGAGCGGCCGCAGTTTATGCTCTGTCCACACACCTCGAGAGATCTCCCAAGAATCCAGACTCCTGGGGGTAGGCCCCCAGACCCCCAAGTGATAGTGAGGGGAAGCTAGAGTTTCATTCAGTTTTATGCCTGGCTGTATTGTTGCCCAGGGAGAGCTGCTGCACCACACCACAGGGAATTGCCACCAAGGCATGACTCTCCCTCAGCCAGGTGCCCTCTGCTCGAGTGCCCTCTCCTCACTCGCGTGTCTCAGAGTCAGTGCTGGCCATCATGGCTCGGGCACTGTGTACTCCCCTCGAGAAATCACCCAAGGATCCGAACTCCTGAGGGACAGGCCCCCAGATCCCAGTGAGAGTGGGGGGGAGTGCTGAGAGCTCAGCAGGGAAGCTAGAGCTTCATTCAGTTTTATGCCTGGCTGTATTGATGCATGGGGAGGGCTGTTGCACTGCACAGGCAAGTGCCGCTGAGGCGTGACTCCCCCTCAGCCCGGTGCCCTCTCCACACTCGCGTGCCTCAGAGTCAGCGCTGACCAGTTGCAGCTCAGGGACTGTCCACTCCCCTTGAGAAATCACCCAAGAATCCAAACTCCTAGGAGACAGGCCTCCAGACCTCAGTGAGCGGGAGGGGAGTGTTGGGGCTTCAGGGTTGTCGGCAAAGGATTTTTAAAGTTTTATACAGTTTTATGCCTGGCAGGAGAACGCCATGGCACCCTAGTAGGGGAGGTAGGTCCAGTTTTTAGAAGATCTCTCCCATGGAGTGTAGTGGGAGGCCTTTAATTTCTGCCCGTTTGTTTAATTGTGGGGCTCTTGAGCTGGTCTCATGGGGGAGGGGGACTCCCGTCCGCTTGGTGGTGGATTTTGTACCTTTTGTTTGCATCCTTGTGATCACAGCTTGCCTCAGCGGTGTTGATGTGCATTCTTCAAACTTCTCTCCTGGTGCGGCTCAAATCCACCAGGATGCTTACTAAATTCCTGTCCCTTAACTCTCCTTTTGGACGGGAGCCTCTGTTGAAAGCTGGCTTCAGTCCGCCATCTTGTCTCTCCCCCCAAGATTTTTGTTTTTAACTATTCTATCAAAAATATTTATTGAGTACCTAATATGAGCTTCATTAATGCTGTGGGTGATGCTGAGAGATATAGAAAATTATTTTCCTTCCAGGAACTTACAAATTTAGTTGTGCATATAAAATTTATAAATATAAATAATGTTTATTGAGTACCAAGAATGTGTTGGACCCTGTTCTAAGCACTAAATATGAATTAAAGATCTTGAAATAAGTTATGAAAGCCTTGATTACAGATATGAGAGTGTACCAGTGTTATTAAGTGGCATATCCAAGTAAAAAAGTCCTGGTAGAAGTACCAAGCACAAGGACAAATACAAGAATGTGTGTCCTGGTTTAAGGGGAAGATGCTACTCAGCTCTAACTACTTGTTCCATGTGGGAAGGCAGATTTATGGTCAACTAGTTCTTCAGATCATTAGAAAAGCAGGAAATCTGTGTTTTTATGTGCAAGTCTGGAAACTAAGTTTACTTTTTTATAAAATTCTGAGTGGGGTAAAGAAAACACATCTGCACAAGTTCTTGTTCATTCTCTGCCAACCTGTTATTGCCACTTTAAAGGATAACAGCCAAATGAGGAAATAACACAATCAGTGTGATAACCAAAGAAAAAAGAGTAACTTTAAGCTGGTGTAGTTAAATTAGACTTAACAAAGAAGATGGACATTGAGCAGGTAGTGGGAGTACACAATGTTGGGGTCCTAGCTTCAAAGCACTTCCTGTGCTTATCTATGTCCTTGGTTTTTTTTATGAACTAAAATCACCATGTACCAATTGCATTCTGCAGCTTCAACAATATTAATGTAGTATCAAAACATAAGAACGGATAATCTCACTGTCCTTTAGCAGAAACACAGGTAAAAACTATGAGATCAGGTTTGCAATAGGAGGCGTTATAGAAGAGGAACATTGAAAAACTGGAGTATACCCAGATGCAGGTAACTAGAATAGTAAAATAATTATGAATCATAAAGAACAGATATGCTAAACCAGAATAATCCTTTAGAAATATTCATTGGTTCGTGCCGCCTTTTTGCTCAAAACCCCTGTGGGGGATTTTTAGGACAATATACTTATAATAACATTCAAAATTTTTATCATGACCTATAGGGCTCTAAAACTCAGGGTTCTGTCTACTTTTTCTTTCACCTTGCACCATACCCTCCATCACTCGCACTACTCCAGATAAAATGACTTTCTTGACATTCTTCAGAATTGCCAAACATTTGGTTCCCTTTGCCTTGGACACTATTTACCATGTTGGTAGGGTGGATTGATTGATTAATAACTGGCCTTTTTTTCATGATTCAGGTTTTTAGCTTAAAGATTAGCTTTCCACAAAGATCTTACTTGACTTCCTTACTTCAAGTATCCTCCTTTTATTCTCTGGCATCTTTCCTTCTGAATACTAGGAGAACAAGTATTATGTTTACCTTGCTAACTGTCAAATACCCAGCACATAGTGTGCCTGGCATAGAGGAGGTATTTAACATATAGCTGCTGAATAAAGAGATGACTATGAATACATGAGGCAGAGCACTTCTTTACATATCTAAAGAGATGTTATAAGGAAGGTAGAAAACATCATGATGTGTGGCTACCTAGAGGATACAGGGTACTGCCTTGCAACGTGTGTGAAATGTGTAGAGCAAAAACAAGCAAAATAGTGGGTTAAGGTATGGCTAATAACCTTTTCTAGGCTCAAGATCTTGGTAATCACACACATACATATAATAGATTTTGCCTCACAAATGGGAATGGATGTTTTTCAAATGTATATATAAGAAGGAGAAACAGATTGATAATCTCATTCAGGCCCTATGAGAATATGCATTAATTTCAATGGTACGGTAAGTATAGTTACTAAAAGCAACCTTTATTAGTCATACCATAATGGGGTCAGTTATGTCTTTCAAAACTTTCATAACTTTACCAGTCCTCGTCCTCAAGGAAATGCAATGACAGCCTCTAACTTGACATGGCTGTTTACAATCCTTACTTAATACCTCCTGCATCTGGCAGCCAGAGTGAGCTAGCCAGCTGAAATGAAAACACCGCCATGAGTCCAGGGAATAAAGATAGTGGCTCTATCTTTTAATACTAAAGGCAAAAGAGAGAAAAAAAAAATTAGAAAGCCATTCATCAAGTTACTGAAGAAAGTGGAAAATGTTGGAAAGACACAAAAAGACAAGTGCCAACTGGAAGTGGACAATAGGTCACATCATCTTACAAAATCAGTGTTAAAGACTGAAGGTGAAAATTCAAATGAAACATTCACATGCCGAGAATGACTACCTACCTACAAGCACACAGATTAAGTTTGTGGACTACAACTGCACAGGGGAGAAAGGGAGGCTTGAAGAGCATGATACATTAAGGAGGGGTTTGAATTATTTAATACACTTTAATTTTATCCTCAATGTCATTTCATTTGAAGTATTTCCAGGGGAAGACAGCTAAATAAATGATAGATTTTTTGAAGTTTATAGGCAAGATTTTAGGCTCTCTAATAAGATAGCTCATTTTGCCGTTTATTCATGTACTTTATTCATTTTATTATAGTCACAGGCCTAATACATAAAGTCTTAATTATCCTAAAAAGGGAAACGTATAAGCTAGAAAAATTCAATAGACCAAAAGTGGACTTGGACTTTTAGCTTCAACTCTTTTAAACACTCAAGCTTCACAAAACTACTCATATATGTCACTTGCTTAATGTTATATTTCTTCACTTTGTCTCTGCCTGAAATGACCTTAAGGATATAAGAATAAAGAGGAAAATAAAAGTAAGTAACAAGAAGGGACAAAGTTCATCTGGGTGATCTATAAAGCTGATCAATAAATAATTAATAGACATTGTCTGTCCCCAAAAAAGCCCAGGCATGAAATGGAGTTCTAGCTCCTGAATCGTACAGGAAACAACACTGGTTACTTTTTTTTTGAGACAGAGTCTCACTATGTTACCCTTGGTAGAGTGCCATGGCATCACAGCTCACAGAAACCTCAAACTATTGGGCTTAAGGAATTATTTTGCCTCAGCCTCCCAATAGCTGGGACTAAAGGTACCTGCAACAACACCCGGCTATGTTGTTGTTGTTGTTGTTGTCATTGTTGCTGAGCAGGCCTGGGCTGGGTTCAAACCCACCAGCCCTGGTGCATGTGGCCAGCACTCTAACCACTGAGCTATGGGCACTGAGGCCACACTGGGTTATTTTATGATGATCAGGTTCTGACTCAGAAGATGGAATTAATTGTCTTTAGAATTGTGCTGAAAAGACTTAAATCATAGATTAGATTCAGCCACACAACCCATTCATTCAGATACAAAGCTTTGTATGAGCATCTGAGCATTTTGAAAAGGACACAGAATCTAGAAGTGAAAGAATTGGATTCCACTTGAAGTTTTGACACTTACTAATATTAAGAGTCTTGATGCTGGACAAGTGACTTAAACTTTCTGAGCCTCATAAATGGGAATGGACATAGCTCTTCTGCCTGTCTTACAGGGTTATTGTGACATAATGGACATGAAAAGGCTTTATAAACTGTCAAATGGCACTCAAATACCACCAGTACATCAAATACCTCTTAAAGAAGGTAGTTCTTATTCATTTTCACAGAGTGTATCATGCTGGATCTTAAGCAGGGTGGTTGTTTGGAGATTGGGATAGAAGGCTAAGACAAAGACAGGGAAAGAAAGAGAAGAGTTTATCTTATGCCTATAGAGTACACAAAGGCTGGATTTTTACTAGATTTCTCCAGAAGCACAAAGCTAAGAAGGTTGCAATGGCAACCCTTTCATCTGTGCTTTTGATTCCCATTCCTTTCTCTCTTCATTGCCACATTATATCATTCACTCCATTCTTCCATATCTTTAATTTTACTACTCTGCTGGATCTTTTCCTCGGCTTTATAAACATTCTTCAATAACTCCCCATAATCCTCAGAATAAAGCTCAAGTTTTATGACACATAAAAAGGATACCATGACATGGTTTCTGTCTTTCTGTCTTATGAGTCATTCTTTGTCACTCTCTGTACATTTAAACTGCTTTACAGTTTTCTTTGCACTCTGTGTTCATTCTCAGCCTACTGATGTTGTTGCCTGCTGCTATATATTCTATTAAATATGACCTTCACCTTTACTTCACATTGCTAAATTCTAACCCTCAAACCACGTTCACATCTCTTCCTCTAAGACACCTTCCTCAATACCTCAAGACCGTTAGGTGTTCCTCCTCTATAATACACTATATCTCTATTGTTGCAAATACTACATTGTATTATATTAATAATTTATTCTTTATATGTCTTTCCACCCTCAAGAGTATGGGCTCCTCAAGATTTGGAATTTATCAATCCTCTGAACTTCCAGCTCATGAGAAAGAGTCTGGAACATAGGAAACATTTCTGGTGGACACATGAGGTTATCTAAACCCAGCAAAGACATGAAGGATAAAGAAATCTCATTAGTCTCTGACGTATCAGAGTAAATAAATTCAAAGTCATGCCATTCTCTTGATATACAAATAAAATAAGCTGTGCTAAAGAAATGGCAATTTTGATTACGATAGAGATTTGAGGGCATGGGACACTTGGGGTCTTAGGGAAGGCTTACAAAAAACGTCACAATGGAGGGTACTGATCAGAAACAGAACAAACACATGAGGCCTGGTGACTCTGTATATGAGCATATCCAAAGACTGATTTGGTCCCAAAATGCACACAGATTTAAAGTATCATAGTCTGTGGAGAAGAAGCAAACACAGTATCCCAGAAGACAGTACGATGAAAACTCCATCTCATTCTCTTCTTGCTATAGAATAGCCAGACTAGATCTAGAAACACCAACACTGGTGAACATTCACAAAGGCCGGGCAAGACAGTAATGATATTGAACAACCTAATCCTCCTATGGGAACTTTTCTCCTGCTTCCAGTGAATGCTAAAGGAAATAGTGTTGTATGGCTCATACCACCCATAATTACCACCAGGAAACAGTGTCTACTCAAGTCTTTAAAGAGCACCAATAGTATCATTTTCATACATTGGACATATCTTATTTCATTTTAAAATGGCAAGAGACAGGGAACAAATGTGTTTATTTGGCTATTAGCTAACCAGATGGTCAATTCCCTTGATTCACACAGACAGATGATATAGCAGCCCAGGACATGTCCCCCAAACTAAAATATAGAGTGTGTCAATCATTACTGTTATTAACAAATGTAACATAAATCACAATATGAGCTGCAGCTATTTAATAAAAAGATTGCTGATAATTAGACTCTTCACTTGTTTATCTGAATCTCTTGCTACCACTCCAGAATTTTATATAAGATTATATAGCCCGTAAGTTGAATCATAACTTTTTATAAGCATAATCTTATTTGAAAATGGTCAGATCACTCCAAACCAACTCAATCATCAATGCATTCTTTGGAACGCAATTAGCAGTAACAGGAATATTAACTGACCAATGACTCTGAATGTATGAGAGAGAGAATGCATTCATCACAATGAATTTGTGAATTTCTGGATGAATGATTTACAGATGATAATTATGATGATGATAAGTAGATACTACTTATCAAGTGCCACACACCAGAAATTTTACACATATTAAGTAATCAATTCCTTACAATTCTGGGAGATAAGATTATCACCTCCATTTCATAGATGGGAAACTGGGAATCAGAATAATTAAAGGCCATGTCCATGGTCACATAGAGTAAGCAGTGTAGCAGATCCAGGATTTGAAGCTAAGTCAGTAGAATTGAAAATATTTTGTTGTAAACCACGATACACTATGATACCTATACTTTTGTCCATTTTTTCCAATTTTCTGGAGTAGCTATATAATATTTGGTATTACAAATATCATTTAAAATGTGTGAAACACTTAGGATTTCAGTTCAATTTAATTCCAAAATTTTTTGTCCTTTTTACAATATAAGAAAATGAACATGATTACTAGAGAAACAAACTCTAATTCTTACACTCAAAAGAAAAACAACTGGTACAATATGCACAAATATCCCTATAATGTACTGCAGAATAGTCTAAACCTGAATAGGAAAGTACAACCACTTTAGATAGGGAAGCGCCAAACAAGGAGAAATTACTTCTATTAGAGGAGGGGATAAGAAGAGGCTTCATAAAGGTCTTATTATATAAAAAAATTGTAAAATATAAACTACTTAGGCATTATTTTTCATTAAATTTAAAGTAAAATTACATCTCATTGTCATAATATAAAAATTTAGAAAAAAGTCATATAAAGAATTACTATTAACATTTTATATTTCCTAACAGACTTGCCCATCATTTTCCTTTAAAGAGTTGAGATTCTACTGTGTATATTGTATCCTACCTTTTCAGTAACATCCTAACCTAAGCATTTCCCCATGCTTTTCTGGACACCAGACTATTGTCTTTATCTTTTCCCTCCCCTAAATATCAAAGTAATTTTCATTCTAGTAGCTCTTGAATTGTGGACAGCGATCCGGTGGCTTGGTGAACCCCTTTTAGATGATTAACAAGGTCAAAATCATGTATGGTTAAAGAACCCCTTGATTGTGATAAGCATACCAAAGTATTTTAATGTAAATAGAATATAGAAAGTTCATTGATAGGTTTTCATGTGCTATTATTGTAGGTAACCTTTGAGAAACTTCCACTTTTTAAGTTCTGATATAATGTCAAAAATATCCACAATTACCTGATAAGGCTATTAAAATATTCCTCCATTTTCCAACTACATACCTTTGAGAGGCTGGATTCTTTTCATATTATTCAACCAAATAACATATCACAAAAGGTTGAAAGATGCAGATGTGAAAAACCAGTTGTCTTCTATTAAGTAAGACCTTAAAGAGACTAGTAAAAATGTCAAAAATTTCTTCTCATTGGGTTTATTATATTCTAGAAATACAGTTATTTGTCACAAATATGTATGGTAACATGTTTATTGTTATTTTAAATTGACAAATATTTAAAACTTTATAATAGTAAGCACTGATAAATAGAAGCAACATAAAAACTCTTTGAGCTTCTCAAATTATAGAAATGTAAAGGAGTTTTTCCAATAGCAAATACAGAAACACCAAAAATAAATTAATGAATCTTAGTTAAATTAAAAAACCTCTGCACAGGAAAGGAAATAATTAACAAAGTAAATTGACAACCTACAGAATAGGAGAAAGTATTTTCACAGTATATATCCAATAAAGGGCCAACATCCAGAAACTATAAAGAAATCAAACATTAAGCAAGAAAACAAAATTTAAAAACTCATTAAATTGTGGGAAAAATACATTACCAGAAGTTTGTCAAAAGAAGATATTCAAATGGCCAACAAACAAATGAAACAATGCTCAATGTCATTAATCATCAGGGAAATGTAAATGAAAACCTCGATGAGATATCACCTTACTTAAGTTACAATGGCTTTTAACAAAATGCCCCAAAACAATACATGCTTGTGTGTATGCAGAAAGGTATGCTTATACATTGTTGTTGGAATTGCAAATTAGTAGAACCCTTTATGGAAAACAGTACAAAGATTACTCAAAGAAATAAACGTATTAATTTGCATTCCCACCAGCAGTGCAGAAGTGTTCCCTTTTCTCCGCATCCACGCCAACATCTCTGGTCTTGAGATTTTGTGATATAGGCTAGTCTCATTGGAGTTAGATGATATCTCAAAGTAGTTTTGATTTGCATTTCTCTGATGATTAAAGATGATGAGCATTTTTTCATATGTCTGAAGGCCGTGCGCCTGTCTTCTTCAGAGAAGTTTCTCTTCAAATCCCTTGCCCAGCCTGCGATGGGATCCCTTGTTTTTTTCTTGCTGATGCGTTTGAGTTCTCTGTGGATTCTGGTCCTGTAATTCCTCTGCTGGGCATATACCCAGAAGACCAAAAATCACAACATAACAAAGATATTTGTACCAGAATGTTTATTGCAGCCCAATTCATAATTGCTAAGTCATGGAAAAAGCCCAAGTGCCCATTGATCCACGAATGGATTAATAAATTGTTGCATATGTACACCATGGAATACTATGCAGCCTTAAAGAAAGATGGAGACTTTACCTCTTTCATGTTTACATGGATGGAGCTGGAACATATTCTTCTTAGTAAAGTATCCCAAGAATGGAAGAAAAAATACCCAATGTACACAGCCCTACTATGAAACTAATTTGGGACTCTCACATGAAAGCTATAACCCAGCTACAACTTAACAATAGGGGGAAGTGGGAAGGGGGGGGTGGGTAGAGGGAGGGGAATCGGTGGGATCACACCTGTGGTGCATATTACAGGGGTATTTGCGAAACTTGGTAAATGTAGAATGTAAATGTTTTGGCACAGTAACTGAGATAACGCCAGAAAGGCTATGTTAACCACTGTGATAAAAATGTGTCAAATGGTTTATGAAGTGAGTGTATGATGCCCCATGATCATAACATTGTATACAGTTATGATTTAATAAAAAAATTAAAAAAAAGAAATAAACGTAAATGTACTATTATATACAGCTATCCCACTACTGTGTATCTACCCAAAGGAGAAGTCATTTAATCAAAAAGACGCTTGCACTTGAAATTTTACTGCAGTACAATTCACAATTGCAAAGAATCAGCCCAAGTTCCCATCAATTCATTGTGGATAAAGAAAATGTAGTGTACATGTATGTATGTATATGTACCATGGAGTACTATTCAGCCATTAAAAATAATGAAATAATGTATTTTGCAGAAACTTGGATGGAATTGGAGACTATTATCTTAAATGAATTATCCCAGGAATGGAAAAACAAACACCACATGTACTCTCTAATAATTGAGAGTTAAAGATGGGTGCACACAGGCACTAAGAGATGTAAAGGACATTGAAAACCAAGAAGAGGAAGCATAGGAAAGGGAAGAAGGGTAAAAACTTACCTATCAGATACAACAAACACTATTTTGGTGATAGGTACACTAAAAGCCCTGACTTAAGCATTAAGCAAAATACACATGTAACAAAAATATTTGTACCTCCTTAATATTTTAAAATTGGAAAGAAAAAAATGCAAAAGTTTCCTGAGATAGTGTGAGGATCATCATCTTCCTATATATTTCAAAATTTGTACCTTAAGCATAGCCACTTTCAAGAAATTTCTCTTCCTCTTCAGACTAGGTTAATTTTCTCCATAACCCCACACTTACTGCTCCAGCATTCAGCATACCTCCATCAAGTTCCTCGATGTCTAAATTTCTCACCTCCCCACACAGGTTTTGTGATAATATCAACCATATTATATGTTATGGATTTCTATTATCTTTAACACCTGGAAAAATGACTGTCATGAAAAAGATGCCTTACATTTGTTAATTTATAAATCTTGGCTAACCAAAAAATATTCCATTAAATGGACATAACATCATTTACTTAATCACCCAAAATGGATAGGATGTAGACGATTAGAAACAGAAGGGCTTTTTGACAGAGAAAAGGGGATGAAAAGACAGAGGGGAAAAAGTATACTGAAATTGTGGGACAATTGGGTACACTGAATATAAAGGGAAGTAAAGAATAAAAACACAGGTAATTAGGTTGAAGCAGATTGTCAAAGACCCTGACTGCTATATTAACAAATTAAGACATTGTTTATTAAGGAATGAAGGGAATTTTGACCAAAGTATATTATTCAAACATTAATTTTTAACTCAACATGTTAATCTGTTGTTTAGGAAATTGTATCCTGGTTTATAAGTGACATATGTTTGTAATTTCTCCTTTATAATAATATATTTTCTCTAACTTTAATATCAGGTGTACCCAGATCAAACAATGATTTTGATGTATTTCTTCTTTTTCTATTGTCTATAAGACTTAGCATGATCTGTTTTTTGAAATTATCTTTTACTTTTATTTATAAATATTAGTTGTCTATTTTTTGATACTTAAAAAAAAAATAAGAAGTTAAGTGATGACTCCATACTGAATCTCAGAGTCAAAGCATTCTATAATAGACATACTCTTATTTTATAATGTGAATGTTACTTTCTTTGCATTATTATTATTATTGCTTAATATTTCAATGTAGCAATTGTTTGATTGCTTTTCTGCATGTATTTATGTTCATTTGTTCTTTACAAGGTTTTTGTTTCTAATCCTTACCTTAAACATTGTTATCATTATTAAAAAAAGAGCCATTGGATGCACTTAAGCATGAGTATGACATGTTATATTTGTACTTTAGGAAAATTAACATAGAAAAAGTGTAGAGAATTGTTTAGCCAGGAAGAAGTGACTAGAGGATAAAAAAATCAGTAAAAGACACTTCCTCCTGATGTCTTCCCCATGAACAATTATTAAATAAATGTTCTATCATAGAGAATAGACTCAAGAGACACTGGTGATAAAAATGCCTACAAAATTATTCAGAATGATCCTGGGAGGAAAAGAGTTAACTATGTAGACCAAGTTCTCAGCATGAATGGTTAACAGGACAGTAGCACCATTAGCAAACCAGAATACAGACAAAAGAGCTGCCTTATAGAGTGACCTCTTGGCTTTGGATTGGCTATATGAATTTTAGAAAGTGAAAGTGTCAAGTACCACTTGACATCTTGAAGATTTGGGGCCCAGGAGCCAGTCAAGTGCACTTAATCCATTAAAAAAGAAAATCCCTGAAAAAAAATAAAGTCCAGAAACATTAGATTTCTTTAGTGCGTCTGATTCTCAATATAGAGGAAATAGAGCATCATGCCTCCTAGAAAAGTATGTTGAAGTCTTCTGACTAGAAGCTACTAGCCATTATTTTTATATAATTAAGAAACGAATTTAGGACAAACCAGCAGTGACTACTACGACCATTATAGACCCCAAGAACTCTGCTTCTACTTAATATTCTTTTAAAAATTCACAGGTAACAATACTTATATATTAGCTAAAACTTTTAGTTTAAAAATAAAGCCCTGCATTTTTATTTCACTTTTTTTTGTTTGTTTGTTTGCGATTCATTGAGGGTACAAAGAATTAGATTACGCTGATTGCATTTGTTAGATAAAGTCCCTCTTATAATTGTGTCCCACCCCCAAAAGGTGTGCAATGCACTGAGACCCCATCCCCCTCCTCTGCTCTCCCCACTTGCTCATTCCCCTAACCTCCTCTTTTATTGGCTCACCGACTGCCTTTATATTAGAATAGAGTATATTGGATTCATACTTCTCCATTCTTGTGATGCTTATTATGAAGAATGTGTTCCACCTCCATCCAGGTTAGTACAAAAGATGTAAAGTATCCAAATTTTTTAGTGGCTGAATAGTATTCCATTATACATATACCACAGCTTGTTAATCCATTCTTGGGTTGGTGGGCATTTAGGCTGTTCCCATATTATGGAGATTGTAAATTGTGCAAATATCCTTAAGGTAAAAGGATTTTTTTTTTCCCTTCTGGGTGTATGCCTAGTAATGGGATTGCATTTAAATTTATTTTTATTGTTCTTTTAGGTAATAAAGAATTTTTTATTTCTGATTCAATAAAAATACATGTATTTGTTTAATAGATTAATGATATTTTATAATTTCTACATTCTCTGTTTTAATGGTTTTTTTTCAATCTTATTTTAATTTTATTGTTAAATCATAGCTGTGTACATTAGTACAATCAAGGTGTACAATGTTCTGGTTTCATATACAATCTGAAATATTCTCACCAAACTGTTCAACATAGCCTTCATGGCATTTTATTAGTTATTGTATGTAGACATTTGTATTCTGCCTTTAGTAAGTTTCACCCGTACCCAATAAAAGATGCACCTTAGATGTGGCCACACCCATTACCTCCATCCACCCTAAACTACCACCTTGGCCCTTTCCTCATAGTCTTGTGCTATAGTTGGGTTATAGCCTTCATGTGAAAGCTATAATTTAGCTTCATAGTAGGGCTGAGTACATTGGATACTTTTTCTTCCATTCCTGAGATACTTTGCTAAGAAGAATATGTTCCAACTCCATCCATGTAAACATGAAAGAGGTAAAGTGTCCATCTTTCTTTAAGGCTGCATAATATTCCATGGTATACATGTACCACAATTTGCTAGTCCACTCGTGAGTCCTTGCACACTTGGGCTTCTTCCATGACTTAGCAATTATGAATTGGGCTGCAATAAACATTCTGGTGCAGATGTCTTTGTTATATTGTGATTTTTGGTCTTCTGGGTATATACCTAGTAAAGAAATTATAGGATCGAATGGCAGGTCTATTTTTAGATCTCTAAGTATTCTCCAAATATCCTTCCAGAAGGAACATATTAGTGTACATTCCCACCAGCAGTGTAGAAGTGTGCCCTTTTCTCCACATCCACGCCAACATCTCTGGTTTTGGGATTTTGTGATGTGGGCTACTCTTACTGGGGTTAGGTGATATCTCAAAGTAGTTTTGATTCGCATTTCTCTGATGATTAAGGATGATGAGCTTTCTTTTATGTGTTTGTAGAACGTGCATCTGTATCCTTTAGAGAAGTTTCTCTCAAGTCCCTTGCCCACCCTGAGATGAGATCACGTGTTCTTTTCTTGCTAATACATTTGAGTTCTCTGTGGATTCTGGTTATTAGACCTTTATCGGAGGTATAACCTGCAAATATTTTCTCCCATTCTGAGGGCTGTTTACTTGCTTTACTCACTATGTTCTTGGCTGTGCAGAAGCTTTTTAGATTGATGAGGTCCCAGTAGTGTACTTTGATACTTCTTCAATTGCCTGGGGAGTCCACCTCGTAAAATATTCACCCAGGCCGATTCCTTCATGAGTTTTCCCTGAACTTTCTTCAAGTATTTTTTTTTTTTATTAAATCATAGCTGTGTACATTAATGCGATCATGTGGCACCATACACTGGTTTTAAAGACCGTTTGACACATTTTCATCAAACTGGTTAACACATGTATGTCTTAAGTTTAAATCTTTTATCCGGTGAGAGTCTATCTTAGTTAATGGTGAAAGGTGTGGGTCCAGTTTCAATCTTCTACAGGTTGCCAGCCAGTTCACCCAGCACCATTTGTTAAATAGAAAATCTTTTCCCCACTGAATGTTTTTAATTGGCTTGTCAAAGATCAAATAACGGTAAGTAGCTGGATTCATCTCTTGGTTCTCTATTCTGTTCCAGACATCTACTTCTCTTTTTTTGTGCCAATACCATGCTGTTTTAATCATTACCAATTTATAGTACAGTCTCAGGTCTGGTAGTGTGATTCCTCCTGCTGTGTTTTTATTGCTGAGTAATGTTTTGGCTATTTGTGGTTATTTCTGATTCCATATAAAATGAAGTTTTATTTTTTCAAGATCTTTAAAATATGACAATGGAGGTTTAATAGAAATTGCATTAAAAGTATATATTGCTTTGGGTAGTATAGACATTTTAACAATGTTGATTCTTCCCAACCATGAGCATGGTATGTTTTTCCATTTGTTAACATCTTCAGCTATTTCTTTTATTATAGTTTCATAGTTCTCTTTGTAGAGATCTTTCACGTCCTTTGTTAGGTATATGCCCAAATATTTCATCTTCCTTGGCACTACTATGAAAGAATAGAGTCCTTGACTGTTTTTTTGGATTGACTATTGTTGTTATATGTAAAGGCTACAGATTTGTGGGTGTTGATTTCATAGCCTGAGACATTGCTGTATTCCTTGATTGCTTCTAAAAGTTTTGTAGTAGAATCACTAGTGTTTTCCAGATATATGATCATATCTAATCTGTGAAGAGTGAAAGTTTGATCTCTTCTGATCCTATGTGGATACCCTTGATCTCCTTTTCTTCCCTAATTGCAATGGCTAAAACTTCCATTACAATGTTAAAGAGCAATGGAGACAATGGGCAACCTTGCCTGGTTCCTGATCTAAGTGGAAATGATTTCAATTTAACTCCATTCAATACCATATTGGCTGTGGGTTTGCTGTAGATGGCTTCTGTTAGTTTAAGAATTATCCCTTCTATACCAAATTTCTTAAGTGTTCTGATCATGAAGGGATGCTGGATAATATCAAAAGCTTTTTCTGCATCAATTGAAAGAATCATATGGTCCTTATTTTTTAGTTTGTTTATGTGCTGAATTACATTTATAGATTTACATATATTGAACAAGCCTTGAAACCCTGGGATAAATCCCACTTGGTCGTGGTGTATAATTTTTTTGATGTGTTCTTGGATTCTGTTTGTTAGGATCTTATTGAGTATTGTAGCATCAATATTCATTAGTGATATTGGTCTATAATTTTCTTTTCTTGTTGGGTCTTTCCATGGTTTAGGAATCAAGATGATGTTTGCTTTGTAGAATGTGTTGGGTAATATTCCTTCTTTTTCTATATTTTGGAAGAGGTTTAGTAATATAGGTGCTACTTCTTCTTTAAAGGTTTGGTAGAATTCTGACATAAAGCCATCTGGTCCTGGGCTTTTCTTTTTAGGGAGATTTTTTATAGTTGATGCTATTTCAGAACTTGATATAGGCCTGTTCAACATTTCCACTTCGTTCCAGCTAAGTCTGGTAGGTAGCGTATTTCCAGGTATTTGTCTATTTCTTTCAGATTTTCATCTTTCTGAGAGTAGAGTTTCTTGTACTATTCCTTATGGATTCTTTAAATTTCTGAGGGGTCTGTTGTTATTTCATCATTACCATTTCTGATTGATGAAATTAGAGATTTTACTCTTTTTTTCCTGGTTAGATTGGCCAAAGGTTTATCTATTTTATTGATCTTTTTAAAAAACCAACTTTTGGATTTCAATTTCATTTAATTCTGCTCTAATTTTGGTTATTTCTTTTCTTCTGCTGGGTTTGGGTTGGAGTGTTCTTCCATCTCCAGTTGCTTGCTATGTCCCATTATGTTATTAACTTCCTCTCTTTCCGTTTTCTTGATGAAGGCTTGCAGTGCTATAAAATTCCCTCTTAGGACTGCCTTTGCAGTATCCCATAGGTTCTGGTATTTCATTTCTTGATTGTTGTTTTGTTCCAAAATTTGGTGATTTCCTTCTTAATCTTGTCTATAACCCATGTATCCTTCAGCATCAGGTTGTTTAGCTTCCATGTTTTTGTATGGGTATGCAGGTTCCTGTTGTTATTGAGTTCAACTTTTATTCCATGATGGTCTGAGAAGATGGAAGGAATAATTTCTATTTTTTTAAATTTGCTGAGGTTGGATTTGTGGCCTCGGATGTGGTCGATTTTGAAGTATGTTCTGTGGGCTTATGAGAAGAATGTGTATTCAGTTTTGTTGGGATGAAATGTTCTATAGATGTCTGTTAAGTGCAGATGTTGAATGATTAAGTTTAAATCTAAAATTTCTTTTGCTTAGCTTCTTTTTGGAGGATTCGTCCAGCACTGCTAAAGGGGTGTTAAAATTTCCACCTACTATGGAACTGGAGGAAATCAAGTTGCTCATGTCTGTTAGAGTTTCTCTTATAAATTGAGGTGCGTTCTGGTTGGGTGCATAAATATTAATAATTAAGATCTCATCATATTGAGTATTACCTTTAACAAATATGAAGTGTCCATCCTTATACTTCCTTATTTCAGTTGCTTTAAAGCCTACTGTGTCTGCGAATAGGATTGCAATGCCTGCTTTTTTCTGCTTTCCATTTGCCTGGAGTATAGATGACCATCCCTTCACGTTGGGTCTATATTTGTCTTTTAATATAAGATGTGATTCTTGTATGCAGCAGATATCTGGCTTGAGTTTTTGTATCCAGTCTCCCAACCTGTGCCTCTTGAGAGGACAATTTAAACCATTCACATTAATTGAGAATATTGATAAACCTTTCGAGAGTCTGGTAGACATTTTTAACCTTTTTGTGACTGTGGAAGTTGGAATTTGATCAAAATTTTCTGGGTGGGTTTACTTTCGTGGTGGAGGATTATGCTGGTCTTTATGGAGGATATGTCTAAGAATATCCTGGAGAGCTGGTTTAGTTATGGCAAATTTCTTCAACATGTGAATGTCATTGAAGTATTTAATTTCTCCATCATAAATGAAACTCAGTTTAGCTGGGTATAGGCTCCTGGGTTGAAAGTTATTTTGTTTTAGGAGATTAAAAGTCAATGACCATCCTCATCTAGCCATCCTCTTCTAGCTTGAAAGGTTTCAGCAGAGAGATCTGCAGTTATTCTGATATTCTTGCCCTTGTAGCTGATGGTTTTCTTTCGTCTGGCTGCTTTCAGAATTTTATCCTTCATATTAACTTTAGTGAAATTGATTATGATGTGTTTCGGGATGTCTTATTTGGGTTGAGTCATGTTGGAGTTCTGAAACTGTCTGCTTTCTGAATTTCAGAATCTATTGGCAAGTCTGGAAAGTTCTCCTTCATAATCTCATGGAGAAGAGACTCTGTGCCTTGTGAAGCCATTTCATTGCTTTCGGGGATCCCTATAAGACCAATATTTTTTTTTTTTCGAATTATCCTAGAGCTCTCTACGAGAGTGATCTGTTTTTGCCCTCCATTTCTCTTCTTCTTTGAGAGTTTGGGAGCATTCAAAAGCTTTGTCTTCAGTGTCAGAAATCCTTTCTTCTGTTTGCTCTATTCTGTTACTGAGGGATTCTACTGTGTTTCTCAGATCTTTGAGGGCTGCAACTTCTTGTCTCAATGTGTCAAAATCTTTGATCATTTGGTCTTTGAATTTGTTGAATTCTTGAGATATCTTTTGGGTTACTGCTTGGAGTTCTAATTCCATCTTATTTGCTATCCAGATTCTGAATTCGATTTCTGACATCTCAGCTATTTGTTTGTGCATGGGATCTTGTGCTGTGTCTTCCCCTTTGATCCTTGGGGGAGTTGATCTACTCTGATTATTCATATTGCCAGAGTTTTTCTGTTGAGTTCGCCTCATGATTATTTTTCACCGTTGCCTCTGGCCATCCTCAGAGTTGGGGAGTTGTCTCTACAAGATTAGACCCCAGAGGGATCACTCTATTGTTGCTGGATCTTTGTAGGGAGTGACCCTATGTAGTTCCTTTGGGGCTGCCCCAGCCAGGGAGTTCTGGTTGTGGAAGCAGCTCCAGAGTGTGACACACCCAGATCCAGGAACAGGGCAGGAGGTGGTGTGCAGGGTTCTGGGACTGCCTGGCTCCCAGTGACTTTGGCACAGAAAGCCAAAGGCTCCAGTAGTCTATGGCCAGGAGAAGGGTTCTACGCAGAGGCTGGGAAGGCTCTGGAGGGCACGTGGCCACCAGAATCCCTGGCCAGATGAGTGGGCCAGTGTTGAGGCAGGGAGGGTACAGGAGGGAGGATGCAGGGTTGTGCAGCTCCCACAGGCCCTGTTCAGGGTATGCAGAGGCCCAGCGTGCATGGGTCGTGGGCCGGGGTCATGGTGCAACTCTTATGGAGGTCCAGGCAGCGCTAAGCCCAAGAGTTTGATGTTGCTATGAGCTGTGATGCCACGGCACTCTACCCAGGGCAACAGCCCAAGTCTCCGGTGTGCCCAAACTGGTCTCACTCTGCCCCTGAGGGTTAAAGGCTGTAAGGCAGCTCAGTCCCTGCCTTTAGGCTGCTCAGTCACTAGGTTACTAGCTCCCACTCCATCCTTGCTCTGTGACCCTGAGGGCCAAGCTTGCCAGGGCAGTTCTCTCACAATGGCTCCCTGCGGCCCATAGCCGAACACTATTAGCTCCGTCCTGCTCAGTGGCTCAGTCTGGGGCCCTAGACAATGCCCAAAGTTCTCTGCACTCTGCTCAAGCTCTCCCCAAGGCAGTTCAACTGAGTGCCAAGTCCAAAAACACTGAAACAGTTCCAAAGTATGGCCTTTCCTGTTTGCAGTCTCACTGCGGCTTGTACTTATGGCTGCCGGCGGGATTAGGTCGTTTGAACACACGCAACCACTTGCCAGTTTTCCACTGTTTTTGTCCTCCTCTTGGGGTCCAGAAGTCCCTTGCTGACTCCCTGTATCCTCAAAGGGATGATTATAGGCAGATCCCACTAGCCAGAGACTCCTGGAGTCTTATTTCCCCAGATCCACTGTGTCCAGTTGCAGGGAAGCTGTTACTCTGCCACCATCTTGTTCCCCTGCATTTTTTTTTTTAAATGAAATATCCTAGTTAGGGACAGGATTGGGAATAGAGAAAGCAATGAGAGATCATTATAATTTGAAAAAGCCAATCCAGGGCAGTGCCTGTGGCTCAGTGAGTAGGGCACTGTCCCCATATACTGAGGGTGGCAGGTTTGAACCCGGCCCTGGCCAAACTGCAACAAAAAATAGCCAGGTGTTGTGGCAGGCACCTGTAGTCCCAGCTACTCAGGAGGCTGAGGCAAGAGAATCACCTAAGCCCAATAGCTGGAGGTTTCTGTGAGCTGTGACTCCAAAGCACTCTGCCAAGGGTGACAAAGTAAGACTCTGTCTCTAAAAAAAAAAAAAAGAGAAAGAAAAAAAAAGAAACAAAGAAAGAAAAAGCCGATCTAGAATTTCTATAGGGATTACAGTATAATACAAGCAACTGAGGGTAATGTTCTTTAGGAGTTTCCTTAGTTTCGATCATCTGGTTCATTTATAACAAACTCATATTTTATATATTATATATTTTATTTTTGTATATCAACAGGTAGAAAATATTTTGTAGATATTTTATAGAATTTTGCAATGAATATTTTATAAATAAATTTATTTATTTTATAAATAAATTTTTCATCTCCCCTATGAATGTATGCATGTATGTATATATGTATGTATGCCAACCTTTGGGACACCCTGTATTATTTTTATCAACTACTTTTTTTACCTAGCCCATAAGTAGAAATGTGAATTTTAATAGTATGACGATTAAAATTTAAGTAGTGTTTGTTCTCATGCCACCTAAAATTAAATGCCTGTAATAAATGCATCAAATTGGAGGTAACACATCTCTACAAACCTTCTCAGTTGGTAAAGATATAATAAAGATAGAATAAAAAGTCATTGTGGATCTAAAAATGTTGAGAAATACAGCTTTAATAGCTGTTCCTTTCTTTTGTGATCTGGGCTATTTCCAAGTACCCACTCAAATAAGATAAGCACCAAGAAAATTTCCTTGGGATTATCATTTTCAATCAAAATGTTTGTGCTAAACTTCTAGGATGAGGCTTCCAGCCCATTGCCTGTTTCTGTAAATAAAACTTCACTGAAACAGAAAAACTCATATTGTCTCTATGGCTTTTTCCACACCACAAAGGTAGAGCTTAGTACCTTTTGAAACAGAGATCTGATGGCTCACAAACCCTAAAATATTTACTCACTGCTCTTTTACAGAAAAAAAAAAAATCAACGTATTGCTTGAATCTGAATGTGCCACTCCCCAACATTTACATGTTGAAAATTACAAATGTGATGGTATTAAAGATGGGGACTTAGGAGGTGATAAAGTCTTGAGGATATAACCTTCATAAATGAGATTAGTAACCTTAGAAAAGTGGTGCAAGAGTTATTCACTCCTTTCACCATGTGAGTGCGCACTAAGAAGTCTCCATTTTTGAAGCACAGGAATCCTTTACCAGACACTGAATCTGCTGGTGCTTTGGTGCTGTACTTTCCAACCTCCAGAACAGTGAACCAAAAATTTACACTATTTATAAATTACCCAGTCTAAGGAATTTTGTAATAATAGCTTGAATGGACTAAGACACCTATGTTCCAGGCACTGATTTGTATACCTTTTATACCTTATGTTTGTGTGCATTTGCACATGTGTATATGTGTGTTTGTATGTGTGTGCATCAGAGTAATAAATGTACAGAAAAAAGCAGAGCCACACTGGTTGAAATAGAGTGAAGATGGGTGATGAGGCTGGAGTTTTTCTTACTTGCCACCTCATATATTAAATACACAATTTTACTCCCCAGAGTAAAGTTTTGTTGACTTTGCTCACATATAATTTTCATGTGTTCTGCTTTCTTTTAGTCATGGCACCTCATTTTTCTATTCTTATGAGAAGATACTCCTACCCGACTTTATGTGATTTTTAGTTGTTCTCACCCCAAGCAGGTCCAACTAGAACATTTAGAACATTTTATATCTCTAGCCACAGTGAATGATTCTAGAACTGGCATATCAATCAAGTTGGTTCAATAAAACAATAAATCCATAAAGAGTTTGTATCTTTCTCCCTGAATCTAAGGCTAATTGTCCAGACATACCTTTCAGCATATGTATTTCCTATCACATTTTCCATCAATTAACTATCTTTCAATGGTTCTTTTTCATATTTCTGAAAATATTCTCAAGCTTTACTCATTTCCTAAAAATGAGTTATTGAAGACTACTAAAAAGCAGAGTCACAGGAGTGTGCCAAGAGTCACCATAAGTCATGTATCATCTAGGACTCAATAGGTTACAAGTGACAGAAACCCAACTGAAATTAGCTTAAGCAAAAATCTAAAAAAAAAAAAAATGTAATTTATAATCTAGGGATATATGTAGTTTTAGGATGGGCAACCTCCAAGGGGGCATACATAGTATCATTGTGTCATATTCTCTCTGTCTCTTTCTCTCTCTGAATTCTTTAGTGCTGTTCCTCTTTCAGAAGGCCCTCCCCTTGTGATTACCTCTGACACTCCTGATAGTGTTAGGTCCAGGCTAACACTATCACTATAACTAGCAATGCCAACAATCCAAATGGAAAATGAAATTTCTAAAGATACAAAGAAAAGATAATTCAACTTCTACTATCCTTCCATTAATTGAGAGTGTAAGTGGGATAATAACCATGAAAAAGAATAGAGAAATCCTCTTCTAAAACAGGAGGGAATCAGAAGATATCCTAAAATTTTGAAAGAAGTAAGTATACAATGACCTTGAACTCATATGCAAAGTAAAATAGACAGTCATTTAGGTAGATAGTGACTTGGGATGAGTAGGAGAATTTGGAATATCACCAGTGGAAAATATTTTTCTTTTGATCAAAAATAAAATCTTTCTTTTTGAAGAAGGGGAGAGACAAGATGGCGGACTGAAGCCAGCTTTCAACAGAGGCTCCCGTCCAGAAGGAGAGTTAAGGGACAGGAATTTAGTAAGTATCCTGATGGATTTGAGCCGCACCAAGAGAGAAGGTTGAAGAACGCACATCAACACCACTGAGGCAAGCTGTGATCAAAAGGATGCAAACAAAAGCAAAATGGCTCACTTCTGGACATTCTGAAGCCACAACCCCTGTCTCCCTGGGCAACCAGAGGAGGCCACCAGTGAGCAAAGGGTTTGCCTGACGCTGCTCACAAACCCGGGAAGCTTCCAGGGCAGGGCCGACACAGAAAAGTAATTGGAAACAAACCTCCAGCAGCAAAGACGTTTGAACTCAGAACAGCCCGTCTTTTGTAGGCGATTTTAGCAGAAACAGAGACGGAACCCCGCAAAGTTGTCTGTTCTGTTCTGTTCTGTTCTGTTCTGTTAGCAACATCAGTCAGGGACGGGGCTAAGCCTGAGTGAACACCTCCCTCCCACCACCTGCATCAAGCACTCAAAGATGTCAGGCCCCATCTCCTCCTGCTAGATAGCGGCAGACTGCAGGGGCCTGGCAGACTTCCTTGCAATTCAGGCAGGTGCAAACCCCTGGAGTATCTGTTCACTGCAGGCAACTGGGGTAGCCATCTGCAGAGATACCAATGACTGGATCCAATGGAGGGGCAAAGTGGGGAAGGAGACATCAACCTTCCCAGACTGACCTATTTGCTAGGTGGCTCCTCCTGACTCTACGCAGCACTGGAGTAAGCCATATCAGAGGAGTCACCAGACCCCTGTGATCCAGTTCCCAGAGACTTCTTGAACTCTCCCACCCGAGACAGGTGCCGATTGAGACAATCGATTTGGACCTTTTGAACTGAACTAATAGACTGAGGACTTTTCAGGGGGGTGCCCTGGGTATGCAGTTGTAGGAAGGTTTGAATTTCCTTTTCTAACTGGTGCCAGAGATGGGCGGGCGGGGTGACTTAATTGCTGGTTTTTTCACACAGCTGAGACTTCAAGCCAGAGTAAACGTTACAATAGGATCGAACAGAATCCAGCTGAAAACAAGACAGAACCACTTCACCCCACCACACAAGACAGGGCCCCAGTTTCTCAGGCCACAACACTGTACGGGCCCTCGATAAAGCCCCAGGGGAAAAATCAAAGGGAGTAAAATAACCATGGGGCAGAATCAGCAGAAAAACTCTGGTAACATGAATAACCAGAATAGATCAACCCCCCCAAGAAAAGAGACGGCAGATGTGATTGAAGATCCCATTCATAAACAACTGGCTGAGATGTCAAAAGGCAATTCTAAGAGGGAAATTTATAGCACTGCAAGCCTTCCTCAAGAGAACGGAAAGAGAGGAAGTTAACAACTTAATGGGACATATCAAGCAACTGGAAAAGGAAGAACATTCCAACCCCAACCACAGTAGAAGAAAAGAAATAACCAAAATTAGAGCAGAATTAAATGAAATTGAAAACAAAAGAATAATACAACAGATCAATAAATCAAAAAGCTGGTTTTTTGAAAAGGTCAACAAAATAGATAAACCTCTGGCCAACCTAATCAGAAAAAAAAGAGTAAAATCTCTAATATCATCAATCAGAAACAACAAAGACGAAATAACAACAGACTCGTCAGAAATCCAAAAAATCCTTAATGAATATTACAAGAAACTTTATTCTCAGAAATATGAAAATCTGAAGGAAATTGACTGATACTTGGCAGCACGCCACCTTCCAAGACTTAGCCAGAATCAAGTGGAAATGTTGAACAGACCCATATCAAGTTCACAAATAGCATCAACTATACAAAACGTCCCCAAAAAGAAGAGCCTGGGACCAGATGGTTTTACGTCAGAATTCTACCAAACCTTTAAAGAGGAATTAGTACCTATTTACTCAACCTGTTCCAAAAGGTAGAAAAAGAAGGAAGACTACGCAACACGTACTATGAAGCAAACATCACCCTGATCCCAAACCAGGAAAAGACCCAACAAGGAAAGAAAATTATAGACCAATATCACAAATGAATATAGATGCAAAAATATTCAACAAGATCCTAACAAACAGAATCCAGCAACACATCGAACAAATTATACATCATGACCAAGTCGGTTTTATCCCAGGTTCTCAAGGCTGGTTCAATATACGTAAATCTATAAATGTAATCCAGCACATAAACAAATTAAAAAACAAAGACCATATGATTCTCTCAATTGATGCAGAAAATGCTTTTGATAATATCCAGCATCCCTTCATGATCAGAACACTCAAGAAAATTGGTCTAGAAGGGACTTTTCTTAAACTGATAGAGGCCATCTACAGCAAACCCACAGCCAATATCATATTGAATGGAGTTAATTTGGAATCGTTTCCACTCAGATCAGGAACCAGACAAGGCTGCCCATTGTCTCCATTGCTTTTCAACATTGTAATGGAAGTTTTAGCCACTGCAATTAGGGAAGAAAAGGCGATCAAGTGTATCCATCTAGGGTCAGAAGAGATCAAACTTTCGCTCTTCGCAGATGATATGATTGTGTATCTGGAAAACACTAGGGACTCTACTACAAAACTCCTAGAAGTGATCAAGGAATACAGCAGCATCTCAGGTTACAAAATCAACATCCATAAATCGGTAGCCTTTATATACACCAACAACAGTCAAGTTGAAAAAGCAGTTAAGGATTCTATCCCATTCACAGTAGTGCCAAAGAAGATGAAATATTTGGGAATTTACCTAATAAAAGATGTGAAAGATCTCTATAAAGAGAACTATGAAACTCTAAAAAAAGAAATAGCTGAAAATGTTAACAAATGGAAAAACATACCATGCTCATGGCTGGGAAGAATCAACATTATCAAAATGTCCATACTACCCAAAGCAATATATAATTTCAAAGCACTCCCTATTAAAGCTGCATTGTCATATTTTAAAGATCTTGAAAAAACAATACTTCGTTTTATATGGAATCAGAAAAAACCTCGAATAGCCAAGACATTACTCAGAAATAAAAACAAAACAGGAGGAATCACACTACCAGACCTCAGACTTTACTACAAATAGATAGTGATCAAAATAGCATGGTACTGGCACAAAAACAGAGAAGTAGATGTCTGGAACAGAATAGAGAACCAAGAGATGAATCCAGCTACTTACCGCTATTTGATCTTTCACAAGCCAATTAAAAACATTCAGTGGGGAAAAGATTCCCTATTTAACAAATGGTGCTGGGTGAACTGGCTGGCAACCTGCAGAAGACTGAAATTGGACCCACACCTTTCACCATTAACTAAGATAGAATCTCATTGGATTAAAGATTTAAACTTAAGACATGAAACTATAAAAATACTAGAGGAGAGTGCAGGGAAAACCCTTGAAGAAATTGGTCTGGGTGACTATTTTATGAGGAGAACCCCCCGGGCAATTGAAGCAGCTTCAAAAATACACTACTGGGACTTGATCAAACTAAAAAGCTTCTGCACAGCCAAGAACACAGTAGGTAAAGCAAACAATCAGCCCTCAGAATGGGAGAAGATATTTACAGGGTGTATCTCTGACAAAGGTTTAATAACCAGAATCCACAGAGAACTCAAATGCATCAGCAAGAAAAAAACAAGGGATCCCATCACAGGCTGGGCAAGGGATTTGAAGAGAAACTTCTCTGCAGAAGACAGGCGTATGGCCTTCAGACATATGAAAAAATGCTCATCATCTTTAATCATCAGAGAAATGCAAATCAAAACTACTTTGAGATATCATCTAACTCCAGTGAGACTAGCCTCTATCACAAAATCTCCAGACCAGAGATGTTGGCGTGGATGAGGAGAAAAGGGAACACTTCTGCACTGCTGGTGGGAATGCAAATTAATACATTCCTTTTGGAAAGATATGGAGAACACTCAGAGATCTAAAAATAGATCTGCCATTCAATCCTGTAATTCCTCTGCTGGGCATATACCCAGAAGACCAAAAATCACAACATAACAAAGATATTTGTAGCAGAATGTTTATTGCAGCCCAATTCATAATTGCTAAGTCACAGAAAAAGCCCAAGTGCCCATCGATCCACGAATGGATTAATAAATAGTGGTATATGTACACCATGGAATATTATGCAGCCTTAAAGAAAGATGGAGACCTTACCTCTTTCATGTTTACATGGGTGGAGCTAGAACATATTCTTCTTAGTAAAGTATCTCAAGAATGGAAGAAAAAGTACCCAATGTACTCAGCCCTACTATGAAACTAATTTGGGGCTCTCACATGAAAGCTATAACCCAGTTACAGCTAACAATAGGGGGAAGTGGGAAAGGGAGGGGAGGGAGGTCGGTGGTGGGTAGAGGGAGAGGGATCGGTGGGATCATACCTGTGGTGCATCTTACAGGGGTATTTGCGAAACTTGGTAAATGTAGAATGTAAATGTTTTGGCACAGTAACTGAGATAACGCCAGAAAGGCTATGTTAACCACTGTAATAAAAATGTGTCAAATGGTCTATGAAGTGAGTGTATGATGCCCCACGATCATATCAATATATACAGTTATTATTTAATAAAAAAAAATCTTTTCTTTCTTTCTTTCTTTCTTTTTTTTTTTTTTTTTTTTTTTTGCAGCTTTTGGCTGGGACTGGGTTTGAACCTGCCACCTCTGGCACATGGGGCCAGCGCCCTAGTCCTTTGAGCCACATGTGCCACCCCAAAATTTTTATTTTCAAATTAGGAAATAAAATGTAAAAACAGCTGTCACTGGTCAGGACCACACACAGGTAGCTCCTCAATATCCACAGGGAACTGGTTCTCAGAATTCCTGAGCCCCTGTGGATAGCAAAATCCACAATGGCCATGTTTCTTACATAAAATGGAAGGGGGGGATGGGTGGAGGGAGGGTGATTGGTGGGATTACACATACAGTGCATCTTACAAGGGCACATGTGAAACATACTAAATGTAGGATATAAATGTCTTAGCATAATAACTAAGAAAATGCCACGAAGGCTATTTTAACCAGTGTGATGAAAATATGTCAAATGGTATATAAAACCAGTATATTATGCCCCATGATCGCATTAATGTACACAGCTATGATTTAATAAAAAGAAAAAGAAAGAAAAATTCTATGAAATGAATTAGAAATCAAAAAATGCAGAGATTTCTTTTCAGCTATTCTACTGAATGGACAAGCCTGGAAAATAATTATTGCTTTTGAATCTCATTTGCCACTATAAAAATAAAAACTATGCTACTTGACGAGAGAATTTGCTAATGATTGCAGAGCAAATGGAAGCTTTAAATTAAGCTCCAAAACATTTATTAAGTCATGGGTTTCACCTGATTGTCAATAACCATTTGGCAATAAAATATTCTCTATGTGCTTTGAAAAAATATATATCAACAACCTCTAGTATATACTTTAATCATGTCTAAATTAATTGTAATACCTAGTGAAATGTAAAAGCTATGTAAATAATTGATTATAGTGCATTACTTATGGAATAATGACAAGGAAAAGAGTCTGTATATGTCCAATACAGATAAAACTATCATTTTTCCCTTGAATGTTTTGATCTGTGGTTGGTTGAATCAACAGATGCAGAATCCAGGGATATGGAGGAATGACTATGCTTAAGAATTAGAGAAGCCTCCATTTTTACAAAGAATCAACACAATGAAAATGGCATAAGTGTATTTATGATCTATGTACAAAAGACTTGACAAAAAAAATCAAAACCTTAAAAAAAAATTAGAAAAGGTCTTGAAGCCCCAGTACAAAACCTCTTATGCTCAGTAATTAGATAAGAATTTCTTCTTTTTTATTTCAAAATATTACTGGAATACAAATGTTTTGGGGTTCTTTTATAATGCTTGAGTCAGGTGCATAAATGTACCTATCACCCAGATAGTGTTCATTGTACTTGTAAGGTATATTTTCATCCATCCTCTCCTCCTCCCTGTAGTTTTATTTCCACTAAGTTTTACTTCCTTCTGTGTACATGTGCACTCATCAGTTACTTCCAATTTAATAGTGAGTATATGTGATGTTTGTTTTCCACTTTCTTTTTTTTATTCTTTTTTTTTTGCCTTTTTTTTTTAATTAAATCATAGCTGTGTACATTAATGCAATCATGGGATACAATGTGCTGGTTTTATATACCATTTGAAATATTTTTTTTTCCTTTTTTTTTTTATTGTTGGGGATTCATTGAGGGTACAATAAGCCAGTTACACTGATTGCAATTGTTAGGTAAAGTCCCTCTTGCAATCATGTCTTGCCCCCATAAAGTGTGACACACATTAAGGCCCCACCCCCCTCCCTCCATCCCTCTTTCTGCTCCCCCCCCATAACCTTAATTGTCATTAATTGTCCTCATATCAAGATTGAGTACATAGGATTCATGCTTCTCCATTCTTGTGATGCTTTACTAAGAATAATGTCTTCCACTTCCATCCAGGTTAATACGAAGGATGTAAAGTCTCCATTTTTTTTAATAGCTGAATAGTATTCCATGGTATACATATACCATAGCTTGTTAATCCATTCCTGGGTTGGTGGGCATTTAGGCTGTTTCCACATTTTGGCGATTGTAAATTGAGCTGCAATAAACAGTCTAGTACAAGTGTCCTTATGATAAAAGGATTTTTTTCCTTCTGGGTAGATGCCCAGTAATGGGATTGCAGGATCGAATGGGAGGTCTAGGTTGAGTGCTTTGAGGTTTCTCCATATTCTTTTTTTTTTTTATTGTTGGGGATTAATTGAGGGTACAAAGAACCAGGATATATTGATTGCATTTGTTAAGTAAATAAAGTCCCTTTTATAATTGTGTCCCATCCCCAAAAGGTTTGTCACACACTGTGGCAACCCCCAACTTCCCTCCCCGCTCTCCCTTCCTCCACCCTGTACTAGACCATTAATTGTCCTCATATAAAAATTGAGTACATGGGATTCTTGCTTATCCAATATTTTCACTTAAGATAATGGTCTTTAGGTACATCCAAATTTTTGCAAAAACCATTAACTCATCCTTTCCTATGGCTGAATAGTATTCCATAGTATACATATATCACATTTTGTTAATCCATTCATGAATCGATGGACACTTGGGTTGATTCCACATCTTTGCAATTGTGAATTGTGCAGCAATAAACATTCAAATGCAGGTGTCCTTTTATAAAATGACTTTTTTTTTTTTTTTGAGACAGAGTCTCAAGCTGTCACCCTGGGTAGAGTGCCATGGCGTCATAGCTCACAGCAACCTCCAACTCTGGATCAAGTGATCCTTTTGCCTCAGTTTTTCTATTTTTAGTAGAGATGGGGTCTTGCTTTTGTTCAGGCTGGATCTCGAGCTCATGAGCTCAAGCAATCTATCTGCCTTGGCCTCCCAGAGTACTAGGATTACAGGCGTGAGCCAACACGCCCAACCTAAAATGACTTTTTGTCTTTGGATAAATATCCAGTTGTGGTATTGCTGAACTGAGTTGTAGATCTACTTAGTTCTTTGACAAATCCCCATTCTGTTTCCAAAAAGGATGTACTAATTTACAATCCTGGTAACAGTGTAAAAACGTTCATTTTTCTCTGCACCCACACCAACATCTATTGGTTCTGGCATTTGAAAAAGCCATTCTCATTGGGGTAATGTCATATCTCATTGTAGTTTTAACTTGCATTTCCTTGATAATTAGTGATGTTGAGCATTTTTTCATATGTTTATTGGCCATTGGTCTATGTTCTTTAGAAAAGCTTCTGTTTATGTCTTTTGCTCACTTTTTAATGTGTTTGTGGGGTTTTTTCCTTGCTGATTTAATTGAATTTTTTGTAGATTCTTTTTATTAGCCCTTTACCAGATACATAAGTTATAGTTTCTTGTATTCTGTGTATTGTCCATTGGCTCTGTTTAATCTTTCCTCAGATGTGCAGAAGGTTTTTTAATTAATCAAGTGTAATTTATTTATTTTTATTGTTGCTATGATTGTCATTGGGGCCTTATTTATAAATTATTTGCCTCATAATTGATATCAAGAAGTGTTTTTTACCACATTTTCTTCTAGAATTCTTTTTTTTATTATTAAGTCATTTGTACATAGATCATAAATACATTTATGCTATATGGGATTCGATGTGTTGATTATTTGTACAAATTGGAGTGCTTACATCCTACTAATCAACATAGCTTTCACCTCACTTACCCAGTTACAGCATTAAGACATTTGTGTTCTCCACCTGATAGATCCAACATGTACTTGCAAGGCGCTCCATAGGTGTGGTCCCCCTACTATCCTTCTTCTAGAATTCTTATCTTTCATGACTTACATTTAAGTCTTTTATCCATCTTGAATTAATTTTAAATGGTGAGGTATATGGATCTTGTCTAATTCTTCTCCATGTACCTTTCCAATTCTCCCAGCACTATTTATTGAATAGGGCTTATTTCCTCCATGTATGTTCTTGTCTGATTTATCAAAGATCAATTGGATGTATCTGGATGATTTTATATTTGGGTTCTCTGTTCTTGTCTGTGGGTTTATGTCTCTGTTTTTGTGCCTATGCCATGCTGTTTTAGTAACTATAGCTTTGTAGTATAGTTTAAAGTCTGGTAATCAGATGCCTCCAGATTTCTTATTTTTCCTTAAGATTGCTTTGACAAGTAATGCTGTTTTCTAGTTTAAAAGAAATGACAGAATTAATTATTCTAGATCTGTGAAATACGATATTGGTATTTTAATGAGGAGTGCACTGAATCTGTATAGTAAGGACATTTTAACAATGTTGGCTTGACTGATCCATGAACATGATATGTTTTACAATTTGTGTGTGTTATCTATGAAATAGCTACTTGGTGTTTCATAGTTGCCTTTATAGAGCTCTTTCACCTACTTGGATAAGTATATACCTAAGTATTGTATTTTCTGTGTAGCAATTTTGAATGGTATTGAGTATTTGACTTGATTCTCAGCCTGTCATTTGTATATGGGAATGTTATTGATTTGTTTACATTGATTTTGTAACCAAAAATTTTATTGAATTTATCTATCAACTCCAAGAATCTCAAGTGGAGTTTTGGGGGTTTTCTAGATATGAGATTATAGCATCAGCAAAAAGTGATAATTTGACCTCTTCTTTCAAATTTTTCTTTTTTTTATTGTTTCAGGTTAATTGTGGGTACAAACAATTAGGGTTCACTGTTTGCACTTGTTAAGTAAAGTCCATCTTATAATTGTGTCATTGCCCCATGCATTTGAAAGACTGAGAATGTACCTTTAAAATCAAACAAAAGTGTCAAAGTGAAATGTTAGAGATATCAACTATCAAACTTAGTACATAAGGAAATTGGACATTTCTTATTAATAACCTAATATGAGCCATGTCACCAGTTAAAAAACTTAGCTCCACAATTTGTAAGTTACCAAAAACTCCAGAATTTCATATTGAGAAAGATTATATTTAAAAAAACATATTTTAACAATTTTTTAATAATTATAGATATTGTTTACTTTTGTGGCAAACTAATTTATCATAATGCTAAATGCTTCACAATACTACATTCTCTTTAATCTTCATGTTAATATCATGAAGTTTGATTTTTCACTCTTAGTTTAGAAATAAATATTATTAAAATTAAATGAGGATATGAGATACTCATTTAATCCAACTTTCCATCAACTGTAGACATCATAGAAAGTGCCTCACCTTTCCACGTTGCTCAGGGAGGGCCCATATGGTGTTGTTCTGGATTCCCACCTTAACTTAAAGGGAAATTTTCACAATGTCCAGAGCCCTTGATGTCCTATAAATGAAGGAGGAGGATGTCCTCAAATTTCTTGCAGCAGGAACCCACTTAGGTGGCACCAATCTTGACTTCCAAATGGAACAGTACATATACAAAAGGAAAAGTAATGGTATTTACATCATAAATCTGAAGAAGACCTGGGAAAAACTTTTGTTGGCAGCTAGGGCCATTGTTGCCATTGAAAACCCTGCTGATGTCAGTGTCATATCCTCCAGGAATACTGGCCAGCGAGCTGTGCCGAAGTTTGCTGCTGCCACTGGAACCACTCCTATTGCTGGCTGCTTCACTCCTGGAATTTTCACTAACCAGATTCAGGCAGCCTTCTGGGAGCCTCATCTTCTAGTGGTTACTGATTCCAGGGCTGACCACCAACCTCTCACAGAGGCATCTTATGTTAACCTGCCTACCATTGCTCTGTGTAACACAGATTCTCCTCTGCGTTATGTGGACATCACCATCCCATGCAACAACAAGGGAGCTCACTCAGTAGGTTTGATGTGGTGGATGTTGGCCCAGGAAGTTCTCTGCATGTGTGGCACCATCTCCCGTGAACATCTGTGGGAGGTCATGCTAGATCTCTATTTCTACAGAGATCCTGAAGAGATTGAAAAGGAAGAGCAGGCTGCTGCTGAGAAAGCTGTGACCAAGGAGGAATTTCAGGGTGAATGGACTGCTCCAGCTCCTGAGTTTACTGCTAGGCAACCAGAGGTTGCAGACTGGTCAGAAGGCGTGCAAGTGCCCTCTGTGCCTATTCAGGAGTTCCCCACTGAAGACTGGTCTGCAGCTCCCACTGCTCAGGCCACTGAATGGGTAGGAACAACCACTGAATGGTCTTAAGCTGTTCTTCCACAAGCTCTTAAACAATATGGAAATAAAGGAAGAAAATAAACATCAGTTAAAAAAAAAGAAGAAGAAAGAAAAAAAGAAAGAAAGTGCCTCACTGTCCTATACCTTTAAAATGTACTCCTGAACCACAGGTTGACCTACCCACAAAAAAAAAAAAAAAAAAAAAAAAAGGCTGAAAACACCTTCTTGTTATTCATTATCTCTATGCTGGACTACTTGCTCTTACCTCCCTTATAATGAACCACTTGCTCTGTCCTATTACTGATGATTCCAATCAGATATACCTTGTAATTCATCTCCATTTTCCCTTTAAATAAGATGTTCACATGGTTTTAGCTCTTTGCCACCACACTTAACTGTGTTTTGAACTCTCACTTGGGTTCAATATTTTGAGGGACACTACCTGGTTCTGAGAACATTGTTAACTTCAAGGCATTTGAAAGTTGACTTCAAGTTGAAAGTCTTTTCCTTTTTTTTAAGGTTAATGCTGGAAGAGACTTTAATGAATAAACGTGTTAGCAAAAATTCCATTGTTTCTATGGTTTAACATTTGTATTAGAAAACAGAAATGTATTTATTAAATCACCCAAATTACCGACTAAAAACTTACCACCAACGAAAATTTGAAGTAAATTTACTTAAACATCAGACTACATACACATATATAATAACTCAATATATTTTTATAATATAAATGAAAAGATGATTATGGAAGAGGTACTGTTTTATAACTTGATTTTTAATTTTTTAATATATTGTACATATTTTTCAATGTCAATATAATCAGTGAATATAGACAGTACTGAATAATATTTTCTTTAATGGATATAGCTAATCTGTTTAACTAAGTCTTTAGTGAATGATACTTGGATGGATTCTAGAGTTTATCTCTTACAAAGTGATGTTTCAATGAATAATAAGAACAGCAGAGCAGCCCTGTCTTAGCTGGTTAGAGTTGGCTGCTAACTCTAGATTGCACTTTCTGAGAAATCTGGGACAATTCACTTTGAAGGGTTCTAGTCTTTTCTTATTTGTAGCTAAAACTTGCCTTTCTACAAGATTTGGGTTTTTTTCGTTTTTTATTTTAGCCAGTTATAAAATTTCATTTACCAAAAAAGTATAAACTTCCTGCCCATCTCCCACCTTTACTCTTTCATCCTTCCAAAACAAAGTTACACAAGAGAAACATTAGAATTCAAATCTGGGTGAGTATCTTGTCCTGGATTTCTAGAGACAGTCTTTGTTTTGAAACTAGAAGTTCCTGTCCTCTTAAATTTCCTTGGTACTATGAAAACTGATGTTTTTTTTTGTTTTGTTTTTTTTTTTCTGTGATATAGTTAACATTTCAATATCCCTGCTCTAAACAATAGCTTCTAAAAACCATCATTTGATTAGCACAGTCTATATTTCAAACATAATCCCGCCCCACCCACACACACACACTTACATACACACACAATTTCCCAAATGCAGAAAGAGTACAAGGGCCATAACTAGAGCTGTAGGTAAAATAATGTAGGCATTGCATGCCTTCCTCACTCTTCAGATCTGCAGAAGAGGCTGAAATATCAATAGCTTATTATTAGAAATCTATTGAATTATTTATCAATAACCAGGAGAGGACCCTTTCTAAAAATTTAATTCAGGAGTGATGGGCATTAAATTTGTGACAATAATTAAATTCACAATCCTTCCAAGGTTTTTCATTCCTAAAACTAATAGTATACTTAGGGCAGGGCTCTTATATCTAATTTACCTATTTTATTATTCCAAATTATATGTTTTAATTGGTTAATCAGGATATTGAGAATTATGGTGGAGAGTATTACTAAGATATAAGGGATATTTCATAATAGTTAACAGTTGTGGGATAGAAAGAATTGAATGGTTAGCCAAAACACATGGATTTTTTGTTTTGCTTTGTTGTTTTTACCTTAGTGCATATTTAAAAGAAAAAAAAACTGAATTAGTTACCAATGTTTGAAATCTAATAATCCAAATGATGTTCAGAATACTTGGAAAACAGTAGATGTTCCATAAATATTCATAGCATAGAGTAAAAGAGTCCAGTAAATATATGTATATATTTTTTTGTAGAGACAGAGTCTCACTTTACTGTCCTCCTTAGAGTGCCATGGCCTCACACAGCTCACAGCAACCTCCAACTCTTGGGCTTATGCGATTCTTTTGCCTCAGCCTCCCGAGCAGCTGGGACTACAGGCGCCTGCCACAACAGCCGGCTATTTTTTTGTTGTTGCAGTTTGGCCGGGGCTGGGTTTGAACCCACCACCACCCTCGGCACATGGGGCCGGAGCCCTACTCACTGAGCCACAGGCGTCAATAATTGAATGCTTGAGAACAGTTGCCTATGTCCTGACTAATGTTACCGTTCTGAATTGCGCAACAAGTACAGCTACTTAAAAGATACAGTCATACTGTTAGAAAGATTTACTTATAAGCTCTTACTGTTGCCTTGAAAATAATAGCATGTCACCTATTAGCTTATGTTACATTTAAGCTTTTGCCACTTGGAAAAGGTCCATTATAGGCTTAAAGCTTTGTCTATGTGTTACTAAGCATCTTGATAAAGAATGATAGACTCAGTTAATGATTTGGGTAATAATGAGCCCTTCCATTTTGATAGTTCTAGGTTTTTATATTTTTTATTTTATTCTTTTATTAAATCATAGCTGTGTACATAGATATGATCATGGAGCATCATGCACTAGCTTCATAGACCGTATGACATATTTTCATCACAATGGTCAAAATAGCCTTCCTGGCACTTTCAGTTATTGTGCCAAGATATTTACATTCCACATCTAATAAGTTTCACATATATCCCTGTAAGATGCACTGCAGGTGTAATCCCACGAATCCCCTTCTCTCTCCCCCCTCCCCCCTGCCTCCTCTCCCTTTCCCCTTCCCATTATTCTTAGGTTGTAACTGGGTTATAGCTTTCATGTGAAAGCCCTAAATTAGTTCACAGTAGGGCTGAGTACATTGCGTACTTTTTCTTCCATTCTTGAGATACTTTACTAAGAAGAACATGTTCCAGCTCCATCCATGTAAACATGAAAGAGGTAAGGTCTCCATCTTTCTTTAAGGCTGCATAATATTCCATGGTGTACATATACCACAATTTATTAATCCATTCATGGATTGATGGGCACTTGGGCTTTTTCCATGACTTAGCAATTATGAATAGGGCTGCAATAAACATTCTGGTACAAATATCTTTGTTATGATGTGATTTTTGGTCTTCTGGGTATATGCCCAGTAGAGGAATTGCAGGATTGAATGGCAGCTCTATTTTTAGATCTCTAAGTGTCCTCCATATATCTTTCCAAAAGGAATGTATTAATTTGCATTCCCACCAGCAGTGCAAAAGTGTTCCCTTTTATCCACATCCACGCCAACATCTCTGGTTTTGAGATTTTGTGATATAGGCTAGTCTCACTGGAGTTAGGTGATATCTCAAAGTAGTTTTGATTTGCATTTCTCTGAAGATTAAAAATGAGCATTTTTTCATGTCTGAAGGCCAGGTACCTGTCTTCTTCAGAGAAGTTTCTCTTCAAATCCCTTGCCCAGCCTGCAATGGGATGCCTTGTTCTTTTCTTGATAATGCGTTTGTGTTCTCTGTGCATTCTGGTTACTAAACCCTTGTCGGAGACATAACCTGCAAATATCTTCTCCCATTATGAGGGCTGTCTGCTTGCTTTACTTACTGTGTTCTTGGCTGTGCAGAAGCTTTTTAGTTTGATCAAGTACCAATAGTGTATTTTTGAAGCTGCTTCAATTGCCTGGTGGTCTTCCTCATAAAATACTCACCCAGACCGATTTCTTCAAGGGTTTTCCCTGCACTCTCCTCTAGTATTTTTATACTTTCATGTCTTAAGTTTAAATCTTTGATCCAGTGAGAGTCTATCTTAGTTAATGATGAAAGGTGTGAGTCCAGTTTCAGTCTTCTGCAGGTTGCCAGCCAGTTCACCCAGCATCATTTGTGAAATAGGGAATCTTTTCCCCACTGAATGTTTTTAATTGACTTGTCAAAGATTAAATAACGGTAAGTAGCTGGATTTATCTCTTGGTTCTCTATTCTGTTCCAGACATCTACTTCTCTGTCTTTGTGCCAATACCATGCTGTTTTGATCACTATCGATTTGTAGTAAAGTCTGAGGTCTGGTAGCATGATTCCTCCTGATTTGTTTTTATTTCTGAGTAATGTCTTGGCTATTTAAGTTTTTTTCTGATTCCATATAAAACAAAGTATTGTTTTTTCAAGATCTTTAAAGTATGACAGTGGAGCTTTAATAGGGATTGCATTGAAATTATATATTGCTTTGGGTAGTATGGACATTTTAACGATGTTGATTCTTCCCAGCCATGAGCATGGTATGTTTTTCCATTTGTTGACATTTTCAGCTATTTCTTTTCTTAGAGTTTCATTGTTCTCTTTATAGAGATCTTTCATGTCCTTTGTTAGATAAACTCCCAAATATTTCATCTTCTTTGGCACTACTGTGAATGAGATAGAGTCCTTAACTGTTTTCTCAACTTGAGTATTATTGGTATATATAAAGGCTACCAATTTGTGAATGTTGATTTTGTAACCTGAGACACTGCTATATTTTTTGATCACTTCTAAGAGTTTTGTAGTAGAGTCCCTAGTGTTTTCCAGATATACAATCAGATCATCTGCAAAGAGCAAAAGTTTGATCTCTTCTGACCCTATATGGATACCCTTGATTGCCTTTTCTTCCCTAATTGCGGTGGCTAAAACTTCCATTACAATGTTGAAAAGCAATGGATAAAATGGCAGCCTTGACTAATTCCTGATCTGAGTGGAAATGATTCCAATTTAACTCCATTCAATATGATATTGGCTGTGGGTTTGCTGTAGATGGCCTCTATCAGTTTAAGAAAGTCCCTTCTAGACCAATTTTCTTGAGTGTTCTGATCATGAAGGGATGCTGGATATTATCAAAAGCATTTTCTGCATCAATTGAGAGAATCATATGGTCTTTGTTTTTTAATTTGTTTATGTGCTGGATTACATTTATAGATTTACGTATATTGAACCAGCCTTGAGAACCTGGGATAAAACCGACTTGGTCATGATGTATAATTTGTTCGATGTGTTGCTGGATTCTGTTTGTTAGAACCTTGTTGAATATTTTTGCATCTATATTCATTATTGATATTGGTCTATTATTTTCTTTTCTTTTTGGGTCTTTTCCTGGTTTGGGGATCAGGGTGATGTTTGCTTCATAGAACGTGTTGGGTAGTCTTCCTTCTTTTTCTACCTTTTGGAACAGGTTGACTAATATTGGTACTAATTCCTCTTTAAAGATTTGGTAGAATTCTGATGTGAAACCATCTGTTCCTGGGCTCTTCTTTTTCGGGAGGTTTTGTATAGTTGATGTTATTTCCGAACTTGATATGGGCCTGTTCAACATTTGCACTTGATTCTGGCTAAGTCTTGGAAGGTGACATGCTTCCAAGTATCAGTCACTTTCCTTCAGATTTTCTATTTCTGAGAATAAAGTTTCTTGTAATATTCATTAAGGATTTTTTGGATTTCTGACGAGTCTGTTGTTATTTCGTCTTCATCGTTTCTGATTGATGAGATTAGAGATTTCACCCTTTTTTTCCTGATTAGGTTTGCCAGTTTTATCTATTTTATTGACCTTTTCAAAAAACCAGCTTTTTTGATTTATTGATCTGTTGTATTATACTTTTGTTTTCAATTTCATTTAATTCTGCTCTTGTTTTGGTTATTTCTTTTCTTCTACTGTGTTTGAGGTTGGAATGTTCTTCCTTTTCCAGTTGCTTGATATGTCCCATTAAGTTGTTAACTTGCTCTCTTTCCGTTCTCTTGAGGAAGGCTTGCAGTGCTATAAATTTCCCTCTTAGAATTGCCTTTGTGGTGTCCCAAAGGTTCTGATTGTTCGTGTTTTCATTGTCATTTTGTTCCAAAAATTTGGCAATTTCTTTCTTAATCTCATCTCTGACCCAGCTATCTTTCAGCATAAAGTTATTTACCTTCCATGTTTTTGTATGAGTACGCAGATTCCTGTTGTTACACAGCTCAAGTTTTATTCCGTGGCGGTCCAAGAAGATGCAAGGAATAATTTCTATTCTTTTAAATTTACTAAGGTTAGAATTGTGACCTACAATGTGATCAATTTTGGAGTCGGTTCCATGGGCTGATGAGAAGTAAGTGTATTCAGTTTTGTTGAGATGAAACGTTCTGTAGATGTCTGCTAAATCCAGATATTGGATGGTTAGATTTAAATCTAAAATTTCTTTTATCAGCTTCTTATTGAAGTATCGATCCAACACTGCGAAAGGAGTGTTGAAATCTCTGACTATTATGGAGCTGGAGGAAATCAAGTTGCTCATGTCAGTTAGAGTTTCTTTTATAAATTGAGGTGCATTCTGGTTGGGTGCATAGATGTTAATAATTGAAATCTCATTATATTGAGTATTACCCTTAACAAACATGAATTGAGCATTCTTGTCCTTTCTTACTTTTCTGGTTTAAAGCCTATTGTATCTGCAAATTAAATTGCAACACCTGCTTTTTTCCGATTACCATTTGCCTGAAATATGGATGACCCTCTTTTCGCCCTGAGTCTGTATTTGTCTTTTAAGTAAGTTGTCTTTTAAGTTAAGATGTGACTCTTGTATGCAACAAATATCTGGCCTGGGTTTTTGTATCCAGTCAGCCAACCTATGCCTCTTTAGAGGATAGTTAAGCCATTCACATTGATGGAGAATATTGATAAGTCTGGTGAAATTTTGGGTATCGAGTTTTTCAAAGGTCTGGGTGACATTTTTAATCCTTTTGCCAGTGTGGAAGTTTGAGTTTGATCCGAAGTTTCTGAGTAAATTTACTTTTGTGGTATAGGATTGGGTTGGTCATTATGGAGGATAGGTCTGAGAATATCCTGAAGAGCAGGTTTGGTTATGGCAAATTTCTTCAACATATGAATGTCATTGAAGTATTTAATTTCTCCATCATAAATGAAACTCAGTTTAGCTGGATACAAGATCCTGGGTTGAAAGTTATTTTGCTTTAGGATATTAAAAGTCGATGACCACCCTCTTCTAGCTTGAAAAGTTTCAGCAGAGAGATCTGCAGTCATTCTAATATTCTTCCCTTTGTACATAATGGCCTTCTTTTGCCTGGCAGCTTTGAGAATTTTCTCCTTTTCTTAACTTTGGTGAAGTTAATTATGATATGCCTGGGGGATGACTTATTGGGGTTGAATCGTGCTGGGGTTCTGAAGCTGTCTGCTATCTGAATTTCAGAATCTCTAGGCAAGTCTGGAAAATTTTCTTTCATAATTTCATGCAGGAGGGCCTCTGTGCCCATTGAGGCCACTTCATCATTTTCAGAAATTCCAATTATTCATATATTAGTCTTCTTCGAATTATCCCAGAGTTCTCTGAGAGAATGATCCATTTTTGGTCTCCGTTTCTCTTCCTCTTTGAGAGTTCGGGAGCATTCAAAGGCTTTATCTTCCATGTCAGAAATCCTTTCTTCCGCTTGCTCCATTCTGTTGCTGATGGATTCTACTGTATTTTTCATATCTTTGAGGGCTGCAAATTCTTGCTTCAATGTGTCTAAGTCTTTGGTGGTTTTCTCTTTAAATTCATTAAATTCTTGAGACAACTTTTGAATTTCTCCTCGCATTCCTAATTCCATTTTATTAATTTTGTCTGCAATCTAAATTCTGAATTTGATTTATGACATCTCAGCCAGCTGTTTATGAGTGGTGTCTTCAATTACATTTGCCGTATCTTTTCTTGGGGGGGGTGATCTATTCTGGTTATTCATGTTAGCAGAGTTTTTCCACTGATCCCGCCCCATGGTTGTTTTACTCCCTTTGGTTACTCCAAGAATCCAGACTCCTGGGGGACAGGCCCCCAGACCCCAGAGTGAGAGTAGAGGGGAGTACTGGGAGCTCAGCATTATGAACAGGGAAGATACACAGTTTCACTCAGTTTTATGCCGGGCTGTATTGCTGCCCAAGGAGGGCTGTTGCAACATGCTTCAGGGAAGTGCCACCCTGGCGTGGCTCCCCCTCAGCCAACTGCCCTCTCCTCACTCCCATGCCCTAGGGTCAGCGCTGACCAGCCACAGCTCAGGCACTGTCCACACCCCTCGAGAAATCACCCAAGAATCTGAACTCCTGGGGGACAGGCCTCCAGACCTCAGTGTGAGGGGAGGTGGGTGCCGAGAGTTCAGGGTTGCAGGTAAAGGATATTTACAGTTTTATACAGTTTTATGCCTGGCAGGAGGATGCCATGGCACCCTAGTAGGGGAGGTAGGGCCAGTTTTTAGAAGGTCTCTCCCGTGGAGTGTAGTGGGAGGGCCTTTGATTTCTGCCCGTTTGTTTGTGGGGCTCTTGAGCCAGTCTCATGGGGGGGGGGGACTCCCATCCGCTTGGTGATGGATTTTGTACCTTTTGTTTGCATCCTTGTGGTCACAGCTCACCTCAGCAGGGTTGATGTGTGTTCTTCAAACTTCTGTCTTGGTGCAGCTCAAATCCACCAGGTTTCTTGCTACATTTCATCCCTTAATTCTCCTTCTGGATGGGAGCCTCTGTGGAAAGCTGGCTTCAGTCCCCCATCTTGTCTCCCCCACCCCAGGTCTAGGTTTTTAAAGAACTACCACATCTATGGTATCATTTGCGTAATATAGCTTAATGGTTGAGACTGAGGCTATAGAATCAAATGGATTCTAGTTACATGATTTTTGGCAAACTCTTTCCCTGTCTGAGCCTTAATGCTTTGATTTAACTTGAGAATAATAATAGCTGTCTTATAAGACAGTTGTGATTATTGATTATATAGGTCAAGAACTGAGCACAGAGCCTAGAACATAGTAAATGCTCAGTAACTGTTAGCTGTCATTATTACAATTATTTTTATTAATATTAAATTAGATATTATACTTCTCATAGTCAAATATTCACATGATTAAATGTGTCTTCCAATTTACTGTATAGGTAAGCCAACATAAACTGAGAAGGAGGTAGGGAGGACTTACTACATTGTTTGTCTAAACTACACAAGGGCATATTTCAAAAGGTCAAGAGTGACGAACACCTTATACTCCTAAAACTGACAGTTCTAGGCTAAGGGCAAGATTTAGAAGCAAACTGTTTAGCTTAATAAAGGATCACTGATGCATCTCTGCCCTAGTAGGTAATGGAATCATCATTTCTATTTAACATATGAGGAAACTGAGGCTAATAAACATCAAGTCACTTACATGAATCACATTGATATGAATAGGTACAGTTAAGACTCATACCCTTATCTATTGGTCTCCAAAACCCCTGTTTTTACCACCTTATTATGTTGCCTTTCCTTATACTTCAAGATATCACCCACCACACTTGAAAATAGGCAACCAGGCTGGCTCCCAGGGGGCATGTCCTTACTATCAATACTCATCCTTCCTGATTATGAAGGAAAATAATCATGGCTACTCACTAATAAGAAATTAGGGAGTTAGCATCTGCTCCAGAAATTTTGTGCCACTTGCATTAGCCAACAGTTGGCCATACTTCTTTTGGTAAAAAACGAGGGAAATAATTTCAGAGTTAGAGGGACTAAGAGAAAGAGAATGAGATACTTTTCTTCAGACATTTTCCATAGAAGCTGAAAGGAAAATAGGGATATAATAAAGCCCCTATTTTTAAGGGGAAACAATTGTCATATTAATAAAAGTTGAGGTTTCACTCATTATTCATTCCTTCTGCTTTCTTTCCAAGTCCCTGCCAAAATCGGAAATAACATCCATATATCAACTTTTTCCTTCAGGTATCCTAGTTTACCACATTGAGTAGACTTAGAGGCCAGGACTAAGCAGCTAGTATACCAGGCAGCATCAATTAAGTGTGTAGGTCAGGGAGCTGTACAAATGCTTTTGAACTAGTAAATGAGTAAGTCTGACATTACAAAGGAAAATGTCCTAAAAAATGAGGACATAAAAGGCTAAATGCTATGTGATTTATTTATAGATTAAAAAGTAGGACCAGACTGAGATTTTTTTTGTTTTGTGTTTTGAGACACAGTCTCACTATGTCACTTTTGGTAGAGTGCTGTGGTGTTACAGCTCATAGCAACGTCAAACTCTTGGGCTTAAGCAATGATCCTGCCTCAGCCTTCCAAGTAGCTGGGATTACAGGTGCCCGCCACAACGCCTGGCTATTTTTTGTTGCAGTTGTTATTGTTGTTTAGCTGGCCCGAGCCAAGTTCAAACCTGCCACCCTCAGTGTATGTGGCTGGCACCGTAACCTTTGTGCTACAGGCGCTGAGCCCAGACTGAGATTTTAAATGGTGAATGAAGCAGACCCATACTTTCAGCATAGGGATCTAAAGCAAACAGAGACAGAACAAATGAAGTAAAGTGATAACCTTTTCTACCCTAGGTAAATCTCAGTCTATTCAAATGACACTTGGCCCAGAGTTTATAATGATCCATATAGTTTACTTGTAGGCAAGCCAACATAAACTGAGATTTGATTAATCTAAACTTGATTAGAACAAGTATATGTATTTATATACTTGTATAAAACTTTACTTCTCTTTACCTAAACAAAAAAACACAACAAAACAAAAATACATAGCATGGGTATACTTTTTACAATTGGAGCAAACCAGAGTTAACAAGCAAAGGCATCTAGCAACAGTTCATAACAATTACATCCTGCCATAAAAGACCATATTAAATTATAAAATGCACTAGAAACAGTTCAAAAAGAAAAGATCCTGATGCAATAGATTTATTTAATTCTAAATTCTGATGATAATTGGCAAAAACAAAATAAATTAACAATTCATCAACTTAAGACACAGTTCAAATAGTGCTACTAGGCAAACAGAGTCATCACATAAGCTGATCATTTTTATTCTAAGTGATTTTTTTTCTTCTCTCCCCCCTCCAGCTTTACTGAGGTATAATAGAAAAAAATCATATATATTTAAGGAGTACAATATGATATTCTGATTTATGTATACATTTGTAAATGACTAATCAAGCTAATTAACATATATATCATCTCACGAGTTACTTTCTATGGTGAGACTATTTAAAATCTACTTTCTTATAAAATTTCAAGTATGTAATATTACCGACTATAGTCACCATGCTGTACATAAATGTTCAGAACTTATTCATACTGTGTAACTGGAATTTTATACCCTTCTGACAAATCTCTATTTCCCCCATTGCTTAGCCCCAGAATACCGCCATTTCATTTTTCCGTTTCTATGAACTTGACATTTTCTGACTCTACATATAAGTGAAATAATGCAGTACTTTTGATCTTGGAACTGGATTATTTCACTGAGTATAAAGTCCTCCAGGTTCATCCATGTTGTCACACTTTATGAGGGCAAGACATGATTGCAAGAGGGACATTGCCTAACAATTGCAATCAATGTAACCTGGCTTATTGTACCCTCAATGAATCCCCAACAATAAAAATAATAATAATAATAATAAAAAAAGAAAATGACAGAGTATCTTTCCTTATACATACACAAATACCACATTTTCTTTATCCAGTCATCCATCAATATCTTGGCTATTGTGAATAATGCTGAAATGACCATGCGAGTTAAGAATATTTTTTATATACTGATTTCATTTTATTTAGATATATACCAGAAGTAGGATTGCTGGAATTTATGGCAGTTCTATTTTTTATGTTGCGAGGAACTTTAATACTGTTTTCCGTAATTGCTATATGGATTTATATTTCCAACAATACTTTACAAAAGTTCTCTTTTCTCTATATCTTTGCCAATGCTTGGTATTTTTTTCCTTTTGATAAAGGCCATTATGAGAGGAATGAGGTGTTATATCATTGTGGTTTTCATTTGCATTTCTCCAATGGAATGAGTAGCATAAATTAAAAGCCTGATGTAGAAATTTCACCACTCTATCTTCCATTGAGAACATTTTTGATTCATAAAAGGAGTTCAAAATATCAAAATTCACACAGAATTGGAAGAAGTTGGTTTCAAACCTCATGGATGACTGACTGATTCAAGACTTCAGTAGAGGAAGTAACTACAGATGTGATGAAAACAGCAAGAGAAATAACATTAGAAGTGGACCCTGAAGATATGACTGAATTGCTGCAATCTCATAATAAAACCTGAAGAGATGAGTAGTTGCTTTTTATGGGTGAGCAAAGAAAGTAAAGTAGAACATTTTTAAGTTGATCATCCAAAGAACTGTAACAAACTGGTCAACATACAGAGGTGGTCAACATAAGGAACTTCCATTGAGTACATGTGCGGCATGTCTGGCCTATGAAAATTATGTCAACTTAAAGAGGTGATTAATACAGGGAAGTGGTTCACTATGGTGGTTCTACTACAGTTTCTTGAGTTGAAATACACATGTATACTCCTGGTGAGCATGTTGTTAACATTGCTGAAATGTTAATAAGGTATTTAACATATACCATAAACTTAGTTGATAAAGTAATAACAAGTTTTTCAGAGGATTGACTACAGTATTAAACATAGTTCTCCTATGGGTAAAATGAAAATAGAATGGACATTTCTTAAACTGATAGAAGCCATGTATGACAAACCTGATACACAAAATCATACCAAATGGAGAAAAATTGAAAGCATTTCTTTTTCTTTTTCTTTTTTTTTTTTTTTGAGACAGAGTCTCACTTTGTCACCCTTGGTAGAGTGCTGTGGTGCCATGGCATCTTAGCTCACAGCAATCTCAAACTCTTGGGCCTCCCACAATGCCCATCTATTTTTACAGATAGGGGTCTTGCTCTAGCTCAGCTGGTCTCAAACCTGTGAGCTCAGTCAGTGCAACTGTCTCAGCCTCCCAGAGTGTTAGGATTATCACAACTACTATTTAAAACAGTGCTGGAATATGTAATCAATGCAATCACCCAAGAGAAGAATATCAACAGTATTCAAATGGAAACAGATTATGCTGATGACAATCTTATACTTAGAAAATCCCAAGGACTTGACCGTAAGGGTCCTGGAAGTGATCAAGATATACATTATCATCTCAGTTACAAAAATTAATGCCCACTAATCAGTAGCCTTCATATACTCTAATAAGTCAAGCTGAGAATCAAATCAAAAACACAATACCCTTCACAGTAGCTTCAAAGAAAATTAAATACTTGGGAATTTACCTAACAAAGGACCTAAAGGCTCTTTACAGAGAAAACTGTGAACACTTGAAAAAAGAAATAGCAGAAGACATTTAAAAATAGAAGAAGGTACCATGCTCTTGGGTGGGAAGAATCAGGATCAGCAAAATGTCTATACTACCCAACATGATCTACATATTTAATGCAATCCCCACTAAAGTGCTAACATCATTCTTTGAAGAACTTGGAAAAATAGTACTTTGTTCCGTATGGAAGCAAAAAACAACTTGAATAGCTAATGAAATTCTAAGAAATAAAAATAAAACTGGAGTTATTATGTTACCAGACATCAGGTTATACTACAAATCCACAGTGATCAAAGAAAGCATCATGGTACTGACACAAAAATAGATATATAGATCTTGGAATAGAATAGAGAATGTGGAAATGGACCCAGCCATGTATTGCTATCTAATTTTTGATGAACCAAACAAAAGCATACACTGGAAAAAATAATCCTTGTTTAATAAATGATGCTGGGAGAACTGTTGAGCCACAAGTAGAAGACTGAAGTTGGACTCACACCTCTCACCACTTACAAAAATTCACTGTCCAGCCAGAGCAAAGTGGCAGACTGGAGACATATCTTCAGTAGCCACTTGTGGTAAGATCAGAGAAAGAAAACTCCAGTTACCTCTGGATGTAGTACCCTGCCCACAAACATCCCTTGAAGTGTACAGTGAGACATCAGGAGACTCCAGGAGCCAAGGAAGAGCTCAGGAGCAATGAAAGACCATCACAGAAGGTGAGCACTGGTGTATGCAGAGGTCAGCCAATCCTCTGGCAGAGAAATAGAGAGAAGGAAGGTGGTCCTGCAGTTTCGTTTGTTTGTTGTTTGTTGGACTTGGGTGCTCACCAGAACTGCCTTGGGAGGATTTAACTGACCAAGTAAACTTAAATAGTGCCTGGAAGCTGCAATTGAACCACCCAGTGGGGAGTGGAACAAGATGGTGGACCAGAAGGATCATTCAGCTGAGCTCTCCTAGTACAACTAGAGATAGAAAGAAAACCTAGCCATACCTAGCGTGGGGATCTTACTCAGTCATAGCTCAGTGTGCACAGTGAGGAGGTAGTGTTCTGGAGACAGTGTGTGATCAGGAACAATGGCAATCTGACACACTAGGCAAGTGTTTTGGAACCAGTAGGAGCAGCCAGCCGCCCCAAAGATATCAAGAGAATAGGATGAATTCTTTCCACAGTTTTCAGTTCTCAGAGGAAGCTGTACAATGAGTGGAAAGTTTGGAAGAGTGGGCAGATTTAAACAGCAGCCATATTTGAGTGCCAGTTAGAGTGAATTTGCCATCAGTTTGCTGGCAGGTGGGGCAGCCATCATGGGAAGATACCAGCTGCCAGGGGGCTGCCATTGTGGGAAGGACATGAGAAGGTCATGTGAGTGGGCCTCTTACCTGGGGATTAAGGCATGGCCATCTTTGTTCCACCCCCTGAAATCGGAACTCCACTCTTAGGAAAGGCTCAGGGACTCCCATACCCCTTGGTAACTGTTGTCAGGGGGCACTATGAGACTTGCTTCTGAAAGATTCTGAAGATCTTTATTATCCCAACCCAACTGGGTTGGAATGCTGAGGAAACAATCAGGTAATCACTGAGGACATCAAAATTGAGAACTAGAACCATGCCTGGGAACTAGAGAGAGGCTACCAGCTGTGTTCTCCTTCCCCTAAAAAAATCACGGTGCCACTAATTGTCCCAGCAATGTATTGCAACATATATAAATTCCTATAAAGTTGGTCACTTCCACTATATAAATAATTTTTTCCTTGGTATTTTTTCTCCTTCTCTTTGGTGCTAAGGTTGCTGCTATTTTTGGTTATTAGAGCACTTTTTCTTTTGTTTTATGTGTTTTGTTTCTTGCTAATTTGCTTGGTTCTAGTCTTAACCTTTTATTTTCATCAAATTTTTACTTTTATCAAAAGCAAGGGCTCCTGTATTTTTGGATTACAGTATTTGAGTCTCATTTATTCTCATTTATTCTCTCTATTATTCCCATCTCCATCCTCTCTTTTGATAGACTCTTCTATATTTCTCATATTTCTCACATAAATCACTTATGCAACAGCTAAGATATCCCTTCCTTTTTTCTCTGATCTTTCTTTGTTCTTTCTCTTTTCCTCTTCCCTCTATCTCCTCTATTGGATACTAATGTATTGCTAATTTCCATTATCTATTCTTATTTTACTATTATTATTATTTTATTTTTTTATTGTTGGGGATTCATCGAGGGTACAAAGAACCAGTTTACAATGATTGCATTTGTTAGGTAAAGTTCTCCTTATATTTGTGTCCCACTCCCAAATGGTGTGTCACACACTGTGACCCCCCCACCCCCTCCTTTCTTCCCTCGCTATGCTCTTCCCTTCTCCACCTATTATTGTTTTTTTTCTTTTTTTCTTTTTTTCACTGAGACCTGAGGTGACACAACTCTTGTCTGGCAGGGAAGTTGTGGCAATACCCTGGCTCAAAAAAGCCAAGAAATCATGGTCTAGGGAGCCCTTCTACCTTTGGACATAGTAAGAAAGTATTGGCAAGACCACAATTCAAAATTTTTCTGTTTCTTTTTCGTTCTTACTTAATTTGTTCTTCTGATTTTTGTTTTGCTCTTTTTCTGGTCTACCTAGCTTTGGTAGAGGAAGAGTATCAGGCTGGTAAGGAGCTCCTGATTTCAAGGAACCCACCCAGCTCAGCCCTTCAATATCCTTGAGTTAGAGGTATGGCCTTAGCACCATGCTGATCAATACCATTTCTTCTATCACTCTCATTCTCTCTTTCTGTCCCACTTTTCTCATGTTCTTGAATACTTTTCTTTCACCTTCCTTCATTTTATCTTTCTCTTTTCCTCATTCCTTCTTTTTTCTTCTTTCTTTCTTTTCCTTTTGTTATTATCTGCTCACTTTAAACAGTTATCTACCTTTTGATCTTACAACAAGAGGCCTCTTTAATACCTAAGCTCTGAAACAAGGTAATTTGAAGCAAAGGACAAAGTTAAAAGGAAAAAGGAGGACATGAGGTGACCAAGAAGAAAACAGACATGAGAAGAAACCAACAGAATAATTTGGGTACCATGATAAACCAGCAGAGAGAGACAGTAGAACTGTTGTTTAAAGAAGTATGAGACTCCATGAAGCATTCAAACATACAACAAATAATAGGGATCCATGAAGGGGAAGAAGATTGTCCCAAAGGATTGGAAACCCTTTTGGAGGGTATCATAATGAAAACATCCCAAATTTTACTAAAGATCCTGACACACACCTTTTAGATGGATATATTACAAACTAAAAACATGGCAAAGAAAATTTCAGAGAATATTTTTACAATTTTGAGGTAAGAAGGATTTTTATCAATAAGACATACAAAAAGGACAAATCATAAAGGAAACAATCTTAAATATAACTATATTGAAAGTAAAAATTTCTGTACAGGCTGGGTGTGGTGGCCCATGCCTATAATCCCAGCACTTTAGGAGGCCAAGTTGGCAGGTCAACTTAAGCCCAAGAGTTCAAGAACAGCCTAGACAACATAGCAAGACCTCATATCTCCAAAAAAAAAAAAAAAAGATTTCAGGCATAATTGTGCCCTCCCAGCTATTCAAAAGGTAGAGGCAAGAGGATCATTTGAGCCCAGGATTTCAAGGATACAGTGACCTATGATCATGCCACAGTACTCCAGCCTGGGGGAAAGAGTGAGACCCTGTCTCTGAAAACATATATATTTATATATATGTTTATATTTATATATATATATTATATTTATATTTATATATATATTTTTTCCTGATTTTTGGTTTTGATGAAAATAGAGAAATTTATACACACACACACAGTGAAAAGACAAACTATTGAGTGGCTGAAAGTATTTTGCAACTTCTATAGCCTACAAAGCATTCAGACATTGAAATTACATTTTCCAATATGATAGCTACATATGGGTCTTGAGCATTCAGAAGGTAGCTGGACAGACTTGAGATGTGCTATAACTGTAATATATTAACCAGATTTCAAAAACACTGTATGAATGGGTAAGGGGGAGTGGAGCACAATGGCAGACCAGAAGGATCATTTTGCTGAACTCTCCTAGTACAACTGGGGAAAAAAACAGCCATACGTGGCATGGGGATCTTGCCTGGAGTTGTAGCTTAAGGTGGACAGTGAGGTTGTGGTGTACAGGAGAAAGCATGAGATCCAGAGTGGTGGAGCTTGACTCAGCAGACAAGTGTTTAAGAACCAGCAGGAATGGCCACCTCTACCACAGATGTCCAGGGATGGGAGGAAGCCTTTCTACAGTTTTCAGATTTCAGGGAAAATGCTACAAAAGCTATGTTAACTAATGTGATGAAAATGTGTCAAACGATCTATGAACCAAGTGTATGGTGCCCCACGATCATACTAATGTACACAGCTATGGTTTAATAAAAATAAATAAATAAAAATGAAGCTACACATTGAAAGGAAAGCTTTGAAGAGTGGGCAGACTCAAAGAGTATACAGCAGCCAAATATGAGTACCAGTTAGAGTGAATTTGCCATTGATTTGGTGGCTAACAGGGTGGCTATACTTGGAAGGTTGTGGATGCCAGGGAGCGGCAATTTTGGGAAAGTCAGAAGGTTATGTGGGTGGGCCTCAAGCAAAGCTGTCTCTGTTCTGCCTGTCAGGATCAGAACGCCTTCCTCTCTTGGCACAGGTTTAGTGACTCTCACACCTCACAGGAACTGTTGTCAGGGGGCACTGTGAGATCTAGGTCAGAAAGATTCTGGAGAGCTTTATGATACCATCGCAGCAGGTCTGAATGCTCATGAAACAATCAGGCAATCACAGAAGGCAACTAAGCTAGGAACGGGGAACATGCCTGGAAATAGATTAGGTTTTTTTTTTTTTTTTTCTTTTTCTTCTTTTCATTATTGCAGAGGTTGCTGTTTTTGACTATTGGAGCTTTTCTTGTTTTGTTTTGTTCTGTTTTCCTTTTGCTAATTTGTTTGGTTGATTCTATTCTTAGCTTCCATTTTTACTTTCATCAAGAGTAAGGGCTCCTGTACTTTTGGTTACAATATTTTAGCCTCATTTATTCTCTCTTTCTATTTTACTCCTCTCCATTGTAACTTTTGATAGAGACTCTTCTATTTTTCTCTTCTTTCCTACATAAATTGTTCAAGTAACAGCTAAGATATCTCCTCCCTTTTTTAGGTATTTCTTCTTTCTTTCTTTTTTTCTCTTCCCTCTCTCTGCTTTATTTGACACAACTGTATTTTTAATCTTTTTTACCTATTCTCATTTTATTATTATTTTTTTCTTTTTTCTCTGAGAACTGGGGTGTCATGGCTGTGGAATGGAGGGGAGGTGATGGCAATAGTCTGCCTCAAGTAGGCCAAGAGATTATGGTCTAGGGAACTTTTCTACCTTTCACCCTGGGAACACAGTATTGGCAAGTCCACACTGCAGAATTTTTCTATTTCTTTTCCATTTTTATCTATTTTTTCCTTATTATGTTTTGTTTTTATCCTTTTCTTTCTCCTATTTTTGGCAAAGGAACAGTCTGGCTTTGCTTAGGCTGGTAAGGAGCTCCTGATCTTAAGGAACCCACCCATCCCAGACTCTCAAAAATTTTGAGTTACCTACATGGTCTCAGCACCATGGTGCTCAATTCCATTTCTTCAATAAATCTCATTCTCTCTTCCTGTGCTTCTTCTCTCCTGTTCTTTGATTATTTTCTTTCATCCCCCTTCCTTTATTTCTTTTTCTATTCTTCTTCTCTTTCCTCCTTTCTTCCTCTTTCTTTTCCTTTTGTTTCTACCTATTAGCTCTTTATCCTTCTCCTCCTTTTGGCCTTATAACAAGTGGTTTCTTCAACACCTAAGCTCTTAGGTGAGGTAATTTGAAGCAAAGGAGGAATTGTGAAGAAAAAAGGAGGACAAGGATGTCAAGAAGAAGAAAGCACACATAAGGAGGAACCAACAGATAAATTTGGGCACCATGAAAAACCACAACAGAGAAATTCCTCCTAGGGACCATGAGGAAGGTACTACAGAAGAGTCCATTTATAAAGAATTGATGGATTTGAGAGAAAAAGAATTTGAAATATGGGTGACAGTGACAATTAAGGTAACAGATGAGGGAATGGAGAACAGAACCAAAATACAGATGAGAGATATGTAGAATATAGAAAGGATATGGCAGAGCTTAAGGAAATGAAGGAGACAATCAGGGAATTTAAAGACATAGTATAAAGTATCAAAAAATAGATAAGACCATGGAGAGGAAAGAATTTCAGAGCTAGAGAATAAAGTTTTGCAGTTAACCCAAGTAGTGAAGGAGGCAGGAAACAAGAGACAGAAAGCAAAATAGTCACTTTCAGAACTACAAGACTTCATGAAACATTTAAACATATGAATAATAGGGATCCCTGAAGGGGAAAAAGATTGTCCCACAGCAATGGAAGTCCTACAGGAGACTATCATAAATGAAAACTTCCCAGGTTTTACTAAAGATCCTAACACACTCCTTTTAGATTGCTATTGAAACCCAGGTCAACTCAACTCAAACAGAGCTTCTCCAAGATACATTTTAATCAACCTGTCCAAAGTCAGGAAGAAAGAGAAGATTTTCTAGGCAGCCAGGAGTAAGTAACTGCCAACTGACCAACAGAGGAAGAGTCATTAGAATGACAACAGAATTTTCAACTGAAACTTTGTAAGCAAGAAGAGAATGGTTATCCACCTTCAAAATTATTAAACAAAACAATGTTGATCCCAGAATTCAGTATCCTACTGAACTAAACTTCAAAATTGGTGGAGAATTCAAATCTTTTGCAGATACACAAACACTGAAGAAATTTCCCAAAACAAGATCAGCTCTAAAATACTTAGACCTATTTTTAAGACTGGACATCAAAATGGACTACCAGCAAACACCCAGAAGTTAAGGACAAAACTTAACTTCCACGGTGGCACAAAGGATAAAACTACACAAGGGACATTCACAAAATAAGATGAATATAATTCCACCACACTTATCAATTTTCTCAATAAATGTCAATGGATTAAATTCTCCAGTGAAGAGGCACAAGCTGACAGACTGGATAAAAAAGAAAAAATTATCAATATGCTATTTCCAGGAAATGCACCTTGCCTTGAAGGACAGATCAAGACTCAGGGTTAAGGGATGGAATAGAATATTTCAAGCAAATGTATATCAAAAGATTATAGGGGTTGCAATTTTATTCTCAGATCCAAGGAGATTTAAATCAATTAAACATAGAACAAACAAAGATCACACTTCATACTGGTCAAGGGAACAATACAAGAAGAAGACATTTCAATTTTAAATATTTATGCACCCAACTTAAAGACTCCAGATTTATGACACAGACCCTAAGGGGTCTGAGCAACATTATATCCAATAACACCATAATAGCCAGGGAATTTAACACCCCTCTGACAGAACTGGACAGATCCTCTAAGCATAAACTAAATAAAAATACAAAGGACTTAAACGTTACCCTAGAACAAATGGGATTAATAGACATATAGAACAAAACATGCTAAAGTTAACATTTTTCTCATCACCCTATGTACCATACTGCAAAATAGATCAAATCTTAGGACACAAATCAAACCTCAGCAAAATTAAAAGAATAGAAATTACACCTTGTCTTTTCACAGACTATAAGGAAATAAAGGTGGAGCTCAACTCTAGCAAAAACATTTATCCCCTCTCACAGACATGAAAATTAAACAACATTATGCTGAATGACAGCTGCATTCAGGAAGAGATAAAAGAAGAAATTGTCAGATTCCTCACACATAACAACAATGAAGAGACAAGATACAAAAACCTATGGGATACACCAAAAGAAGTGCTAAGAGGGAAATTTATCACATTAGTGGCCTTCTTTTGAAAAACATAAAGAGAGCACATCAATAAACTTATGAACCATCTTGTGGAATTGGGAAAACAAGAACAAACTAATTCTAAAGTCAGAATAAAAGAAATAACTAAAATTAAATCAGAGATTAATGAACATGAGAACAAAATAATCATTCAGAAAATAAATGAAACAAAAAGTTGATTTATTGAAATAAATACATAAAATCAATAAACCTTGGGAGAGATTAAGTAGAAACAGAAAGTAAAATCCCTAATAACTTCAATAAGAAACAATAAAGGGGAAATGACAACAGATGTCACAGAGATACCAGAGATTATCTCTGAATGCTACAAGAAACTCTATGCCCAGAAATTATACAATGTGGAGGAAATGGATCAATACCTGTAATCACCCTCTCTCCATAGACTTAGCCATGAAGAAATAGATATCCTGAAGAGACCAATTTCAAGCACGGAGATCAAAGATACAATAAAAAATCTCCCAACAAAACAAAATGCCCTGGTCCAGATGACTTCCTATCAGAATTCTATCAAATCTTCAAAGAAGATCTTATACCCATACTACAGAAATTATTCCCAAAAAATGAGAAAGAATCTTTCCAAACATGTTCTATGAAGCAAACATCACCCTGATACCCAAACCAGGAAAAGACTCAACTAAAAAGGAGAACTTCAGACCAATTTCACTAAAGAATATAGATGCAAAAATTCTCAACAAAATCCTAGCCAATAGATTACAGCTTATCATTAAAAAAATCACACATCATGATCAGATAGATTTCATCCCAGTGATGCAAGGCTGGTTTAACATATGCAAATTGATAAACATAATTCACCATATCAACAGAATCAAAAATAAAGAACATATGATTTTCTCAATAGGCATAGGTGGCACATTTATTAAACTGCTCAAAGCTATCTACGACAAACCCATAGCTAATAACATAATAAAGGGAGTAAAACTTATGGTTTTTCCACTTAGAAAATGAAATAGAGAATGATGTCTTCTATCACCAATACTATTCACCATAGTGCTGAAAGTTCTAGCTAATGAAATCAGGCAAGAGAAGGCTATAAAGGGCATCCAAATAGTAGAAGAGGAGGTTAAACTTTAGCTCTTTGCTGATGATATGACCTTATACTTAGAGAACCCCAGAGACTCAACCACAAAACTCCTGGACATGATCAAGACATATAAATATATCAGTGAATAAAATCAACATCCACAAATCAGTATCCATTGTATATGCCAATAACAGCCAAGTTGAGAAGCTGATCAAGGACACAATTCTCTTCACAGTAGCTTCAAAGAAAATGAAATATCTAGGACTATCCCCCAATAAAAGAAGTGAAGGAACTCTATAAAGAAAATTATGAAACTCTAAGAAAAGAAATAGCAGAAAATACAAAGAAATGAAAAAACATGCCATGCTCATGGCTGAGAAGAATCAACATTGCCAAAATGACTGCACTTCCCAAGGCATAGAGCAATACAATCCCATTAAAATGTAAACATCATACTTTTCAATATTTTGAAAAAATAATTTTGCATTTTGTATGAAAGCAGAAAAAAATTCTGTATAGCCAAGGCAATTTTTAGTAATAAAAACAAAGTCAGGGGAATCACCCTACCAGACTTTAGGCTATACTACAAGGCCATAGTGATCAAAACAGCATGATATTGGCACAAAAATACATATATAGACATTTGGAACCAAATAGAAAACCATGAGAGGAAGCTTACATCTTACAGTCACCTGATCTTTGATAAACCAAACAAGAACATACACTGGGGAAAAGAATCCCTATTCAACAAATGGTGCTCAGGGGAAGGGGACTGGATAACCAGTCCAAAAGATTGAAACTGGATCTGCACATGTTACAACTTATAAAAAATGATCAAAGATGGATAAAAGATTTAAATCTAAGGCATGAAACAATAAAAATCCTCAAAAAAAGTTTGGGGTAAACACTTGAAGATATAGTCCTTGGGAAATATTTTATGAAGAAGAATTTTGTGGCAATTGTGACAACAATTAAACAAAGGGAACTTAATTAACCTGAATAGCTTCTGTATGGCTAAGGAGACAACAACAAAAGAAAATAGACAAATTTCAGAATGGGAAAAGAGATTTTCATATTATGAATTGCACAAAAGCTTGATAACTAGGATCTACAGAGAACTCAAGTTAATCAACAAAAAAGGACCCAACAATCCTGTATAAAATTCAGTAAATGACATGAATAGAACCTTCTCTAAATCAGAAAAATGGAATGGCTAACACACTTATGAAAAAATGCTCATCATCCCTAATTAAGAGACAAATGCAAATCAAAAACACACCAACATATCACCTAAACACAGTTACAGTAGCCCACATCACAGTGTATCAAAGCTGCAGATGCTGGTGTGAATGTGGAGAGAAGGGAACACTTTTACACTGTTGGTGTGACTGCAAACTAATGAAATTCTTTTGGAAGGAAGTATGGAGAATCCTCAAAGAATTCAAATTAGACTTTCCATTTGATCCTGCAATCCCATTACTGGGTTATCTACCCAAAAGAAAAACTTTTTTTATCTTATGGACATTTGCGCTGCACTGTTTATCACAGTTGAATTTACAATCACCAAAATGTGAAAACAACTTAAATGCCCACCAATCCAAGAATGGTTTAAGAAGCTGTGGTGTATGTATGCCATGGCATAATATTCAACCATTAAAGGAGATGGAGACTTTACATATTTTTTATTAACCTGGATTGAGCTGGAACACATTTTTCTTAGTAAAGCATCACAAGAATGGAGAAGCAAGAATCCAGTGTACTCAATTCTAATATGAAGGCAGTAGATGACCTAATACATGGTGGGGGTTAGGGGGACAAAGGAGAGGAAAGGAGGGAAGGGCTTGGGGGGTCACAATATATGGAAGATCTCTTGCAGGCAGTATATAATTTTAAGAGGGACATTAACTAACAAATGCAACCAGTGTAAACTAATTCTTTGTACCCTCAATGAATCCCAAGGAATAATAAATAAATAGAACAGTTTTCTCAAAAAAAAAGGAAAGAAAGAAAGAAAGAAAGAGAGAGAGAGAGAGAGAGAGAGAAAGAAAGAGAGAGAGAGAGAGAGAGAGAGAGAGAGAGAGAGAGAGAGAAAGAAAGAAAGAAAGAAAGAAAGAAAGAAAGAAAGAAAGAAAGAAAGAAAGAAAGAAAGAAAGAAAGAAAGAAAGAAAGAAAGAAAGAAGAAACTCTCACCAGCTTGACTGCTAGTGGGGTGCTACCATTGTGGAAGGGCCCTGTGGAGGAACAGCCCTCAGATTTAAAGCATCTGGCTGGCTCTGATGCACCTGCAGAGGTCAGGAGCCACCTTTGGGGTGAGTTGAGAAGCTTTCACACCCTGGGAAAGCCACTTTGTGGCCAAGGGACACTGTCTGGAAAGTTGAGGCTTATCTCATAGGAAGTCTGGAAAGGGTTCCAGGATTTCAATCCTGCAATAACTGAATGCTAGTGAGTAACCAAGCCCTGAATTAGTCCAAATAAATCATGAAGAGGAGACCTGGCCTCCTCAGCAACTAGAAAGCAACTTCCAGCCCTCATTCTAACCAGAAGAATCAACCTACGTGTTTTATATCTCCTCATTGAGGACCACCACCTGATGTTCAGACAATATGTTACATTATACATCTTTTTTCTCTTTTTTAATCTATCTTCTTGGAGCACCACTTGGTATCCAGTCAATACACACACACACACACACACACACACACACATACACTTAATTTTTTCATTTTTTTCTTCATTTTTTATTTTTGTTATTTGTATTTTTATTTTTTCATTTTTACTTTCTTCAAAAGGGTTTCATTTTTGCTATGGGTTTTTTTCTTTATTTTCTATTTTTCTCCCTCTTTCTTGTCCTTCCTTTTGTAGAGATTATTCTACTTTTTACATCTTTCCTTCATAAATTTCTGAAACACAAACTAATATATTATTCTTTTTTACATTTCATATAATTTTATTGTTAATTTTCTTTATTTTCATTATTTTTATTTTTTCTCTTTTTTATGTTTTGTTATATTTCATTCTGTATTCTATTTCTGGGACATAGCCTCACTTGGAGGCCTTGGCTGTGGTGCCACAGCATTGGCCTGGCTGAAGGAAATCTTGAGACCCTGTTCTAGGACATCCTTCCAGGATTGGCATTTTGAAAGACTGTATTGGTAGGTCCCCACCATAACACACTACTGATTGTCTTCTATATTTGGTGGACTTGGGGTCTTGTTTTTGCTCAGGTTGGTAAGGAGCTCCTAAACTTGAGTTACCCAACTGGAACAGCCCCCCTGAGCCCTAGAATTCTGTGTGTGGGTCAAAGAACCCTAAAAAACACCACTCTAACTCATCTCTTTTCTTTTGAGTGTTTCTTTTCCATTTTTAAAATTTTGTTTTGTATCACCCCTTTTTTCCTCTTTTTCTGCCTTTCCCAAGAAGAAATATATCTCTTCAACAGACTAATATCAGCCACTGAAATTAAAGAAACAATAAAAACTATTGCAACAAGAAAAGCCCTGGACTAGATGGCTTAACAGCAGAATTTCATCAAACCATCAAAGAAGAGCTTGTACCCATACTGTGGAACCTATTCCAAAACATTAAGAAGGAAGGAACCATCACCAACATTTTCTATAAAGCAAACCTCACATAACCTCTATAAAGCAAACCAAGAAAGGATCCAACTAAAAAGGATAACTACAGACCAGTTTCACCTCAGTCTCTTGGCTCAACTGATCCTCTTTCCTCAGCCTCCCTAGTAGCTAGGACTAGAGGTCCCTAAAATAATGCCTGGCTAGTTTTGCTATTTCTAGTACAGACTCGGTCTCCCTCTTTGGCTTATCTCAAACTTGTGAGCTCAAGCAATCCACATGCCTCAGATTGACAAAAGTGCCACAATTACAGGCATAAGTGACCATACTCAACAGAAAAATACTCATAAGAACATTGACCTGAGAAAAGATTTATGAAGATGTCACACTTGGCAATTGCAACAATACCAAAATTTAATGAATAGGAAATGATCAAACAAAAAAGTTTCTGCACAAGTAAAGCATATATATATGTGCTTCAGAATGGAAGAAGATATTTGTATAATATGAATCAGACAAAGGATTCATAACCAGATTCTACAGATAACTCAGACTAATCAACAAGAAATGAGCAAACAATCCCATTTATAAGTGGGCAAGAAACATGAACACAACCTTCTATGAAGAAGATATACAAATGGCCAACAAGCACATGAAAATATGTCCATCATTCCTAATCATCAGAGTAATGCAAGTCAAAACCACCCTGACATATCACCAAACCCCAGTGAGAACAGCCAACATTACAAAGTCCCAAAGCTGCAGATACTGGTGTGGATATGAAGCGAAGAGAATTTTACACTGCTGGTGGAATTAGAAACTAAGATAGCCTCTTTGGAATGAAGTATGGAAAAATCCTCAGAGATAAAAGTAAACATTTCATTGGATCCCATAATAACATTATCAGGTATCCATTCAGACAGAAAAAAAAATCATTTTCCATAGTCCATTTGTAATTCAATTCACAATGTCCAAGACATAGAATCAACCTAAGTGTCCATCAACTCATGAATGGATTAATAAACTATGGTATATGTATACCAAGTAATATTATTCAGCCATATAAAATATGGGAAACTTTACATTTTATGTATTTACCTAGATGGAGTTGAAGAACATTTTTTTCTTTTTGCAATTTTTTTTGCAGGGGCTGGGTTTGAACACCCCACCTCCGGCATATGGGGCCGGTGCCCTACTCCTTTGAGCCACAGGCGCCATGCAGAACATTCTAATTAGTGAAGTATCATGAAAATGGAAAAGCAAGTATGCAATGTATACAATACTAATATGAAACCAATAGATAAATAACGACACACCCACATGAGAGAAAAACACAATTAAATTCACATAGGGTGAATGTGTGAGGAGACAAGTGGAGAGGGGAAAAGGGAGGGAGTTAGTAAATTCTCACCTAATGAACACAATGTAAGGGTATACAGAATAATTCCTGGGTGAAGGGCTCCAAAACAACTTGAACTTAACTTAACAAATGCAAACAGTATAACCTAAGAATTTGTACATTCATATTAATCTGAAAATAAATAATAAAAGCTACTTGACTGCCTTCCAATAAATAAACAAACAAACAAAACTGTTTGGTCTAGGACTTTTCTTTATTGGAAGATTATTTTATTTTTATTGCAATTTTGGTTATAGATATTTGTCTGTTCAAGAGTTCTACTTGTTTCTATTTGAATTTAGGGAGGTGCTATAATTCCTTTATATTGGTCCATTTCTTTCAAGCATGGAGGTTTTTGTAGTATTTGGTGATATCTATTGTATCTCCCTGGTTCTGTTGTAATTTCCCCTTTATTCATTTTGGATATAGGTTATTTTTAGAGATACTATTTTTATGTTTCTGCCTAATCATGCTGAGGGTTTGTTGATTTTATTAATTTTTTCAAAGAACCAACTTTTCGTTTTGCTAATCTTCCAAATGTTTCTTCTGTTCTCAATTTCATTTTATTCTGATCTAATTTTGGTTATTTCTTTTCTTCTACTAGATTTGGTATTGAATTGCACTTTTTTTTTTTTTTTTTTTTTGCAGCTTTCAGCCGGGGCTGGGTTTGAACCCGCCATCTCATTATGTTGTCCTCCGTAGAGTGCCATATGGGGCCGGCACCCTACTCCTTTGAGCCACAGGTGCTGCCCTGGATTGCACTTCGTTTTCCTGTTCCTTGAGATGGTACATTAGGTTGTTGATTTTCACTCTTTCTGTTTTTTTGATGTGAGCATGTAATGCATTAAGTTTCTTTCTTTGGACTACCTTGAGTATCCCTCAAGTTTTTTTTTTTCTTTTTGTTTTTTTTTTGTTTGTTTGTTTGTTTGTTTGTTTTTGTAGAGACAGAGTTTCACTGTACCGCCCTCAGGTAGAGTGCCATGACATCACACGACTCACAGCAACCTCTAACTCTTGGGCTTACGCATTTCTCTTGCCTCAGCCTGCTGAGCAGCTGGGACTACAGGCACCCGCCACAACGCCCGGCTATTTTTTTGTTAACAGTTTGGCTGGGACTGGGTTTGAACCCGCCACCCTCCGCATATGGGGCCCGTGTCCTACTCACTGAGCCACAGGCGCCGCCCATCCCTCGAGTTTTGATAACTTGTGGCTTCACTGTAATTTTGTTTGAAAAATCTAATGATATCTTTCTTTACCTATTCCTTCACCCAGCTGTCATTCAGCACAATGATGTTTAGTTTCCATGTCTTTTTTTTTTTATTAAATCATAACTGTATACATTGATATGATCATGGGGTATCATACACTCGCTTCATAAACCATTCGACACATTTTTATCACACATGAAAGCTATAACCCAGCTACAACTTAACAATAGGGGGAAGTGGGAAAGGGAGGGGGGTGGGTAGAGGGAGGAGGATCGGTGGGATCACACCTGTGGTGCATATTACAGGGGTATTTGCGAAACTTGGTAAAGGTAGAATGTAAATGTTTTGGCACAGTAACTGAGATAACGCCGGAAAGGCTATGTTAACCACTGTTTCCATGTCTTTTTGAGGGAGTGAACGTTGTTATTGGAGATGAGTTCTACTTTTATTCTGTGAATGTCTGAAAAGATACAAGGCAAAATTTCTATTCTTTTAAATTTGTTGATATTTTATTTGTGCCCCAAGAGGAGATCAATTTTGGATAATGATCCATGGGCTGATGAGAAGAATATATACTCAGTTTTATTGGGGTGAAATGTTCTGTATATGTCTGTTAGGCTGATTTGTTCTAAAGATGTTTTAAGCCCATTGATTTTTTTTTTTTTTTAGTTGCTACTTGAAGGATCTGTCCAGTTCTGTCAGAGGGGTGAGAAGTTTCCAATATTATTGTGTTTCAGGATATCATTTTGTTCAGGTTGTTTTTATATATCTGGGACCATTTTAGTTGGTTGCATAGATATTTAGGACTTGAAATGTCTTCTTCTTGTGTTGTTCCTGTGACAAGTATACAATGTCCGTGTTTATCTTTCTTTACTTTTTTTTTTTTTTTTTGAGACAGAGTCTCAGTATGTTGTCCTCCGTAGAGTGCCATGGCCTCACAACTCACAGCAATCTCAAACTCTTGGGGTTAAGAGATTCTCTTGTCTCATTTTCCCAAGTAGCTGGAACTACAGGTGCCCACCACAATGCCTGGCTATTTTTTTTTTTGCAGTTGTCATTGTTGTTTAGCAAGCCCGGGCTGGGTTCAAACCTGCCAGCCCCAGTGAGCTATAGACACCGAGCCTTTCTTTACTTTTGTTGGTTTAAAACTCAAAGAATCTAAAAAATATGACTGGTTTCTGCTTTTTTTCTGATTTCCAATTGAATGAAATATTGTTTTGCAACCTTTTATGCCAAGTCTTATTTTGTCCTTGGAGGTTAGATGTGCTTCTGTCAGATACACTTGTCTTGTGCTTTTTCATTCAATCAGCCAACCCATGTCTCTTCAGTGGGGAATTTAAACAATTCACACTGATTAAGAGAATTGATAAATATGGTGGAGTTCTGTTCATCTTGATTTACAGAAGCTCATTGCTTATTTTTGTTACTAGCGCTGTTATGTAAGCTGGGCCTTGTCCTTTAGTTCCTGGGTATGTTTACTTTGCTACTATTACTTTGTGATGGTCAGTGTATAGGCAGGTCTGAGTACTTCCTGTAGAGGAGGTCTTCTTGTGGCATATTTCCTCAATGTTTGTTGACACTAAAACTGCATTGAATATGAAACTTAGCTTAGCAGAATACACAACTGTGGGCTAAAAGTTGCTTTGTATAAGAAGGTTCAAGACATGTGACCCTCTTTTGTGCTTTAAAATTTTCTGCTGAAAAGTCTACTGTCATCCTAATGTTTTTCCCCTTGTAGGTAAGAAGTTCCTTATGCCCGGCTGCTTGTAGAATTTACGCTTTCATTTTGACTTTGGCCAAGTTAATTACAATGTGACTAGGAGATACTTTGTTTGAATTGAGTCAAACTGGAGTTCCATAACTACTGGTATCTGTATTTCTGGGTGTCTCATAATGCTTAGGAAATTCTCCACCATGATGCCTTTAAGTAGAGCTCCCATAATTTTAGGGAAATTCCTTCTTCTTCATGGATCTCTATGATTCATATGTTTGTGCACTTTATCTAGTCCCATATCTAAGGGTTTGCTTCTTTTGCTCTCTTCTTTCTGCCTCTTTGACCGATTGGTTAAGTTCAAAATTCTTATCTTTATTTCTGAGAAATATTCTTCATGTTTTTCTCTATTTCTAAAACCCTCTTGTGTGTTTTGAAACTTCTTTAATGCATCTTTCAATTCTTTAAGCTCTGGCACATTATTCCTAATTCTAGCCAGACCTACGGTGACATTTTTTTTTTTTTTTGCAGTTTTTGGCAGGTTTGAACCTGCCACCTCTGATATATGGGGATGACTCCCTACTCCTTTGAGCCACAGGCACTGTCCTGACTTTGTCTTTAATTTCATTAATTTCTTGGACAATATTTGGATTTCTTTCTGGATGTCTTTTTCCATCTTCTCTTCAAATCCAAATTAATCTTATATGCCATCCATAGTCTGAATTATATTACTGTCATTTTGACAATGACAGTATGGATCTTTGGGGGAGTTGTTGTGCTCCGGTTTTATATGTTGGTAGAGTTTAACTGCTAATTCCTTCCTGTGTGTATTTTCTGTGTATTTATTTATTTATTATAATTTTAAGCTAGAACTTTTGGGTGTCTCCAAATTATTACTGAGATAAATTCTATCTGGGCTGGCTTATGCAGTTCCTAGGAGGCAATTGCAGCCTATAAGGCAGAGCCTGGGCCAAGCAAGTTTAATAAATGGAACTGGGAGAACTGGATAACTGCCTTTAGCCACTTAGAAAAATTGATTCAAGATGGATAAAAGATTTAAATCTAAGGCATGAAACAATAAAAATCTTTGAAAAAAGTGTGGGAAAAATTCTTAAAGGTATCAGTCTGAGGCAAGATTTTATCTGCTGGCCTTAGTGCCATTCAACTGGCTCGAAAGACTTTTTGATGTCAAGTCAGGTGGGCTGGTGACAGCACTGGCTTTCCCAAAGCACAGAGCTCTCCACGCCCCTATTAGAACATACCAGTTACGAGCAGCAGTCCTGTTCCTCCAACTGATCAATGTGTATTAGGGATATTTAGACTCTTGTATTGGGATGGCTTGGAGGCCTAATATGTGGGTTTGACATTAAGTTCAAAAGCCTCAGGATGTGGAACTCACCCTAACCCTTCCATGATCTGCCAGTGCAAACTGACTACTTGCTGCACAGTTAGCCTGCTTAGCAGGGGTTGGGGCCTTTTGGATACTAAAACAGGCTGGCTGATAAGAATTTCAAAAGCCCCAGAGCATGGAGTTCACTGTGCCTTTTCCACAGCCTGTTAATGTGTCTGCCTCTTGTTATTCTAATCTACTAATCAGGGTTCTAAGTATGTTTGGAAACTAAAACAAGCAGGTTGAAATCAGATCCAGAAGCCCCGGGATATGGAGCTCATGATTCTCCTTCACCATTGACTTTTTAATTGAGGTTCTGCTTGTACCTGTGGTCCTTCCTGCATACAGCCTCCCAAAGCTCCCTTTTGGGGCTGAACCATGTGGACCATCCTTGTTTTCTATAAACTGGGTTGGCTGGGGCTGGGCACAGGACTTCCAGGTGACACTTCTAGACTGTGGTGGCTCCCAGATAGGGAGCGCAACTCTTGAAACTTAAGTGTCAGCCCCACCCAAAACAGATTATAAAAGCAGTGCTTTCAACAAAATGTTATCACAGCCTGCAAAAGATTCAAAAAGCTACTTAAGTCCTATTTATTTTTGTTACTGTTGCAATTGCTACAGAAGTCTTCTTCATAAACTCTTTCCCCAAACTGATACCTTTAAGAATTTTTCCCACACTTTTTTCAAAGATTTTTATTGTTTCATGCCTTAGATTTAAACCTTTTATCCATCTTGAATCAATTTTTCTAAGTGGTGAAAGGTGCAGGTCCAGTTTCAGTCTTTTACATGCAGTTATCCAGTTCTCCCAGTTCCATTTATTGAATAGGGATTCTTATTTCCACAGTGTATGTTCTTGTTTGGTTTATCAAAGATCAGGTGGTTGTAAGATGTTATTTACATCTCATGGTTTTCTCTTTGGTTCTAAATGTCTATGTTCTCATGAACCATCATGAGAGAGGGACCTCTTGTGACCTGGCGTGTGCAGGGAAAGTTGACCTGAGCAGAAATGGTGGGAAATGAAATGAATCCATGAAAAACAGGGAAAAACAAAGAAAGACAGGAGATGAGAGATAAGATGGAATTGGGAGAACTGACAGAGCTGATGGTTGCAGCCAGCACCTGAACCGTGGAAACAGCTTTATTTATACAGTATCTTAACAAGGTTGCATAAATCTTAGCACATGAGGTAGAGATCCTTAAAGATAAAAAACTGTGTGCTTGCTGAAAACAAGCAAAGTATGCATGGGCTATGTGACTTCTGACAGGTGGAAAGAATGTTGTTAAAGGAAGAGAAATGGTTGGGGGTCACTCTCTGGGCATTTCCCAGGCTGTGGGGGTCCTGATGCCCACAACCCACTCCCCACACTATGTCTCTATTTTTGTGCCAATACCATGCTGTTTTGATCACTATGGACTTGTAATGTAGCATTAATTCTGATAGAAAGATGCTCCTGGCTTTGTTTTTCTTACTAAGAATTGGCCTGGGTATATGGAGTTTTTTCTAGTTCCACAAGAAATGGAAAATTATTTTGATCAAGTCCCAGTAGTGTATTTCTGAAGCTGCTTCAATTGCCCGGGGGGTCCTCCTCATAAAATACTTGCCCAGCCCTATTTCTTCAAGGGTTTTCCCTGCACTCTCTTCTAGTATTTTTATAGTTTCATGTCTTAAGTTCAAATCTTTGATCCAGTGAGAGTCTATCTTAGTTAATGGTGAAAGGTGTGGGTCCACTTTCAGTCTTCTACAGGTTGCCAGCCAGTTCACCCAGCACCATTATCTTTTCCCCACTGAATGTTTTTAATTGGCTTGTCAAAGATTAAATAACGGTAAGTAGCTGGATTCATCTCTTGGTTCTCTATTCTGTTCCAGACATCTACTTCTCTGTTTTTGTGCCAATACCATGCTGTTTTGATCACTATTGATTTGTAGTATAGTCTGAGGTCTGGTAGCGTAATTGCTCCTGCTTTGTTTTTATTTCTGAGTAATGTCTTGGCTATTCAAGGTTTTTTCTGATTCCATATAAAATGAAGTATTGTTTTTTCAAGATCTTTAAAGTATGACAGTGGAGCTTTAATAGGGATTGCATTGAAATTATATATTGCTTTGGGTAATGGAAGAAGCCCAAGTGCCCATCGATCCACGAATGGATTAATAAATTGTGGTACATGTACACCATGGAATATTATGCAGCCTTAAAGAAAGATGGAGACTTTACCTCTTTCATGTTTACATGGATGGAGCTGGAACATATTCTTCTTAATAAAGTATCTCAAGAATGGAAGAAAAAGTACCCAATGTACTCAGCCCTACTATGAAACTAATTTAGGGTTTGCACATGAAAGCTATAACCCAGTTACAACCTAAGAATAGGGGGAAGGGGGAAAGGGAGGGGAGGGAGGGGGGAGGTGGGTAGAGGGAAGCGGATTGGTGGGATTACACCAGCCGTGCATCTTACAAGGGTATATGTGAAATTTGGTAAACAGTCTGTAAAGCTAGTGAATGATGCCCCATGATCATATCAATGTACACAGCTATGATATAATAAAAAAAGAAAGTTAATAAAAATAATGACTCTTAAAAAAAAAAAAGAAATGGAAAATTATTTTTGCCAAATCTTGAAAGTATGATGTTGGTATTTTGATGGGGTATTGCATTGAATCTGCAGATTGCTTTGGGAAATATAAACATTTTAACAATGTTGATTCTTCCCAGACATGAGCATGATATGTTCTTCAACTTGTTAATGTCTTCTGCTATTTCTTTTCTTAGGGTTTCATAATTTTCTTTGTAGAGGTCTTTTGACTCTTTTCTTAGGTATACTCCTAAGTGTTTAATTTTCTTTGACACTACTATGAAGGGAATTTTGTCATTGATTAGCTTCTCAACTTGGCCATTATTGACCTATACAAAGGCTACTGATTTGCGGACATTGATTTTATATCCTGAGACATTCATGTATTTTTTGATCACTTCTGGGAGTCTTGTGGTTGAGTCTTGGAGTTCTCTAAGTATAAGATAATATTGTCAGCAAAAAATAAGAGTTTGACCTCCTCTGCCCCCATTTGGATTCCCTTTGTTTCCCTCTCTTTCCTGACTACATTGGCTAGAATGTCTAGTAGTATGTTGAACAGTAGTGGTGACAGAGGAAAATGTTATCAGGTTCTAGTTCGAAGTGAAAAAGATTTAAATTTTACTCTGTCCAGTATGACATTAGCTGTCAGTTTGTTGTACATGGTTGCAATCTTGTTAAGAGGGACTCTACCATACAAAATAAAATATTTTGACCTGGTTATTTGTACCCTCATATTAATCAGAAATAAATTTACTTTTCAATTAAAAAAGAATAAAGCTGGCAGCAGGAGAAAATATCCCAATACTGTTTAGCATTAGTACAGAGGAGAAATAAAGGCCCGGTGAACTCTAAATAAATAAACAAACAAACAAAACAAACATATCATCCACCCACCCCCAAATAAAGCTGTAGCTTTCACCTTGTTTGTGGGTGGGGTCTCTTGTGTCTTGCCACATTCTTCCCAGGATTTCCCTGAGTGGGTTCACCTGAGGCTAGGTCCCTTGCTCTCCTAGCTGGGAGGAGCAAAGCTGGGCTAAGAACCTACTGGAGGTGAGTACAGAGTGCAGATGCCAGTTTAGTCACTCCACAGGGTGGGGAAAGATCCACCCCCAGCAAGAGGCAGACTCTTCCAAGGTCCTACCTCACCATAGTTAGTGTAATTGAGTCAAAATTTCCCCTCCCTAAGTGGGGAGTGTGGTACTCCCAGTTTAGTGGACCACACAGTGCAGAGATCTCTCCAAGTTTTCATCAAATCGGGTAGGAAGGATAGGCCTTTCTCCCTTCCCTTTTGTGATTGGCTGTGAATCCTGCCAGTTGCCATATGAGAGGGAAGGTGACCTCTGTAACCCTTGCTTCCATAGTAGGTCACTTTGGGGCTGAATAGGGTGCAAAGGTCCTTCACTTTTCTGGTACTGGAAGTGGGGCAGCCCTTCCAGGTTGTCTGAGCTGAGCTAGCATTCCCAACTTGCCCATGCAGAGGGAAGGAGGCTTCAGCAGGAGGCCCTATGTCCAGTAACCAAAGAAAAGGTGGAATGGGCTATAGTCACAAGCTGTCTGGAGCCAAAATTGCTCACTATTCTGCCAGGCAGTAAGGGGACCCAGAGGAGGATATGTGTAGGTGCAGGAAAACTGGGTCTTTGTTCCCTCCTGGCACTCTCCTCTGGGGTGAAAGATCCTGTGGTTCACTGATCACACAGAGCCCCAGGAGTGGGAAAGGTTCCCATTTACACTTCTATTCAGTTTCAGGCTCCTTCAAGTCTGATGCATTCCATTACTATCCTCTGCTCTCTCCCTTCCTCTTTCTCATCCTCACAATTTGTCTCAGTGCAGTTGCTGAATGCCTCAATTTTTTCTCCCTAATTTTTCTCTTTCTGCATGGGACCTTCTGATAAAAGCTTCCTTTAGTCAGTCATCTTTCCCCTACTCTAAGAAAAATATATTTGATCTTTACTCCATTTGCTGGCACACAGTTCCAAAGCCTATGGTAATTCAAACTTGACAAGTACCATTTTGTGTGCTAAAGACATGACTGATGGATAAGACTTCCTGGATAGCCTTGGCGTGGTGGACCTGGTTCCCAGAGTAACAATCCATGTGATTATAGAATCCTGTTGGAACTTTCAGCCCCATTTCTGACCTCTGTGAAGGAAACAAGGACTAAAGGTTGAGATGATCACCAATGGCCAAAGATTTAATAAATTATGCCTATATAATGAAGCCTCCATAAAACCCCAGAAGAACAAGATTGAGACAGCTTCCAGATTACTGAACATATGGATGTGCCTGGAGGATGGTGTGTTTAGAGAAGATATGACAGCCTCAAACCCCTTCTCACATGCCTTGCCCAATGTCTCTCTTCCGTCTATCTTGCTATTCATTTGTGTTCTTTGTTATATCCTTTATATTAAATGGGTAAATGTAAGTGTTCCCTTGAGTACTGTAAGCCATCCTAATAACCTGTCAACCCTGAGATTGGGGTAGTGAAAACACCAATTTGTAGCTAGTGAGTCAGAAACACAGGTCACAACTAGGGATTTGTGATTTAAATCTGACACAGGAGTCAGTCTTATGCCTGACATAGCTCTTAAGTTGGGGGTTGATAGTCAGCATTAACTTTGGTTAGTGTCAAAATTGAGTTGTATCATAGGACATTCAGTTGGTTGGTATCTGATGGAGGACTTCTTGATGTGTGGAGAAAAATCCACATATCTTGGTGAACAATAGTATTCTGTATTGTATTAAGTGTGAGAAAAGAGGAGAAAGATTCAATTTTTTCTCTCTTTTACAAACATGCTTTGATTACTTTCTTTTGATCTATAGTTTATCTGCTACAGATTTTTCTTTATGGTTATCATGAGGTTTTCAAAAAACATACTGATAACAGTATATATATATACATATGTATATATATATACATATATATGTGTGTGTGTATATATATATATATATTTTTTTTTTTTTGCAATTTTTGGCCAGGGCCAGGTTTGAACCCACCACCTCCAGTATATGGGGCCGGCACCCTACTCCTTTGAGCCATAGGCACACCCGATAACAGTATATTTTAAGCTGAAACAATTTCAACTACATACAAAGACTCTACACTATAAATTTTCCTCATTATTTCAATGTTATTGATGTCACAGCTTACATCTTTTTAAATTATATGTCGACTAATAAATGACTGTCACGTAGATACTTTTAATACTTCTGACCTTTATATTAGAGCCACAACTGATTTACACAACATCGTTACATCTTTTGAGTATTGTGAATTTGACTATTCTTACCTTTATAGTGAGTTTTATACTTCTGTATGTTTTATGTTTTTACTTAGCATCCTTTCATTTCACTTAAAAAACTTTCTTTAGCATTTCTTATAAGGCAGTTTTAGTGGTAATAAACTTGAAAAAAGACAAGAAAGGGGGCTTCAGAATAATGGAAGGAATATATGGCTATCAAAATAAAGAAGTATAAAAGGTGCCCTGAAATAAAACAAAGGGTTTCAGGATATGTGAAAATAATGTCAATTGTGTCCTATTAATATAAAATACAGTTTCCAAATTGTGTCACCACTTGGGAGAATAGTTATAGTTGCAGGACTTTTCACTCTACAAATACCATAAACATCACAAGGCTAACAGTTACTACCATACAGTCAATAATAAAAACAGCACTTAATAATTATCACTGAAAAAAGGAAAAAAGAAAGAATAGGGGTATGTGGCTACCAAGGAAACCAATGGCCAATGGAAAAGAAACAAATGTGCCCAGAAATGCAGAGGAATTAGTGAAAAAACTTTCTAAACAAATTCAAAGAAAACAGAGAGAAGAATACTTGTATACTGGCATAGAAAAGGGCTCTTCTCTCACTCATGAGAGAGACCCATTTCCTTTCTCTGGAAATATTCTGTGCTTAAAATAAACTTTCTTTCTGCTGAAGAGTATTAATAACTTTACTCTCATTTTCCTTCTGTGTTGCCTCTGTTACTTTAGTTGTTGGCTGAACTTTATAGGTCCACTGAACATCTGAACCAGATACTTAGCAACTTAATACAGCAAGGGGGTCTCTCAGACCAACAAACACTTTCAGCTTTGGTTTGTCTAGAAAAGTCTTCATCTCTTCTTCATTTCTGAATAAATCATTGCCTGGTAAAGTATTCATGGTTAACAGTTTTTTTCCCCCCTTCAGCATTTCAACTATATCATCCTACTGTCTCCTGGCCTGCAAAATTGCCACTGAAAAATCCAATAATTATCTTGTAGAGGTTTCCTTATATGTGATTAGTCAGTTTTATTTTGTTGCTTTAAAAATTCTATCCTTGAATTTTAAGAATTTGATTATATTGTGTTTCAGTGAAGATATCTTTACATTTACTCTGTTTGGAGCCTTTGGGTTTCATGGATCTAGATATTTACTTCCTTCTCCAGATTTGGGGAGTTTTCTGTCATTACATCTTTAAACAAGCTTTTAATTTCTTTCTCTTTCCCTTCTCCTTAAATTGTCATAATACTTATATTGAATCACTGGATGTTATTGCATCAATCCTGTGGTCCTTTTTATATCTTTTTAAAAAATTTATTTTTGTTCCCTTACTGGGTGATTTCAAATGAACTTTCTTCATTTTAGTTGATTCATTCTTTTTTTTTCTCCTCCTTTAAAGGTCAAATGAATATGAGGGTACAAATGTTTAGGGTACATTGTTTTCTATTGTAAGATAAAGTTTTAGTTGAGCCCTTCACCCAGGAGGCAAGCTGAACACCTTGACAATGTGTACACTAGGTTATATCCCACCCATTCCTTCTCAGTCAACCTCCCTTATCCCAGTCCACTCTCTTTCCTCTCCCCTTCCCATTCCTGGGCTATATATTTGTGTTTCCTCATTAGTGTCTGTGTGTAGTTGTTATATATTGGTTTCATATTAGTATTGAGTACATTGGATTTTTTCCCATTTTTGAAATGCTTTACTAAGAAGACTGTGTTTCAATTTCAGGTAAACACAAAAGATGTAAACTCACATTATTTTCTTATAGCTGAATAGTACTCCATGGGATACATATACAACAGTTTGTTAATCCATTCATGGGTTGATGGGCACTTGGGTCCCTCCTGTGACTTGGCAATTGTGAACTGAGCTACAATAAACATTCTGGTGCAGGGCTGTGCCTGTAGCTCACTGGGTAGGGCACTGGCCCCATATACCAAGGGTGGCATGTTTGAACCCAGCCCCGGCCAAACTGCAACAAAAAATAGCTGGGCATTGTGGCAGGTGCCTGTAATCCCAGCTACTCGGGAGGCTGAGGCAGGAGAATCACCTAGGCCAAGGAGTTGCTGTGAGCTGTGACGCCACAGCCCTCTACCAAGGGTGACAAGGTAAGACTCTTTCTCAAAAAAAGAAAAAAAGAAAAAAACATGCTGGTGAAAATGTCCCATGATAAAATAATTTTTATTCTTCTGAGTAGATACCTAGTAATGGGATTTCAGGATCAAATGAAAGGTCAACTTTTAGTTCTTAAAGAATCTTCTATAGTTCTTTCCATAGAGGTTGTATTACTTTGCAGTTTCATCAGTAGCATAAAGGTGTTCCCTTCGCTCCACTTCCATATCAGCCTCTGCAACTGTGGGACTTTGTGATGTGGGCTAATTTTGCTGGAGTAATCTACGAGTGATTTTGACTTGCATTTCTGTTATTATTAGAGATCATGAGCACTTTTTTCATGTATTTGTTGACTATTTGTCATCTTCACAGAAGTTTCGGTTCCAATCTCTAGCCCATTTACAACTGGGGTTGTTTGCTCATTTCTTGTTGATTGATTTTCATTCCCTGTAGATTCTAGTTATCAGCCCTTTGTCAGGTTCACAACATGGAAAAATCCATCATTCTAAAGGCTGTGTGTTTCCTTTAATTGTGGTACCCTTGACTGTGTAAAAGCTTTTCAGCTTTATCAATTCCCATTTATTGATTTTTTATATTGGTACAATTGCCAGGGGAGTCTTCTTCATAAAATCTTTTCTGAAGCCTGTTTTGCCAAGCATTTTCCCTACACTCTCTACTAGAATTTTTATTGTTTCATGCCTAAATTTAAATCTTTTTTTTTCCAGCAGGAGTTGATTTTTGTCAATGATGAGAGGTGTGGGTCCAGTATTAGTCTTTTACATGTGGATAACCATTTTGCCCAGCACCATTTATTAAGGATTCTTTCCCCCAGTGCATGCTTCTGTTTGATTTATCAAGATCAGATGATGATATGTGGCTGGGTTAATCCCTAGATTCTCTATTCTATTCCATAAATTTATATCTGTATTTTTGTGGCAGTACTGTGATGGTTTGATCACTAGAGATTGGTAGTATAACACAAAGCCTGGTGATATGATGGCTCCACATTTTTTTTATTTCTAAAAATTGTATTGGCTATTCAGTTTTTTCTGGTTCCATATGAAACAAACTATTTTTCAATTCTTCAATGTGTGACGTTGGTTCTTTGATGGAGATTACATTAAACATGTAGATTGCTTTGGGTACTATGGACATTTTAATGATGTTGATTCATCCCAGCCATGAGCATGTTATGTTCTTCCATTTGTTAACATTTTTTGCTATTTCTTTTCCCAAGTTTTCATAGTTAAGAGATCTTTTAAATATAGTCCCAGGTATTTTATTATCTTTGGAACCACTGGAAAGATTTTGTATCTTTGATTTGATTCTCAGCTTGACTTTTATTAGCATATATGAAGACTACTGATTTGTGGACATTGATTTTGTGTCCTGATACATTTCTATATATCTTAATCACTTCCAAGAGCTTTGTAGTTGAGTCCCTGGGGTTTTCCAGGTATAAAATCATGTCATCCACAAAGAGCAAGAGTCTGACCTACTCCATCTCCATTTGAATACTTTTGATCTCTTTCCTTTGCCTGATAACATTGGCTAGGGATTTAGCACTATGTTGAATAGCATTGGTGATAGTAGGCATGTTTACGTAGTTCCAGTTCTAAGTGAAAATCTTTTCAGTTTTACTCCATTAAATATGATACTGGCTGCGGGTTTTGTGTAGATGGCCTCTATTAGTTTAACAAATGTGGCATCTATGCCTATTTTCTTAAGTGTTCTTATCAAACAAGGATGCTGGATATTGTCAAAAGTCTTTTCTGCATTGATTGAATCATATGGTTTTTGTTTTAGATTTTATTTATTTGATGAATTACATTTATGCATTTATATATGTTGAACCAGATAACTCACTTGACCAAGATGTATAATTTTTTTAATGTGTTGCTGTATTCTGTTTGCTAGGATCTTATTAAATGTTTTTGTATTGATATTCATTAATGATATTGGCCTATAGTTTTCAGTTTTTGTTGAGCCCTTCCCCAGTTTTGGAATCAGGGTGATATTTGCCTCATAGAATGTGTTGGGGGAGGATTTCTTCCTGCTCTGTTTTGTAACAGATAATGAAATATAGATGAAATATAGATACTAACTAGTTCCTCTATGAAAGTCTGCTAGAAATCTGATGTGAAACCATAGGGAACAAGGATTTTTAGAATTGGAATTTTTTTTTTATTTTTGATGCAATTTCAGTACTTGTTATGGGTCTATTCATAATTTTAATTCCTTCTAGTTGAGTTTAGGAAGGTAGTGTGGTTTCAGGTATTGATTCATTAATTCTACTTTTCATATTTCTGGACATAGAATTTATTGAAGTAATCATTGAGGATCTTTTGTATTTCTGTTGTATCTATTGTTATTTCCCTGTTTTCATTTCTGATTGAAGTTATTAGAGATCTTAATTTTCTGTTTCTGGTTAGTCTGGCCAAGGGTTTATTGATTTTATTAATCTTTCAAGGAACCAACCAGCAAATTTGGAAGATTTACTCATCTTCTGAATGACTGTTATGTTTTCAATTTCATTTAATTCTGCTCTAATTTTTGTTATTTTTTTTCTTCTAATGGGTTTGAAGTTAGATTTTTCTTCTGTTTTCTTGATGAAATCATCAAACGCTGAAAATTTACATCTTAGAACTGCTTTTACATTTCCACAGGTTTTGTTACCTTGCATCTTGATTATTGTTCTGTTCAATAAATTTAATTATTTCTTTATTAATTTCATCTTTGACCCAGCTGTTGTTCAGCATGAGACTATTTAGTTTCCGTGACTGGCTTGGGTATGAATATTTTTGTTGCTGGTGAGTTCAACTTTGATTCTGTGATAGTCTGAGAAGATACAAGGAATAATTTCTATTCATTTGAATTTGTTGATGTTAAACTTGTGTCTTAAGTTATGATTAATTTTGGAGGATGATCTGTGGGCTGATGAGAAGAATGTGTATTCACTTTTGTTAGAAAGAAACTGCATATATCTGTTAAGTTTATTTGTTCTAGGGCTGTGTTTAAGTCCATTGTCTCTTTGTTTAATTTCTGCTTGCAGGATCTGTCCAGTACTATCAAAGATGTGTTAAATCTCAAACTATTATGATGCAGGAATACATCACATTGTTTAGAATCCTTAGGTTTTGTTTAATGTATCAAGGAGCATTTAGGTTGGGTGTGTAAATTTTAATTATTTAAATGTCTTCATGTTGTATGCTTCCCTTGACCAGCAAGTACTGGCCATCCTTGTGTTTCCTTATTCTTGTTTGAAAATCCATTGTACCTGAAAATAAGATTGCAACCCCTGCTTTTTTTCTGATTTCTATTTGCCTGGATTATTGTTTTCCATCCCTTCATCCTGAGTCTTGTTTTATCCTTTGAGGTTAAATGTATTTCTTGGAAACAACAGATATTGCACTTGAGCTATTGAGCTTGAGCTTTTGTATCTACTCAGTCTGGGCCTCTTTAGAGGGCAATTCAAGTCATTCACATTTATTGATAGAACTGAGAGGTATGGGGGAGTTTGGGTAATTTCATTTTTCAGAGGTCCAGAGCTTATTTTTATGCCTTTCACCGTGGAAGTTAGGCTTTGTTATTTAATTTCTCTGTGTGTTTACTTTGGTGATGGATCACAATGCTGGTTTTTATGAAGAATAGGTCTAAGTACTTCCTGTATAGCTGGTCTAGTTATGATCTGCAGTCATCTGCTTTGTAGGTAAGACTTCTCTTATGCCTTGCTGCTTGCGGAATTTATTCCTTCATATTGACTTTGTCAAAGGTCATTAAAATATGTCTAGAAGATGCTTTGCTCGGACTATGTTGTGCTAGGGTTCTGAAACTATCTACCATCTGAATTTCTGTGTATCTCAAAATGTTTGAAAAATTCTCCACCTGAAGTAGAGCATCACTGCCTTTAGAACCATCCTTTTTCTAGTTTGGGAATCCCTATAATTCAGATGTTTGATCTTTTGGAATAATCCCATAACTCTCTTGAGGAATATTCTTCTTTTTCCCTGCCTCTTTGACTGACTGGAATAGTTCAAAAGACTTGTCTTCAATTTATAAAATTCTTTCTTCACCACATTCAACGCTATTACTGAGCATCTCTACTGTGTTTCAAAGATTTACAAATGCCTAAGCTCTGCTATATATTTCCTCATTAAGAAGCCCATATACTTGATGATGCTTTCTTTAAATTCATAAAAATAAAAAATAAAAATAAAATCACTAATTTCTTGAGACAAATTTTGGACTTTTTCATTTCTATTCTCATCTTCTCCTCAATTCCAATCATCTTATTTGCCATCCATATTCTGAATTCTATTTTTGATATTTCAGCAATATCTTTATGAATGGTATTTTTTGCTGTTTCTTCCTTGTAAATATCTTTGGGGAGTTGATCTGCTCTGATTTTTATATTGCCAGAAGTCTAATGGCTCTTCCTCATCAGAATTTTCAGCTTTTTTCATGTTAATCATACTGTTTTAAGTGAGATGATAGATTGTCCCTGAATAGTTAATGAGAGTAATCTAATTGGGGACTCTTAGGGAGCACTAGACAAACCTATTTGGCAACTAAAAGTGGCAGCATAAGACTAGATCTGAGGGCCCCAGGAACTGGAGCTACCCACCCATTCACCAGTGAGCTGGTGTTTATGCTTGTGTACCTTCTCTGAAGCCTCATGAAGCTCCCTTTCAGGGCTGCAGTGAGAGTCTTTGAATTCTGGTTTGCTGAGATAGCATAACCTGATTCTGTCCTGATGTCAGCCTATCCTCTACCCAATTCAAAGAAGCCACAGTATTTCACTGAAGCCTCTGCTGTACGAAGATTCAAATAGCTGCCACCTTTCATTCTGATGTCGACAGCTAGAGGAGGGTAATCCATGGACAGACTCACTGATTCCACCCCCTCATTCCTTCAACCCTCTCCCCATGTAAACAAATAGTTAGTGAACCTGTAGCCCCAGCTAGGGGCAGCTTGGACAATTCTGACAAAGAGTTCCAGTTGAACTCTCTCACGCAGCACAAGCAACACCCACTCAAACAGGTTCAAAGAAGCCATGTTCTTTCCCACCTGCCCCTAGAGTCCTATAGGTGTGGCCATCACCCATGGCTGAGGAAAGGCCCAAGGTCCTGGACCTACCCAGTGCCACTAGCTGAGGCTAGGCTTGTCTCTCTCCAAGTTGCAAAGAAGGAGATTGAGGGTTACCATGGGTCATTGGGCACAGATACCAGGAAAAGGCTTTCCAGAAGATTGAGGGAAGGTTTCCTTTCATAGAAATGAGAACCAGTAGAGATCACACCTTCTGAAACCAAAAATCACTGCAGTAACACTGTTTCTCTCACATCAGGGAACAGCTCAGCTCGGCACCCCACACAATGCAGAAGTTTTTAGAGTACTCACCACCTTTGCAGAGGGCAGTCAGTAATGCAGCCAGAAAGGGGGAAGGATAGGCTGTGATGTCAGGACTGCAGAAAGAAAATTTATTCACTTTTGTACCAGATAGGATGGGAACTAGACTTAGGTTTGGAAATTCCCAGGTGTAGAAGAACCCAGACCTCAAGACTCTCTCCTGTGTGGTGGGGTGTGAGTTCCTTTGTTCTCTGGTCACTCGTGGAAAGCCTGCATGGACCTCCTTGTTGTGGAAGGGGTTTCCCATCCCCTTGGCAACAGGCACTTTCAGTCTAGTACCTCCGTGCTTGATCTCTGTTATCTTTCTTCTACTTTCTCAGGCTTGCAGTTGTCTCAGTGGGGATGATGTGCAACTTGATTTCTGGCAAAAGCTGTCTCTTGTCAGCCATATTGCCACTCCTCCTGATTCTTATTTTACTTCACTGAATCTGCTGTTCAATGTATCTATGGCATATTTCAGTAAAGTAATTGTGCTGTCAAGTTACAGAATTTTTGTAGGGGCAGAGTGACATTGTGGACTAGAAACATCTCTTTGCCATCTGCTCATGGTGAGACAGGCCAAAGTGGTCTTCAGCCGTCTCTGGCTGAGAAAATCTTCACAGAAACATCACTCTAGAGGAGCAAAGATGAAGCAGACTTCAGGAGCCAACAAGGAGGCCTGGAGCTGAGGAAAGTCTATGTGGAAGGCCAATGCTTAGTATGGGCAGAAGCCAGCCTGTCAGCCAGCTCTCCCACGGAGGTCTAGAGACAGGAAAGAGTTGTCCTACAGTAGTTTGATTTTAGACTGGGCTGCTCACTAGAGCAGCAAGTAGACTCAACAGCAACTGGTGGAAAGGGTTAAACACAGGGTAGGGAGGTTTTCCCATAAGCTTGGCTGCTGATAGGGCAATGTCACTGTGGGAAGGCTGCCTGCACATGAAGATCAGTTCATGGGGTCCTAGTGCGTGGCTGGCTCTGGCTTACCTGCTAAACTGAATGGACATCCTTGAGATGAGCTAAATGGTCCCCATGCCCCTTTAGAGGGACACTTTGTTGTCAGGAGACACTGTCTGATGGGCCACCTGGGAAGTTTATTGAGAGCTTTGGGACCCCAGGCCCATGGGGACTGAATGCTGACAAGGTGAACAGGCTCAGATTGAGGTCAAAGAAGTCAGGAAGACAAGATCTGGTCTCCTTTGTAAATAGAGTGGCTTCCAACACACATCATATACAGTAAATCCGGTGTGTGTTCCTCATCTCTTAATGACACCACAGTACCACCTGGTATCCAGACAATATATTACTATATGTATATATATATATATATATATATATATACACACACACACACACATTCATATATACACACACATATGCATATATATACACACACATATATATGCATATGTGTGTGTGTATATATGAATGTGTGTGTGTGTGTGTATATATATATATATATATATATATATATATAGTAATATATTGTCTGGATACCAGGTGGTACTGTGGTGTCATTAAGAGATGAGGAACACACACCGGATTTACTGTATATGATGTGTGTTGGAATATATATATGTGTGTGTGTACACATATATATATTTCATATTTTTCTTCTTTTTAAAATATTCTTCGGGCGGCGCCTGTGGCTCAGTCAGTAAGGCGCCAGCCCCATATACCGAGGGTGGCGGGTTCAAACCCAGCCCCGGCCAAACTGCAACCAAAAAATAGCCGGGCGTTGTGGTGGGCGCCTGTAGTTCCAGCTACTCGGGAGGCTGAGGCAAGAGAATCGCTTAAGCCCAGGAGTTGGAGGTTGCTGTGAGCTGTGTGAGGCCACGGCACTCTACCAAGGGCCATAAAGTGAGACTCTGTCTCTACAAAAAAAAAAAATAATAATAAAATATTCTTCCTTGGTTTTGTTGTTGCTGTCATTGTTTTGTTTAGTTTTTCTGTTTTTTTGTTTGTATGGTTGTAGTTTTATTTTTACTTTTTGAAATAGTAAGGGTTCCTCCATTGTTGCTGCAGTTTTTCAGCCCCTTTTGTACTTTAGTAATTTTTTTTCCTTTTTTTTTTTTTATATTGAATCTCTTTTGGTGGAGATTTTTCTACTTTTCTTACCTTTTACACATAAATTTCTCATACACCTGCTCTGATATCCTTTTTTATCTCTTCTGTATCTTATAAAATTATACATTTTTTTCTATTTTTAACTTTTTTAACTTTTTTCTTTTTTCTGCAGGTTGGGAGGTCACAGCATTAGTCAGACTGAGGGGTTGTGGAGAGAAGGGAACATTTACATTGCTGGTGGGACTGTAAACTAACACAATCATTTTAGAAGGAAGTATAAAGAATCCTCAAAGAACTCAAATTAGACCTCCCATTTGATCCTGCAATCCCATTACTGAGCATTTACTTAGAAGAAAAAAAAATCATTTTATCATAAGGACATTTGCACTAGACTGCTTATTGCAGCTCAATTTACAATTGTCAGATTGTGGAAACAACCTAAATACCCACCAATCCAGGAATGGGTTAATAAGCTGTGGTATAGGTATACCATGGAATACTATATAGCCACTAAAAGATGGTGACTTTACATCTTATGTATTAATTTGGATGGAGTTGAAATATATTCTTCTTCTTAAAGCATCACAAGAATGGAGAAGCAATAATCCTATGTACTCAATTCTAATATGAGGACAATTGATGCTAGTTCATGGTGGGAGGAGGAGGTGTGGGAGGGGAAGAGGGAAGGAGGGAGGGGGAGTGGCGCCATGCTGTGTGTCACACCTCTTGGAGGTGGGCCACTACTAATAGTTGGACTTCCCCCAGCAAACGCAAGCAGTGTAACCTGTGTCATTGTACCCTCATTGATTCCACAACAATCAAAAAATAAAAATAAAACAAATCTTCTAACAAAAATTAAGCCCTAGTTTACTCCAGAATTCTACCAAATCTTCAAAAGTGACTTGTACTTATGCTGCCAAACCTATTCCAAAATATTGGGAAGGAAGGGATCTTTCCTAACATACTGTATGAATCAAACATCACCCTGATACTAAAACTAGGAAAGGACCCAACTAAAAAGGAGAACTACAGACCAATATCACTAATGAATATTGATGCAAAAAATACTCAATAAAAACTTAGCCAGTAGATTATATCTACACATTGAAAAAATGATATAACATGATCAAGTAAGTTTCATCCCAGGTATGCAAGGCTGGTTTAACATAAGCAAATTCATAAATAAAATTCACCATATTAATAGAACCCAAAACAAAGATGATATGATCCTTTCAATAAGTGTTGAAAAGGCATTGAATGAAACACAGCCTCCTTTTCTAGCAAGAACACTTAAGAATATAGGTATAAGTGGCACATTCCTTAAAGTGATTGAAGCCATCTACGAAAAACCCACAGCAAACATCATACCAAATGAAGTAAAACAGAAAGGTTTTCTACTTAGAATAGGAACCAAAGAATGTACTCTAGCACCACTACTAGTCATCATAGTGCTGAAAGTTCTAGTCAATGCAATCTAGCAAGCGAAGACTATAAGGGGCATCCAAATGCAGGCAGAAAGGATCAAATTCTCACTGTTTGCTGATGGTATCATCTTATACTTAGACAACCCCAGAGACTCAACCCAACAATCTTGGAAGTGACCACTACCTACAGTAATGTCTCAGGATATGAAATAATTGTAAACAAATCAGTAGCCTTTGTATATACCAATAACAGCCAAATTGATAAGCTAATCAAAGATTTAATTCCCTTCAAATAATTTCAAAGAAAATGAAATAGCTAAGAATATACCTAACAACAGAGGTGAAGGACCTCTACAAAGAGAATTTTGAAACCCTAAGAAAAGAAATAGCAGAAGATATTAACAAATGGAAGAACATACCATGTTCATGGCTGGGAAGAATCAACATTGTTAAAATGTATATATTTCCCAAAGCAATCTACATATTCAATGTCATCCCCATTAAAATACCAACATAATACTTTGAAAAACTATAAAGAATGGTTTTTCACTTTGTATGGAGTTGGAAAAAAACACATATAGCCTAGGAAATTTAAAAACATTCCTAGGGATATCACTCTACCATATTTTAGGTTATATCACAAGTCTACAGTGATGAAAACAACATGATATTGGCACAAAAATAAAGAAAAAGACATATGGAACTGAATAGAAAATTAAGATATGAAACTAGTCTTTCCTTGCCATGTGATCTTTGATAAACCAAACAGAAGCATATACTGGGGAAAAGAATCCCTATTCAATAAATGGCGCTGGGAGAACTGGATAACCACATGTAAAAGACTGAAATTAGACACACACTATTCACCACTTTTAAAAATTGACTCAATATGAATAAAAGATTTAGATCTAAGAAAGAAATGATAAAAATTCTGGAAGAAAGTGTGGGTTAAACTCTTGAAGACATCGGCCTTTGGAAAGATTTTATGAAGAAGACTTCAGTAGCAACTGCAACAACAAAAATAAACAAATGGACTTAGTTAAACTGAAAAGCTTCTGCAAAGCTAAAAACACAATAATTAAAGCAAATATACAACCTTCAGAATTGGCAAAGATATTTGCACGTGAGAGGTAGATAGGTTGACTTCGCAGTGGAGCACTCACCTCATTTCTGAAGTAACCAGGGAGAACACTTGCAAGTGGGCACTTCCTGTGGGTTCTTTAGAATCAGAAATGAGGAAAAGAATCCAGAGGCACACACTGGGCTGACCAGGATGAGTTACATGCATTTGAGAGTCAATAGAAGGGAAGGATTAAACTCTTCTAATATGCAGTTAAAGTAGAAATCCTGTTTTACTTCCCCTACGTGAACAGAACTGGCTTCTCCCACCTCTCATTTACATACACTAGTGGCTAAACAGTGGTTATGTAACTCCCAACCACTTACTCTGGCTTTGACTATATGCAGTCTTCCTGGGAACTTGGGAATCTTCCAAGCCTATCTTTTGCATATGCCCCCCTTTTATTTTAATTTACTTTTTATTATTAAATCATAGCTGTATACATTAATGCAATCATGGGGCACCATACACTGGTTTTATATAACATTTGACATATTTTCATCACACTGGTTAGCCTAGCCTTCCTGGCATTTTCTTAGTTATTGTGTTAAGACATTCACATTCCACATTTAGTAAGTTTCACATGTACTCTCGTCATATGCACCATAGGTGTGGTCCCACAAATTACCCCTCCTCCACCAATCCTCTTCCCTTCCTTCCCCTCCCTTTTCCCTTTCCCCATATTCTTAGGTTTTAATTGGGTTATAGCTTTCATATGAAAGCTATGAATTAGGTTCATGGTAGGGCGGAGTACATTGGATAATTTTTCTTCCATTCTTGAGATACTTTACTAAGAGAATATGTTCCAGCTCCATCCATGTAAACATAAAAGAGGTGAAGTCTCCATCTTTTTTTTTTTTATTGTTGGGGATTCATTGAGGGTACAATAAGCCAGGTTACACTGATTGCATTTGTTAGGTAAAGTCCCTCTTGCAAGGCTGCATAATATTCCATGGTGTACATATACCACAATTTATTAATCCATTTGTGGAATGATGGGCACTTGGGCTTTTTCCATGACTTAGCAATTATGAATTGGGCTGCAATAAACATTCTGGTACAAATATCTTTATTAAAATGTGATTTTTGGTCTTCTAGATATATACCTAGTAGAACAACTGTAGGATCGAATGGCAGGTTTATTTTTAGATCTCTAAGTGTTCTCCAAACATCTTTCCAAAAGGAATGTACTCATTTGTATTCCCACCAGCAGTGTAGTAATGTTACCTTTTCTCCACATCCACGGCAACATCTCTGGTCTTGGGATTTTGTGATATATGGGCTAATCTTACTGGAGTTAGATGATATCTCAAAGTAGTTTTGATTTGCATTTCTCTGATGATTAAGGATGATGAGCATGTTTTCATATGTCTGTAGGCCAGCACCTGTCTTCTTCAGGGAAGTTTCTCTTCAAGTCTCTTGCCCAGCTGAGATGGGATCACTTGTTCTTTTCTTGCTAATATGTTTGAGTTCTCTGTGGATTCTGGTTATTAAACCTTTGTTGGAGACACAACCTGCAAATATCTTCTCCCATTCTGAGGGCTGTCTGCTTGCTTTATTTACTGCATTCCTGGCTGTGCAGAAGCTTTTTAGTTTTAGCAGGTCCCAGTAGTGTATTTTTGTAGTTGCTTCAATTGCCCAGGAGGTTCTCCTCATAAAATATTCACCCAGGCCGATTTCTTCAAGTTTTTTCTCTGCACTTTCTCCTAGTATTTTTAAAGTTTCATGTCTTAAGTTTAAATCTTTAATCCAGTGAGAGTCTACCTTAGTTAATGGTGAAAGGTGTGGGTCCAGTTTCAGTCTTCTACAGTTCACCAGCCAGTTCTCCCAGCAACATTTGTTAAATAGGGAATCATTTCCCCACTGAATGTTTTTAATTGGCTTGTCGAAGATCAAATAACAGTAAGTGGCTGGGTTCCTCTCTTGGTTCTCTATTCTGTTCTATACATCTAGCTGTCAGTTTTTTGCCAGTACCATCCTGTTTTGATCACTATCGATTTATAGTGTAGTCTGAGTGCTGGTAGCGTGAGTCCCCCTTTGTTTTTATTTATGAGTAATGTCTTGGCTATTTGAGTTTGTTTCTGATTCCATATAAAACAAAGTATTACTTTTTCGAGATCTTGAAAGTATGACAGTGGAGCTTTAATAGGGATTGCATTAAAAATGTATATTGCTTTGGGTAGTTGATTTTTGTTGATTTTTCCCACCCATCAGCATGGTATGTTTTTCAATTTGTTAACATTTTCAGCTATTTCTTTTCTTAAAGTTTCATAGTTTTCTTTAGAGAGATCTTTCACATTCTTTGTTAGATAAACTCGCAAATATTTCATCTTCTTTGGCACTACTGTGAATGGAGTAGAGTCCTTGACTTTTATTTGAGCTTGACTATTGTTGATATATGTAAAGGTTCCTGATTTACGAATGTTGATTTTGTAACCTGTGACACTGCTGTATTCCTTGATCACTTCTAAGAGTTTTGTAGTAGAATCCCTGGTGTTTTCCAGATATACAATCACATCATCTGCAACGAGTGAAAGTTTCATCTCTTCTGACCCTGTATGGATACTCTTGATCACCTTTTCTTCACTAATTGCGATGGCTAAAACTTCCATTACAATGTTAAAGAGCAGTGGAGACAATGGGCAACCATGCCTGGTTTCTGATCTGAGTGGAAATGATTTCAATTTAACTCCTTTCAATATGATATTGGCCGTGAATTTACTGTAGATAGCTTATATCAGTTTAAGAAATGTCCCTTCTAAAACAATTTTCTTACTGATCATGAAGGGCTGCTGGATATGATCAACAGCTTTTTCTGCATCAATTGAGAGAATAATATGGTCTTTTTTTTAATTTGTTTATGCGCTGAATTATATTTATAGATTTACGTATATTGAACCAGCCGTGAGATCCTGGGATAAAAGTGACTTGGTCATGATGTATAATTTGTTTGATATGTTGCTGGATTCTGTTAGAATCTTGTTGAATATTTTTGCATCAATATTCATCAGTGATATTGGTCTATAATTTTCAATTTTTGTTGGGTCTTTTCCTGGTTTGGGGATCAGGGTGATGTTTGCTTCAGAGAACATGTTGGGTAATATTCCTTCTTTTTCTATATTTTAGAACAGGTTGAGTAATATAGGTACTAGTTCCTCTTAAAAGGTTTGGTAGAATTTTGACATGAAGCCATCTGGTCCCGGGCCTTTCTTTTTTGGGAGATTTTGTATGGTTGATACTATTTCAGAACTTGATATAGGCCTGTTCAACATTTCCACTTGATTCTGCCTGTCTTGGAAGGTAATGTGCTTCAAAGTACTGGTCAATTTCCTTTAGATTTTCATATTTCTGAGAATAAAGTTACTTGTAATATTCATTAAGGATTTTCTTTAATTTCTGAGGAGTCTGCTGTTATTTCATCTTTGTCATTTCTCATTGATGAAATTAGAGATTTTACTCTTTTTTTCTGGTTAGGTTAGCCAAAGGCTTATCTATTTTATTGATCTTTTTAAAAAAACAACTTTTTGATTTATTGATCCGTTGTATAATTCTTTTGTTTTCAATTTCATTTAATTCTGCTGTAATTTTGGTTATTTCTTTTCTTCTACTGGGTTTGGAGTTGGAATGTTCTTCCTTTTCCAGTTGCTTGAGATGTCCCATTAAATTGTTAACTTCCTCTCTTTTCGTTCTCTTGAGGAAGGCTTGCAGTGCTATAAATTTCCTTCTTAGGACTACCTTTGCTGTATCCCAGAGGTTCTGATAATTTGTGTCTTTGTTGTCATTCTGTTTCAAAAATTTGGTAATTTCCTTCTTAATCTCATCTATGACCCAGGTATCATTCACCATAAGGTTATTTCACTTCCAGGTTTTTGTATGAGTATGCAAATTCCTGTTGTTACTGAGTTCAACTTTTATTCCATGGTAGTCCAAGAAGATGCAAGGAATAATTTCTATTGTTTTAAATTTACCGAGGTTAGACTTGTGACCTAAGATGTGATCAATTTTGGAGTATGTTCCTTGGGCTTATGAGAATAATGTGTATTCTTTTTTCTTGGGATCAAATGTTCTGTAAATGTCTGTTAAATTCAAATGTTGAATGGTTAAGTTTAAATTTAAAGTTACTTTGCTCAGCTTCTTATTGGAGAATCTATCAAATACTGCCAAAGGAGTGTTTAAATTTCCGACTATTATGGAGCTTGAGGAAATCAAGTTGCTCATGTCTGTTAGAGTTGCTTTTATAAATTTAGGCACATTCTGGTTGGGTGCATAAATATTAATATTTTAAATCTCATCATATTGAGTATTACACTTAACAAATATGAAGTGACCATTATTATTCTTTCTTGCTTCTGTTGGTTCAAAGCCTATTGTATCTGCAAATAGAATTGCAACACCTGCTTTTTTCTGATTTCCATTTGCCTGAAATATGGATGACCATCCCTTCCCCCTGAGTCTATATTTATCCTTTAAGGTAAGATGAGATTCTTGTATGCAGAAGATATCTAGCCTGAGTTTTTTTATCCAGTCAGCCAACCTGTGCCTTTTTAGAGGACAATTTAAGCCATTCATATTAATGGAGAATATTGATAAGCCTGGTAGAATTTGGGTATCAAATTTTTCCAATTTTCAGTGGACATTTTTAATCCTTTTGCCACTGTGGAAGTTGGAGTTTGATCAAAAGTTTCTGAGTAAGTTTACTTTTATGGTAGAAGATTGTGCTGGTCACTATGAAGGATAGGTCTGAGAATATCCTGAAGAGCTTGTTTAGTTAAAGGAAATTTCTTCAACATGTGAATGCCATTAAAGTAATTAATTTCTCCATCATAAATGAAACTCAGTTTAGCTGGATATAGGATCCTGGGTTGAAAGTTACTTTGTTTTAGGAGATTAAAAGTCAATGACCACCCTCTTGTGGCTTTCAGCAGAGAGATCTGCAGTCATTCTAATATTCTTCCCTTTGTAGGTTATGGTTTACTTTCATCTAGCTGCTTTTAGAATTTTCTCCTTCCTATTAAATTTAGTGAAGTTAATTATGATGTGCAGGGGGATGTCTTATTTGGGTTGAGTCATGTTGGGGTTGTGAAACTGTCTGCTATCTGAATTTCAGAGTCTCTTGGGTTGTCTGGAAAATTTTCTTTCATAATTTAATGGAGAAGAGCCTCGGTGCCTTGCGAAGCCACTTCATCACCTTCAGGGATTCCTATGAGGTGAATATCAGTTTTCTTAGAATTATCCCAGAGTTCTCCGAGAGATTGATCCATTTTTGCTCTCCGTTTCTCTTCCTCTATGAGAGTTTTGGAGCATTCAAAAGCTTTGTCTTCAATGTCAGAAATCATTTCTTCTGCTTGCTCCACTCTGTTACTGAGGGATTCTATTGTATTTTTCAGGTCTTTGAGGGCTTCAAATTCTTGTCTCAATTTGTCAAAATCCTTGGATATTTTTTTCTTTACATTCATTGAATTCTTGAGACAACTTTTGAATTGCTCCTGGAATTTCTAATTCCAACTTTTCCTCCATTCTATTAATCTTGTTTGCAATCCAAATTCGGAATTCAATTTCTCCCATTTCAGCCGTCTGTTTATCAATGGGATCTTCAGTTGTGTCTGCCATATCTTTCTTTGGGGGAGTTTATCCACTGTGGTTATTCATGTTACCAGAGTTTTTCCACTGATTCTGCCCCATGATTATTTTACACCATTTGACTAGATGAGCAGATAAAGAGAAGTTGGGTTGGGGGCTCCTGGAGTAGTGATTAACCAGCCTTTTGCCCAAAATATGGGACTGGTGTCTGCACCTTTTCCCCTGAAGCTTTGCCAAGGACCCATACAGTGCTATGGCAAGAGAAATTGGAGACCTGCTTGGTGTGGTGGGGCTAAATGGCTCTGTCTTGTTTTCAGCTGGTCTCTGTCCTACCTTAGTGAATCAATTACTCTGGGTTGATGTCTCAGCTATAAAGAAATACCAGCAATTAAGTCACACACACCCCCACATACACACAGGCAACAATTGCAAAAGGAAAATCAAACCTTCCCACAACCACACATCCAGGATACCACTTGGATAGTCCTCAGGCTATTGGTCCAGTTCAAGAGGTCCAAATCAATTGTCTCAGTCAGCACCTGTCTCAGGTGGGATAGTTCAAAAGGTCTCTGGCAACTAGATCACAGGTGTCTGCTGGCAACTCAAATATGACTCACTCTGGGGCTCCATGAGGTCAGGAGGACCCAGCCAGCAGATAGATTATTCTGGGAAGGTTGATGCCTCCTTCCCCACAATTCATCTCTGTCACACCCAGTCACTGATAACCCCACAGGGCTGTGACCCAGTTGCCTCCAATGAGCAGATACTCCAGGGATTTTCACCTGCATGAATCACAGGGAGATCTATGTCTCCTCAGCCAGCCTGCTGCTCTCTGCCACTAACCGGCACAGGGAGGTGAGGCCTGACAACCTCAGGTGCTTAGTGGTGGCTAGGGCTGTTTACTCAGTTCCAGCCCCACCCCTGATTGATGTTACTGAGAGAACAGAACAACTTTGCAGAATTTGTTTCTGTCCTGGCTATAATCCCCTGCAGAACAGATGCTGTTTGAGTTCACAGAACCTGCACCTCAGGCCCTGTTTGTGCCACTGCTGGGTCTCGGCTGCAGTTTGTATTGGAGTGGCACAGTTAGCTGTCAGTTCCAGTCTCTGCCTGCATTCCTTTGTCTCAGCTAATGAATTCCTGAGGGCCTGCTTCAGCTTAGGCTCAGTAAGCAGCGCTCTGGGTCAGCCCCACCCTGGTAATCTGCTGGCTCTACACGTGCATAATCTAGTCCCCGCACACCACCCAGGCCAGTACTGCCTCAGGCAAACCCTTTACTCAGGGGCCTGCATTTCCATCCCAGATCTTTTCCGCCAGTGGCTGCCACCAGAGAAGATGCCTGGCCTCCTCTGGTTGCCCAGAGAGACAGGGGGTGTGACTCTGTAATATCCAAGGGTGAGCCCTATTGTTCCTACTGTGCCTGCTGCTCTGTGCCTCCGGGCACCACCGCTCCTGTATGGTTCCCTCTCAGTTGATCATCCTCTCTTTACTCCCGTGCCACAGAATCAGCACTGACCTGCAGTAGTCCATGCCCTGTACACTCCTCTTGAAAAAAATACCCAAGAATATGGACTCCTGGGGACATGCTTCCAGACCTCAGAGTAAAAGTGGAGGAGAGTACTGGGAGTTCAGAATTGCATGTAGAGAATATATACAGTTTTATACAGTTTTATGCCGAGCAAGAGAGCACCATGGCACCCTTCTAGGGGAAGTAGGTCCAGTTTTTAGAGGGTCTCTCCCGTGGGATATAATGGGAGGACTTTTGAACTCTGCTTGCTTGTTTGTATGGAGTACTGCAGGCCGTTCTCATGCGGGAGAGGACTCCTGTCCACTTGGCAATGGATTTTGTACCTTTTGTTTGTATCCTGGGGGTCACAGCTTGTGTCAGCAGGGTTGATGTGTGTTCTTCAACCTTCTGTCTTGGCTCAGCTCTAATCCACCAGGTTACTTGCTAACCTTCTGTCCTTTAACTCTCCTTCTGGACGGGAGCTTCTGTGGAAAGCTGGCTTCAGTTAGCCATCTTGCCTCTGTCCCCTCCACATATGCCCGTTTTTAAAAAACTAATGAAAACCTGAAGAAGACAGGAAGGTGCTGTATTATCTCATTCTACCCAGCATGAGTTAGTGTAAGTCATCTCCAGCCATCCTCAAACTTTTTTTCCCTTAAAAATGGTGTTGAGTTTGTTATTTCCAGCATCATTGTCCAGCTGGCATTCATACCAGGTCCAAGTTCGTGTGCATTGACTATTGACATTTGCATATTTCAAATCTGACAATGGCTTGATAGCTAGGAACTATAAACAACTCAAATTAATCAACAAAAAATTAGCAAACAATCTCATCTATCACTGGGCAAGAGTCATGAACAGAACCTCCTCTGAGCAAAACAGATGAATGGCTCCCAAATGTATGGAAAAATGTTCATCACCCCTAATCATCAGACAAATGCAAATCAAAACCACTGTAAGATGTCACTTAAACCCAATGAGAATATGCCACATCACAAAGTCCCTGAGTTGCAGATGCTGATATGGGTGTGAAGAGAGAGGGACAATTTTACACTGTTGGTATGACTGCAAATAATACAGCTTGTTTGGAAAGAAGTATGGAAAATCCTAAAGGAACTCAAATTAGACCTCCCATTTGACCCTAAAATCCCACTACTAGGCATCCACTCAGAAGAAAAAAAAAATTTTATCATAAAGACATTTGCACTACAGTGATTCTCAACCTGTGGGTCGCAAACCACAGGAACTGTATTAAAGGGGCACGGCATTAGGAAGGTTGAGAACCACTGCACTGGAATGTTTACTGCAGTTCAATTTACAATCACCAAGATGTGGAAACAACCTAAATGCCCATCAACTCAGGAATGGATTAATAATCTGTGGTCTATGTATACCATGGAGTATTATTCATACATAAGAAAAGATGGAGACTTTACATCTTTTGTATTAAAATGGATGGAGAAGAAACACCTTCTTTTCAGTAAAGTATCAAGAGAATGTTAAATCAATCATCCAATGTACTCAATTTTATTATGAAGTCAGTACACGATGTAACACACACCCACATAGGAGAAAGATTTAATTATATTCAAGTTGGAGGAATGGGCAATGAGGGAGGGGGGATAAGAGGGAGTGAATTGGCCTGCTCCTACTTAAAAGGTACAAGGTAAGGGTGTATGGCACACCTATTTTGTGTGGGACACAACTGTAAGAGACTGTACCTAAAAAATTCAAAAATTATGACCTGATTATTTATACCTTTACAATAACCTGAAATAAATTTCTAAAAAGTTACAGAATGTTTGTTTAGTTTACTTTTATGATTTCTTTGTTAAATTCTTGATTTATTCACATATTGTTTTTCTGATTTTTGTTTAGTGGGCTAACGATGCTCTCTTACAGTTCACTGAGCTTTTAAGATGATTATTTTGAATTTTTGTGAGGCAATTTATAGATCTCCATTTCTTTAGTATCTATTCCCAATGTTTTATTTTGTTCCTTTGGTAGTGTCTGTCATGATTATTGTGGCCTCATGTTGGTGTCTGCACATTTGAAAAAGTAGGCACCTCCTATAATCTTTAGAGACTAGCTTTATCATGGAAAGCCTTTCACTGTCAGCCTGTTTAGAGATTCTGGCAAGCCATCTGTTGGAGTCCAAAAGCAGACTTGCTAGTGAAGTTGTCAGGCTAGCTGACTTGTTGCCTGAGTTAGCAGGTGACAGCCCTTGTGCCTGGGTCCACAGGGCCATGTCTGGTATCTAGGTCCACAGGGGTGGACCTGGAGCCTCGTTTCACTGGATTGGGCCTGATTCTTGAGTACATGGAGGCCAGCCTAGGAGTAGAATCCACTGAAGTGGTCCTGGTGCCAAGATCCACTGGCATAAGCCTAGTGCCAGGCTCCAGAGGTCACAGCCTGAAGAACAAGTCTGTGGGGCTGGTCTGGTGCTGTGGGAGGCCTGGAACCTGAGTCTACAGGGGAAGCCCCAGAACCTAGCTCTACAGAGGCCAGAGGCCAGCCTGGAGGATGTGGTTATGAGGCCAGCTTGGCACTGTGGTGGGCTTCAACCCTGGTGCTATGGAACCCAGCCTGATGCTAGAACAGTACTGGAGTCTGGGGGCTGTGGGTGCTAACCTTATGATGGGATTTACTGGGGTTGCCTGTTGCTGCAGTATATAGCAACATCAGGTGCTCACTTCACTCTCCTACATGGAAGATGTCTGGATTGTGCAGTTTTGTTTTTTTTTTTCCAGATTAAAAATTATCTTTATTGTAACTTTTAACTACAGAACTTCAGGCTGCACATTGTTATACACACACACAAAATCAGTATCTCTGGAGTTGTCTTCCAGATCCCCTCAAAATTCTTTCAATGAGTTATGCCTTAAGGAATTTTCCAGTTCAACCCCACACACCAACTTGGAATACGTGGAAATACCAGTCTTGATTTTACGTGAAGTTCTAAAGTGCAATTAGTGGTGGAATATTTGCTGAAGGAGACCACTTTTGCTGAGTTAGAATAGAACACAATTAAGAATAAGAAAGCTGGACATGGAGTTCTGGGTAATGTTAAAATATCAATCTGTGTGTCTCCTGTCCTATAGGATTTGCTCTTTCTCCTTATTCCGCCCCTTTCTATAGGAGTTGCCTAACATGCAAAATAAATATCCATTTTCTGTTCAAAATCACACTGGCTGGTAGGTGATTCAAAGGAACAGTAGTAATGTTATACAGTAAGATACTGAATCGATAATGAGAAATCTGAACTCTGTGGTCACAACTCAAAATAATTACTATTTCAGGGGTAAGAGAAAAAAATTACTTGGCTGCCTAGTGAAAGGCTTAATTCTTTCTAAAATCATAATTGCAATCTGGACTTCTGATTCATGCTGTATCTCACGACAAAGCATGTTGTCTCATGATTCTATCTTTTCTTATTTCTGTGGTCCATTCAGGTGCAGTATTCTCTCTTGTGGATTTTTTAAACTTTCGTGAAGGTATGTTTATGCTTGGATGGCTGTTCAAATTGATGTTTCTGTGAGGGAACAAGTGGTGGAAATTCCTATTCCACCATCCTGCTGAAATACTTTGCTCAACAGGTTTTTTAATTTAATATGAACGTGGGATTGTGTTGGTAGAGATGTTATCTAACCTCATAAAATAAGTTATCAGTATTTGTTTTAATGTATTGTATTTGCCTTTGGGTACATCCATAATATACTAATAGTCAAGCCCAAGAATCCCCATGTAGTTTTATCTTCCCCTTTCCTCACCCTTAAATATCCCCCCATAGCTCCTAGCCATAGGAATTAGTCAAGGGAACTTCTCAGTGGGTCCATCTCTGCTTGTCTTTTCCATTAGATTTTTCTAGAGACCTCCTACTAAAATCCAGCCTCTTTTGCTGTAATGCCATTGAAAATACTTTCAATCATCTATCTACTCAAGATTTTTTTTTGTTAGTATTTCAAATGCCACCCATTTTTATCCACTTTGAATAATCAACTAGTTTTCATTTTATGATTGACTTTGTTTTGTAATTTTTAGCATCTTTCTCTTTCATTTTCAAACTTGATGGGATAATAGAAAATTTAGTAGAAATTTTCAAATGATTTATTTATAAGTTTTCAAAATCTGAGGAAACTATTGTATTTCATACAACTAATCTAAAAAGTTAAAAACAAAATTTCTACCTATGCAAAAAATAAATATAAAAGCAAAACTTTTAAATACAAAAATGGTTACTTTTAGAAATAGAGGTATTTTCAAAATGCAATATATTAACTTCCTACTTCATTATATAAAGACAATACAGAGATATATTAGATATAAACTAAATTACATTTGACCCCATATTACTTATTCCCTTGCCTTATCCAATTTATTAGAAAAACCTGTTGAATTTTTTCTAATTAATTTTCCGTTCTAGCTACTTCTCTGCATTTCCATTGCTAGCAAATCCAAGTTACCATCATCACCACTTACTTAGATTGCTGCAATAGCTTCATAATTAGCTTTTTATTTTCATTCTTAACTCCTGTAGTAAGCTAAATACTGTCTCCCTCCTCCCCCCACACACACATACATCCAGAAACCTGTGCATTTGCTAACTTACATGGTAACAGGATTTTACATATGTGATTAAGTTAATGGTCTCAAAATGAGAGGATTATCTTGGATTATCCAAGTTGCTCCTCTATAATTGCAACAGTCCTTATGAAAGGTAGATTAAAGGATCAGAATCAGAAATAGAAGATGTAATGATTAGAGCTGAGGTCAGGGAGGAGAGAAGATGCTATGCGGTTGGCTTTGAAAGAGGAGCCATGAGTCAAGGAATGCAGGTGGTTTCTGGAAGTTAGAAAAGGCAAGGAAATTCATTCTCTTCTAGATCCTCCAGAAGAAAGGCTTTACTTTAATCCAATTGAACTGATTTTGAACTTCTGACTTTTAGGATTGTAAGATAATAAAATATTTAAGTAATTAAATTTATGTTAATTAGTTACAACAGCAATAGGAAACTAATATAACCCCCTATAATAGATTCCCAACACAGCAGAACACTATTAAAAACTTAGAATCTTTTAATGACAGCCCCAGGCAGTTTGGAAAAAATCCAAAATACTTCATATGTCCTCCCAAGCTCTGTATTTCAAAGCAAATTATGTCCTTCTCAAAATCCATGCAGTGAAGTTCTAATCCCTTCTACCTCAGAATGTGACCTTAGTTGGGGAGAGCATTTTTTACAGAAGTGATTGAGTTAAAGTGGGGTCATTAGGGTGGAACCTGATGCAATGCACTTATAAAAATGTGGAAAAAACAGAAGGAAGACAATGTGACAAGACATGAGGAGAAGATGACTATCTACAATCCAAGGAGAGAGGCCTAAAACAGATAATTCCTTCACTTGTCTCAGAAGAAACAAACCTTGTTGACACTTGATTTTGGATTTCTAGCCTCCAAAATAATGAGGCGGTAAATTTTTTTTGCTTAAGACACTCAGTTTGTAGTAGTTTGTTACAGCATCCCTAGAAAACTAATTTATGCTTGATCTGGCCTCTCCTACCTTTCCAGGTTTATCTTGAGCTATTTTCTTCTCTCTGCCCTCCTGCCACATACGCCTCTCCATTCCAAACATTTTCACATGCTTCCTGGGACATTTATCCCCCTAACAATTATTACCTGGTTAACATCTACTCATTCATTAGGTCACAACTTAAATGTCACTCCCTCAGAGCCTTTCCTTGGTCATCAGTCTAGAGGTACTACCAGTCTCCATTATTTGTTCATAACACCTTGATCTTTTTTGTTGTTGTTGTTTTTAATTGTTTCAGGTTAATTGAAGGTACAAATAATTAGGTTACACTGTTCATTAGAATAACTCAGATAAAATTTTTCAATTACAAATATATTTTAAAGATTATTCTATCAATGTCTGTCAGTGACTGTGTATGTAATGTTAATTGGTATGTATATTATACCTAGCTCATTGCCTAGCCCTTAATATATATTTAATAAGTATTTATAAAATTAATGGATAAATTCATGCCATGAAACAAATGATCTCTGATAAAACCTGCTTCAAATTCACATCTTCTTTAGTCCTCACATTCTAAGAACAGGAACCTAGTAGGCTACCCCTTATAGTCTTGGTATAAGTCTCCAGAAACAGTGTTGCCTCTCTCTCAACTCTTTTTTTTTTTTTTTTTTTTTTTTGCAGTTTTGGCCAGGGCTGGGTTTGAACCCACCACCTCCGGCATATGGGGCCAGCACCCTACTCCTTTGAGCCACAGGAGCCATCCTCAACTCTTAACTTTTATATTGAGGACCTAGATTCTCAGATAAAAAGATACTACTATTAACAGCTAATCAGATGTAGTTCAGTTTCAAATCCTGGAAAATATCACATATACTGTGCACTTAGGATGGTAACATCTCTAATATGGACAAGCAAGGAAAAAGCTCAGTGAAAGAAATGAAACTATAAAATTCCCACTATTATAGAAAAAAAGAAACTTTTTTTAAAAAAACAAGTTTTAGGAAAATTTGATTCTGACCATGTTTGATGATTTCATGCACCCCATTATTTCTATTGTTAAGAGATAAGGTAACCAATAAAATAAAATAAAGAGATATTGTAACAGAGACATTTTGATATTAATTTCAACTCTCTATGTCATCTTGTATGTGTATACATTGCAACCACAGTCATAATCAAACCAAAAGTCATAGGATTAAATGTATATTTAAGCCTTAGTAGATACAAATTTTTGCTTTGAAATACTGCCATTTCTCATATAACTACTAAAGTTATTCATTTTCATAAAGTTTACTTGATAAAATCTCACTTCAGGATAACAGACACCAAGTGACATAGGTAACAGTTTGAAAGGACTCCTTTTTTAAAATTGCTCTAGTGTGACAAGCTTATGAGTCACAATGTTTGTGCTATAAATTCATTATAGATTATTATATGAGGGCCCATCATCATTTTAGTTTGGAATACTTTCAAAGCTTCTCAATATCACTAACAATTTGTTGTTTTCTTTCTGTTTGCCTTAATATCCTACCTTTTAGAATGTCAATTTGCATTATGGAAAATTTCAAAATATCCACAATTAAGGTTTTCTATTGCAATACTAACTTTGAGCAAGCCATCAAGACTCAAGACACCCATTGACTCTGAAAAGTCAGGTCTTGGATTTTCTACATCAGCTATTTCTTTGAGAAGCTGAATGCTGTTAACACATCATCATTTATCCAACTGTTTTCATGGTTGAATTGGTTCTTTCAGTAATCATTCTAATCAAGCCATCTGGTTCTTCTGGTCATTAAGAAAACCAAATCAAATCAGCTGTTTAATCACTTGGCAATTGACCCATAAATTGGTCAATATAATCAATCCTGTCAAGCCAGCCTTAATCCCATGAAGGAAAGCTGCTAAAATATCACATGTCCAGAGAATGCAGATCATTTTGCTTTCCCTGTCAGATAGTATAGAATGATATTTAACTTCTATGGTAAAGGCATCTTTAATAAATAATGACTGCTCAGCATGTATGTTGGTTGAGTTCCAAGTTTTTAAATATTAAAGTTCACAAAACACCTACACAAATGATGTCTGTTTTCCTTAGTTGGTTATCCATAAAATCCCATGTGCATTTCTTTATATGACTAGAATCTTAAAAATTAAATAGCTAAGAAATGAATGAGGTGATAGGAATCACACTGAATTATATAAAGGAAGTTATTGAACTAGTGAACACAACAGGAAAACAACAACGAAACAGTTTTACTGTTGAAAATTAATTATTTGGGCACAGTAAGTATGTATTTTCTTAAAAATATAAATAAATCATAAAATATTAACGAAAAAATTCCAAAGAATTAAATTGAACTGTTTGTTTAAGCTAAAATTATAATTCTTTAGAGTTTTTGTTAGAACTCGTTTTTAGTTAACAGCTTTTGATATGTTTGCAAATGAGATAAGAAGGTTATAATCATGATGATCCTATCCTGTTATTTCATATATTAGTAACTGTATAAAATATTAGTTTGTTACTTCTTGTTTCAGGATAGTATAGCTACATTATTTCCTTATAAATGTGTAATATTTTATTTTACATCCTCAAATTGGGTCATTTCAGCCAGAAAAGTCACATAAAATCACAGTTCCTGGACACACAGGCAGAGCTGTCAAAATATTCTCATCAGCTCAGTAAATTTTTGCTCAGAGCAAAAACAACAGACTGGAAAATACAAGCATCCTGTAAGCTATCAATTAACTCACACATGAGAATAAACTCATATCAAATAGAAATTTTATCTGTGGCATAATACACACACAGAATTACACACTTAATACATTTCTTTGAAATAGAGTTTTAGAAAAACTCTTCTTAGGAATGGGCCCTGCCCATTTATTACAAAATAGGAGATATCATCATCATTTAAATCCAGTTATCACAACAAATTTCAGTCAAATGTCAAATGCCAAAGTAGCAACAAAACCAAAAGTCACATGGTATCTTGGATAATGGAACCTATAAAGTGATCTAGGCTTTAAGGAAGCAGTAACAACCCAAATCCTTATGTATCCTGAGAAGATGCCAAGCTCAATCAGAGCTTAGAAAGAAGGGGCTATGCATGGGGACCCCAGTAGGAGGGTTGTGTCTGGAAGAGATTTTGGAAGAGCCATTCTGCATATTGGCTAATAGAAGGGAAGATTTTGAATGGAAAAGATTATAGAGAGGGAGAATAATTATAAGGCCATCACAGTCACTCAGATATTAAGCAATGAGGTCCTGGATTAGGGCTGATTACAGTGATAGCCATGAGAGAATAGCTAAATGATGAAGCAAGATTTTTTTTTTTTTTGCCCTTATGATTAAGCTGGCTATTTATGTTCTTTATATGCTACAGAAATGCTCTGTATTATGTTTTTCTCTCTTGTATCTTCAATCAATACCTATTCATGGAGTCTGTCTTATCTGCCTACAATTAAGTCAAGTCTATGTGGCTTCAAAATAATAATAACAAAAAGAAAACAAATACTGGGCGGCGCCTGTGGCTCAAAGGAGTAGGGCACTGGCCCCATATGCCAGAGGTGGCAGGTTCAAGCCCAGCCCCAGCCAAAAACTGCAAACAAACAAACAAATACTTCCCTCAGTCCTGAATCTCCTCACCTATCAGCCTATCATTGTCCTTCTCCCTCTGCTATTAAACTCCTTGAGAAAATAGTCTATAATTTTTCTTCCTCCCTTCAGTTCATTTCAAGAATTCATTCCACATTAATGAGCATCTCCTTTGTATCAAAAATTTATTAAACACAATAATTAAGAAAGTGCAGTGAAGGCTATGTTAACCAGTTTGATGAAATTATTTCAAATTGTATACAAAACCAGCACATTGTGCCCCATAAATGCATTAATGTACACAGCTTATGATTTAATTAAAAAAAAGACATGATCCTAACTTTCAAGGAGTACACAGTCTAGTAAGGAGATATGCATAAAGAAAACCTCCCACCATTTGAACTCTCATTATACAAACTCGGAAACCAAACATTGTAGGATAAGCTTTTTTAGTTAGGACAGATATCCCTCATTATTTGACTCACTACTCACTACCCATAATTCAGAAACCAAATATATTCAGATCACATGGTGTTATTTGTTATCTGAAACCTCACTCTCCAAATTCCTATATCAAGTAGACTTGGACAGTGAGAGATGCTTGGTTTTATAATGTCATATGATACTTCAAAAAGCACAAATGTGAATAAGAAAGAGAAATGTTACAACTTTCGCTATAAAGTCAGCCCCAGCTTCATGCTTGACAAGATTAATCCTGAAACTTTCAAAACTATTGGTCATGCCTCATTCTTTTTTAAATTAATGAATTTAAATTCTGCTATATATGTTTAAATAATATATAAATATTTTATCTTTCTTCTTCTTCTTTTTTTTTTTTTTAGAAATAGGGCTTCATTGTGGTACCCAAGCTTGGATCAAACTCTTGGGCTCAAGCAATCCTCCAAAATGCTACTGTTCCAGCTCACCCCCTCATTCTTGATACTCTTCTGGCCTCCATAGCATAATTTATTTTCCACATTTCCCTTTGCATATATTTTCCTTTTTTAGCTTCTTTCAGTAGTATCTTTCCTTCAACTCTTTTAACACCATAGGTTCTTGCTACTCATCTCAGAGCTAGCTTATCAGAAATTCCAGGCCCCATTCCAGACTAACTGAATCAGAATCTGCAATTAAACAAGATCACTAGCTAGTTCATGTGTTCTTGAATCTTGATAAATGCAAAAAGGCAAGTGTCAAAATTTAACATACATTCCCAGTAAAAACTCTCAGCAAAGTAGGATTATAAGGAAACTCTCAATTTGAGAAAACTACAAAACTGTAGTTTTCATATTTAAAGTAAGAGATTAATTAATCTCACCTTGAAGAGCCAGAACAAGGAAAGAATATCCACTTTTACCACTCCTCTTCAACAATGTTTTAAAGTTAATAGACACTGCAAAAGGTAAGAAAAAGAAGTAAAAAGCCTATAGATTGTAGGTCCATGGAGTACAACAATGTGCTACTCTGATGGATGTTGATAGTAGGTGAGGTTGGAGAGAGACAGAAAGAAGTTTATGGGAACTCTTTGTACATAATTTCCCTCATTTTTCTATGATTTTACAACTGCTCTAAAAATAATTTTTTAAAAAGAACATGAAAAATAAAACTACCTCTACCTGTAGATGACATGATTATTAATGTAGAAAATCTTAAAGAAAATACAAATAAATAGTAGAATAAGTGAGTTTAGCAAGGCCTTAGAATGCAAGGTTAACATATAAAATGAATTATATTTCTATATTCTAGCAACAAAAAATTAGAAATTGAAATAAAACATACTCTTCAAAATACCATAAAAACATAAAATAGATATGAATCTTGGAAAATGTGTGCAAGATCTATATATAAAAAAATCCTATAAACGTTGAAAAATGTTAAAGAATACCAAAATAGATGAAGGAACATAACATGATGTTGACTGATTCAAGGCCATAAAATACAGTGTGGTTTTGGAAACATCACTATTGTTAAAATGCCAAATCTCCCCAAACTGATCTATAGATGCAATTTTGCTTAATTCCAATCAATATTCCAGAAATGGTTTTTTTAAAAATAGAAATAGACAAGTTGGTTCAAAATTTTCATATGGAAAATCAAAGAAACTAGCATGTTCCAAACACTTTTGAATAAGAGCAAAGTTAGAGGAATCACTCTAGCTTATATTAAGGCTTACTATATAGCTACAGTAATTAAGAGAGTTTGCTATTGGCAAAAGGAATGACATATAGATCAATAGGACAGAATAAAATATACAGAAATTGAACCACACAAATACTCCAATGCATTGCTTAATGAAAAGGATGTTTTGAGAAATTCATAGTTATGTGATTTTATCATTGTGTGAACCTCTTAAAGTTACATAAACCAAGGTGGTATAACCTACTACAAACCTAGGCTATATGGTATAGGCCATTGCTCCTAGGCTACAAACATGGCAGCATGTTACTGTACTGCATAACGCAGGCAATTGTAGCACAATGGTAAGTATTTGTGAATATAAGCACAACTAAATATAGGAAAGGTACAGTAAAAATATTGCATTACAGTCTTATGGGATCATTATCATATATGCAGTCCATCATTGATCAAAATATCATTATGTAGTACATGACTATATATCTCAATTAAAAAGCATACTTATGAAAAAACCCTCAAGATAACAAACAACTCAACTAAAAATGAACAAAGTATTTAAACATTTCAACCAGGATGTACATATGTTAAATAAGGACATGAAAATGCTCATATTTAACCATAGGAAAATTCAAATTATAACCACATTTAGGTAACATTAAACAAATGTTTTTATTAAATCATAATTGTGCATATTAATGTATTTATGGGGTACAATGTGATGATTTGATATAAAATGTGGAATGCTTACATTATACTGGTTAACATAACCATCACCTCACTTACTTCTTTGTGGTGGTAAGACATTTATACTGTACTCTTAATAGTTTTGAAATGTACCATTGCATTGTGCACATTAGGTGAGGTCCCACCAAATGCCCTCCTACCCTCATTCCTCCTGACCTCCCCGCTTCCTTCCCCTCTCCTCCTCTTCTCTCCTTCTTTCTGGACTAAAGTTATGTTTTATCATTCATATTAATGTGTAATTGATTATATCTTGGTTTATTAATAGCATAGAGTACATTGGATACATTTTCTTCCATTTTTGAGATACTTTACTGAGAAGAATATGTTCCAGCTCCATCTAGGTAAACATAAAATTTTTAAGGTATCCATCTTTTTATGGTTGGATAATATTCCATGGTATACATATACCACAATTTGTTTATCCATTCATGGATTGATGGGCACTTGGGCTGCTTCCATGACTTGGCAATTATGAATTGGGCTGCACTAAACATTCTGGCAAAAATGTCTATGCTGTAAAATGATTTTTGATCATTTGGGTATATACCTAGTAGAGGAATTGCAGGTCTACTTTTAGTTCCCTGAGTATTCTCTAAACTTTTTTCCAAAAAGGTTATATTAGCTTGCATTCCCACCAGCAGTGAAGAAGTGTTCCCTTCTCTCTGCATCCACGCCAACATCTGTAGTTTTGGGATTTTGTGATGGCACTAACCTTACTGGAGTTAGATAATATCTCAAAGTGATTTAGATTTGCATTTCTCTGATGATTAAAGATGATAAGCATTTTTTATGTGTTTGTAGGCCATGTGCCTATCTTCTTCAGAGAAAGTGCTGTTCAAGTCTCTTGCCCACAAATAAGTGGGGTTATTTGTTCTTTTAGTGATTAGTTTGAGTTCTCTTTGGATTCTAGTTATCAGAACTTTGTTGGAAACATAATCTGCAAAAATCTTCTCTCATTATGATGGCTGTCTGTTTGCTTTACTTACTGTACTCTTAGCTGTGCAGAAGCTTTTTAGTTTGATCAGATTCCAGTAATATATTTTTGGTGTTGCTACAATTGCCACAGGTGTCCATCTCATAAAATATTCTCCCAGGTCAATTTCTTCAATCATTTTCCCTGTACTCTCTTCTAGTATTTTTATAGTTTCATGTCTTAAGTTTAAATCATTTATCCAGTGAGTATAAATTTTTATTAATGGTGAAAGATGAGGGTTCAGTTTCAGTCTTCTACCAGTCACCACCCAGTTCACCCAGCACCATTTGTTAAATAAGGAATATTTCCCCAATTAATGCTTATGATAGTTTATCAAACATCAAATGATGATAAGTGTATGAGTCCATCTCTTGGTTCCCTATTCTGTTCCATATATGTACCTCTCTACTTTTGTGCCAGTATCATGCTGTTTGATCAGAATAGATTCATAGCATAGCATGAAGTCTGGTAATGTCATAACACCTGATTTGTTTTTTAATTTATGAGTAAAGTATTGGCTATTTGAAGTTTTTTCTGATTCCATATAAAACGAAGTACTATTTTTTTCCAAATGTTTAAAGTACGGCAATGATGATTTATTAGGGATTGCATTAAATTTATATATTGCTTTGGATAGTATGAACATTTTAACAATGTTCCCATCCATGAGCATTGCATGTTTTTCCATTCGTTAACATATTCAGCTATTTCTTTTCTCAGTGTTTAATAATTCTCTTTATCAAGATCTTTTATATCCTTTGTTAGGTAAATTCCCAGACATTTAATCATCTTTGGCACTACTGTAAAAGAAATAGAGTCCTTGACTATTTTTTCAGCTTGACTGCTATTGCTATATATAAAAGCTTCTGATTTGTAAGTATTGATTTTGTGTCCTGAGATACTTCTGTATTCCTTGATCACTTCTAAGAGTACTGTAGTCGAGACCTTGTGGTTTTCCAGATAAAAGATCATATAATCCGTGAAGAGTAAGAGTTTGTTCTCCTCTGACCCCATCTTGATACCCCTGATCACCGCCACTTGTCTGATTGAGATGTCTAAGATTTCCACTACTATGTTGAATAGCAGTGGAAACAATGGAAATCTTTGTCTAGTTCTGTATCTGAGTGGAAATGTTTTCAATTTTACTCAATTCATTATGATATTGGCTGTGGGTTTGCTGTAGATGGCCTCTATCAGGTTAAGAAATGACCCATCTAAGCCTATTTTCTTAAGTGTTCTCATCATGAAAGGATGTTTGATATTATCTAAACCTTTTTCTGCATGAATTAAGAGAACCGTATGGTCTTTGTTTTTTATCTTATTTATGTGATGTATTATATTCATAGATTTACATATGTTGAACCAACCTAGTAACCCTGGGATAAAACTAACTTGATCATGGTGTGTAAATTTTTTGATGTGTTTTTTAATTCTGTTTGCTAGGTTCATATTGAATATTTTTACATCAGTATTAATTAATGATATTGGTCTATAGTTTTCTTTCTTTGTTGGGACTTTCCTGGTTTGGAAATTAGGGTGATATTTGCTTCATAGAATGTGTTGAGAAGTATTCCTTCTTTTTCTATGTTTTGCAAAAGGTTATGTAATATAGGTACTAGCTCTTTAAAGTTTTGGTAGAATTCTGATGTAAAACCATCTGGTCACAGACTTTTCTATTTGGAGAGATTTCATATAGTTGATGCTATTTCAGTGCTTGATACAGGTCTATTCAAAATTTCTAATTCTTTCTGGCTGAGTCTAGGAAGGAGGCATGCTTTCAAGTATTGAACCATTTCCTCCAGATTTTCATATTTCTGAGAATAGAGTTTTTATAGTAATCCTTAAGGATTTTTTGAATTTCTGAGGTGTCTGTCGTTATTTCTCCTTTATCATTTCTCATCAACCATATTAGAGATTGTGTTTTTCTGTTTCTGATTAGGTTAGCCAAAGGTTTATCAATTTTGCTAATCTTTTCAAAAAATCAACTTTTTGTTATGTTGATCTTCTGAATAATTCTTTTGCTTTCAATTTCACTTATTTCTACTCTAATTTTGGTTATTTCTCTTCCTATTATGGGTTTGGAGTTGAAATGTTCTTTCTTTTCCAGTTACTTGAGATGTGCTATTAAGTTGTTGACTTCCTCTCTTTCTGATCTCTTGATAAAGGTTTCCAATGCTATAAATTTCCCTCTTAGGACTGCCTTTGCAGTATCCCACAGGTTTGATAATTTGTGCCTTCATCATCATTTTGTTCCAAAAATTGGGTGATTTTCTTCTTAATCTCATCTTCGATACAGTTATCATTCAGCATAAGGTTTTAAGTTTCCATGACTTTGAGTATGAAAATCTCTGTAGCTACTGAGTTCAAATTTTATTCCAGAATGATCTGAGAAGATACAAGGAATAATTTCTATTCTTTTAAATTTGCTGAGGTTATACTCGTGTCCTAAGAGAGGTTCAATTCTGGAGGAAGATCCGTGGGCTAATGAGAAAAATATGTATTCAGTTTTATTAGGATGAAATGTTCTGTATATGTCTGTTAAGTCCATTTGTTGTAGGGTCAAGTTAAATCCATTATTTATTTGTTTAGTTTTTTCTTGGAAGATGTATCTAAAACTGACAAAAGGGGTGTTAAAATCTCCAACTATTATAGTGCAGGAAGATATCAAATTGTTCATATCTTTTAGGGTTTGCTTTATAAATTAAGGAACATTCTGACAGGGCACATAAATGGTAATTATCAAAATCTCTTTATGCTGAGTGTTTCCCTTGACAAATATTTACTATTCATCCTTATCTTTACTTATCTTTGTTAGTTTAAAACCAATTTTATCTGTGAATAAAATTGCAACCCCCTGCTTTTTTTCTGATTTCCATTTGCCTGTATTATAGATTTCCATCCATTCACCCTGAGTCTATTTTTATACTTTAAGGTAAGATGAGACACTTGTACACAGCAGATATCTGGCCTGATTTTTTATATTCGGTCAGCCATCTTGTGCCTCTTTAGAGGACAATTTAAGTCATTCACATTAATTGAGAAAACTGAGAAGCACACTAGTGTTTGGGGTGTTTTCCAAATGTCCAGTAGATATTTTTAATACTTTCACCATTGTGAAAGTTAGGTTTTTCTCAAAAATTTCTTGGTAAGTTTACTTTGGTGGTAGACCATTGTGCTGATCATTAAGGAGGATGGGTCTGAGAATATCCTGGAGAACTGGTTTAGTTATGGCAAATTTCTTCAACATGTGTAAGTCAGTCAAGCATTTGATTTTTCCATCACAAGTGAAACTCAGTTTAGCAGGATACGGGATCATAGGCTGAAAGTTGTTTTGTTTTAGGAGATTTAAGGTTGATGAACATACTCTTCTGGCAAAGGTTTCAGCTGAAAGTTCTGCATTCATTCTAATATTCCTCTGCTTGTAGGTAATGCTTTTCTTATGTCTGGCTGCTTGCAGGATTTTCTCCTTCATATTAACTTTGGCAAAGCTAATTACAATGTGTCTAGGTGTTGCTTTACTTGGATTAAGTCTTGCTGGGGTTCTGAAACTATTTACTATTTGAATTTCTGTATCTCTTGCAATGTTTTAGAAATTATCCATAATTTCTTGGAGTAGAGCATCTGTGACTTTAGGACCATCCTCTTTTCCTTCAGGAATTCCTATAAGATGAATATTTGATCTTTTGGCGTGTTCCCACAACTCTATCAGGTAATGATCAGATTTTGCTCTCCATTTCTATGCCTCTTTGAGCTTTTTGGAGTACTCAAAAGCTTTGTCTTCAGCTGGGCATAGTAGCTCCTACCTGTAATCCTAGCACTCTCAGCTTCTGAGGCGAGTGGATTGCTTGAGCTCATGAGTTCAAGACCAGACTGAGAAAAAGCAAGACCCCTTCTCTAAAAAAAAAAAAAAAAAAAAAAAAATAGGCAGACACTGTGGCAGATGCGTGTAGTCCCAGCTACTCAGTAGGTTGAGGCAAGAGAATTGCTTCAGTCCAAGACTTTGAGGTTTCTGTGAGCTGTGACAGCACAGCACTCTACTGAGGGCAATAAATTGAGACTCTGTCTCAATAAAAAAAAAAAAAAGGCTTGTCTTCAATTTCAGAGATCCTATCTTCTGCCTGATCAACTATGTTACGAAGGGATTCTACTGTATTTTGGAGTTCCTTGAATAGCTGTTTCATTTCCTTAAACTCTGCTATCTCTTTTGTCATTATGTACATATCCTTAGTAATTTTGTTTTTGTTTTTGTTTTTTCTTTCTTTTTTTTTAATTGTTAAATCATAGCTTTGTACATTAGTGCAATCGCCTGTACCCATTCTAAGATGCACCATAGATGTGGCCCCACCCATTACCCTCCCTCCACCAAAACCTCCCCCCTCCCTTCCCCTTCCTTGGCCCTTTCCCCATAGTCTTGTGCTATAGTTGGGTTATAGTCTTCATGTGAAAGCTATAATTTAGCTTCATAGTAGGGCTGAGTACATTGGATACTTTTTTTGATTTCATCGATTTCTTGAGACAACTTTTGCAAAACTCTTTGGGTTTCTATTTCCATCTTTTCCTCCATTCTATTCATTTTATTTGCCATCCATATTCTATTTCTGATATTTCAGCCATTTGTTTATAAATGGCATCTTCTGATGAATCTCCATTGTCATTCCTTGGGCAAGTTGATCTAGTCTGATTATTCATGTTGCAAAAGTTCTTCTGCTGGTTATGCCCCATGATTATTTTCCACAGTTTGGCTACTAAAACTGGTAGGGTTAGATTAGATTGAGGTCTCCAGGAATTGTAGTTAACCAACCCCTTATCAAAGAGCTGGTGATTGTGGCTTTTCTCCTACAGCTTTACAAAGGTCCCTTTCAGACCTGCAGCCAGAGACTCTGAGGACCTCAATGGTGTGATAGGTATAGTTGGCTCTGTCTTATATTCAACCAGTCTCTATCCAATCCTAATCAGTCATGGATTTAGGCCGAAATCTTAGCTGGGGATATATATGAGGAACTGAGACACCCCCTCACCCCCCCACCAGCGACAACTGGAAGAAGGGAATCAGTCCCTCCCACTACAATACAACCATGGCTCAACCTTGGAATGTCCCTGGGTGGTGAGCCCAGGTACAGAGTTATAGTTTAATTATCACAAGAAGCACAATCACTGCTCAACTGGGAGAGCTCAAAAGGTCTCTAGCAACCTCACAGCAGGGATCCTCAGGCAGCTCCATCCTAAAAACCTCAGAGGCTGGAGTATGGCTCCCTCCAGTGCTCAAAAGAGTCAGGAAAGCCTGCCCAGTTAAAGAGGCAGTCCAGGGTGGTTGGCACCTCCTTCTTTGCCTTACACCAACACAGCCATGCCCCACCACCAGTAACCCTGCAGAGCTGTGGCCCAGCTCCCTCCAGTGAGCAAAGATGCCAGGGATCTGAAACTGCCAGAGTCAAAGGGGAGTCAGTGCCTCCTCCCCTGCCATATTCTGCCCCTGGCAGGCAACCCCAAGGGGCTGAAGCCTGGCTCCATCTAGTACTCAATGAAATCTGGGGAATGTTCCACTAGAGTCTGTCCTGAGATGTGAAAACCTTCAGCCCCCAGCAGGCACTGTCATGGTGTGAATTTCTCTTCCACAGAGTCTGTGTCTCTGCCCCAGGGGCACTCTGCCTCCAGCACCCTTGTAGGGTTGAGGTCTGGCTCCCTCCAGTGGTTAACATAAACAGGGAAGTGTTTCTCCAAAATCTGACCCGAGGTGTGAGCCTGCCAGCACTGTGTTTATCCCTCTCCCATTTGTCTCTCTCTCTCCCCATGTCCCCCAATTTCCATTCAAGTTACTGTTTCATCACAGTTGTGCAGCAGTGCAGGCAATGCCCAGACTTATCAAGGAATTGCCAAACACTCTGGGCTCTGCAGTGGACAGGGTTTCAGATCACCAGGTGAGGGGGCAAGGGTGGACTGAGAGTTCAGAATTGTGGGAAAATATTTGTTCAATTTTATATCAGGCAAGAGAATGCCTAGGTTCAAAGGTGGGACCTCTCTAAGAAAGAATCCCATTGTTTAGCTGCTCTCTGCCATGGGGTAAATAAGAGGTCTTCTGTTCTCTACTCACTTGTAGAGAGCACCCAGTGAGCCACTCTCTTGGGGGAGGGTTCTCCTGTCCTCTTGGCAATGGGTTTTGTACCTGTAGTTTATTTCCTTGGAGTCACAGCTTGCTTTAGCAGGGATGATGTGCACTCATCAATCTTCTTTCTTAGCTCAGCTCCCAAACTTCAACTTCACTGAGTTCATTTTATCCACTATCTCTCCCTCTAGATGGGAGCCTCTATTGAAAGCTAGCTCTGGTTGGCCATCTTACCATATGCACCCATTATATAATATTTAAAATGACTATAATTTTTTTTAAAAATTGAATACTATCAGGAATGCCAAATAATCATAACATTAATAAATTACTGGTAGGTACAGACACTTTGGAACATAGTTTGGCAGTTTCTTATAAACTTAAATATAAACTTACCATGTAACGTAAAAATCTCATCCCTAGATATTTAGCAAAGCAAAATTAAATATTATGTTTACATGAAAACCTATATACCCCAAACTGGAAACAACTCAAATGTTGTAAAATGGTGAATGGATACACAAGCTGTAATACATTCATAAAATTGCTATTTATCAATATAATGGAATGAGCTATTGATACACTCAATGACATGGATGAATCTCAAATGCATTATGTTACATGAAAGAAGATAGAATAAAAATGCTTCATAATGCATAATTCATTTATATGACATTCTGGAAAAGGCTAAACCAGAGGGACAGCTAATAGATCAGTGGTTGTCAGGGGCTGCAGGTAAAGGGAAGATTTGATTACAAAAGAGCAAGGAAGATTTATGAGGGTGAGTGAATTTAGTTCAACTCAAAAGGGGGATCTTTATTGCTTAAAAAGTAAAGCCTAAAGGGGGAGAAACACAGAGCTCAAATATTCCTTCCTCTGTGAAACCTTTTCTCAATATCAGCATCAAAATGATTTTTACCCTTTTCTCACAACTTTACTACAGCATATAACAACCTTTACGTTATTAATAGTGATGTAGACATCCTTAATTTAGAATTAACTGTGTGATCTTTGGTTTTACAGAGTAGGTGTTCCAGAAGTATTCAGGGGTGTCCGACTTATGACTTTTTGAGGACCTTTTTTGCTTATTTGTATGTTGGATACCTACATATGCATAGACTTTTTTTTTTCTTTTTGCTAATCAGCTTAATCAGCTTTCATTAATGTTTGTATATTTAGTGTGTGGACCAAGACACCTTGTATTCTTTCAGTGTGCAGTACAGAAAAAGAAAGGTTGGGTATCCTTGAATGTGAAGGAGATAAAGACCTCAACTGTTTGTAAGCCTGGATGTGAGGTAACAATAATTCTACTAGAAAAGGCAGAGATTGGAGAAAGGAAAGGAAAAAGTTAGGTATACAGGACATCAATGGCTTAGTGACTTGATACATTGTATTTTTCTCACCCTAATATGTGTTACAAACTATTAGACTGAGTGAAAATCATAGCCCCGTGAGATTGATACCAAGATTACCACATACAAAGGGGAGCAAGAGACTACACAAGGCTGACACAAGTAGGATAACCAACTAAAATCAGCAATGTAGACTACATATCAGAACTGGGAACATAGTGACCAGAGAAAACATCTAAAATGTAATGGTCATAAAATATAGTGCGGTTTTTGCCAAGGAAGGCAAGAAATAAAACAATTATTAAACAGCTTGATACAGAGGAATAATCTGGAGTCTAAAGCACAAAACTTAATGAAAACAACAAGTATATTTGCATAGTGCTTTTGCCTTTTCAAACTGCTTTCCTAGCCATTATCTTGTCTGTTCCTTGCAGGTTTTTAATTAGCAAAGTTATTTACATATTATACATATGTAACATTCCTTTTCCACCACCAAATAAAGCAAAAACATTTCCACAGACATTTATGATTCATTTCTTATTGGCTCAATATTCTCAAATTTTCCATATTTTTCCATCATATACATAGTTCCTCTTTTATCTAAGATTGTTTGTTTTATAGGAAGACATTGATCTCAGATTTCTTGTTTATGTGCCGTATGTCTGCCATCACAGTGAGGTTTTATCTACTAAGTCATGATACTATATTTTTACTCTTTTCTGCATCTTTTAATAGGATCTCATAATTTTTTGCACATCAGAAAGGTTTTATTAAGAATAATAGCTTTTCATGAGTGTACTGTATAAATTATACAAATTAGCACAGCTTCAAACATACATTTTAAAGAAAGTGTGAGCTAACTGCTTTTGTATGGGACCAGAGGAATAGTACTTTGATTTTTGTATGGCATATGGTCTTTGTCACTACTACTTAACTCTGTCTTTACAGTAAGAAAGTAGGCTAAATAATATATAAAATGTTATATATACAAACATGAATCAGGTCATAGTTTGCCAGCCCTGTTATCACATTTCATCTAACAAGAACTACAAAGTAGGACTCTTAAAATAGTTCCAAAGTAGGATTCAATGTTATTCTTATATTAATGCTTTATGTTTTGTTTTGTTTTTATTAGAAAAATAAAGTCAACATTTTTGGAATGTCTTTAATACTTCACCTGTCATTTTTATAACAAATTTATAGAAATATAATTTACACAAGATAAAATCCACTCCTTGAATTGAGTGTTTTATGAACAGTCACAGAAATCCACAACTCTTAACATTGATCTTTACTTCCCTTTGTCACCATAATCATTCAACAGGTATTTATTGAGCATCTACTATCTGCTCATCCCTATGCAAGGTTATTGTTACTGTTATTGTTTTGTTTTGCTTTGTCTGGTTTGGTTTGGCTTATAATAGCTTGGTAGAGAGCGTGGCTAAGGGGTAGTAAATAACAGAAAAAACACAATGCATGACATATTTGAAGCAATCAGCTAACAATATAAGAAAACAAACAATAGTAGTGCTAAGTTAGGTGATGTGAAGACTACACACACAATAAAATTTTACTTACAATAGAGTGGGTTAGGAAGTCCCAAACACTTAAAACCTGATAAATAGCAGGACTGATGGATCTCCTGCTGTTCCCTTCCCCTAATAAAAAGTCATCCATAATGCAACAACAAAAAAAAATTTACTGGGGCACCTCCAAAGATGGAGGACAAATTATCACGTAGACTTCTTCATAATCTTCTCTTGAGTAGATAAGGTATCTCCTATGATGTTTTTGCATTAATTTAAAATAGTCGTTTATTGCACAGAGAAAAATATTATAGTTCTGTCCTGGTTCTCTAGTTCCTGCAAGCTCTTACAAACATTTAAAATTTTTCTCTTCATTGAGTCAATCATTTTCAATTTCACAATCCACATCTTTTGATTTCTTTCCTTATAAGCCTTTCATTCCTCACTTGTTCTAAATTCTCAGTCTTTAGCATCCACTCTGCCAAACCTCATTTGGTTTTTAAAAATGTTTTTCCTTTCTAGTAGAGGGAAACCTTCTCATTAGTCATTTAATGTTTTTCTCTTTCAGTGCTATACAGTCTGTAGAATGAAATAATGACATAGGGGACAACATGAGATAATCTTAAAACTCTTATACTAAGTGAAAAAAGCCAGGTGCAAAAGACCACATACTGTATGATTCCATTTATATGAAAAGTCCAGAATAGGCAAATCTATAGAAACATAAAGTAGATTAGTACTTCTCTAGATCTGAAAGGATAGGGAAATGATTGCTAATGTCCTCAGGTTTTCTTTTTAAGGAGATAAAAATCTAAAATGATTGCTAGGATCATTAGGCCTGCACAACTTCATAAATTTACTAAAAAATCACTGAATTGTACTTTTAAAATGGATGAGTTTGTGGTATGTAAATTACATCTTAATAAAATTGTCCAAAAAAATAAAATAAAATAAAACAGCCAATGACAATTGCACAAGGGGGAAGCTTCAAGCAAAACCTGATTATAACAGACCATCCTTTCTTCTGTGACACAAAATTGACTTCTTCCTGACTTTGTTTTCCCCATTATTCCAAAGGGACTGCAGGATCAGCTTCAGTCAGTAAATTTCTATAAATTATTATTTGAGAACTGTACATTATTAAAATTCAGGAAAATTGTCAAAACAAAATGTTTGAATTAATCTTATCCCATGTTCTAATTATTTTCATTCTCTCATTCAGAAAAAAATAGTCCTTCATTTTATAAGGAATCGGAAAAAAATCTGTATAGCCAAGGCTATTCTTGTTAATAAAAGTAAAGCTGAGGCATCACTCTACCAGACTACAGGCTATATTACAAGTGCACATTAATCAAAACAGCATCGTATTGGCACAAAAGTAGAGACATAGACATTTGGAAAAGAATAGAAAACAGAGAGATGAGACCAGTCTTTACTTTCCATCAGATTTTGGATAAACCAAACAAAAGCATACTTGGGGAAAAGAATCCCTATTCAACAAATGGTGCTGGGAGAACTGTATAACCACATGTAAAAGATTGAAACTCACTCATATCTTTCACCACTTATGAACATTTACTCAAGATGGATAAAAGGTTTAAATCTAAGACACGAAAAAATAGAAATCTTAGAAGAAAGTGTCCAGAAAACTCTTGATGATGTTGGACTAGGGAAAGATTTTGTGACAAAGACTTCAGAAGCCATTGCAACAAGAACAATTAACAAATGGGACTTAATTAAGTGGAAAAGCTTCTGCACAGCTAAGGACACAACAAATAAAGCAAAAAAGACAGCCTTTAGAATGAGAAAAGATATTTGCAGGGTATGAATCTGATAAAGTGTTTATAACTAGAATCTACAAAGAACTCAAGTTAATCAACAAAAAAGTGCAAACAATCTCATTTACCACTGGGCGAGAGATATGAACATCACCTTCTCTGATGAAGACAGATGAATGGTTAATGAACATTTGAAAAAATGATCATAGTCCCTGATCATCAGAGAAATGCAAATAAAAACCACCCTGAGATATCACCTAACCACAGTGAGAATAGCCCACATCACAAAGTCTCAAAGCTACAGATGCTGGTGTGGATATGGAGAGAAGGGAACACTTTTACATTATTGGTAGGACTGCAAACTGATACAACCTTTTTGGAAGAAACTTTGGAGAATCCTCAAAGAACTCAGATTAGATCTTCCATATGATCCTGCAATCTCATTACTAGGCATCTACCCAGAAGAAAAAAAAAATCATTTTATCATAAGGACCTTTGCACTAGACTGCTTATTGCAGCTCAATTTACAATTGCCAAAATGTGGAAAAAACCTAAATGCCCACCAACACAGGAATGGATTAACAAGCTGTGGTATATATTATATATGTGTGTGTGTGTGTGTGTGTGTGTGTGTAGATAAAACATGAAATACTATTCAGACATTAATAAAAATGGAGACTTTACATCTTTTGTATTAAACTGTATTGAGTTGGAATACATTCTTCCTAGTAAAGTATCACAAGAATGGAGAAGGTAGAATCCAATGTATTCAATTCTAATATGTAGCCAGTAGTATGGTCTAATACATACCCACATTAGAAAAAATCTCAAATCAATTCAAGCTGGGAGGCAGGGGAACAAGGGAGTAGGGATCATGATACATGCACACCTTTTGTTGGCGTGACACAATTATGAGAGGTACTTTACATAAGAAATGTGACTAGTGTAACCTAATTCTTTATACCCCAAATGAGCCTGAAACAATAAAATTAAATAAATAGGCGGAGGGGAGACAAGATGGCGGACTGAAGCCAGCTTTCAACAAAGGCTCCCATCCAGAAGGAGAGTTAAGGGACAGGAATTTAGTAAGCATCCTGGTGGACTTGAGCCTCACCAAGAGAGAAGGCTGAAGAACGCACATCAACACCGCTGAGGCAAGTTGTGATCACAAGGATGCAAACAAAAGGTACAAAATCCAACACCAAGCGGACGGGAGTCCCCCTCCCCCATGAGACTGGCTCAAGAGCCCCACAATTGAACAAGCGGGCAGAAATTAAAGGCCCTCCCACTACACTCCATGGGAGAGACCTTCTAAAAACTGGACCTACCTCCCCTACTGGGGTGCCGTGGCGTTCTCCTGCCAGACATACGGCTGCATAAAACTTTGGGAATCCTTTGCCGGCAACCCTGAATCCCCGGCGATCCCCTCCCGCCCACTGAAGTCTGGAGGCCTGTCCCCCAGGACTTCGGATCCTTGGGTGATTCTCAAGGGGAGTGGACAGTCCCCGAGTTGCGACTGGTCAGCATTGACTCTGAGGCGCGCAAGTGAGGAGAGGGCACCGGGCTGAGGGGGAGTCATGGCTCGCGGCACTTCCCTGCGGTGCAGTGCAGCAACCCTCCCCGGGCATACGGGGCCCAAGACTGAATAAGACTCTGGCCTCCCCGCTGAGAGCTGAGAACCCCTACTCTCACTCGGGGTCTGAGGGCCTATCCCCCAGGAGTTCGGCTCCTTGGGTGATTTCTCGAGGGGAGTGCACAGTGCCTGAGCTGCGTCAGGTCAGCGCTGACTCTGGGATACGTGAGCGAGGAGAGGGCACTCTGCTGAGGGGAAATCAAGCCTTGGAGGCACTTCCCTGCGGTGCAGTGCAGGAGCTCTCCCCGGACATAGTATTGCGTAAAACTGAATGAAACTCTAGCTTCACCCCACCACTCCCAATCGGGGTGTGGGGGCCCATCCCCCAAGAGTTCTGATTCTTGGGGGATCTCTTAAGGGGTGTGGACCCAGCACAAACTGCGGCCGCTCAGTGCTGACTCTGGGGCGCGGGACAGAGGAGAAAAGGGTCGCCTGAGTGCCCACACCAGAGCAGCAGTTCCCTGGAGGTAGATCAACAGCCGTTTTTTCTTTGACGGCAGAACGCTCACTTCTGGATATTCTGAGGCCACACCCCCTGTCTCCCTGGGCAACCAGAGGAGGCCACCAGTGACACGGCTCACAAACCCGGGAAGCTTCCAGGGCGGGGCCGACCCAGAGAGGTGTTCAGATGCAATTCTCCAGCAGCAAAGACGTTTGAACTCAAAACAGCCCGTCTTCAGTAGGCGATGACAGGAACAGAGACAGAACCTCACAAAGTTGTCTGTTCTGTTCTGTTCTTTTAGCAGCATCCATCAGGGATGGGGCTAAGCCTGAGTGAACACCTCCTTCCCATCACCTGCATCAAACACTCAAAGATGTCAGGCCCCATCTCCTCCTGCTAGATAGCGGCAGTCTGCGGGGGCCTGGCAGACTTTCTTGCGATTCAGGCAGGTGCAAACCCCTGAAGTGTCTGTTCACTGCAGGCAACTGGGTTAGCCATCTGCAGAGATACCAGTGACTGGGTCCGACGGAGGGGCAAAGTGGCGAAGGAGATGTCAACCTTCCCAGACTGCTCTGTTTGCTGGGTGGCTCCTCCTGACTCCACGCTGCACTGGGGTGAGCTGTGTCAGAGGAGTCACCAGGCCCCTGTGATCCAGTTCCCAGAGACCTCTTGAACCCTTCCACCCGAGACAAGTGCCGATTGAGACAGTTGATTCGGACCTTTTGAACTGGGCTAATAGACTGAGGACTTTTCAGGCGGTGCCCTGGGTGTGCGATTGTAGGAAGGTTTGATTCTCCTTTTCCAACTGGGGCCAGAGGTGGGCAGGCGGGGTGACTTAATTGCTGATTTTTCCACACAGCTGAGACTTCAAGCCAGAGTAGAAGTTGCAATAGGATTGAACAGAAACCAGCTGAAAGCAAGACAGAACCACTTTGCTCCACCACACCAGACAGGGCCCCAGTTTCTCAGGCCACAACACTGTACGGGCCCTCGACAAAACCCCAGGGGAAAAACAAAAGGGAGTAAACCATGGGGCGGAATCAGCGGAATAACTCTGGTAACATTAATAACCAGAATAGATCAACCCCCCCAAGAAAAGATACGGCAGATGTGATTGAAGATCCCATTCATAAACAACTGGCTGAGATGTCAGAAGTCGAATTCAGAATTTGGTTTGCAGACAAGATTAATAAAACAGAATTAGGAATTAGAGGAGAAATTCAAAAATTGTCTCAAGAATTTAACGAATTTAAAGACAAAACCACCAAAGACTTAGACACACTGAAACAAGAACTTACAGCCCTCAAAGATATGAAAAATACAGTAGAATCCCTCAGTAACAGAATGGAGCAAGCAGAAGAAAGGATTTCTGACATTGAAGATAAAGTCTTTGAACACTCCCAATCTCTCAAAGAGGAAGAGAAATGGAGAGCAAAAATGGATCACTCACTCAGAGAACTCTCAGATAATTCGAAAAAAAACAACATAAGGGTTATAGGAATTTCGGAGAACGATGAAGTGGCTGCCAAGGGCACAGAGGCCCTTCTACATGAAATTATGAAAGAAAATTTTCCAGACATGCCTAAAGAATCTGAAATTCAGATAGCAGACAGCTTCAGAACCCCAGCACGATTCAACCCCAATAAGCCATCTACCAGACATATCATAATTAGCTTCACTAAAGTTAACATGAAAGAGAAGATTCTCAAAGCAGCCCGGCGAAAGAAAACTATAACGTACAAAGGTAAGAATATTAGAATAACTGCAGATCTCTCTGCTGAAACTTTTCAAGCAAGAAGAGGCTGGTCATCAACTTTTAATCTCCTAAAGCAAAAAAACTTTCAACCCAGGATCTTGTATCCAGCTAAACTGAGTTTCATCTATGATGGAGAAATTAAATACTTCAATGACATTCATATGTTGAAAAAATTTGCCATAAGTAAACCAGCTCTTCAGGATGTTCTCAGACCTATCCTCCACAATGACCAACCCAATCCTATAACACAAAAGTAAACTCACTCAGAAACTTCGGATCAAACTCCAACTACCACACTGGTGAAAGGATTAAAAATGTCCACTGGACCTTTGAAAAACTCGATACCCAAAATTCCACCAGACTTATCAATACTCTCCATCAATGTGAATGGCTTAAACTGTCCTCTAAAGAGGCATAGGTTAGCTGACTGGATAAAAAAACTCAAGCCAGATATTTGTTGCATACAAGAGTCACATCTCAACTTAAAAGACAAATACAGACTCAGGGTGAAAGGATGGTCATCCATATTTCAGGCAAATGGTAATCAGAAAAAAGCAGGTGTTGCAATTTTATTTGCAGATACAGTAGGCTTTAAACCATCAAAAGTAAGGAAGGACAAGAATGGTCACTTCATATTTGTTAAGGGTAATACTCAATATGACGAGATCTCAATTATTAATATCTATGCACCCAACCAGAATGCACCTCAATTTATAAGAGAAACTCTAACAGACATGAGTAACTTGATTTCCTCCAGCTCCATAATCGTTGGAGATTTCAACACTCCCTTGGCAGTGTTGGATCGATCCTCCAGAAAGAAGCTGAGCAAAGAAATCTTAGATTTAAACCTAACCATCCAATATTTAGATTTAGCAGACATCTACAGAACATTTCATCCCAACAAAACTGAATACACATACTTCTCATCAGCCCATGGAACTTACTCCAAAATTGACCACATTTTAGGTCACAAGTCTAACCTCAGTAAATTTAAAGGAATAGAAATTATTCCTTGCATCTTCTCGGACCATCATGGAAGAAAACTTGAATTGAGTAACAACAGGAATCTACATACCCATACAACAACGTGGAAGTTAAATAACCTTATGCTGAATGATAGCTGGGTCAGAGATGAGATTAAGAAAGAAATCACCAATTTTTTGGAACAAAACGACAATGAAGACACAAGCTATCAGAACCTCTGGGACACTGCAAAGGCAGTTCTAAGAGGGAAATTTATAGCACTGCAAGCCTTCCTCAAGAGAACGGAAAGAGAGGAAGTTAACAACTTAATGGGACATCTCACGCAACTGGAAAAGGAAGAACATTCCAACCCCAAACCCAGTAGAAGAAAAGAAATAACCAAAATTAGAGCAGAATTAAATGAAATTGAAAACAAAAGAATAATACAATAGATCAATAAATCAAAAAGCTGGTTTTTTGAAAAGGTCAATAAAATAGATAAACCTCTGGCCAACCTAATCAGGAAAAAAAGAGTAAAATCTCTAATATCATCAATCAGAAACAACAAAGACGAAATAACCACAGACTCATCAGAAATCCAAAAAATCCTTAATGAATATTACAAGAAACTTTATTCTCAGAAATATGAAAATCTGAAGGAAATAGACCGATACTTGGAAGCACGCCACCTTCCAAGACTTAACCAGAATCAAGTGGAAATGTTGAACAGACCCATATCAAGTTCAGAAATAGCATCAACTATACAAAACCTCCCTAAAAAGAAAAGCCCGGGACCAGATGGTTTCACGTCAGAATTCTACCAAACCTTTAAAGAGGAATTAGTACCTATATTACTCAACCTGTTCCAAAATGTAGAAAAAGAAGGAAGACTACCCAACACATTCTATGAAGCAAACATCACCCTGATCCCCAAACCAGGAAAAGACCCAACAAGAAAAGAAAATTATAGACCAATATCGCTAATGAATATAGATGCAAAAATATTCAACAAGATCCTAACAAACAGAATCCAGCAACACATCAAACAAATTATACATCATGACCAAGTTGGTTTTATCCCAGGGTCTCAAGGCTGGTTCAATATACGTAAATCTATAAATGTAATTCAGCACATAAACAAATTAAAAAACAAAGACCATATGATTCTCTCAGTTGATCCAGAAAAAGCTTTTGATAATATCCAGTATCCCTTCATGATCAGAACACTCAAGAAAATTGGTCTAGAAGGGACTTTTCTTAAACTGATAGAGGCTATCTACAGCAAACCCACAGCCAATATCATATTGAATGGAGTTAAATTGGAATCATTTCCACTCAGATCAGGAACCAGACAAGGCTGCCCATTGTCTCCATTGCTTTTCAACATTGTAATGGAAGTTTTAGCTACCGCAATTAGGGAAGAAAAGGCGATCAAGGGTATCCATATAGGGTCAGAAGAGATCAAACTCTCGCTCTTCGCAGATGATATGATTGTGTATCTGGAAAACACTAGGGACTCTACTACAAAACTCCTAGAAATGATCAAGGAATATAGCAGCGTCTCAGGTTACAAAATCAACATTCATAAATCGGTAGCCTTTATATACACCAACAACAGTCAAGTTGAAAAAGCAGTTAAGGACTCTATCCCATTCACAGTAGTGCCAAAGAAGATGAAATATTTGGGAATTTACCTAATAAAAGACGTGAAAGATCTCTATAAAGAGAACTATGAAACTCTAAGAAAAGAAATAGCTGAAAATGTTAACAAATGGAAAAACATACCATGCTCATGGCTAGGAAGAATCAACATTATCAAAATGTCCATACTACCCAAAGCAATATATAATTTCAACGCACTCCCTATTAAAGCTCCACTGTCATATTTTAAAGATCTTGAAAAAACATTACTTCGTTTTATATGGAATCAGAAAAAACCTCGAATAGCCAAGACATTACTCAGAAATAAAAACAAAACAGGAGGAATCACACTACCAGACCTCAGACTTTACTACAAATCGATAGTGATCAAAACAGCATGGTATTGGCACAAAAACAGAGAAGTAGATATCTGGAACAGAATAGAGAACCAAGAGACGAATCCAGCTACTTACCGCTATTTGATTTTTGACAAGCCAATTAAAAACATTCAGTGGTGAAAAGATTCCCTATTTAACAAATGGTGCTGGGTGAACTGGCTGGCAACCTGCAGAAGACTGAAATTGGACCCACACCTTTCACCATTAACTAAGATAGACTCTCACTGGATTAAAGATTTAAACTTAAGACATGAAACTATAAAAATACTAGAGGAGAATGCAGGGAAAACCCTTGAAGAAATTGGTCTGGGTGAGTATTTCATGAGGAGAACCCCCCGGGCAATTGAAGCAGCTTCAAAAATATACTACTGGGACTTGATCAAACTAAAAAGCTTCTGCACAGCTAAGAACACAGTAAGCAGAGCAAGCAGACAGCCCTCAGAATGGGAGAAAGTATTTGCAGGGTATATCTCTGACAAAGGTTTAATAACCAGAATCCACAGAGAACTCAAACGCATCAGCAAGAAAAAAACAAGGGATCCCATCGCAGGCTGGGCAAGGGATTTGAAGAGAAACTTCTCTGAAGAAGACAGGCGCACGGCCTTCAGACATATGAAAAAATGCTCATCATCTTTAATCATCAGAGAAATGCAAATCAAAACTACTTTGAGATATCATCTAACTCCAATGAGACTAGCCTATATCACAAAATCTCAAGACCAGAGATGTTGGCGTGGATGCGGAGAAAAGGGAACATTTCTGCACTGCTGGTGGGAATGCAAATTAATACATTCCTTTTGGAAAGATATATGGAGAACACTCAGAGATCTAAAAATAGATCTGCCATTCAATCCTGTAATTCCTCTGCTGGGCATATACCCAGAAGACCAAAAATCAAAACATAACAAAGATATTTGTACCAGAATGTTTATTGCAGCCCAATTCATAATAGCTAAGTCATGGAAAAAGCCCAAGTGCCCATCGATCCACGAATGGATTAATAAATTGTGGTATATGTATACCATGGAATACTATGCAGCCTTAAAGAAAGATGGAGACTTTACCTCTTTCATGTTTACATGGATGGAGCTGGAACTTATTCTTCTTAGTAAAGTATCCCAAGAATGGAAGAAAAAATACCCAATGTACACAGCCCTACTATGAAACTAATTTGGGACTCTCACATGAAATCTATAACCCAGCTACAACTTAACAATAGGGGGAAGTGGGAAAGAGGGGGTAGGTAGAGGGAGGGGAATCGGTGGGATCACACCTGTGGTGCATATTACAGGGGTATTTGCGAAACTTGGTAAATGTAGAATGTAAATGTTTTGGCACAGTAACTGAGATAACGCCGGAAAGGCTATGTTAACCACTGTGATAAAAATGTGTCAAATGGTTTATGAAGTGAGTGTATGATGCCCCATAATCATATCATTGTATACAGTTATGATTTAATAAAAAAAAATAAAAAAAATTAAATAAATAAATCCTATAAGTAACTTATTTAAAAAAAGAAATATGCCTGTGTTGTAACATCTATAGGAGTAACCCAGTTAATTTTGAAACTAGCTCAGTATAACAAAACTAAACACAAACCAAACATATAGAGTCATGTCTAATTCTGCCTCTTTATTCCCAAGTTTGAATAGCTCCACTATGCAACAACTGACCATGCTTTCAATCAAATCCAGAGTCCTAAACAGAGATCACCAAACAGATCATCCTGAACAGGGTTTAGTGAGAGTATAATAATACAATGCTAATACCCCGTGACTAATAATAAACAGCATGGAGCTGCACCATCAGACTCATAGGCTTATAATTCCTCTGAAGAGTAGTTTAGTTTAGGCCTTGAGCCCTAGATGTAGATCATCCAAAGTTTTCCACCTAGCTACTGGAATTTAGAGGACCTATTCACCAAAGACCTGAGCATAAGAGCAGGAAAACAGATGTCCCAGAAAACCAAAGCCCCACACTATTCATCCCTCCTCCTAAGGACCTATTCTGGGATCTAAACTTGAGTTTTAACTTTCTAGCAGCTCTCTTTGCATTTGCAAAGCAAACCGAATAAAAGGAAATAGCCAATATGCCAGATTTCTTTCCCCAAGACAGTGCCAAGAGGCATATCCAGAGAAAGGGAGTACAAACTCCACCTTCCAAATCAGTTTCTGGCATGCCTTTAGCCTAAGTAATGTTATAAATTCCTCAACATGGTAGCATTCATCCTGGGAATCCTATTGCTCAGTTGCAAGCAGCCTCTCTAGTATTGTAGTGAATGCCAGCTGAGAATTATGTTTTATTTGCAAATATTTATGTGGAATAGGCAACTTAGAGGCTTTTATAACAACCCAGTTGGTTCTGAGAAAAAAATGATACATCAGTCTAGTCTTATGGAAGGCACCAGACTGGCTTTCTGCATAGAGGTCATAAGATTAGAACCCATAACTCTTGAACTCCTTTCCAGGGCTTTTTCTACTATGCCACTAACTATTTCATGAGTTGGTAATTTTTTCAGTATTGTATGCTAAAAACGTGTTCTGATGAGAAGAAATATTGCTGCTACTACCTATGTCTCTCTAAGCAGGAAAGGAGCATTGGACTGTCTGTCAAGTGCTACTTCTCCTGACCTCAGATGGTGTTCTCAAGCAGTAAGTAAGGGAAGGATGAAAATCAATTCAACTTTCTAAACATTCCAGTATAAGTCTTGGCTCTTCAGAATGTGGGTGGTGGGTACTAGATAAGAATTATATTCCTTGTGATTTTCAGAACTATGGATTCATTCATCATATTATTTAGTTATTAAAGAAAACATGAACCTAATGACATGAAACAGAATCAAGGAAGTTTCAAGGTAAAGGGGAACATAGAAGTGGTAGTAGAAAGGCTTAGCCAGTACCGGGCATCACAAACTTACAATGGAAAAAAGCAATCCTTGAAGAGTCAGCCCAGTGGTGAGCAAGGCTATGGGTCTGACATAAGACAAAGATAAATACAACATATAAAGGAGTATTTAATGTGGATAGGGGGCAAAAGAAGTAGTCATTGACACCTTATGACCTGTCTTCTCTGACCAAGCGCCTTGTCTATATAAAATGTTCACCCATAAAGTAGCTAATCATAATTTCTCTCTCAGAAATTTGAACTAAACACAAAAGTGAGAGTATAGAGCTTATGCTGATTATAATTAGTGGTTTTGCTTGTTTGTTTTGTTTTCTGTTTCCTGTTCTTTTTTATAGTAAATTTAAAATATACAACATGATGTTTTGACAGACTTTATACACACATAGTGAAATGAGTACTATAGGTAAGCATTTTAACATATCCATAATTTTACATGGTTACCTTTTCTGCGGTAAGAGCACCTAAAGTATACTCTATTAAAAATTATAGTTTACAGGCTCAGTACCTGTAGCTAAGTGAGTAGGGTACCAGCCGCATACACCAAGCCTGGTGGGTTTGAGCCCAGCCTTGGTCTGCTAAACAACAATGACAACTGCAACCAAAACATAGCCAGGTGTTTTTGCAGGTGCCTATCATCCCAACTATTCAGGAGGCTGAGGCAAGAAAATCATTTAAGCCCAAAAGTTTCAGGTTTCTGTGAGCTGTGATGCCACAGCACTCTACTAAGGGTGACCTAGTGAGACTCTGTCTCAAAAAAAAAAATTAGTTTACAATACAATATTATTAACTATACTCTCCATAGTATACTTTAGGTCTGGAGACTATTCATCCTACATAACTGAAACTCTGTACTCTTTGACCTATATTTCTTCCTCCCCTTCTTCTGCCACTTCCAGTAACTGCAAGTCTATTCTCTGTTTCTGTGTATTAGTCTTTTTTTTTTTTTTTTTTTTTTTTTAGATTCTACTGGTAAGAGAGATTATGTAGTATTTGTCTTTTTGTCTCTGGCTTATTTCACTTAGCGTAATGTGCTCCAGCTTCATTCATGTTGTCCCAAATGGCAATATCACATTTTATCAAAGCTGAATAATATTCATATATACATGCTCCAATTCCTTTATCCAGAGATCCACTAACAGATATTTAGGTTATTTCCATACCTTGGTGATTATGAATAATACTCAAATGAATATGAGAATGCACGTAATTTTAAGAGGTGCTCATTTCATTTCTTTTGGTTATAAACTTAGAAAAGAGATTTCTGGGTTGTAGATAGTTTTATTTCTTCCTTTATTTATTTTGAGACAGACTCTAACTCTGTCACACTTGGTGAAGTGCCGTGGCATCATAGCTCAAACCAAACTCAAACTCTTGGGCTTGAGCAATCCCCTAGCCTCAGCCTCCCAAGTAAGTAGGACTACAGGTGCCCACCACAATGCCTAGATAGTTTTTCTTTTAATCATTTCTATTTTTAGTAGATACAGGGTCTCACTCTTGCTCAGGCTGGTCAACTCCTTGGTTTAAGCAATCCACTGGCCTCAGCCTCCCACAGTGCTAGGATTACAGGCGTGAGCCAATACATCTGTAGTTCTATTTTTAATTGTTTGAGGAACCTTCATACTTTTTTCAACAATGGCTGAACTAATTTATATTCCCACCAATAGTGCACAGGGTTCCTTTTTCTCCACATCCTTGCCAACACTTGTTGTCTATTGTTATTTTGATAATAGCCATCATGACAGGCATAAGATAGTATCTCACTGTGGTTTTGATTTATATATCCCTAATGATTACTGATGCTGAGCACCTTCCCTTATACATGTTAACCATTTGTATGTCTTTGGAGAAAAGTCTATTTAGGTCATTTGCCAATTTTTTAATCAGTCTATTCATTTTCTTGCTCTTTGTGAATTTCTTTTTGTTTTGAATATTAACCCCTTATCAGATATATAAATCACAAATATTTCTCCTAATCTGTAGGCTGACTTTCATTTTGGTGATCGTTTCCTATTCCGTGAAGAAACTTTTTAGTTTCATGTAGTCCCACTTGTTTCTTTTTGCTTTTATTGCCTATGTTTTTGGTGTCATATCCAAAAATAATTACTGAAACTAATGTCAAGAAGATGTTCCCTCATCTTTCTTCTAGGAGTTTTAAAGCTCCAGGTCTTACACTTAGATCTTTAATCAATTTTGTGTTGATTTTAGTGGATAGTATAAGAGTCCAATTTCATTCTTGTGCATGTAGATATCCAATCTTTCCATCGACATTTATTGAAGAGAAGGTTTTTCCCCATTGTACCCTCTTGGTGCCTTTTTCAAAATTAACTGACCATACATGCTTGGACTTATTTCTGGGCTCTCTATTATTTTCCATTGGACTATATGTTTTTATGCCAGCACCATAATGTTTTAATTATTATAACTTTGTAATATAATTTGAAATCAGGTAGTATAATGTCTCTAACTTTGTTTTCCTTTATTGGTCTCTTGTGGTCCCTTATGAAATTTAGAATTACTTTTCTATTTCTCTAAAAAAAATCCCAGTGTAATTTTGATAGGAATTGTATTGAATCTGTATATTGCTTTGAGTATTAAGGACATTTTTAATAATATGATTCCTACAATTTTATGAACATGGATATCTTTTTCTTTTTTGTTTTTACTTTTTAATGTGTTTATTACTAAATTGGGATAAAATTAAAAATATTACATTTAAGTAAATGAAAATTCATTAAATTTTCCTCCAGCTCCATAATAGTCGGAGATTTCAATACTACTTTGGCAGTGTTGGATAGATCCTCCAATAAGAAGCTGAGCAAAGAAATTTTAGATTTAAACCCAACCATCCAACATTTGGATTTAGCAGACATCTACAGAACATTTCATCCCAACAAAACTGAATACACATACTTCTCATCAGACCACGGAACATACTCCAAAATCGATCACATCTTAGGTCACAAGTCTAAACTCAGTAAATTTAAAGGAATAGAAATTATTCCTTGCATCTTCTCGGACCATTATGGAATAAAAGTTGAACTCAGTAATAACAAGAATCTGCATACTCATACAAAAACATGAAAGTTAAATAACCTTATGCTGAATGATAGCTGGGTCAGAGATGAGATTAAGAAGGAAATTACCAAATTTTTGGAACAAAACAACAATGAAGACATGAATTATCAGAATCTCTGGGATACCGCAAAGGCAGTCCTAAGAGGGAAATTTATAGCACTGCAAGCCTTCCTCAAGAGAATGGAAAGAGAGGAAGTTAACAACTTAATGGGGCATCTCAAGCAACTGGAAAAGGAAGAACATTCCAACCCCAAACCCAGTAGAAAAAAAGAAATAACCAAAATTAGAGCAGAATTAAATGAAATTGAAAACAAAAGAATTATACAACAGATCAATAAATCAAAAAGATGGTTTTTTGAAAAGGTCAATAATATAGATAAACCCTTGGCTAACCTAACCAGGATAAAAAAGAGTAAAATCTCTAATCTCATCAATCAGAAATGACAAAGACGAAATAACAACAGACTCCTCAGAAATTCAAAAAGACCTTAATGAATATTACATGGATATCTTTTTTATTTATTTATGTCTTTTAAATTTCATTAATTAATTTCTACAGTTTTCAATGTAACCTTTCATCACCTTGGTTAAATTTATTCCTATGTATTTTATTTTTAAGATTAATTTTCTTATTTGGAAACAAAAGATAATTGCCTAAGACAATAATAAAAGAATATTTTTGCCTCCAACTTAAAAAGCTCAATGAAATTCTCCATCACAGTTATTAATAGACAACTTAAAGTTACCTTAGATTTAGGAATTGAGTGTGAATAATTGCCATTGTAGTCACAAAAAGCAAAACTGTTGCTTTCAGCAGAGTCAGGCAGGAAACCAATGTCACAACCTGAAAAAGACTGGTATACTTGGTAACTGTGGAGTTACCATACAATTTGGCAAGCAAGAGGACAATCAATGACTATATAAGAAAGGTTCCTTCCACTTTCCAATCCTTGAAAATAATACATGAATAATCTTGATTGATCACAAACCTATAGTATTAGGCCTGGTAATTCTAGCACTTGGGGAGGCTGAATCTGGTGGATTGCTTGAGCTCAGGAGCTGGAGACCAGCCTGAGGAAGAGTGAGACGCTATCTCTACTAAAAATAGGAAAAAAAAAAAAAAAAACTAGTGTGTGCCTGTAATTCCAGCTACTTGGGAGGCTGATGCAAGAGGATCTCTTGAACCCAAGAGACTGAGGTTGCTGTGAGCTATGATGTCACTGCACTCTACAATGACAGAGTAAGACTCTGTCTCAAAAACAATAAATAAATAAAATATGTAAAAATCCATAGTCTTTATGTTAATAAATAGGAAAATCTAAGAATTCCTAAACTACTTTGGGAGTTTAATTAATCCCAGAATGGACTACAGGCAACCCCGGGAAACTACCTTGGACAGTAAATGGGACCCTTCTAGTCAGAAGAGTAAATGAGGTTAAAAGCATTATTATTATAGGAAAGTATTAATAACTAACATTGATAAAACATATATTATATGTGTCTGCTTTAAGATCTTTGCAAATATGAACTCACTTAATATTCATAATAAGGCACAATAATTATTATTATCTCCAATTCTATAGGCACAAAAATGTTCAGTAGCTTGCTGAAGGCTGCAGACCTGTTACAGATTGGACCTTAGATAGGCATGGTAGCTCATGCTTGTAATCCCATGATCTCAGGAGAACAAAGCAGGAGATTTCTTGAAGCCAGGAGTTCAAAACCAGCCTGGAAAAATTAGCAAAATCCCATTTCTAAGTAGAAATTTAAAAATTAGCTAAGCATGGTGTCTGGCACCTGTAGTCCAAGCTACTTGGGAAGCTGAAGGAGGAGGATTTCTTCAGCCTAGGCATTTTGAGACTGCAGTGAGCTGTGATAGTGCAACTGAATTCCAGCCTAGGCAATGGAGCAAGACCCTAACTCTAAATAAAGAGGGAAACAAATTCAGACATATGAAAAAATGCTCATCATCTTTAATCATCAGAGAAATGCAAATCAAAACTACTTTGAGATATCATCTAACTCCAATGAGACTAGCCTATATCACAAAATCTCAAGACCAGAGATGTTGGCGTGGATGCGGAGAAAAGGGAACACTTCTGCACTGCTGGTGGGAATGCAAATTAATACATTCCTTTTGGAAAGATATATGGAGAACACTCAGAGATCTAAAAATAGATCTGCCATTCAATCCTGTAATTCCTCTGCTGGGCATATACCCAGAAGACCAAAAATCACATCATAACAAAGATATTTGTACCAGAATGTTTATTGCAGCCCTATTGATAATTGCTAAGTCATGGAAAAAGCCCAAGTGCCCATCGATCCACGAATGGATTAATAAATAGTGGTATATGTACACCATGGAATATTATGCAGCCTTAAATAAAGATGGAGACTTTACCTCTTTCATGTTTACATGGGTGGAGCTGGAACATATTCTTCTTAGTAAAGTATCTCAGGAATGGAAGAAAAGGTACCCAATGTACTCAGCCCTACTATGAAACTAATTTGGGGCTCTCACATGAAAGCTATAACCCAGTAACAACCTAACAATAGGGGGAAGTGGGAAAGGGAGGGGAGGGATGGTGGTGGTGGGTAGAGGGAGGGGGATCGGTGGGATTATACCTGTGGTGCATCTTACAGGGGTATTTGCGAAACTTGGTAAATGTAGAATGTAAATGTTTTGGCACAGTAACTGAGATAATGCCAGGAAGGCTATGTTAACCACTGTGATAAAAATGTGTCAAATGGTTTATGAAGCGAGTGTATGATGCCCCATGATCATATCAATGTATACAATTATGATTTAATAAAAAATAAATAAATAAATAAATAAAAAAAGATTGGAACACAGGTAGTCTGGACCCCAAATCCATGTTCCTAACTAATATGATATACTGCCTATTAAGACGAGTGCTTAGCTGATTAAATTGGAAAGAGCCTGGTGAACCAATCCTTGATTATTGGTTTATGAGGTAGTATCTTAAGAATTGCTCTCTTATAGGGGAATTTGTAAATGGAAACTCTAGAAAAGAAAAAGAAAAGGAAAAAATATTAATAGTGAAATCTTAGGCATCAGAAGATACTGGAGGAAATACATGGTATTCCAAAAGTCACTCCTGAAGTTTCCATACGTAGGAAAAATGGAGAATTCTAGCTAAATGTTTCTTTATTTAGTCATTATAGAATTTTACAAAATATTTACAAAATATTCTCTACATTTTGGCCACCTCATTGTAAAATTTTGTAATGACTCATTTGTAAATAAAGTATCTTCCCCATATTCCCTATGTATGGTGACTTTGGGAGCAACTTTTGGGATACCCTATATATGAAAAGAGACGTTCTAATCATCCTCTGTCTTAAATATACTATTCTTAGGATGAGGTTTATACAAGGTATACAATAACTGTTATCGAATACTTTATATACCTCTTTCTAAGGCTGTACTCTCCAAACTTATTATTCTACATATTCTACCTTGCCATCTCATTTTAATGCTCTTGCTTGAATTCTCCTAAAGGTTTCAACGTACCATTTGAACTGAGCATTCTAGAGTTAGACTGACCATTCTATGGAAAATCAAACCGCTTATGAAACTCTAAGATCCTGTACTTCTTTTGATTCATTATAACACTATATAATAAATTTCTGACACATTCCTACTTTGTTATCTCACTTTGACTACTTTAACAAGAGTACTTAAACAAGACTCCAGCTATAAGAATCCACAAATGGGTTTCAGGAAATCTATGAACCTCCTGAAATTATACACAAACTGCATACATGTATCTGGCTGTGTTTAGGGGAGAGAGTTTCTAATTCTTTCATTAATTTCAAATATATTTTGGACAGAGAAAATGAAGCCAAACAAAAACACCTCTTCTATACTGTTTCTACCACTCTTAAACTAAGAACAAGCAATGCAGCTTTTTCTATAATTGTACTTTAATGTACATGTTCCAAGTGAAATTGAATCACAGAATTATGGAACTCAATAGGACCACAAAACCCATCTATACAAGACTACTGTAGGCCACCACCTTCCATAACTATGGCCATTCCCCCACACCATGCCCATACATACAGACAGTGCTCTGGACTAGGTGTTAGGATTACTCCTTATCTTAAGAAGAAAAAATGTTAAGATGTTCCAGATCAACTTTATGATATACCTTTGTTTTATGACAATCCATAACATTTTAAAAATATTTTAACAGGGCGGCACCTGTGGCTCAGTCAGTAAGGCGCCGGCCCCATATACTGAGGGTGGCAGGTTCAAACCCGGCCCCGGCCAAACTGCAACCAAAAAATAGCCGGGCGTTGTGGCGGGTGCCTGTAGTCCCAGCTACTCGGGAGGCTGAGGCAACAGAATCGCTTAAGCCCAGGAGTTGGAGGTTGCTGTGAGCTGTGTGAGGCCACGGCACTCTACCCAGGGCCATAAAGTGAGACTCTGTCTCCACAAAAAAAAAAAAAAAATATATATATATATATATATATATATATTTTAACAGCTTTATTGACATATAACTACATAACATAAAATCATCTATCATTAAGAACCTATTACCAGAGTTCTAGTAAGTAGATTTCTGCCTTGTTCCTTGCTCCATGATTCAGCTAAGTAGATATTCTGATTTCTTTCTGTATCTGAGTCCCTGACTTGTAAGCTTCCTGGGACCATATTCCCCTTAAGTTTCCCAGTCACCCTGCCATGGACTGCAGTCCTATCCCTGACTTTGTTCATGTATTATCAAGGAAAATAGTATATATTGGACCTCTACATATTCTGGGTACTGCTTGGTGCTTTACATAAGTACTGTTATTTAATTCCAATGGAATTTCTGAATTTATAATATTTACCCATTTTTACATAGGGAAACTGAGATTGAAAGACTTAAACATTTAAATTAAGGCATCCAACTAGTAAGAAACACATTTGAAAATTTAACAGAGAGTTAACTGATTGCAAAGCCTGTGCTTTTGTCATTATGCTCCATACATCAAATATATTCTGTACTTCTATTGTGATATGATTTGATCTTCTTCCATGTTTCACATACTTCTCTAGACATCAGCTACTTTGTTTTCTATCTAGAAAGTTTAGATCTTCTTCGTTTTTTTTTCTACTCTATACTAGCTTTCAATTCTTCCCCTACCCCATGCCACTTCTTTTCATCAGTCAAAAAGTCCTGTTAATTCTTCCACCTCTGTTAATTCTTCCTCCTCTTTCAAACCTATTCTTGGCTCTACATCCTCAATTTCACTCTCTTATTCAGAGCATCTTTCTCTTACTGTTTTATTTCCATCTGCTCTCCCCTTCTTCAGTCTTGTTTCTCCTTGCATTCATCCTCCACACAGCATCATGGAATTTCCATGACATCTCCTACTTAAAAACTTATATGGCTTCCTATTGCATACAGGATAAAGTGCAAACTCCTTAACATATAAAAGTGTCCTCTGTAAGCTGTCCCCTGCCTACCACTCTGGCACCATCATCTGCCAACGTCTTGTTCACATACTGTCATCTTTCTAACTTTAGCAACTCCCTGATACTATTTGCTCATTTGAAAAGCCATAAACTTCTATAACTCTAGGGATTTGTATAAATTAATCTCTCTGATTATGATGAGCAGACTCAGTTATTCACACTGGGAAAGCCTATTCTTCCTTAAAAATCTAGTTCAAAAAATTGGTATTCATTGTGAAACTTTCAACTTCCCCAGGAAGAAAAAAATAATTCCCTTTTTGGGCTTTCATTGTTTCTTGTATATATCTCTATCATAATACTTACTGCACTATATTTATCTAGACATGTGTCCCTTCCTATTGAACTTTAAACTTGTTATTGGCAAAGATTACTTTATTGACTTTTTATCTCTAGGATTTGAAACAGTGATCAGCATATTTTAGGTATTTGATAGATACCTATCAAATGAAGAAGAAAATGATATTTTCTTGTGGTAGGCAAAACCATGTCCCCTCCCAAAGATATACATGTCTTAATCCCTAGAACCTGTAAATGTGTTACCTAAGGAGAATTAAGGTTGCAGGTAAAATTAAGGTTGCTAATTATCTGCCCTTAGATAACATTAGTGTGCATTATCCTGGTGGGCCCAATGTAATCACAAAAGTCCTTATAAGTAAAGCAGGGACGCAGAGAGGAGTGAGAGTTAGAGGGAGATGTGACTATGAAAGAAAGAAACAGAAAGATTGAAGCATGAGACCAATGTTGCTGGTTTTGAAGGGGCTATGAGCTTAGGAAAATGAGCAACCTCTAGAAACCAGAAGAAAACAGATTTTTCCCTGATTTGTTTCCCTCCAGAAATGAACACAGCCTTCCCAATGCCTTTATCTTAACCCAACATGACATGCGTCAGGATTCTTATCTACCAAACTGTCAGAACATTGACAATGCCAAATACTGGTGAGGATGCTCTTATTCAAAGCATTTTTCTGATGCTCCAATAATAGCATTAGCAACATTCATTCATTGCTCATGGGAATGCAAAATGGTACAGCCTCTTTGGAAAACAAGTTGACAGTATCTTACAAAACTAAACATACTTTTACCACACAATCCAGAAATCGCACCCCTTGGTATTAACCCAAGAGAGCTGAAAATGTATGTCCACACAAAAACTTGCACATGCATGTTTTTGGCCAAGTTTTTCATAATTGCCAAAATTTGGAGGCAACCAAGATTCCCTCAGTTAGGTAAATGGACAAATTAAGTAGTACATCCATCAAATGGAATAGTATCCCAAACGAACTATTGAGATATGAAAAAACAGGGAGGCAACTTAAAGTCATATTACTAAGTAAGAAAAGCTAATCTGAAAATTCTATATACAATACAATTTTAATTACATATAAAAACATTCCAGAAATAGTGAATTTATGGGGAGGATAAAAATGTCAGTAATTACCAGCAGTTACAAGATAGGGAGAAATGAATAGGCTGAGTAAAGAGGGTTTTTAAAGCACTGAAACTATCATGGACAAATGTCACCATAAATTTGTCCAAACTCATAGAATGTACAACATAAAAAGTGAAACCTAATGTAAACTATCAACTCTGAGTGATAAGGATGTGTCAATATAGGTTAATCAATTATAATAAATGTCCTACTCTGATTAGGGATGGATGTTGTTAATGGAAGAGGCTGTGCATGCATGGGGGCAGGGTATATGGGAAATCTCTGTACCTTCTCTCAATTTTGTGAGAACCTGAATTCTGTGAAACTAAAACTGCTTTTTTAAAAAAAACCCTACTTGAAAAACATATACAATGCCCAAAATAAGTTTCCTACCTCATGGAAGCACTACCATCTACTTTGTGATAATTATCCTAACTTTAGGTCTAAGATATCATATCTACCAGGATCACTTGAATATCATCAAAATTTAGATTCCTGTCCTCCCAACCTAAAATATACTGATTGACTTGGCCTGGTGGGTTGAAACTTAGAAATATGCATTCTGACAAGTACCTACAGGTGATTGTAATGCCAGTTGTATGAGACTCATATTTTTTGAGAAACATTAATGTTGTTAATGTACATGGACTTTAGTGTTAAAGGGACCTTGATCTAATCTACATATTAGTTGTATGTATAGTCCCTACCCCTCCCATATACCACTGCTTCCTTTCTACTTATAAATTTACTACTATGATCAATTTTTTAATAACCCACTTTCTGAATCACATCCTAGTTTAATAGGTGATTCCCTGACCTTCAAATCTTCCTCAGTAAAACTTATCACCTTTACTCTCTAGTTTCCATCGCTTCTTCACCTGGTACTAATTTTGCATATAAAATTAGTGCCTAGCTATTTGTCTCCTTTTCTTCTCAATCTCCTAACTATTAAATTTCCTAAACATGTGCTCTATATGGTTGGTATTCCTTGAATGCATGTTTCCAGGGTTATTTTGAGCCAAAAGCTTTAACTGGATTTTCTATCAACATGTCCTGCTTCTTTTAGCTTTAGAATATAGGTTCTGGAACAGTAGTGTGCAAAAGAATTGCCCAAAGAACTAGAAAAACAAATGAAGGTTCATATGTACACTCTAAGAGATTTTTATTCAGTAAGTTAGAGGTACTGCCCAAGAATCTACATAGTAAATAAATACCCCAGTTAATGCTGATGAAGGTGTTCCTTTTATCAGACTTTAAGAAGTACTGTTCTAATGAGTATTAATTAATCTTTATGAAACAACAGTATACCCCTTATATTAATTTAGTGATGAAATATTGTAACCCTTCTGAATACTCTAAAGATTTTTTCAGAAAACACTTACTTTCCCTTAGTACTTATTTATTTTACTCATTATATAGGCACCTAAATTATATTTCATTGTGAATTCTGTTTGTCTGTCTCTGGACTTTAAATATTATCATAAAATCTCCCTTGTTAAATGCCATAAAAACTGCTTTTTTTGGAATACAAGATTTAATGAAGGGTAAAATATAATTTAGAAATAGATGATGCTTCTAAGACTACTAAGTGGAATAAAGCCAGTGTGAAATTCCAGTACAGATAGGTCTAAAAGATATTTATAAATGTAAAACATAGGCAAACCACCATTGTGAACATATCCCATTAGTGCCGCGTGTATGAAGAAGAGTATCATAATAGGATTACAGTATAACTAGGGAAATGTTGTAAGTTTATAAAACTCCATTTATCAAATTTTAGCACAAAACGTGTCCCCTAATTTAATCAGTCTGAACATTTGCCATTTTCAACACTTTATATCTTGACTGATTGCCCATTCTCCTTCTTCAATTGTTATGGGACCATTTAAAGGAAAAAAATAGCATTAGCCTGCATGACAAATTACTCCTTGAAAAGGTCAAAATAACACAATTTTTGTCCTATTTCAAAAGAAGAGATGGAAATTATAAATTGCATAGCCTTCAATCCCACCTCTACAATGCACAAATGCTTTTCTAAAAGTTAGTCTTTGATACAAAGCCCATTAAAACACATCAAATTATATTTATTCAGTCAAATTCTTTCAGTATATAAATTATTTTTCAGGCCATTCAGAGGTGCAGTAACTCTTTGATATCCCCACTGGTGAGTAAGTGCATCACAGTAGCAATTTACTAATCAACCCTATGGCCTAAATACATTAATGCACTCCCCAGGGGACTGGCTGGCTTAATAGTCATCTATTCCTAAAGGCCTTAAACAATGTATGTAATTATGGTTACACTATTCTGTCAATGTAGGGCTTAGGCTTACCATACTCTATTATAGATTTAAAATATTCTGATTCTCAGAATAAAACTTATTAGGACTAGACTTCACATGCTTTTAATAGCTCACACTTTCACCTCCATTAGTATGAAAGAAACTCTCCAACAATGAAACAATAAATAATTAAAAATTTCTCAACAGCTAATATTTCATCCTAATGAAATATTCTAGGGAAATAAATGATTAGAATGCAGTCATCCATTGCTTAGTGACAGGAATGTGTTCTGAGAAATGCATAATTAGGTGATTTCATGGTTTTGTGAACATTATAAATTGTACTTACGCAAACCTGAATGGTATATCTACAATACACCTAGGCTATATGGTATAGTCTATTGTTGCTAGGCTTCAAACTTGTAAGTCATATTATTTTAGTGAATGCTGTAGGTAATTGTAACACATGAGAAATATTTGTGTATCTAAACATAGAAAAAGTGCAGTCAAAATACAGTGTTATAATCTTTTGGGACCACCACTGAAATGTCATTATGGAGCCCATGTCTGCAATTTAACCATTCAAAAAATACATGGTTATAAGGCAAGTTTTAGAGTGGCCCTAAACCTTACAGGACCTCAGAAATCTGCGACAGGGTGAAGCCTTCCTGGATTGACAAAGCCAGAGGAAATTTAAGTTACTGGAGAGACAGGGGTTCAAGACAATCAAAGGTGATATGATCACCAGGTCTATATATAAAAACATGACCTCATGGGTGGTGCCTGTGGCTCAGTCGGTAAGGCGCCCGCCCCATATCCGAGGGTGGCGGGTTCAAGCCCGGCCCCAGTCAAACTGCAACCAAAAAATAGCCGGGCGTTGTGGCGGGCGCCTGTAGTCCCAGCTACTCGGGAGGCTGAGGCAAGAGAATCGCTTAAGCCCAGGAGTTGGAGGTTGCTGTGAGCTGTGTGAGGCCACGGCACTCTACCGAGGGCCATAAAGTGAGACTCTGTCTCTACAGGGAAGAAAAAAAAAACATGACCTCATTTATTTAGTCAGTAGCATAAATATTGGTTAGCTAACTTCGATTTACAAACTAGAAAATATTCACATTAAAGCTAAAGTTAAAAAGGAAAGAGAAATTGCAGTAAACTACCTATTACCAGCCTAACATAATTCCTATCTCAAAATATTGGCTTAACTTTCTCCCACCTATAGGCTGTCTCAAGCCCTTTCCAAATTCTCTAGTTCTGTTACCATTTTTCTTTCTCAGCTACTATTTTGAGTACATTAGTTTTACATTTATTTATGTATACTTCCACATTTTTTTCTAAAAGGAGTTAAAGCAGGAAAGGTATTAATTAACTATTTTAAATACTTGTCAGTTACCTTTAGCATAAAGGACCTGAAGAGACTAATATTTTCTTCACCCACACATGTTTTTATCCTCTCTTTAGGACATCAAACTTCTAAGACTTGCCTTGTACTTCTTTCTCAAGCAGCTCTGAACTACCTTTTATTTCTTTTTGTTTTTTAAGTTTTATATCAGAACATTACAGGCATACAAATGTTTTGGTTACGTTAATTGCTTTTGTACTGTTTGAGTTGTAGTTATGAAAAAACACCACATGTACTCACTATCAGATTGGAACTAGTTGAGCTACCTTTTTAAGGCTTATGCAAGCCTTTCATTCTTCCACTTTTATCTTCTCCTCCCCCAACCTTTATTGTGCTTTTAATTTACTCATTCAAGTCAGTTTTCTGTGGACATATTCTTGATCTTTAAAGGTACTATTTACAAAGAATTTCAAATAGTGTGCCTAAAAACACTTAAAGACTTAAAATTTCCATGATTTTCACATAACCAAGGGTTTTTCCTTTTATATATATAAGAATTATCTGAACATTTCATCCATGGTTGTATACATTTCTTCTCTGACGAAGCTGCTCTCACAATACAAACTAGCAAGCATAAAATGATGTGTATTACAGTCAGTGATAAGGATGGTCAAATATAACTTATCTACCTCAGTATGGTTGAATTGTTTGCATCATTTACACATAGTGTTGATGTTAAAAGAGTCCAGGAGATTACTAACTGAATACATTTGCATGCTATTTTATAAATCATAAGCTCTTTCAAACACTGATCCTGAATTGTAGACATGAAGGACTAAAGCTCAGAGAATTAAATTGATTTACCACAGATCACAAAACTAACAAGTATCAAAATATGTACTATCCATCTGGAATTTGGTAATCTATGAATACACAGACTACATGAGTACACAAACTACAGTCTGTGAAAACATTGTAACCAGGGCCAAGTCTAGTGCCATTGTAATTTCTCAATAAATATTAATTGAATAGGTCCGAACATTTTGAGAATATTTAGTGTAATAAAAAGGAATTCATCAAACTTTCATTCCCTTCCATGACTACAGCCCCATCCTGAGTGAAGCCGACTGAGACAATTCTTTCTGAATAAAGTTGCCATGGCTCACATGATGAAAAACAGGCCCTTTTATGCTAGATAATCATATAAGTGATTTGTCCCAAGGTCAGATGCAACCCTGTAGGGCTTATGTTCTGGGAATATCAATTGCCTGTAGCTTATTTGAAATTTTTCTCAATAGAGGTGACTCAAATTAGATGGCAATTAACTAAATAGATTATATTTTTTTGGTAGGTATAAAGTAAGATACATGTGAAGGTCAAGGTATATCCCAAAAGGTCGTGCCCTAAAGGCTCAGACATAAAATAGACCTAAATCACAACCCAGCTGTGGGAGCACTGACACTCCAAGTGATTATACTATCAGACAAAGGGTATCTATCTCCACCCTCACATTCATATATCCTGTATACAGACCTTTATTAATGAAGGAAACATGGATGTGTCTCTCATGTTCACTCTTGGTAAACCATAATAAGATACTCAGACTCATGTTTCCTCTTTTATTACATTGAAACAGTTACCCAATCACATGGCTGTAATACCACTGTGAAGACTAGGTCTATAGCCATTGATTGGTATAGGAATGTATGCTTTTGCCTAATAGTACTGAAAACTCCCTTGTTAACTAAGGGCATTTGGCTATAGATTTTTCTTTTCTAATGGACTCGTACAGACATGTTATTGAACAGACTCTATAAACTTTAATTTGTAGCTGGTAAAATACATTTGAAAAAAATAATACTTTTATTGTGCTAGACAGATGGTGGTCTGTTTACCTTGTCTTAAAAATATCCTGAGATGGGCAGAGCAAGGTGGCCAAATATAAACCTCCAGCAATCATCCCTTTGCATGAAGTCCTAACTCAAAAACTATTGATACAAGCAAGCACTTTTGGAAGAACAAAAAACAAGGTGAGCTATTTTACTACATGGCTTTAACATTATATCAAGGAAAGTGGCATCACCTATGCCACCCTTCTTCTATCCTCTGACAGATCCACTCCAGCAAGTCCAGTGGAGAGAGAACCCCTATGCCCTGAGGAAGGAGAATGAAGTGATTGTGGGACTCTGCATTGAAACTTAGGGTCTCTCTGGCAAAGGGGAACATCAGACAGTGCAGTATTTAGACCAGCTTGGACAGACAGAAATCCTCTGCCCTGAAATCCAAGTTCCACTAAACTGACAAAAACATCTTGGGGCCTGGACTAAATTAGTAAGGCTATCAGGCCACAAATTACCTAAGGCTTTAGTTCTTTGGTAATTCTTGAGGCTTTGCTGGCCCAGAGACAGTGGACTTGGGGTACATGTGACCCAATGAGATATCAGCAGTGGTGGCCAAGCCTATGTCACCTCTACTTGACTCCAGGTAATGTGGAATAGATAGTCTTCTTCCACTTAGGAAAAGGAAACAGAAGAGTTCAGAAAACATTGTTTTGCAACTTGGATATAAGCTCAGCCACCATAATGTAAACTACAAAGCAAATGCTGAAGACCTGAGTCCAAAGGCTTTTTAATTGGCTGGTGATAAATCTTGCTAGAACTGGGTCCTTCACTTCAGGGCAGCATATTTCCTCCTGGCCCTGCATTGTTCCAAAAATTCCTTCCAGGAAAAATCACTTTTAACAAAGGAAGACAGGAAGAAAAGAAGAAAGGGCGCAAGTGATGGAGGACTACAAAACAACAAGAAATCAAATTAGAACATGGCAGTAATAAGTCTTACCTTTCAATAATGGAATAAATGTGAATGGAATAAACTCTCCAATCAAAATAAAAAAAGTAGATGAATTGGTTAAGAAAAAAGAGCCAATTATATGTTGTCTATAAGAAACTCACTTCACCTGTAAAGACACACATAGACTGAAAATAAAAGGATGGAAAAAGATACTCCATGCAAATGCAAACCAAAAAAAAGAGTGGGAGTAGTTATACTTCTATTAGACAAAATAAATTTCAACAGATCAATTGTAAAAAGAAACAGAAAATATTGTTGTATAATGATAAAGGGGTCATTTCAGCAAGGGAATATAATAATTCTAAATGTATATACACCCAACACCAGAACACTCAGAAATATAAATCAAATTCTGTAAGAGCTGAAGAAAGTGATAGACACCAATACAACAGTCATTGGAGAACTCAAAATTCCACTTTCACCACTGAAAATATCCACACAGAGAATCAACATTGAAACATTGGACTTAATCCTCACTACAGAACAAATGATCCTAATAGGTATTTACAGAATGTTTTATTCAATAGCTACAGATTGTGTGCTTCTCTCCTCAGTACATGCATCATTCTCCAGGATAGAATATATGTTAGACTACAAAACAAGTCTCAAAACATTTGAAAATATATAAATTATACAAAGTATTTTCTTTGACCACAACAAAATAAAAGTAGAACTGAATGAGACAAAGAACACTGTAAAATACACAAACACATGCAAATTAAACATTATGCTCCCATGAGTCAATGAAAAGATTATGAAGGAAATCAAAATTTCTTGAGATCAGTGGAAACAAGATGGCTGACTGAAGCCAGCTTTCCACAGAGGCTTCCATCCAGTAAGAGAGTTAAAGGACAAAAATTCAGCAAGTAACCTCCCTTCAGCCACCTCCTGGTGGATTTGAGCTGCACTAAGAGAGAAGGTTGAAGAACTCACGTCAACCCCGCTGAGGCGAGCTGCAACCACAAGGATACAAACAAAAGGTACAAAATCCATCACCAAGCGGACAGGAGTCGCCTCGCCCATAAGAACGGCTCAGAGTGCCCCACAAACAACTGGGCAAAGTTCAAAGGTCCTCCCACTACACTCCATGGGAGAGACCCTCTAAAAACTGGACCTACCTCCCCCTACTAGGGTGCCATGGCATCCTCCTGCCAGGCATAAAACTATATCAACTGTATATAGTCTCTACATGGAATTCTGAGCACCCAGCACTCCCCTTCACTCACACTGAGGTCTGGAGGCCAGTCCCGGTCGGTGGAAGAGGACACTGCACTGGACTGGCAGTTCCCCGAGGCACAGTGCAACAGATGTCTTTTGGTGACAATACGGCCAGGCATAAAACTGTGTAAAGCTGTGTGTGTTCTCTGCCTGCAACCCCAGGCTCCCAGTGCTCCCCGCGCTCCCCTCTACTCTCTCTCCAAGGTCTGGAGGCCTGTCCCCCAGGGGTCCAGACTCTTGGGCAATTGCTTGAGGAGTGTAGACAGTGCTGGGCTGCAGCCAGTGGGTGCAGACTCTGGGGTACGGGAGCGGAGAGAGGATGGTTGGCCAGGAGGGAGCCACACCGGAGCAGTGGTTGACTGAGCCATAAAACAGCAGCCCTCTTTTGCTACCAATACGGCTCACTACCGAATGTTTTGAAGCCACACTCCTTGTCTCCCTGGGCAGCCAGAGACTCTGAGTATAGGATTTCCCTGAGGCAACTCAACTTGCAAACAGGGGAAACTCCCAGGGTGGGGCTGACCCAGAGGTCTGCTTTACTAAACCTAAGACGCACCTGGCCCTCAGGGGACCGTCAGCCTATAGACAATACAAGAGCAAAGACAAGCTGATTTGGAACTCAATTCAGCTTCTCTTCTGCAGAGGAACCGCAGAGTTGTTCTATTCTGTTCTGTCATTAACATTAATCAGGGGCGAGACTGGACCTGAGTGAAAACCCCCCAACCTTCATCAATTGCCCGAGGTTGTCAGGCCTCACCTCCTCCTGCTAGAGAGAGGCAGAGCGCAGCGGCCTGGCAGACTTCCTTGTGATTCAGAGAGTGCAAACTCCTGGAGTACCGATTCACTACAGGCACCTGGGTCAGCCAACTGCAGGGCTATCAGTGACTGGGTGTGACAGTGGTGCAAGGTGGGGAAGGAGGCAGCACCTTCCCAGACTAATCTATTGGCTGGGTGGCTCCTCCTGATTCCACGCAACACTGGAGCAAGCCACACCAGAGTAGTCACCAGACCCCTGTGATCCAGTTCCCAGAGACCTCTTAAACTCGCTCACCCGAGACAGGTGCAGACTGAGACAATTGATTTGGACTTTTTGAACTGAACCAATCACCTGAGGACAAATCAGGTGGTGCCCTGGGTGCAAGGTGGTAGAAAGATTTGATTTTTCTTTTCCAATTGTTTGCCAATGGGGGGTGGGGTGACTTAATTGCTGATATTCCTCCACAGCTGAGACTTCAATCCAGAGTATCTGTTTCACTAGGGTCAAATAGAAACCAGCTGAAAACAAGACAAAAACACTTAGCCCCACCACACCAGACAGAGCCCCAGTTTCTCAGGCCACAACACTGTACAGGCCCTCGACAAAGCCCCAGGGGTAAAAATCAAAGGGAGTAAAACAACCATGGGGCGGAATCAGCGGAAAAGCTCTGGTAACATGAATAACCAGAATAGATCAATCCCCCCAAGGAAAGATATGGCAGATGTAATTGAAGATCCTATTCATAAACAACTGGCTGAAATGTCAGAAATTGAATTCAGAATTTGGATTGCAGACAAGATTAACAAAGTGGAATTAGAAATTCGAGGAGAAATTCAAAAGTTGTCTCAAGAAATTAACGAATTTAAAGACAAAACCACCAAAGACTTAGACATACTGAAGAAAGAATTTGCAGCCCTCAAAGATATGAAAAATAAAGTAAAATCCCTCAGTAACAGAATAGACCAAGCAAAAGAAAGGATATCTGACATTGAAGATAAAGCCTTTGAACGCTCCCAAACTCTCAAAGAGGAAGAGAAATGGAGAGCAAAAACGGATCATTCTCCCTGAGAGCTCTGGGATAATTCGAAGAAGGCGAATATCCGAATCATTGGAGTTCCAGAAACAGATGAAGTGGACACAGAGGCCCTTCTGCTTGAAATTATGAAAGAGAATTTTCCAGACATGCCTAGAGATTCTGAAATTCAGATAGCGGACAGCTTCAGAACCCCAGCATGACTCAACCCCAATAAGACATCCCACAGGCATATCATACTTAACTTCACTAAAGTTAATATGAAAGAGAAAATCCTCAATGCTGCCAGGACAAAGAAAACGATTACCTTCAACGGGAAGAACATTAGAATGACTGCAGATCTCTCTGCTGAAACTTTTCAAGCCAGAAGAGGGTGGTCACTGATTTTTAATCTCCTAAAGCAAAATAACTTTCAACCCTGGATCGTGTATCCAGCTAAACTGAGTTTCATTTATGATGGAGAAATTAAATAATTTAATGACATTCATATGTTGAAGAAATTTGCCAGAACCAAACCAGCTCTTCAGGACATTCTCAGACCTATCCTCCATAATAACCAACCCAATCCTATACCACAAATGTAAACTCACTCAGAAACTTCGGATCAAACTCCAATTTCTACACTGGTGAAGGATTAAAATGCACACTGGAATTCTAAAAAACTCGATACCCAAAACTTCACCAGATTGATCAATATTCTCCATTAATGTGAATGGCTTAATCTGTCCTCTAAAGAGGCATACGTTAGCTGACTGGATACAAAAACTTAGGCCAGACATTTATTGCATACAAGAGTCACATCTTAACTTAAAAGACAAATACAGACTCAGGGTGAAAAGATGGTCATCCATATTTCAGGCAAATGGTAATCAGAAAAAAGCAGGTGTTGCAATTTTATTTGCAGATACAATAGGCTTTAAACCAACAAAAGTAAGGAAAGACAAGAATGGTCACTTCATATTTGTTAAGGGTAATACTCAATATGATGAGATCTCAATTATTAATATCTATGCACCCAACTAGAATGCACCTCAATTTATAAGAGAAACTCTAACAGACATGAGCAAATTGATTTCCTCCAGCTCCATAATAGTCGGAGATTTCGTCACTCATTTGGCAGTGTTGGATTGATCCTCCAATAAGAAGCTGAGCAAAGAAATATTAGATTTAAACCTAACCATCCAACATTCGGATTTAGCAGACATCTACAGAACATTTCATCCCAACAAAACTGAATAAACATACTTCTCATCAGCCCATGAAACTTACTCCAAAATCAATCACATCTTAGGTCACAAATCTAACCTCAGTAAATTTAAAGGAATAGAAATTATTCCATGCATATTCTCGGACCATCATGGAATAAAAATTGAGCTGAGTAACAACAGGAATCTGCATACTCATACAAAAACATGGAAGTTAAATAACTTATGCTGAATGATAGCTGGGTCAGAGATGAGATTAAGAAAGAAATCGCCAATTTTTTGGAACAAAACAAGAATGAAGACATGAACTATCAGAACCTCTGGGACACTGCAAAGGCAGTTCTAAGAGGGAAATTTATAGCACTACAAGCCTTCCTCAAGAGAATGGAAAGAGAGGAAGTTAACAACTTAATGGGACATCTCAAGCAACTGGAAAAGGAAGAACATTCAAAGCCCCAAACCCAGTAGAAGAAAAGAAATAACCAAAATTAGAGCAGAAATAAATGAAATTGAAAACAAAAGAATAATACAACAGATCAATAAATCAAAAAGCTGGTTTTTCGAAAAGGTCAATAAAATAGATAAACCTTTGGCCAACCTAACTAGGAAAACAAGAGTAAAATCTCTAATCTCATCAATCAGAAACAACAAAGACGAAATAACAACAGACTCCTCAGAAATCAAAAAAATCCTTAATGAATGTTACAAGAAACTTTATTCTCAGAAACACGAAAACCTGAAGGAAATTGACCGATACTTGGAAGCACGTCACCTTCCAAGACTTAGCCAGAATCAAGTGGAAATGTTGAACAGGCCCAAATCAAGTTCGGAAATAGCATCAACCATACAAAACCTGCCTAAAAAGAAAAGCCCAGGACCAGATGATTTCACATCAGAATTCTACCAAACCTTTAAAGAGGAATTAGTACCTATATTACTCAACCTGTTCCAAAAGGTAGAAAAAGAAGGAAGACTACCCAACACGTTCTATGAAGCAAACATCACCCTGATCCCCAAACCAGGAAATGACCCAACAAGAAAAGAAAATTGTAGACCAATATCACTAATGAATATCGATGCAAAAATATTCAACAAGATCCTAACAAACAGAATCCAGCAACACATCAAACAAATCATACATCATGACCAAGTCGGTTTTATCCCAGGTTCTCAAGGCTGGTTCAATATCTGTAAATCTATAAATGTAATCCAGCTCATAAACAAATTAAAAAACAAAGACTATATGAGTCTCTCAATCGATGCAGAAAAACCTTTTGATAATATCCAGTATACCTTCATGATCAGAACACTTAAGAAAATCGGTATAGAAGGGACATTTCTTAAAATGATAGAGACCATCTACAGCAAACCCACAGCCAATATCATATTGAATGGAGTTAAATTGGAATCATTTCCACTCAGATCAGGAACCAGATAAGGCTGCCCATTGTCTCCATTGCTTTTTAACATTGTAATGGAAGTTTTAGCCACCGCAATTAGGGAAGAAAAGGCGATCAAGGGTATCCATATAGGGTCAGAAGAGATCAAAACTTTCGCTCTTCGCAGATGATATGATAGTATATCTGGAAAACACTAGGGACTCTACTACAAACCCTTAGAAATGATCAAGGAATACAGCAGTGTCTCAGGTTACAAAATCAACATTCATAAATCTGTAGCCTTTATATATACCAACAATACTCAAGTTGAAAAAACAGTTAAGGACTCTATCCCATTCACAGTAGTGCCAAAGAAGATGAAATATTTGGGAATTTATCTAACAAAGGACGTGAAAGATCTTTATAAAGAGAACTACGAAACTCTAAGAAAAGAAACAGCTGAAAATATTAACAAATGGAAAAACATACCATGCTCATGGCTGGGAAGAATCAACATTGTTAAAATGTCTATACTACCCAAAGCAATATATAATTTCAATGCAATCCCTATTAAAGCTCCACTGTCATACTTTAAAGATCTTGAAAAAACAATACTTCATTTTATATGGAATCATAAATAACCTCGAATATCCAAGACATTACTCAGAAATAAAAACAAAGCAGGAGCAATTACGCTATCAGACCTCAGACTATACTACAAATCGATACTGATCAAAACAGCATGGTCCTGGCACAAAAACAGAGAAGTAGATGTCTGGAACAGAATAGAGAACCAAGACATGAATCCATCTACTTACCGTTATTTAATCTTTGACAAGCCAATTAAAAATATTCAGTGGGGAAAAGATTCCTTATTTAACAAATGGTGCTGGGTGAAGTGGCTGGTAACCTGTAGAAGACTGAAACTGGACCCATACCTTTCGCCATTATCTAAGATAGACTCTCACTGGATCAAAGATTTAAACTTAAGACATGAAACTATAAAAATAATAGAAGAGAGTGTAGGGAAAAGCCTTGAAGTAATCTGTCTGGGCGAGTATTTTATGAGGAGGACCCCCTGGGCAATTGAAACAGCTTCAAAAATACATTACAGGACTTGATCAAACTAAAACGCTTCTGCACAGCCAAAAACACAGTAAGTAAAGCAAGCAAACAGCCCTCAGAATGGGAGAAGATATTTGCAGGTTATGTCTCCGACAAAGGTTAATAACCAGAATCCACAGAGAACTCAAATGCATTAGCAAGAGTAGAACAAGGGATCCCATCACAGGCTGGGCAAGGGATTTGAAGAGAAACTTCTCTGAAGAAGACAGGCGCACGGCCTTTAGACATATGAAAAAATGCTAATCATCTTTAATCATTAGAGAAATGCAAATCAAAACTACTTTGAGATACCATCTAACTCCAGTGAGACTAGCCTATATCACAAAATCCCAAGACCAGAGATGTTGGTGTGGATGTGGAGAAAAGCAAACACTTTTGCACTGCTGGTGGGGATGCAAATTAATAGATTCCTTTTGGAAAGAGATATGGAGAACACTTAGAGATCTAAAAACAGATCTGCCATTCAATCCTGTAATCCCTCTACTGGGCATATACCCAGAAGACCAAAAATCACATCATAACAAAGATATTTGTACCAGAATGTTTATTGCAGCCCAATTCATAATTGCTAAGCCATGGCAGAAGCCCAAGTGCCCATCGATCCACGAATGGATTAATAAATTGTGGTATATGTACACCATGGAATATTATGCAGCCTTAAAGAAAGATGGAGACTTTACCTCTTTCGTGTTTACACGGATGGAGCTGGAACATATTCTTCTTAGTAAAGTATCTCAAGAATGGAAGAAAAAGTACCCAATGTACTCAGCCCTACTATGACACTAATTTAGGGTTTTCACTTGAAAGCTATAACCCAGTTACAACCTAAGAATAGGGGTAAGGGGGAAAGGGAGGGGAGGGATGGGGGTGGTGGGTAGAGGGAAGTGGTTTGGTGGTATTACACCAGTGGTGCATCTTACAAGGGTATATGTGAAACTTGGTAAACGGTCTGTGAGGCTAGTGAATGATGCCCCATGAGTATGTCAATGTACACAGCTGTGATTTAATAAAAAAAAAATTCTTGAAACCAATGAATATAAAAACATAACATACAGAAACCTATTGGATACAGAAAAAACACAATAAGTGCTTATGTGAAAAAAGTAGAAAGTCTTCAAATGAACAACCTAATGATGTGTTGCAAAGAACTAGAAAAGCAAAAGTAAATCAAACCAAACATGAATAGAAGAAAAATAATAAAAAACAGACAAAACATAAATGAAATTTAAACCTAGAAAACACAAAAAATCATTGAAATGAAAAGTTTGTTTTATGAAAAAGTAAAAATAATTGATATACGTTTATATGACCAAGAAAACAAAGAGAACACTCAAAAAAATAAAATCAGAGTCACTACAACTCATAGTGCAAAAATCCAAATTATCATTCGTGACTACTATGAGCAACTATATGCCCATAAATGGGAAAACTTAGAAGAAACAGGCAAATTTCCAGACACATGTAACCTGCCAAGATTGAAATGGGAAGAAATAGAAAACCCAAATAAACCAATAATAACTAACAAGATAAAATCAGTAATAAAAAATCTCCCATAAAGAAAAGCTCAAGACCAAATGACTTCACTGCTGAATTCTATCAAGCTATCAAAGTAGAATTAATACCAATCCTACTAAAACTATCCCAGACTATGAAGGATGTCAAAATACTCTCAAACTCATTCTACAAGGCTTGTATCACCCTGATACCAAAACCAGACAAATACACAACAACAACAGCAAAATAGGCCAAGATATCAGATGAACACACATGCAAAAATCCTCAACAAAATACTAACAAACAATTCAACAACACATAAAAAATGTTAGTCATAAGGCCAGGCATAGTGTATTACACCCGTAATCCTAGCACTCTGGGAAGCTGAGTCAGGTGGGCTGCCTGAGCTCAAGAGTTTCAGACCAACCTGAGAAAGAGCAAGACCCTGTCTCTGCTAAAAATAGAAAAACAAATCTAGCCAAATGTTGTGTTGAGTGCCTATAGTTCCAGCTACTTGGGAGGCAAGAGGATTGCTTCAGCCCAAAAGTTTGAGGTTGCTGTGAGCTATGATGCTATGGCACTCCAATGAGGGGAACAAAGTGAGACTCTGTCCAAACCAAAAAATAATAATAATAATAATAATAGAAAAAGTAAAGAAAAGAAAAATTAACCTGGAGTGGTGCTATGCACCTGTAGTCCCAGTTACTTGAAAGTCTGAGATGGGAGGATCACTTGAGCCCAGGAGTTGAAGTCTGCCATAAGCTATGATGATGCCACTGTACTCTAGCCTGGGAGACAGAGTTAGATCTTGTCGAGAGAGAGAGAGAGAGAGAGAGAGAGAGAGAGAGAGAGAGAGAGAGAGAGAGAGAGAGAGAGAGAAAGCTGCAGGAATACTTTTTAACCTCTCTGGGTCTTATTAGGTCCAATAAAACATAATAAACTAATGAACATCTAAAGCAACTCTTTTTTTTTTTTTTTTTTTTTGGCTGTTCTTTTTTTTTTTTATTGTTGGGGATTCATTGAGGGTACAATAAGCCAGTTACACTGATTGCAATTGTTAGGTAAAGTCCCTCTTGCAATCATGTCTTGCCCCCATAAAGTGTGACACACACTAAGGCCCCACCCTCCTCCCTCCATCCCTCTTTCTGCTCCCCCCCCCATAAACTTAATTGTCATTAATTGTCCTCATATCAAGACTGAGTACATAGGATTCATGCTTCTCCATTTTTGTGATGCTTTACTAAGAATAATGTCTTCCACTTCCATCCAGGTTAATACGAAGGATGTAAAGTCTCCATTTTTTTTAATAGCTGAATAGTATTCCATGGTATACATATACCACAGCTTGTTAATCCATTCCTGGGTTGGTGAGCATTTAGGCTGTTTCCACATTTTGGCAATGGTAAATTGAGCTGCAATAAACAGTCTAGTACAAGTGTCCTTATGATAAAAGGATTTTTTTCCTTCTGGGTAGATGCCCAGTAATGGGATTGCAGGATCGAATGGCAGGTCTAGGTTGAGTGCTTTGAGGTTTCTCCATACTTCCTTCCAGAAAGGTTGTACTAGTTTGCAGTCCCACCAGCAGTGTAAAAGTGTTCCCTTCTCTCCACATCCACGCCAGCATCTGTAGTTTTGAGATTTTGTGATGTGGGCCATTCTCACTGGAGTTAGATGATATCTCAGGGTTGTTTTGTTTTGCATTTCTCTAATATATAGAGATGATGAACATTTTTTCATGTGTTTGTTAGCCATTCGTCTGTCATCTTTAGAGAAAGTTCTATTCATGTCTCTTGCCCATTGATATAAGGGATTGTTGGCTTTTTTCATGTGGATTAATTTGAGTTCTCTATAGATCCTGGTTATCAAGCTTTTGTCTGATTGAAAATATGCAAATATTCTTTCCCATTGTGTAGGTTGTCTCTTTGCTTTGGTTATTGTGTCCTTAGCTGTACAGAAGCTTTTCAGTTTAATGAAGTCCCATTTGTTTATTTTTGTTGTTGTTGCAATTGCCATGGCAGTCTTCTTCATGAAGTCTTCCCCCAGGCCAATATCTTCCAGTGTTTTTCCTATGCTTTCTTTGAGGATTTTTATTGTTTCATGCCTTAAATTTAAGTCCTTTATCCATCTTGAATCAATTTTTGTGAGTGGGGAAAGGTGTGGGTCCAGTTTCAGTCTAAACGTTATCCACCATATTAACAGAGGCAAAAATAAAGATCACATGATCCTCTCAATAGATGCAGAAAAAGCATTTGATAAAATCCAGCATCCTTTTCTAATTAGAACTCTGAAGAGTATAGGCATAGGTGGCACATTTCTAAAACTGATTGAAGCTATCTATGACAAACCCACAGCCAATATTTTACTGAATGGAGTAAAACTGAAAGCTTTTCCTCTTAGAACTGGAATCAGACAAGGTTGTCCTCTGTCACCTTTACTATTCAACGTAGTGCTGGAAGTTCTAGCCAATACAATTAGGCAAGACAAGGGAATCAAGGAAATCCAAATGGGAGCAGAGGAGGTCAAACTCTCCCTCTTTGCTGACGACATGATCTTATACTTAGAGAACCCCAAAGACTCAACCACAAGACTCCTAGAAGTCATCAAAAAATACAGTAATGTTTCAGGATATAAAATCAACGTCCACAAGTCAGTAGCCTTTGTATACACCAATAACAGTCAAGATGAGAAGCTAATTAAGGACACAACTCCCTTCACCATAGTTTCAAAGAAAATGAAATACCTAGGAATATACCTAACGAAGGAGGTGAAGGACCTCTATAAAGAAAACTATGAAATCCTCAGAAAGGAAATAGCAGAGGATATTAACAAATGGAAGAACATACCATGCTCATGGATGGGAAGAATCAACATTGTTAAAATGTCTATACTTCCCAAAGCTATCTACCTATTCAATGCCATTCCTATCAAAGTACCTACATCGTACTTTCAAGATTTGGAAAAAATGATTCTGCGTTTTGTATGGAACCGGAAAAAACCCCGTATAGCTAAGGCAGTTCTTAGTAACAAAAATAAAGCTGGGGGCATCAGCATACCAGATTTTAGTCTGTACTACAAAGCCATAGTGGTCAAGACAGCATGGTACTGGCACAAAAACAGAGACATAGACACTTGTAATCGAATTGAACACCAAGAAATGAAACTAACATCTTACAACCACCTAATCTTTGATAAACCAAACAAGAACTTACCGTGGGGGAAAGACTCCCTATTCAATAAATGGTGTTGGGAGAACTGGATGTCTACATGTAAAAGACTAAAGCAACTCTTTTACATTGAGAACTTTGTTAATCACCCATCACCTTACCCCACACACATTCTGTTTACCACTGTCAAGATCTACCCTTTCTGACTTCATGCTCCTAAAAAATGTCCACTGTAACATTTTATTATATTTCTGTCCCAGATACATTACTCTAGAACTCAAAGAAATGAATGTGCCCAATTCTTCTTATTAAGTCCTAGAAAAAGCCTGAAACAAAATAGGTGTTCAATATTATTTATTGATTAATTAATTAATTTTTAATAAAACATGACCTAACAGAAGTGATACCCCATCTCTACTAAAAATAGAAAATCTAGCTAAGCATTGTGGTGGGTGCCTTATAGTTGCAGCTACTCGAGAGGAAGAGGCAAGAGGATCACTTGAGCCTAAGAATTTGAGGTTGCTGTGAGCTATGACACCTCAGCAAGCACTCCACCCACACTGACAGAGTAAGACTTTGTCTCAAAAAATAATGATTAAATTAAATTAAATTAAACATAAATAAATAAAATAAAAACATTAGTCATAATGATTAAGTGGGATTCATCCCAGGGATGCAATGATGGTCTAACACATGTTAATCAATCAATATGATATATCAACAGAATGAAGGACAAGGAGTATACAATCATGTAAATTCACATTAAAAAATAATTTAATAAAATACAACATTGCTTCATGATAAAAATTCCCAAAAAACTGGGTGTAGAAGGAACTGAAAATAAAAGCCATATATGGCATACCAAAACTAGTATCATAATGAATAGGGGGGAAAAGAAAGGATTTCCTCTCAGATCTAGAACAGAACAAGAATGTCCACTTTCACTGCTGTAATTAACAACAAAGAGAAATCCAAATTGGAAAGAAAGAAGTCAAATTAACCTTGTTTACAGATGGTCTGATCTTATATAGAGAGAAAGCAAAAGACTTCACCAAACAATATGAGAAATGATAAACAAATTCAGTAAAGTTGCAAGAACAGTATCAATATATAAAAATCAGTAGCATTTTTATATGTCAACAGTAAACAACCTGAAAGAGAAACCAAGAAATTAATCACATTTACATAGCAGCAGATAATATAAAATACCTGGAAATAAACTTAAAGAAAACTATAAAACATTAACAAAACAAATTGAAGGGGACACACAAATAAGGAAAGACTTGCATGCTGGTGGATTGGAATAATCAATACCGCTAAAATATATACATACATCTCAAAGTGACCTACACATTCAGTGTAATCACCATCAAAATGCCAATAATATTACCCCCAAAAAATACACAAAAAAATCCCAAAATTTATGTGGAACCACAAAAGACCCAGAATAGCCAAAACCATCCTGAGTAAAAAGAACAAGACATGAGAAATCACAGTACCTAACTTCAAATTATACTACAGTTGTAGTAATCAAAACAGCTTAGTCATGGCATAAAAATGGACATAGAGACCGATGGAACAGAATAGAGAACCCAGAAATAAATGTTCTAACTATAGGGATATTATCTTCAACAGGATGCCAAGAACATACAGTGTGGAAAGGACAATCTCTTCAATAAATGGTGCTGGGAAAGCTTGCTATCCATATGGCAATAGAATAAAACTAGACCCATATCTTTCATCATCTGCAAATATGAAACCATAATGGAATAAATACAGAAATCTAAGATCTGAAACTATGAAACTTCTAAAAGAAAACATAGAGGAAATGTTTCAGGACATTGGTCTGGGCAAGGGCTTCTTAAGTAATTTCCCCAAAGCACAGGCAACCAAGGAAAAAATGGAGAAATGGAATGACATCAAGCTAAAATTCTCCTACACAGCAAAGAAAACAACCAGCAAAGTGATAAAACAACACACAAAATGGAAGAAATTATTTTCAACCCACCCATCTGACAAGAGATTAATAAGTAGAATATATAAGGAGCTCCAACAACTCAACAGGAAAAAGTCAAATAATACAATTAAGAACTGGGCAAGTTTGCAATCCCACTAACAATGTGTAAGTGTCCCCTAAGAAGTACGGAGAATCCTGAAAGAACTAAAAATAGACTTTCCAGGGAAATGGGGTCAAGATGGCTTACAAGAGGCACTTTTGTCATAAGCTCTCATGCAAAAGGAGGAAAATTGGACCGAAGTGAACTCAGAGCAGTTGAAATGGGGGGATTACAAGGAGAAAATAATGAAGGTGCTCAGCAACTTCACTGTGACAAAGAGCAAGTATGAAGAAGAGAAAGAAAAAGGGAGAAAACTGAGAACAGTTACAGAATGGACCAGATATGAAGGAGCCCAGAGCCAAATAGAAAAGAAAGTATGCCCCTATCAACCCAGGGGCTCTCCACAAGCAGTGAAATATAGGATTTATCACCCCATAGGAGAGGGCCATGAAGATCAAAAGACCTAGTTTTCCTGAATTTAGGAGTATTCTCCTCTGAGTCCTTCTGCCTGGCAGAATAGTGAACAGTTTTGTCACGAGCCACCTTGTGGCCACAGCTTATCCCTGCTCTTTGGTTGCCCAATAAATTGCCTACTGCATAGGCCAGCTTTTCTAGGAGGGTGAGTCAGAGTTCTAGCTGAGCTCAGACAGCCTGTAGGGATGCCCAACCCCCAGGCATGAGAAAGGCAAAGGAGCTTTGGACCATATGCAACACTCATAGAAACTGTGGAATCAGGAGTTATGGGGTCACATTCTCTATAACCAGCAATGGGAGGGATCCATAGCCAGCTACAGTAGGAACAGGTGATAGGCTCTGCCTTCCCAATGTTGTCAGCAGGAACTGTGAGGAACCTAGATTGTGAGGGCTGGTGAACTGAGACTGATCCACCACCTGCTGTGGGAGGAACCTGTGGCTCAATTACACTAACATTGGTAAGGCAAGATTTTGGCTGAATCTGTTTCCCACTAGGGAGAACTGTCCCTACCCTTTGGGGAACATCAGTCTAGCATCTGTACCCTGCATGCCCCTCCTGGAAGTTTGACCCACAGTGTCCCAACTTGGAGAAGGGTGAGCCTGTAATGGGAGACGCCACTTTGGGAAATCCCAGGAACCATGTGGCAAGCCGGAGATTACCCTGCCCCAACCACAGGTGAAAACTGTGGCAAAAAGTATATAGACAGCATTTCGAAGCTGTTGTGGGGTGAGGCTTTGGTGAAAAATTAAATCTTTTTAAATTGGTTAACAGGCAGAGAAGGTACTTAGGCTGGAAGACTTATGCTTGCTATCTTAGAGCCTTTCCCAGCATAGGAGCATCACCAGTAGGTTCTTCCCCAATCTAACTCTACCCAGCTTAAAGAAAGTAAGGCCAATCATTAGGGACCCTCACATGCTATAGCCTGAAAAGAGAGCTTTGGGTGTGTGTGGGGAGGGCCACAGGTATAAGCATCAGCTCATTTAAGCAGTCACTGGAGAAGGGTAGTGGTAATGTCCATATCCTGGAGCCATTGGATCTCATTTTTTTTATTAGATCATAACTGTATATGTTACTGCATTTATGTGGTACAATTTGTTGATTTTATATAAAATTTGGAATATTTTCATCAAACTGGTTAACACAGCATCCACCTCACTTATTTAATTGTTGTGTTTAGACATTTATACTCTACGATTAATATATTTGACATATACCTGAGGAGGATGAGGGGAAGGGAAGGGGGTTGATCTCATTTTAGCCCATCAGTTTCCATGGGCAAGAACTAAAAGAAAGTGTGGACACCTCTGTGCTTTATGGCAGCCAGTGTCATTATTAGCCCACATGATCTGACATCCAAAATTCCCAGAGGCAGTTGAATGGCACTATTAAAGGCAGATACCCTGTTTCCCTGAAAAATAAGACATCCTCCGAAAATAAGACCTACTTACAGGAAAGATAAGACGTCCCCTGAAAATAAGACCTAGCGCATCTTTGGGAGCACACCTTAAAATAAGACACTGTCTTATTTTCGGGGAAACAGGGTAGATGCTGTACTCTGTGAGCCGAGGCGCTGCCTTTTAGGTCCCGCCAGTCTGTTGGGTGCTGCATAAGGAACCCAAATAGAATATCTTTCAATAGCAATTTAGGGACAATCTAATATTCCAACATAAAAATATATAAAATATATATAAATTTTTTTATTTTTTTTATTAAATCATAGCTGTGTACATTAGTATGATCATGGGGCACCACACACTTGGTTCATAGACCGTTTGACACATTTTCATCACACTAGTTAACATAGCTTTCGTGGCATTTTCTTAGTTATTTTGCTAAGACCTTTACATTCCACATTTACTAGGATTCACATATTCCCTTGTAAGATGCACCGCAGGTGTATCACATTAATCCCCCTCCCTCCATCTACCTCCCCCCTCCCTCCCCTCCCTTTCCCCCTTCTCCCTATTCTTAGGTTGTAACTGGGTTATAGCTTTCATGTGAAGGTCCTTCACATGAATTATTAGTTTCATAATAAGGGTGAGTACATTGGGTACTTTTGCTTCCATTCTTGAGACACTATACTAAGAAGAATATGTTCCAGCTCCATCCATGTAAACATGAAAGAGGTAAAGTCTCCATCTTTCTTTAACACTACATAGTATTCCATGGTGTACTTATACCACAATTTATTAATCCATTCGTGGATCGATGGACACTTGGGCTTTTTCCATGACTTAGCAATTATGAATAGGGCTGCAATAAATATTCTAATACAAATATCTTTGTTATGATGTGCTTTTTGGTCTTCTGGGTATATGCCCAGTAGAGGGATTACAAGATTGAATGGCAGATCTATTTTTAGATCTCTAAGTGTTCTCCATATCTCTTATCAAAAGGAATGTATTAATTTGCATTCCCACCAGCAGTGCAAAAGTGTTCCCTTTTCTCCACATCCACGCCAACATCTCAGGTCTTGGGATTTTGTGATGTAGGCTAGTCTCACTGGAGTTAGATGATATCTCAAAGTAGTTTTGATTTGCATTTCTCTGATGATTAAAGATGATGAGCATTTTTTCATATGTCTGATGGCTGTGCACCTGTCTTCTTCAGAGAAGTTTCTCTTCAAGTCCTTTGCCCAGCCTGCGATGGGATCCCTTGTTCTTTTCTTGCTAATGCGTTTGAGTTCTCTGCGGATTCTGGTATTAAACCTTTGTCGGAGACATAACCTGCAAATAACTTTTCCCATTCTGAGGGCTGTTTGCTTGCTTTACTTACTGTGTTCTTGGCTGTGCAGAAGCTTTTTAGTTTGATCAAGTCCCAATAATGTATTTTTGAAGCAGCTTCAATTGCCCGGGGTGTCCTTCTCATGAAAAACTCGCCCAACCCAATTTCTTCAAGGGTTTTCCCTGCACTCTCTTCTAGTATTTTTTTAGTTTCATGTCTTAGGTTTAAATATTTAATCTAGTGAGAGTCTATCTTGGTTAATGGTGAGAGGTGTGGTTTCAGTCTTCTACAGGTTGCCAGCCAGTTCACCCAGCACCATTTGTTAAATAGGGAATCTTTCCCCACTGAATGTTTTTAAATGGCTTGTCAAAGATTAAATAATGGTAATTAGCTGGATTCATCTCTTGGTTCTCTATTCTGTTCCAGACATCTACATCTCTGTTTTTGTGCCAATACCATGCTGTTTTGATCACTATCTATTTGTAGTAAAGTCTGAGGTCTGGTAGCGTGATTCCTCCTGCTTTGTTTTTATTTTTGAGTAATGTCTTGGCTATTCAAGGTTTTTTCTGATTCCATAGAAAACGAAGTATTTTTTTTTTCAAGATCTTTAAAGTATGACAGTGGAGCTTTAATGGGGATTGCGCTGAAATTATATATTGCTTTGGGTAGTATAGACATTTTAACAATGTCGATTCTTCACAACCATGAGCATGGTATATTTTTCCATTTGTTAACATTCTCAGCTATCTCTTTTCTTAGAGTTTCATAGTTCTCTTTATATAGATCTTTCACATCCTTTGTTAGATAAACTCCCAAGTATTTCATCTTCTTTGGCACTACTGTGAATGGGATAGAGTCCTTCATTGTTTTTTCAACTTCACTATTCTTGGTATATATAAAGGCTACCGATTTATGAATGTTGATTTTGTAACCTGAGATGCTGCTGTATTCCTTGATCACTTCTAAGAGTTTTGTAGTAGAGTCCCTAGCATTTTGCAAATATACAATCATATCATCTCCGAAGAGCAAAAGTTTGATCTCCTCTGACCCCATGTGGATACTCTTGATCGCCTTTTCTTCCCTCATTGCGGTGGCTAAAACTTCCATTACAATGTTAAAAAGCAATGGAGACAATGGGCAGCCTTGTCTGGTTCCAGATCTGAGTGGAAATGATTCCGATTTAACGCAATTCAATATGATATTGGCTGTGGGTTTGCTGCAGATGGCCTCTATCAGTTTAAGAAATGTCCCTTCTATGCCAATTTTCTTAAGTGTTCTGATAATGAAGGGATGTTGGATGTTATCAAAAGCTTTTTCTGCATCGATGGAGAGAATCATATGGTCTTTGTTTTTTAATTTGTTTATGTGCTGAATTACATTTATAGATTTATGCATATTGAACCAGCCTTGAGAACCTGGGATAAAACCGACTTGGTCATGATGTATGAATTGTTTGATATGTTGCTGGATTCTGTTTGTTAGAATCTTGTTGAATATTTTTGCATCTATATTCATTAGTGATATTGGTCTATAATTTTCTTTTCTTGTTGGGTCTTTACCTGGTTTGGGGATCAGAGTGATGTTTGCTTCATAGAACGTGTTGGGTAATCTTCCTTCTTTTTCTACCTTTTGGAACAGGTTGAGTAGTATAGGTATTAATTCCTCTTTAAGGATTTGGTAGAATTCTGATGTAAAACCATCTGGTCCTGGGCTTTTCTTTTTTGGGGAGATTTTGTATGGTTGATGTTATTTCCGAACTTGATATGGGCCTGTTCAACATTTCCACTTGATTTTGGTTAAGTCTTGGAAGGTGACGTGCTTCCAAGTAACGGACAATTTCCTTCAGATTTTCGTATTTCTGAGAATAAAGTTTCTTGTAATATTCATTAAGGATTTTTTGGATTTTGAGGAGTCTGTTGTTATTTCGTCTTTGTTATTTCTGATTGATGAGATTAGAAATTTTACTCTTTTTTTCCTGATTAGCTTGGCCAAAGGTTTATCTATTTTGTTGACCTTTTCGAAAAACCAGCTTTTTGATTTATTGATCTGTTGTATTATTCTTTTGTTTTCAATTTCATTTAGTTGTGCTGATTTTGGTTATTTCTTTTCTTCTACTGGATTTGGGGTTGGAGTGTTCTTCTATTTCCAGTCTCTTGAGATGTCCCATTAAGTTGCTTACTTCCTCTCTTTCCGTTCTCCTGAGGAAGGCTTGCAGTGCTATAAATTTCCCTCTTAGATCTGCCTTTGCGGTGTCCCAGAGGTTCTGATAGTTCATGTCTTCATTGTCGTTTTGTTCCAGAAATTTGGCAATTTCCTTCTTGATCTCATCTCTGACCTAGCTATCATTCAGCATAAGGTTTTTTAAATTCCATGTTTTTGTATGAGTATGCAGATTCCTGTTGTTACTCATCTCAAGTTTCATTCCATGATGGTCCGAGAAAATGCATGGAATAATTTATATTCCTTTAAATTTACTGAGGTTAGACTGGTGACCTAAGATGTGATCAGTTTTGGAGTAAGTTTGATGGGCTGATGAGAAGTATGTGTATTCAGTTTTGTTGGGATGAATTGTTCTGTAGATGTCTGCTAAATCTAAATGCTAGATGGTTAGATTTAAATCTAGAATTTCTTTACTCAGCTTTTTGTTGGAGGATCGATCCATCACTGCCAAAGGAGTGTTAATATCTCCGACTATTATAGAGTTGGAGGAAATCAAGTTGCTCATGTCTGTTAGAGTTTCTCTTATAAATTGAGGTGCATTCTGGTTGGGTGCCTAGATATTAATAATTGAAATCTCATCATAGTGAGTCTTACCCTTAACAAATATGAAGTGACCATTTTTGTCCTTCCTTACTTTTGTTGGTTTAAATCCTATTGTATCCGCAAATAAAATTGCAACACCTGATTTTTTCTGGTTACCATTTGCCTGAAATATGGATGACCATCCTTTCACCCTGAGTCTGTATTTGTCTTTTAAGTTAAGATGTGACTCTTGTATGCAGCACATATCTGGCCTGAGTTTTTGTATCCAGTCAGCTAACCTATGTCTCTTTAGAGGGCAGTTTAAGCCATTCACATTAATGGAGAGTATTGATAAGTTTGGTGAAATTTTGGGTATTGAGTTTTTTGAAAGTCCAGTGGGCATTTTTAATCCTTTTGCCATTGTGGAAGTTGGAGTTTGATCAGAAGTTTCTGAGTGAGTTTTCTTTTCTGGTAGAGGATTGGGTTGGTTATTATGGAGGATAGGTCTGAGAATATCCTGAAGAGCTCCTTTGGTTATGGCAAATTTCTTTAGCATATGAGTGTCATTAAAGTATTTAATTTCTCCATCATAAATGAAACTCAGTTTAGCTGGGTACAAGATCCGGGGTTGAAAGTTATTTTGCTTGAGGAGATTAAACGTTGATGACCACCCTCTTCTGGCTTGAAAAGTTTTAGCAGAGAGATCTGCAGTCATTCTAATGTTCTTCCCTTTGAAGGTAATAGTTTTCTTTCGCCTGGCCGCTTTGAGAATTTTCTCCTTTATATTAACTTCAGTGAAGTTAATTATGATATGCCTGGGGGATGTCTTATTGGGGTTGACTCATGCTGGGGTTCTGAAGCTATCTGCTATCTGAATTTCAGGTTCTCGAGGCATGTCTGGAAAATTATCTTTCATAATTTCATGCAGAAGGGCCTCTGGGCCCAGTGAGGCCACTTCATTTGTTTCAGGAATTACTATGAGTCGGATATTTGCGTTCTTTGATTTATCCCAGAGCTCTCTGAGAGAGTGATCCATTTTTGCTCTCCATTTCTCTTCCTCCTTGAGAGCTTGGGAGCATTCAAAGGCTTTATCTCAATGTCAGAGATCCTTTCTTCTGCTTGGTCCATTCTGTTGCTAAGGGATTCTACTGTATTTTTCATATCTTTGAGGGCTGCAAATTCTTGCTTCATTGTGTCTAAGTCTTTCGTGGTTTTGTCTTTAAATTCATGAAATTCTTGAGACAGGTTTTGAATTTCTCCACGAATTCCTAGTTCCATTTTGTTAATCTTGTTTGCCATCCAAATTCTGAAATCGATTTCTGACATCTCAGCCAGTTGTTTGTGAATGGAATCTTCAATTACATCTGCCGTATCTTTCCTTGGGGGATTGATGTATTCTGGTTATTCATGTTACCAGAGTTTTCCACTGATTCTGCTCCATGATTGTTTTACTCCCTTTGATTTCTCCTCTGGTGCTTTGTTAAGGACCTGTAGAGTGCTGTGGCCTGAGAAACTGGGGCCCTGTTTGGTGTAGAGGGGCTAAGTGGTTCTGTCTTGTTTTCAGCTGGTTTCTAATTGACCCTAGTGAAACAGTTACTCTAGGTTGAACTCTCAGAAGTGGAGAAATACCAGCAATTATGTTACCCCACTCACCACAGGCAACAAATGGAAAAGGAAAATCAAACCTTCCTACAACCACTCACCCAGTGCACCACCTGGATAGTTCCCAGGTGAGTGGCTCAGTTCAAAAGGTCCAAATCAATTGTCTTATTCAGCAGCTGCCTCAGGTGGGAGAGTTCAAGAGGTCCTTTGGAACTGGATCACAGGGGTCTGGTGACTGCTCTAATATGGCTTGCTCCAGTGCTGCGTGGAGTCAGGAAGAGCCACCCAGTAAATAGATCAGTCTGGGAAGATTGATGCCTCCTTCCCCACCTTGCAGCTCTGTCACACCCAGTCACTGCTAGTCCCAGTCAGTTGTCTGCAGTAAGCAGATACTCCAGGGGTTTGCACCTGCCTAAGTCACAGGGTAGTCTGTGTCTGCTCGTCTAGGCCGCTACTGTCTGTCTTTATCCAGCAGGGGGTGGTGTGGCCTGTGAACCTCGGGCACTTGATGGAGGCTGGAGGTGTTCACTCAGTTCCAGCCCCACCCTTAATTTATGTTACTGGGTGAACAGAACAACCCTGTGGGAGTTTGTTTCTGACCCTGCTAGATTCTTCTGCAGAAGAGAGGCTGATTTGAGTTCCAAGAACCTGTGCCTCAGGCCCTGTCTTTAGTCCTGTGGGTTTGCATTTGCAGCACGATCAGTTGTTGGCTGTAGCCTCTTGGCCTCCTGTGTCTATAGGCTGCTGATCCCCTGAGGGCCAGGTGCGTCTTAGGCTCAGTCAAGCGGTCCTCTGGATCAGCCCCACCCTAGGAGTTTCCCAGCTCTGTGGGTGTGTTTTCTAGTCCCCTTGTTCCACCGATGTCAGTGCCGCCTCAGGCAAACCCTTCACTCATGGGTCCTGTGTTTCAGTCCCAGGTCTGTTCCATGGTGGTTGCCATCTGAGAAGATGCTCGGCCTCATCTGGTTCCCCCGGAAGATAGGAGGAGAGGCTGTGGAATATCTGGGAGTGGACCTTGTTATTGCTGAAGATGGCTGTTCCTCTGCACCTTGGGGCACCACCGCTCCAGTGTAATTCCCTCTTAGCCGACTGTCATCTTCTAGCTCCTTTGCTACAGAGTCAGCACTGGCCAGCTGCAGTCCAGGTCCTGTCTGCACCTCTCGAGAGTTCACCCAAGAATCTGGACTCCTGGGGGGGCAGGTCTCCAGATCACGGAGTGCGAGTGGAGGGGAGTGTTAGGAGCTCAGAGTTGCAGGTCGTAACACCAAGCTCATTGAGACCAAATGAACAAATAAACAGATACAAAGGTTACCAGGCACACGGGCCCATAGATACAGAGACAGACGGAAACATATAGACATACAGGTAACAGCCACGACAACAGCAATATAAGAACAACTGCAATGAAAATAGTGATAATCATAAAATAATTGAAGGAAAGAAAAAAAGAGAGAGAAAAGTGGTGTTAGTAGGAATGTTAAATGAGAAGAAAGAAGAAATTAAATTTAGAAGACATAGAAATAAAAAAGTATATTTATATAAAAAGTAATAATAGAAAATTATCAAAATCTCCTCTAAGAAAATGGTGAGGAAAAAACAGACAAAAACAAAACAAACAAACAAAAAAACCCATGAAAACCAAAAAAAAAAAAAAAAGGCACCAACTACAAAAATATTCTTGCATGTAGAAATATACCTATATATATCTATATCTCTGCTGTAGGGATCAACTTTCGTATATTGCACATATTCATACTGCAATATACTTTCTGGACACCAGGTGGCGCTGTGAGTGGTTCCGAGACTTATACCTGATTTACAGTTTATACTGTTACCATGGTAACCAACTTCCATGTCTGATTGCCATTTTGGAATTTCTGCAAAAGTTTGTCACCTAAGAATTGTGTAACCTTGGCTGTTCTTTTCCAGACAGCACTTGCGACCGACCTTACCCCTCAGTGCAGGTGTCCACACTTCTCAAGTCTTTCCACTCTGTTCCCAGGTTCTCCTGCAAACTGGCAACTGCAATCGGCTGTAGGGGGTGTGGTGCTGAGTTTGCGCGGTCATTGGCAGGCTTGCGGTTGTATCTGCTGTAGCTGGATCCCAGGGCTGGAGCTAAATTCGTGGCCTCAGCAGCCAAAGCCGGGTCCGCAGTTTCAGTAGCTTCGCGGCTTTAGCAGTCAAAGCCGTGTCCGCGGCTTCAAGCCAGGTCCCGTGGTTGGAGCATTCAGGGGACTTATTCTGGGTTTCATGGTTCAGAGTTTCCCTTTTGGATGGGCAGCCACCAGTTCGCATGCAGCCTAAACCGACATCCCCCTCCAATGCCTGGGGGAAAGGTGCCCGCCCTTTTGAGTAGTTCAAAATGTCTGTTTCCCAGGCAGGATCCCTTCCCTGCAATTGTCCAACAGTTTGCCCAGCTCCCCGTGGTTTTGAGTGGCTCTCCTTTCGGATGCCTCCCTCAGTTCAGGAATAATTATTTGTCAATTGGGTTTTGTCAGCATTTACAAGCTGCTGACCTCTGTAGGGGAGGGGCCTGCTGGCTGACATGGCGGAGCAGGGAAGAATCTCTACAACAGAGTCTGTGATTTTAAATTACCCCTCATATATAGCGATCCGCCAGTTCGCTGGGCGTCTCCAGCTGTCTGTCCACTCCAATAATCCACACTCAGGGAAGGTCCAGACTGCCTTTCCTCTCACCTGATGGCTTGAGAGAGGTGAGCTACACGTCCATCCTGTCCGCCATCATGCTCTGCCTCCAGAAATATACAAATATTTTGAAAACACACATGGGGAGAGATCAGTAGAAGAACCTAGGCAACATGAAAAATAAGAGCAAAGGAACTCCCCCAAGAGATTACAAGGGAGACACAGCTAAAAACACCATTCATGTAGAAATAGTTGAAATGACAGAAATAGAATCAGAATATGGTTGGCAAATAAGGTTAACAGAATTGAGGAGAGGAAGGAAAAAGAAATTTGAAAAGAAATCCAAAAACTATCTGAAGAAATCAATGTAATTAAAGACAATGTCATAAAGGATCGTGACATAATTAGGAAGTATATAGTGGAGCTTAAGGAATTAAGGGTGCATCTAAGGTGTTTCAAAACACAGCAGAGAGTCTCCATAGAAAAGAAAAAATCTCACAAATTGAAGATAAGATTTTGAAATAATCCAAGCATTCAAGAGGTAGAAAAGAAAAGAAGAAAAACTATTTCTCAGAGAGATATGGGACCACATAATGTGCACAAACAAATGAATCATGGGGAAAGAAGGAGGAGGAGGAGGAGAAGGAGAAGAAGAAGCATCCTAAAAGCATGGAAGCTCTACTTTAAGACATCATGGTAGAGAATTTTCTAAACATTGTGAGAGACCCAGAAATTCTGGTAGCAGATAGTTTCAGAACCCTAGCAAGACTCCATTTAAACAAAGCATCTCCTAGACACATTGTAATTAACCTGACTAAGGTCAAAATGAAAGAGAAAATTCTGAAAGCATACAGGCATAATTAACTTCTCACCTACATGGGGAAAATCATCAAGGTGACAGCTTACTTTTCAGCAGAAAATTTTCAAGCCAGAAAGGAGTGGCCATCTATCCTTTAACCTTCTCAAACTAAACATTTTCAGCCCAGAATTCTGTATCATGCTAAACTAAGTTTCATATCTGATGGAGAAAACAAATTTTTACTGACAACCACACATTGAAGCTACTTGCCCCAACACCGGATCTGCTGGAAATACTCAGATCCATTCTTAACAAGGACCATCACAATGGACCACCATCGATATAAAGACACACAAAAACTAAATGACAATGATTAACTGCCACAATGGTGCAAGTGATAAAACTAAGCAATAGACCTTCAAAAAACAAGATAAACAGGACATCACCATACTTATCAACTCTCTCATTAAATGTGAATGGCTTTAATTCCCCATGGAAGAGGGACAGGCTGAATGACTGGATAATAAGGTACAAGCCAAGTATATGAAATCTTCAGGAAAGACAGCTAACCTCCAAGGACAAAACAAGAATCTGAGTGAAAAGTTATAAAGCCATAATTTAAGCAAATGGAAATCATAAAAAGGAAGGAATTGTCATCTTATTTTCAGATTCACGGGGCTTCAAACCAACAAATATAAAGAAAGGCAAAGATGGACACTATATAATGGTCAAGGGAACAATACAGAAAAAAGACATTCTAATTATAAATATCTATGCACCCAATTTAAATGCTCCCAGATATATAAAACATACCCTAACTGATCTGAAAAATATGATATCCTGCAAGACCATAGTATCTTGGGACTTCAACATACCTCTGATGGAACTGGAAAGATCCTCCAAGCAGACTCTAATTATAAACCAATGGACTAAAATACAACTTTAGAATAAACAGCCTTAATGGGCAATACAGAATATTCCACCCCGAAAATAATAAGTATACATTTTCATTATCAGCTCATGGATCATTCTCCAAAATTAAACATATCTTATGGAACAGATAAAATTTCAAAAAAATCTAAAAGAATAGAAATTACACCCTATATATATTATGACAAAAAATGAAATACATTTAAAATGAACTCCAACAAAACCTCCCTCCTCACATAAAGTTATGGAAACAAAACAACCTTATGACAAATAATATCCTGTCAAGGAGGAGAAAAAGGAGGAAACCATAATATTCTGTGAATAAAACAAAATGAAACCACAAGCTATGAAAACCTGAGGGATACCACAAAGGCAGTCCTGAAAGGAAAATTTATGGCACTAAATGCTTTCATACATAAAAGGAAAATTTATAGCACTAGATGCTTTCATACATAAAACAAAAAGAGTCCAAGTCAACAACCTAAATGACCATCTCAAACAACTGCAAAAGGAAGAATAATCCAACCCCAAGTCTAAAGATGCAAAATTCCCATCTTCTCTTTTTTTTATTTACTAATAAATCATAGCTGTGTGCATTAATGCAATCATGGGGCACCATACACTGGTTTTATATACCATTTGACATATTTTCATCATACCGGTTAACATAGCCTTCCGGGCATTTTCTTAGTTATTGTGTTGATAAAAAATAAACTCTACATCCAGTAAGTTTCACATGTACCCTTGTAAGATGCACCGTAGGTGTGAGCCCACCAATCACCCACCCTCTGCCCCTCTTCGCCCCTCACATCCGCTACTTATCCCCTTCCCTATATTCTTAGGTTATAATTGGGTTATAGATTTCATATGAAAACCATAAATTAGTTTCATAGTAGGGCTGAGTACATTGGATACTTTACTAAGAAGAATATGTTCCAGCTCCATCCATGTAAACATGAAAGAGGTAAAGTCTCCATCTTTCTTTAAGTCTGCATAATATTCCATGGTGTACATATACCACAATTTATTAATCCATTCATGGATCGATGGGCACTTAAGCTTTCTCCATGACTTAGTAATTATGAATTGGGCTGCAATAAACATTCTGGTACAAATATCTTTGTTACAATGTGATTTTTGGTCTTCTGGGTATACACCTAGTAGAGGAATTGTAGAATCAAATGGCAGGTCTATTTTTAGATCTCTAAGTGTTGTCCAAACATCTTTCCAAAAGGAACATATTAGTTTGCATTCCCACCAGTGGTGTAGAAGTGTTCCCTTTTCTTCACATCCACGGCAACATCTCTGGTCTTGGGATTTTGTGATATGGGCTAATCTTACTGGAGTTAGATGATATCTCAAAGTAGTTTTGATTTGCATTTATCTGATGGTTAAGGATGATGAACATTTTTTCATATGTCTGTAGGCCATGCACCTGTCTTCTTCAGAGAATTTCCTCTTCAAGTCCCTTGCCAACCCTGAGATGGGATCACTTGTTTTTTTTTTTGTTGTTGTTGCTAATACGTTAGAGTTCTCTGTGGATTCTGGTTATTAAAATGTTGTCAGAGACATAACCTAAAAATGTCTTCTCCCATTCTGAGGGCTGTCTGCTTGCTTTACTTACTGTGTTCTTGCCTGTGCAGAAGCTTTTTCGTTTGATCAGGTCCCAGTAGTGTATTTTTGATGCTGCTTCATTGCCTGGGGTGTCCTCTTCATAAAATATTCACCCCAGCCGATTTGCTCAAGAGATTTCCCTGCACTTTCTTCTAGTATTTTTATAGTTTCATGTCTTAAGTTTAAATCTTTAATCCAGTGAGAGTCTATCTTAGTTGATGGTGAAAGGTGTGGGTGCAGTTTCAATATTCTACAGGTCGCCAGCCAGTTCACTTAGCACCATTTAAATAGGGAATCTTTTCCCCACTGAATGTTTTAAATACCCAATGAGTCAATAAATAAATTTAAAGGGAAATTAAAACATACTGTGAGATAAAAGACAATGAAAATACAACAAACTAAAAACCTGTGGGATATATCAAAACTTTCTAAGAGGGAATTTATAGCAACAAATGCCTAAATAAAGAAGAAAAAAGATTTTCATCATGAACAGTGTCTCATACCTGTAATCTTAGCACTTTGGGAGGCTAAGACGGAAATATAACATGAAACTAAAACTTTAAATCCAGCCTTGGAAACATAGTGAGACCCTGTGTCTACAAAAAAATTAAAAATTATCCAAGCATGGTGTTATGCACCTATAGTACTAGCTACACAAGAGGCTGAGGTGGGGGGATCCCTAGAATCCAAAAGTTTGAGGCTGCAAGTGCTATGATCATGCTTCTGTACTTCAGATGAGGTGACAGAGCAAGATCCCATCAGAAGCAAAAGAATACAGAGGAGGAGAAGAGAGAATGAGAGAGGAAGAACTAGAGGAAGGGAAAGAGAGAAAGAGGGAGGAGGAGGGATAAGGACAGAGGAAAAAAAAGAGAAAAAGAAGGATATCAGATAAACAGCCTGACATTATGTCTCAAAGAACTAGAAAAACAAGAAGAGTCTAAATCCAAAATTAGTCAAAGGAAATAAAGATCAGAGCAGATGTAAATGAAACAGAGATGAGAAAACTAAGAGAAAACATCAGTCTTTTGAAAAGATAAACGTAATTGACAAACCTTTAGCTAGAATAAAAAAAAAAGAAGAAAAAGACTCAAATAAATAACATTAGAGATGAAAAAGAAGACATTACAACTGATATCAAAGAATTAGAAAGGATTATGAGAGACTATTAAGAACAATGATATACCAACAAATTGAATAACCTAGGAGAAAAAGATAAATTCTAGGACACATACAACCTACCCATATTGAATTATGAAGAAATTGAAACTATAACAGACCCATAATGGGAAAGAAAATTAAACTAATAATAAAAAGTACACACTGAAAAAAAGTCCAAGATCTGATGGCTTTATGGCTGAATTTTACCAAACATTTAAAGAAACACTAATACCAATTCTTCTCAAACTATACTAGAAAATTGAAGAATAGGGAATACTTCCAAACTTATGTTGAGGCCAACATTAACTTGATACAAAAACCAGAAAAGGACACAACAACAAAAATGTCTACAGGCCAATATCCCTGATGAACATAGATGTAAAAATCATTGACAAAATACTAGAAAACCCAATTTGATTACACATTGAAAAGATTATTAAGGGGTTGGAGCAAGATGGTGGACTAGAGACAGTTTCTTAACACCTAGACACAGTGAGATTGGAGAAAGAAGACACCAGGCACCTCTGGCTTGTGAGCTCTAACCAGAAATATCCATTCGGGGGAACAGGGGGGCACCAGGAGACTTCAGAAATCCAAGTGGAGGACTAAAGTAGTAAGTAAGTGTACATGTGGGTGTGTGTGTGTGTGTGTGTGTGTGTGTGTGTGATTTTCTTCTTTAAAATTTTTTTTTCAACTTTTCTCCCCCTACATTTTTCTATTCTTTTCTTTTTCATTTTTCCCAAGTAAATATAAATTTTCACTGTTGCCTTCATTAATAATAAGGGCTATATTGTTGCTCGTTTTTCTGCCCCCTTATTGTTTTTGTCTCCAATTTTATCCCTCAAGGTTTTTTGTTTGGTTGGTTTGGTTTGATTTATAGTATTTTTGTTTTTCTTCTCTACTTGGTGGAGGTGGGGTCCTGTGTCTGCTCAGGCTGGCAAAGAGCTGCAATATCAAGGTACCCACCCAACCCACCCACCCCAAGTGGTTGGAATTTGTGGGAGTGGGTAAAAGTACCCTACTGAACACCACTATTATCTCTCTCTCTCTCTTCCTCTCTTCTTTTTGTCAATCTTCCCTTTTACTCCCCCCTTGCCTTTCTTTTTTCACTTTTTTTTTTATCTTTTATCCCTTCCTGCTCTTCACTCTTCTCTTCCTTTTAGTCCTTCCCAAAAGGACACTTGAACACCTTAGGTCAGAGGCATGGTAACTTAAAGAGGAGGAGGAAGTGAAAGGAAAAAGTAGGGCAAGGAAACAGACAAAGTTAAAAAACTCATAAGGAAGAAACAGCAGACAAATTCTGACATCATGAAAAACCAGAACAGAGCAAACCCCACCCCAACCAAGGGATCATGAAGTAGCTACTACAGAGGATTCAACCTATAAAGAAATGTCAGAAATTACAGAAAGGGAATTTAAAATATGGATGGTAAAAACAATGAAGTAAATTGTTGAGAAAGTGGAAAATAATAAAAAAGTCCAAAAACAGAATCAAAGTAGAGATGAACAATATGAAGAATATAGATAGGATATAGCAGAGCTGAATGAATTGAAGTAGTCAATCAGGGAACTTAAAAATTCAGTAGAAAATATCAATAACATTAGACCATGCAGAAGGAAGAATTTCAGAGGTAGAGAATAAAGCTCTTGAGCTGACACAGGCAATTAAACAGACAGAACAAAAGAGAGGGAAAGCAGAATGTTTACTGATAGAATTATGAGACTTCATTAATTGTTCAAACACACGAGTTGTAGGCACCCCAAGGGGAAAAAGAAAACCCCAGAGGAATGGAAGCCCTATGAGAGGATACCATAAATGAAATTTGATACACTCTTTTCAGAGGGACATCAGACCCCAGGTCATCTCAACTCAAATACAGCTTCTCCAAGACACATTGTCATGAATCTGTCTAAAGTCAAGAAAAAGAACATTCCACAAGCTGCCAGGAGTAAGCACCAGATGACCTATATCGTCAAATCGATCAAAGTAACTGCAAATGTTTAAAATGAGACAATTCAGGCCAGAAGACAATGATCATCTATTTTTAATCTACTTAAACAAAACAATTTTCAGCCCAGAATTCTATATCCTGCTAAGCTAAACTTTAAAATTGATGGAGAAATCAATTTTTTTACTGATATGCAAACATTAAGGACATTTGCCAAAACAAGACCAGCTCTACAGGAAATATTTAGACTTATTGCAGCAATGTAAACACCTAGGAACTAAAGATAAAACCTAGCTTCCACAATGATGCAAAAGATAAAACTAAGCAATGGACTTTCACAAAATAAGATGAATAGAACTCCACCATGTTTATCAATTATCTTAATAAATGTTAATGGCTTGACTTCCCCACTGAAAAGACATGGGCTGCCTGATTTGATAAAAAAAAAAAAAAGCACTAGCCACCCATTTACTGTCTGCATGAAACACGCTTAGTCTTGAAGGACAAATTAAAACTCAGGGTTAAAGGATGGAAGATAATTTTTCAAGCCAATGGAAATCAGAAGAAAAGAGGGGTTGCAATGTTGTTGTCAGATACAAGTGGATTTAAAGAAACTAAAGTCAAAAAAGACAAAGATGGACACTTTGTAGCTGTCAAGGGAAAAATAAAAGAAGACATTTCAATTTTAAATATTTATGGAACCAATTCAAATGCTCCCAGATTTATGAAACAGACCTTAGTCAGAGCAACATCATATCCCATAACACCATAATAATTGGGGACTTTAATGCTTCTTTCCCAGAGCTGGGCAGATTCTCTTACAGAAACTAAAGAACGATTCAAGGGACTTCAACATGACCCTAGAACAACTGTGCTTGATAGACATATATAGAACTCTCTACCCCAAAGCTAAAAAATATACATTTTTCTTATTGTACCACCGAACATTATCCAAAATAGATCATAACCTAGGACACAAATAAAACCTCAACACAATCAAAAGAATTGATATTTCACCTTGTGTTTTCTCAGACTCCAAAGCAATAAAGGTGTAACTCAACTTCAATAAAAATTGTCATCACCACACAAAGGCATGGAAATTAAACAATCTTATGATGAATGACAGTCAGGTCAAGGAACACATAAAAAATAATATCATTAAATCCCTGGAGCAAGACAACAATAAAGACACAAGCTACCAAACCCGTGGAACACTGCAAAATCAGTCCTAAGAGGGAAAAGTATCTCATTAGATTGCCTACATCTGAAAAACAGAAAGAACACATCAGTAACCTAATGAATCATCTTAAAGAAATGGAAAAGGAAAAACAATCCAATGACAAACCTAACAAAATAAAAGAAATAACCAAAATTAAGTCAGCAATAAATGAAATTGAAAATAGAAAATCATTCAGAAAATTAATGAAACAAAAAGTTGGTTCTTTGAAAAGGTAAATAAAATTGTCCTCATATCAAAATTGAGTACATAGGATTCATGCTTCTCCATTCTTGTGATGTTTTACTAAGAATAATGTGTTCCACTTCCATCCAGGTTAATACAAAGGATGTAAAGTCTCCATTTTTTTGATGACAATTTAGGACACGGTGGGAGTGAGGGAAGGGGAGATCAGAGAGAGAAAGAAGAAATGGGGGTGGGGAAAGGAAGAGCAGAGAGGGGGAAGGAGGATGGGGTTGGGGTCTTGGTGTGTGCCACACCTTTTAGGGGCAAGACACAATTGTAAGAGGGACTTTACCTAACAAATGCAATCAGTGTAACCTGGTTTCCCTATTCAACAAATGGTGCTCAATGAATCCCCAGCAATAAAAACAAGAAAAGAAAAGGTAAATAAAATTGATAAGCCATTGGTCAGATTAACCAGAAATACAAAAGTAAAATCTTTAATAACCTTAATCAGAAATGAAAAGGGGGAAATAACAACTGATACCACAGAGATACAATAGATTATTTCTGACTACTAACAAAAAAATTTTGCCCAGAAACTTGAAAATGTGGAGGAAATGGACCAATACCAGCAATCACACCATCTGCATAGAATTAACCAAAAACAAATAGATCTCTCGAACAGACCAACATCACACACTGAGATTGGAGAAACAATAAAAAAAAAAAGAGCTTTCAACAAAAAATGCCCAGGACCAGAAGGCTACACATCAGAATTCTATCACAACTTCACAGACGAGCTTGTATCTAAACTGCAGAACCTATTCCAAACAATTGAGAAGGAAGGAACCTTCCCCAATATCTTCTATAAAACAGTCATCACCTTGATTCCAAAGCCAAAAAGAACCCAACTAAAAAGGAACATTAGAGACCAATTTCACTAATGAATACTGGTTCAAAAATACTCAATAAAATCTTAGCAAATAGATTACAGCTGCACATTTAAAAAAATCATATATCACACTCAAGTAGGCTTCATCCAAGGGATGCAAGCCTGGTTTAACATAAAGAAATCTATGAATGGAATACACCATACCTATAAAAGCAAAAGTAAAGACCATATGATCCTCTCAATAAATGCAGAAGAAGCATTTGACAAAATTCAGCATCCTTTTCTAACAAGAACACTTAAGAAAATAGGCATGGGGGCATATTTCTTAGTCTGACTGAAGCCATCTATGACAAACCCACAGCTAACATCATACTGAATGGAGTAAACCTGAAAGCTTTTCCACTTAGAACAGGAACCAGATAAGGATGTACACTATCACCACTATTATTCAACACTGGGCTGAAGTAATGGCCAATGCAATCAAGCAAGAGAGGGATATAATGAGCACCCAAATGGGGGTAGAGGAGGGCAAAATCTCACTTTTGCTGAAAATATAATCTTAGAAAACCCCAGAGACTCAACTGCAAATGGAAGAAAATAACTTGCTCTTGGCTGGGATAAAGAAACATTGTGAAAGTGTTTATTCTACCCAAAGAAATCTACAGGTTCAATGCAATCCCCATTAAAATACCAACATCATATTGTGAAGGACTGGAAAAAATAGTTCTTTATTTTATGTAGAACCAGAAAAAAAACCATATAGCTAAGGCTATACTTAGTAATAATGAAAAAAAAAAAAAGCTGGAGGCATCACCCTACTAGACTTCTGGATATAATACAAGTCCACAATAATCAAAATGGCATGATATTAGCACAAAAATAGAGACCTAGACGTATGGAACAGAATAGGAAACCAAGATATGAGACCAGCCTCTACTTGCCATCTGATCTTTGATAAACCAAACAAAATCACACAGTGGGGGGAGAAGAATCCCTATTCAACAAATGGTGCTGAGAGAACTTGATAACCACATGTAAAAGTCTGAAATTGGGCCTACACGTTTAACCACTTACAAAAATTGATTTAAGATAGGTAAAGATTTAAATCTAAGACATGAAACAATAAAAATATTATAAGAAATTTTGGTGAAAACTTATGATGTTGAACTGAGGAAAGATTTTATGGCAAAGAGTTCAGCAGACATTGCAACAACAATTAACAAATGGGACCTAATTAAGCTGAAAAGCTTCTGAACAGCTAAGGACACAAGTAAAGAAGACAACCTTCAGAATGGGAAAAGATATTTGTAGATTATGAGTCTGACAAAAGACTAATAACTAGAATCTACAAAGAACTCAAATTAATCAATAAGAAGAGTAAACAATACCATTACCACTGGGCAGGAGATATGAACATAACCTTCTCTGAAGAAGGCAGACTAATGACTAACATTTGAAAAAATGCTCATTGTTCCTGATCATCAGAGAAATGCAAATCGAAAACACCCTGAGATATCATTTAACCCCAGTGAGAATAGCACGCATCACAAAATCTCAAAGCTGCAGATGATGGCATGGATGTGGAGAGAAGGGAACACTTTAACACTGTTTGTGGGACTGAAAACAAATACAACCCTTTTGGAGAGAAGTATGGAGAATCCTCAGAAAATTCAAATTATGTCTCCCATTTGATCCTGCAATCCTATTATAGGCATCTACTGAGAAGAAAATAAAACTATTTTATCATGAGTCTCCATTGGAAGCTACTGAGAGGTACCTGCCATCAGTCAACTCATTAGGACACAAGAACACATCGCTTTGAAAATTCTAAGGCTCTTGGGAGTCATGTGCTATGAAACAAGATTTTTTAGGCTGCTCCACAACCCAGGACCTGTGATGGGTGCCAACCGAGACCTCTGTAAGAGCTGCACCACAACCCGTGACCCACAATCGGTGCCCGCCTGGCCCCCTGGAAGAGCTGTGCCATGACCTGCGCCTGCCCTGACTTCTGAACAAGTGGCACCAGGAACTGCAACCCACGCCTAGTGCCCCCTGGGCCTCCGCACGCCCTGACCAGAAACTCTGGGAGCCACGCAATGCCGCGTCCTTGCTCCTGAACCCTCCCTGCCTCAACACCAGCCCGCTCATCTGGCCAGGGACTCTGGTAGCCATGTGCCCTCCGGAGCCCTCCCTGCCTCTGTGCAGAGCCCTTCTCCTGGCCAGACAATGCTGGAGCCTTGGGCCCTCTGTGTCAAAGTCACTGGAAACCAGGCACCTCCAGAACCATATGAAACACCCCCCGCCCTGTTGCTGGATCTGGGTGGGTCACACTCCAGAGCTGCTCCCACAACCAGAAATCCCTGGCTGGGGAAGCCCAAGAGGAGCTACACAGAGTCACTCCCTACAAAGATCCAGCAACAATAGAGTGATCCTGCTGGGGTCTAATCTTGAAGAGACACCTCCCAAACTTTGAGGATGGCCAGAGGCAATGGTGAGAAACAATCATGAGGTGAAATCAACAGAAAAATTCTGGAAATACAAATAATCAGAGTAGATCAACTCCCCCAAGGAACAATGGGGCAGACACAACACAAGATCCCATGCACAAACAAATAGCTGAGATGTCAGAAATTGAATTCAGAATCTGGATAGCAAATAAGATCGAATTAGAATTCCAAGCAGTAACCCAAAAGATATCTCAAGAATTCAACAAATTCAAAGACCAAATGACCAAAGATTTTGAAACATTGAGACAAGAAGATGGAACCTTCAAAGAATTGAGAAACACAGTAGAATCCTTCAGTAATCGAATGGAGCAAGCAGATGAAAGGGTTTCTGACATTGAAGACAAAGCTTTTGAATGCTCCCAAACTCTCAAAGAGGAAGAGAAATGGAGGGCAAAAACAGATCACTCTCTCAGAGAGCTCTGGGATAATTAGAAGAAAACTAATATTTGTCTTATAGGGATCCCCTAAAGTGATGAAGTGACTTCACAAGGCACAGAGTCTCTTCTACATGAGATTATGAAGGAGAACATTCCAGACATTCCAAGAGATTCTGAAATTCAGATAGCAGACAGTTTTAGAACTCCAGCATGACTCAAGCCAAATAAGAAATCCCCCAGACACATCATAAGCAAATTCACTAAACTTAATATGAAGGAAAAAATTCTAAAAGCAGCCAAATGAAAGAAAACCATTACCTACAAGGGGAAGAATACTAGAATAACTGCAGATCTCTCCAATGAAACCTTTCAAGCTAGAAGAGGATGGTCATCAACTTTTAATTTCCTAAAACAAAATAACTTTCAACCCGGGATCCTGTAAGCAGCTAAACCGAGTTTCATTTATGATGGAGAAATTAAATACTTTAATGACATTCACATGTTGAAGAAATTTGCCATAACTAAACCAGCTCTTGAGGATATTCTCAGACCTATCTTTCATAATGACCAGCATAATCCTCCACCACAAACTAAACCCACCCAGAAAATGTTGATCGAATTCCAACTACCACAGTTGCAAAAGGATTAAATATGTCCACCAGACTCTCGAAAGGGTTATCAATATTCTCAATTAATGTGAATGGTTTAAATTGTCCTCAAAAGAGGCACAGGTTAGCTGACCTGATACAAAAACTCAAGCCAAATATCTGCTGCATAAAAGAATCGCATCTTACATTAAAAGACAAATATACACTCAAGGTGAAGGGATGGTCATCTATACTCCAGGCAAATGGAAAGCAGAAAAAAGCAGTCATTGCAATCCTATTAGTAAATGCAATAGGCTTTAAACCAAACAAAATCAGTAAGAATAAGAATGGACACTTCATAGTTGTTAAAGATAATACTCAATATGATGAGATTCCAATTATTAATATTTATGCACCCCACCAACACGCACCTCAACTTCTTGAGAAAAGCTAAGAGACATGAGCAACTTGATTTCCTCAAGTTCCATAGTAGTTTGAGATTTTAACACCCCTATAGCAGTGCTAGATAGATCTTCCAAAAAAAAGCTAAGCAAAGAAATTTTAGATTTAATGGGAGGTCTAGCTTGAGTGCTTTGAGATTTCTCCATACTTCCTTCCAGAAAGGTTGTACTAGTTTGCAGTCCCACCAGCAGTGTAAAAGTGTTCCCTTCTCTCCACATCCATGCCAGCATCTGCAGTTTTGAGATTTTGTGATGTGGGCCATTCTCACTGGGGTTAGATGATATCTCAGAGTTGTTTTGTTTTGCATTTCTCTAATATATAGAGATGAACATTTTTTCATGTGTTTGTTAGCCATTCGTTTGTCATCTTTAGAGAAGGTTCTATTCATGTCTCTTGCCCATTGATATATGGGATTGTTGGCTTTTTTCATGTGGATTAATTTGACTTCTCTACAGATCCTAGTTATCAAGCTTTTGTCTGATTGAAAATATGCAAATATCCTTTCCCATTGTGTAGGTTGTCTCTTTGCTTTGGTTATTGTCTCCTTAGCTGTACAGAAGCTTAACCTGGATGGAAGTGGAAGACATTATTCTTAGTAAAGCATCACAAGAATGGAGAAGCATGAATCCTATGTACTCAATTTTGATATGAGGACAATTAATGAAAATTAAGGTTATGGGGGGGAGGAAAAGCAGAAACAGGGATGGAAGGAGGTGGGTGGGGCCTTGGTGTGTGTCACACTTTATGGGGGCAAGACATGATTGCAAGAGGGACTTTGCCTAACAATTGCAATCAATGTAACCTGGATTATTGTACCCTCAATGAATCCCCAACAATAAAAAAAAAAAAAGAAATTTTATATTTAAAATTAACCATTCAACATCTGGACTTAACAGACATCTACAGAACATTTCATCCCAACAAAACTGAATACACATTCTTCTCATCAGCTCACAGAACATGCTCCAAAATCTACCACATCCTACACCACAAATCTAACCTCAGCAAATTTTAAAAAATAGAAATTATTCCTTGCATCTTCTCAGACCATTATGGAAAAAAGTTGAACTCAATAATAACAGGAATCTGCATAACCATACAAAAACATGGAAGCTAAATAACCTTATGCTGAAAGATAGATGGGTTATAGATGAGATTAAGAAAAAAATCACCAAATTTTTGGAACAAAACAACAATGAAGACACAAATTATCAGAACCACTGGGATATTGCAAAGGCAGTCCTAAGAGGGAAATTTATAGCACTGCAAGCCTTCCCCAAGAAAATGGAAAGAGAAGAAGTTAATAACTTAATGGGACAACTCAAGCAACTGGACAGGGAAGGACATTCCAACACCAAACCCAGCAGAAGAAAAGAAATAACCAAAATCAGAGCAGAATTAAATGAAATTGAAAACAAAAGAATTATACAATAGATCAATAAATCCAAAAGTTGATTTTTTGAAAAGATCTATAAAATAGATAAACCTTTGGCCAATCTAAACAGGAAAAAAAGAGTAAAATCTCTAATATCATCAGTCAGAAATGGTGACAATGAAATAACAACAGACCCTTCATAAATTCAAAAAATCCTTAATGAATACTACAAGATACGTCACTCTCAGAAATACGAAATTCTGAAAGAAATTGACCAATCCCTGGAAGTATACCACCTACAAAGACTTAGCCAGAACGAAGTGGAAATGTTGAACAGGCCTATATCAAGGTCTGAAATAGCATCAGCTATACAAAATCTCCCTAAAAAGAAAAGCACGGGACCAGATGGCTTTACGTCAGAATTCTACTAAACCTTTAAAGAAGAACTAGTACCTATATTACTAAACCTCTTCCAAAATATAGAAAAAGAAAGAATACTACCCAACACATTCTACGAACCAAATATCACCTTGATCCCTAAACCAGGGAAACACCCAACAAGAAAAGAAAATTATAGACCAATATCACTAATGAATATTGATGCAAAAATACTCAATAAGATCCTAACAAACAGAATCCAACAACGCATCAAAAAAATTATACACCATGACCAAGTGGCATTTACCCTAGGCTCTCTCTCAAGGCAGGTTCAATATACATAAATCTATAAATGTAATTCAGCACATAAACAAACTCAAAAATAAAGACCATATGATTCTATCAATTGATGCAGAAAAAGCTTTTGATAATATACAGCAACGCTTCATGATCAGAACACTTAAGAAAATTTGTATAGAAGGGACATTTCTTAAACTAATAGAGGCCATCCACAGCAAACCCACAGCCAATATCGTATTGAATGGAGTTAAATTGAAATCATTTCCACTTAGATCAGGAACCAGGCAAGGTTGCCCATTGTCTCTAATGCTCTTTAACATTGTAATGGAAGTTTTAGCCATGGCAATTCGGGAAGAAAAGGCGATCAAGGGTATCCACATAGGGTCATAAGAGGTCAAACTTTCACTCTTCGCAGATGACACAATCGTATATCTGGAAAACACTAGCGATTCTACTAAAAACTTTAAGAAGTGATCAAGGAATACAGCAATGTCTCAGGCTACAAAATCAACACCCATAAATCTATAGCCTTTATATATGCCAACAATAACCAAGCCGAAAAAACAGTCGAAACTCTATTCCTTTCACAGTAGTGCCACAGAAGATGAAATATTTGGGAGTTTATCTAACAAAGGATGTGAAAGATCTCTATAAAGAGAACTATGAAACTTGAAGAAAAGAAATAGCTGAAGATGTTAACAAATGGAAAAACATACCATGCTCATGGCTGGGAAGAATCAACATTGTTAAAATGTCTATACTACCCAAAGCAATGTATAATTTGAATGCAATTCATATTAAAGCTCCATTGTCATTTTCTCAAGATCTTAAAAAATAATACTTAATTTTATATGGAATCAGACAAAAACCTTGAATATCCAAGACATTACTCAGAAATAAAAACAAAGCAAGAGGAATCACGCTATCAGACCTGAGATGGTACTATAAATCGATAGTAATCAAAACAGCATGGTACTGGCACAAAAACAGAGAAGGAGATGTCTGGAACAGAATAGAGAACCAAGAGATGAACCCAGCTACTTACCGTTATTTGATCTTTGACAAGCCAATTAAAAACATTCAGTGGGGAAAAGATTCCCTGTTTAACAAATGGTGCTGGGTGAACTGGCTGGCGATCTGTAAAAGACTGAAACTGGACCCACACCTTTCACCATTAACTAAGATAGACTCTCATTGGATAAAAGATTTAAACTTAAGACATAAAACTATAAAAATACTTGAAGAAATTTCAGGGAAAACTCTTGAAGGAATCAGCTTGGGTGAATATTTTATGAGGAGGACTCCCTAGGCAATTGAAGCAGTATCAAAACTACATTACTGGGACCTCATCAAACTAAAAAGCTTCTGCACAGCCAAGAACATATTAAGTAAAGCAAGCAGACAGCCCTCAGAATGGGAGAAAATATTTGCAGGTTATACCTCCGATAAAAGTTTAATAACCAGAATCCACAGAAAACTCAAACGTATTTGCAAGAAAAGAACAAGCGATCCCATCTCAGGGTGGGCAAAGGACTTGAAAAGAAACTTCTCTAAAGAAGACAGACGCACAATCTACAAACACATGAAAAAAAGCTTATCATCCTTAATCATCAGAGAAATGCAAATCAAAACTACTTTGAGATATCACCTAACCCCAGTAAGAGTAGCCCACATCACAAAATCCCAAAACCAGAGATGTTGGCATGGATGTGAAGAAAAGGGCTGGTGGGAATGCACACTAATACATTCCTTCTGGAAGGATGTTTGGAGAATGCTTAGAGACCTAAAAGTAGACCTGCCATTCAATCCTATAATTCCTTTACTAGGTTTATACCCAGAAGACCAAAAATCACAATATAACAAAGACATCTGTACCAGAATGTTTATTGCAGCCCAATTTATAATTGCTAAGTCATGGAAGAAGCTCAAGTGCCCATCGACCCAGGAATGGACTAGCAAATCCTGGTACATGTATACCATGGAATATTATGCAGCCTTAAAGAAAGATGGAGACTTTACCTCTTTCATGTTTTCATGGATGGAGGTGGAACATATCCTTCTTAGCAAAGTATGTCAGGAATGGAAGAAAAAGTATCCAATGTATTCAGCCCTACTATGAAGCTAATTTATAGCTTTCACATGAAGGCTATAACCCAACTATAGCACAAGAATATGGGGAAAGGGCCAAGGAAGGGGAAGGGAGGGGGGAGGTTAGGGTGAAGGGAGGATAATCGGTGTGGCCACACCTACAGTGCATCTTAGAATGGGTACAGGCGAAACTTACTAAAGGCAGAATACAAATGTCTACATACAATAACCAAAAAAAATGCCATGAAGGCTACATTGAACAGTTTGATGAGAATATTTCAGATTGTATATGAAACCAGTACATTGTACCCCTTGATTGCACTAATGTACACAGCTATGATTTAGCAATAAAAAGTATATATATAATAAATTGTGCATTCCAGCAACCCCATTATTAGGTACATATCCAAAGGAAATTTAAAAAGTATGTTAAAGAAATATCTGAATTGGACGGCGCCTGTGGCTCAAAGGAGTAGGGCGCTGGCCCCATATGCTGGAGGTGGCAGGTTCAAACCCAGCCCTGACCAAAAACTGCAAAAAAAAAAAAAAAAAGATATATCTCAATTACCATATTTATTGCAGCAACATTCACAAAAGCCAATATATGGAATCAACCCTAAATGTCCATCAATAGATGAATAGATCAAGAAAATGTGGCATATAAACACAATGGAATACTATTTTCCTAGAAAAAATAATGAAATTATGTCATTTGAAACAACATAGAATAAATAAGGCACACACAGAAAGACAAATATTGCATTATCTCACTCATATATGGATTCTAAAACATTGATCTCATAGAAGAGAGATAATAGTAAATAGAACAGTGTTTACCAGAGTCTAGGAACCTGGGGGTGTGGCAGATGGGCGGAGGCTGGTTAGTGAATATAAACTTATGATTAATAAGAATAATATATTCTCTTGGACAGTAGGATGACTAAAGTTAACAATAAGGTATTAAATGTCTCAAATTAGCTGGAAAAAAGTATTCTGAATGGGCCCATTACAAAGAAATAATAAATATTTAAGGTGGTGTATATGCTAATTTCCCTTTGATAATTACAAAACAATTACATGTATTAAAAAGTCACATTGTATCACATAAATATTTATAATTATTATGTCTATTAAAAATAAAAATACGGGGTGGCACCTGTGGCTCAAAGGAGTAGGGTGCCGGCCCCATATGCCGGAGGTAGTGGGTTCAAACCCAGCTCCGGCCAAAAAAAAAGAAAAAAAAATGCAAAAAATAAAAATATTTTAAAAAAATGAAAGAAGACTTTCCCATTTCCTGATCTACATGTAAGGAACTTGGATGTTTCCAACTGTCCTAACAACATGTAAAAAGCTGAACATACTGAAAAATCAACAATTCTTAGATTCACGAATGAGGAAGTGACACAGAGCAAACCACTGTCCCAGAATTAGACACAGACAGCTGAATACAGAGAGCTGTAGCTGACCCAAGCAGAGATTCCTGAGCAGAAACTTCTGTGAGGATCAGTGTCAGGATTGGAAAAAATGACTGGTAATTAATGAATTTCTATAGGCTCAGAGTGGGTAAGTGTGATAGTGAAAAACTCCATAGGTATCAAATCATAGGGAAGCGCCTACATTTTTGTGAGTTTTACATCCAGGAGGTTGACCAGGGTCTCATAGTAAATATCAGAAAAAAAATATCTCTGTGTGCTTTCAGCAGGGGAAGGTTTAAAGGAACCATTTTCAAAATGCTAGAGCACAGTGTTCCTAATATCATCTGCCCTCTGGAGAATCTACTTACCCAGAGCCTATCCTACTGAAATTTTATCAGATCCTAACTGACCTTGGAGAAGAGAAACACCCAACTCCAGCCCACTTCAGCCATCCTATCCCACCTAAATAACTAAGAAGCATTTGGGAAGTTCACGGTTCAGAGGCACAGGCTCTGTAAAAGCCTGAGAACTAATCATAGAACTATGAAATTCTTCCCCTACCCCACACCTTACCACCCTGTTTTAAATGTCTATTTACAATAGTTTTTTCTACCAAGTATATCATGTCTGGCTATCAAGAAAAAAAATTACAAGACACACTAAAATGCAAAATGCATAATTTGAAGAGAGAGCAAACATCACTATCAGATACAATAAGGAGTCTGTAATTATCAGACCGAGGATTTAAAATACCTATGATCATATGTTAAGGGTTTTAAGAAGTAAAATAGACAGCATGCAAGAACAGATAGGTAATGAAAACAGAGAGATGGAAATTATAACAAAGAATCAAAAAAATTCTAGAGAGTTAAAAAAAAAACTGTAACAGATATAGGGTGGCGCCTGTGGCTCAAGGAGTAGGGTGCCAGCCCCATATACTGGAGGTGGTGGGTTCAAACCCAGCCCCAGCCAAAAATAAATAAATAAATAAAAATAAAAAGTAAACAAACTGTAACAGATATAAGGAAGGTTTTTGATGGGCTAATTTGTAGATTGAACATAGCTGAGGAAAGAACTTTAGGCTTAAGGATATATGTATCAATAGAAACTTCCAAAGCTGAAAAGAAAAAGAAACAAAGCCTGACCCAGGTTAGAGAGTGAGACTCTGTCTCAAAAATAAAATAAAATACATCACAAACCACCTTTTGGGGACAGGACACAATTATAAGAGGGACTTTACCTAACAAATGCAACCAATGTAACCTGTTTCTTTGTACACTCAATGAATCCACAACAATAACGATCCAGCAGATAACAGTGCGAGCAATGTATTTGATTTTATACACAAAAATGTACATATACATATATATACACATATATATGTGTTTGTGTGTGTTTATAGAGAGGTGAAATGAATGACACCAATGATAAATTAACAGGAGAGAAGAATTAGGATTATTTTGTTATTATAAGGTATTCACACCACCCATGAAGCTGTATAGTGTTATTTGAAAGTTGACTTGGATCAGTTGTAAATGAATATTGCTAACTATTACACTAAAAAACAAGCCAAAACACTGCCTGGCACAGTGGTTCATATCTATTATCCCAGCACTTTGGTGGCCAAGGCAAGAGAATCACTTAAGGCCAGAAGTTCAAGACCAGCCTTAACAATTAGACAAGACCTGGTTTCTACTCAGGAGGGTGAATTAAGAGGATTGGTTGAGCCAGGGAATATAAGGTTACAATGAGCTATGTATGATTGGACCACTGTATTCCAACCTTGGCAACAGAGGGAGACCCTGGCTCTTAAAAAAAAAAAAAAAAAAAGTACAAGCAAGAAAGAAGTAAAATTGGTAGGCTAAAAAAAGAGAGAGAGAGAAAAAATGGCAGCATGTAAAATGCTCAGTTAAAACCCCAAAAGACAGCAAAAGAGTGGAAGACAAAACTAAGCACAAAAAGAATGACAAACAAATAGAAAACAGTAACAAATATGGTAGCTATTAATCTGACTATAGCAATAATAACTTTGAATGTCAAGAGCCTAAATACACCAATTAAAATACAGAGATTGTGAGAATAGATAAAACAAACAAACAAACAAACAAAGAACCATCTAGTCAACCATTCAAAGTCAATGGAAACAAGGTTTTGGCTTTTCCTTTTTCAAATTAAGAATCTGAGGACATTATGGTTATGTACTACATATATATTATGTCGTTCTTAATGTAAAACTCATATATATTTCAATTTGAGGTTAAGATCTACATTGGTATATAATATAGATATTTAGGGCAGTGCCTGTGGCTGAAACGGGTAGGGTGCCGGCCCATATGCTGGAGGTTGCAGGTTCAAACCCAGCCCCGCCAAAAACTGAAAATAATAATATATTTAATCTCTATTTTCTATAGGACTGTTATATAGCAACAGTTATGTATGGCAGAGGCAATATGGCATAAGACAAGAATATAGGCTTTGAAGCAAACACAGACACTAATCCTGGATCCACTACTTACTAGATATATGGCATTGGCTAGGTTATTTAAATGCTGTAAGCTTCAGTTTCCTCATCTATATGTGGGACTAATACTGCTTTATTGCCAGGTCAAAGTGAAAATTAGAGACAATAATTTGATACATGATACTAAAACCATATTTTACAATGCTAGACACAAGAAAAAGACATTTAATAAATGAAATTACTAACAAAAAATATTTCTGTTAAAGTGCCACCACTAAAAGTTCACTCCTATGTATTAGTAAGCTATTTATTTAAACAGAGTCATTCCTAGCACAGTTATTTAAAAGTTTTAAAAGACATAATTTGCCTTTAGCACTTATATTTAGACTTCCCATTTTGTGACCTTTTCCCCTTAAATTGGTATTTGTTTAGAAAGAAAGAGAGAGGTAGAGAGAAATTAGAGAATGCTTGTGAGCAAATGAAACAAAGAAAAACTCCCATTTCTAGTCTAGATTTGTGAGTTTAGAAATAAGGTGATAGATATGATATATTTAATAACTTATTTTTCCAGAAAATGAAACTGAACCAAGCATATAATATAAATGTTCCTGATGTTATGATAGTGCATTATTATTTAACTCTTCAAATATGACTAAAAATAAATATATATGTGTCTTTCACCAATGTCATGGATTTCTGATTATCTTAATCATTTATTACTTTCTCAAACATTATAATATAAAAATGAGGAATGGCTTGTTAAAAAAATTGTAAGGGAGAATATAATGATATGAGACAGCTGCAGCCATGAACTTTATAAATGCTTTGTTGAAAATAACATTAAATGACATCAGTTTACAGATAAACTGCAAGTGTTTTACAAAATGAAAACATGTATTATGTGGAAAAGTCATCATTCTTATCTATGATAAGAAAAATACAAAGTGACTTACCTTGATTTTTATTGGATACAAATAATCATCATCACTGACATTATCATCAATATCCTTTTGTTGAAGACCAAATACACTGTGTAAGAAGCTGTGGACATAAAGACAAAGTGCCTTATATTCAAAGAACTTAAAACCAAATTGGAGGATAAGCCATATAAACAAACAGAAAAGCATCATGTCAGGATCAGAGTTGGTTGGTAAGTATCCCTGGTCATTAGGCACTATCTGTTTTTGGGGGGTTTTTTTATTGTAAAAATATGGAACGCTTCACAAATTTGCATGTCATCCTTGTGCAGGGGCCATGCTAATCTTCTCTATATCATTCCAATTTTAGTATATGTGCTGCCAAAGCGAGCACAGCACTATCTGGTTTTTAGGCTCTGCATTCCTTGTCTATACAAAGTAGATAACCTAACATATCCACTTAGTTTCTGACCTTAGTAAATTTAAATTTAAGGATTTTCAGACAAAATTTTGCGAAATTATGAAAAACAAGCCAAATGAAGCACACACATTTGTTATAGTGTATATTAAATTTACTCTTAGATTAGTTTTTCCCATTGTAAAACTGATTTGTTTCACCTTATAATTCATATTTATAGATTTTTCTTGCAATATGAAAAGATCTGGCAACACTAGATCCATTTTTTTTTTTTTGGCAGTTTTTGGCCAGAGCTGGGTTTGAACCCACCACCTCCAGCATATGGGGCTGGCGCTCTATTCCTTTGAGCCATAGGCACCGCCCCACTAGATCCATCAAACTGAGCTGTTGATGCACAGTAGAAGCCCTCTTTGGATAAGACATAAACTATTTCTTTCATAGGCTCCATCACTCCTTTTTCTTCCTTATACATATCTTCTTTCACTCTCTTTACCTCCTCAGGCTCTATAGCAGTGGTTCTCAACCTGTGGGTTGTGTATCAGATATTTACATTATGATTCATAACAGTAGCAAAATTATAGTTATGAAGTAGCAACAAAAATAATTTTATAGTTGGGGGTCACCACAACATGAACTGTATTAAAGGGTCACGGCATTAGGAAGGTTGAGAACCACTGCTCTATAGGCATTTGAGTTTGTGACCCATAGTCTAGCCATACTTTTAGACTCAGCATAAAATCTCACTCTAGTTTAGTTATATATTTATACCCTATTCCTCCTGTCACATTCCTTGTCTCCATAACCCTTCTAGAACTGGCCAACTCCCCAAGAACTTACTTTTGTCTTTTTGCTACTACCCCTATCCCGACAATATCTCCTTTTGATAACTTTACCTCAAAGTAGTTCACTTGAATCCTATTTACAATGACTTAATGACTATAATTTTTATCAATTGTCACTGAACTACCACAATCAACAATAAAGAGAAGATATGGTTGGCTTATTTGTTAAATGGAAAAACAATTTCATTGTACGCAGGTATAATCTGATCAGTAGGTTTATAAGCCTCTGAACCAATCAGTATTTAGTAATATTTTGCCTCCCTTCAAAATACATAAGATTAGGCAGAGATGAAACTACCATTGAGGTCAATGACTTTGGCAAGGATCATCAAAGGAAATGAAAACTCTTGGGTGATAGATGGGGAACTTGATACTGAGATATTGCCAAAGAATCACTCTCACGGATGACAACCTAAAAGGGAGAAAAATGTTAACTTTTCAATAGTACAAAGTCACAGTCATAATCTTAACCAAGGTATCATTTTAACCCATTGATCCACTGACTGGGGTCAGAGTCAATCACATACTGTGTATCTCTTAATGTGATATACTATGCAGCACACAACCTCACCTATGAATTAGTCCCACCCAAAAGTGTTAAACCTGAGTCCGATAAGCTTTAGCTCTAATTTACAGTTTTCAGAAATATAAGGAACATAGGTATATCGACAAAATCACAAATAAAATCAGCAAAATCCAAAAGGTGATTTGTTTTAAAGAAAATATGCTGAATCTCTTCAGTAGTTGAAAACATAGGAAAAAAAACACAAAGATTGACTTCTAGATTTAAGAAAAGTTAACATAAATAAAAACCAAAAGCATTGTATGGTTGTAAATAGAATCCTGGTTGGAAACGCAACTATAAAATACATTTTTTTAACAATTCAGAAAATTTGGCTATAGTTTATATATGGAATGATATTATGAGAATTATTGTAATGTTTAAGTACAGTGATGACATTATAATTATGATAATGGTAGAATGTCCTAATATTTAAAATATACATACATATTTACAGGGGCCGTATTATGATCTCGGGAACTTCCTTTCAAATGGTTCAGCCAAAAACATTACAGGTACATACATACACACATCTAAAGAGATTTAATTGATTTTAATAAAAATAATGGGAAAGAAATTCATCAATGTAGCTTTCATTATAAAAAAAAAAAAACTTTGGTTTGATCATTCACAGAAAGAAATGTTTGTCATAACATATGAGTACAGAGGAAGCTGTGAGTACAAAGACAGGTAACCACAAACTCAAAATGTTTCAACTTGTAATCATTGTCCTAGAACCAATTAGCTGCTAAGCCAAATCCTTCGGGTTCATGGATCTTCCTCTCCTATACTGTCCTTCATTAATTGCTGCTTATCAGGTATCCGTTTAGCCATTCTTCCCCCAATTTTGCTTTAGCTTCCCCTTCCGTCTGTTCACACAGTACTCGGTCCTTTCAGCATAGTATTTTTTATATTAAATATCTGCCTGTGTTGCTCTAGGTAGAAATCTTATACAGGATGAGGCTAGTACCCTGCACTATTTCCCAAGTGTCTAGTCCAGTGTCTGGCACAGCATTGCATGAATATGGCCTTTCTTGGTATTTAAAATTGAATTCTTTCTAGTTCCTCTCCTGATATTTGAAGCTTAATTCTTAATCCTTCCTAATAACTGGGGCCCAGTTATCTAACAAGACTTCATTGTCTAGCTGAATACAAGTCTGTCTTAATACTGCCTCCCAGTGGAATTTCATCAGGCTGCTACATTCATCTGTCAATGCATTCCCCTTATTTAATTTCTAAAATGTCAAACTCAGTGCCACTGTTCTTTCTTGTTCTATCAAAATGCTGATATTTTCTATATAACTTTTTAAATATCTGAGATGTGAGTGGATTGAATGGCATTTTAGTGACACCTTAGGCCTCAAAGTCAATTATCTGAATTGTAGTTAAGCTTGATGTAAAATAGTGAGCCAATTGAGTTGTTTCTACTGAATGTGATCTAGAATCATTTATCCTCATTTAAATCCCAAAGAGCTTATAAAATGCAAGGCTAGTTTAAATTTTGAGTGCCTGTAACTATTTCTGGACTTCCCTTTGACACAATGACCAGATCTACAAGGATTTAGCCTTCTGGTAGAAGGCCGAAGTCAATGCACTTATGTGAATCTAAAGTTGAATATATTTAGTGTCTATTCAGTAATATGGCTGATTTTGTAAATATTAATAGAGAAGTAATGCTACAATTAAGGACAAGTTATCTTCAAATCTAACAATTATCAGGCAGCATTATAAAATAAGGGTGTTTATTAGGTAGCTATTAATTAGGTTTGGAAAACACCATAAACATGTTTCATATGTGGAATAAATGTGGTTCCATAACAATCCACACATTTTATGAAACCTCTCAGAAGCAATCTAGTCCTTAGTCTAAAGGCTTATAAATGGCAATAACTAATTTAATTTGGCTTAGAAAACATGATTGTTTTGACTGTTTTTTCCAGAATAGGAAAAAAATGAAGAAGTCTAATACATACTCAGACTTTCACAAAGAAAGTACATTATCTCTATTTTCCAGACTGCTCCCTTTAGTTAATTGTCAATGGGGCTTGCTGCCAACGATGCTACAACTGTCCAAGCTATACTCAGGATCCTCCAGCCTTTTTGATCATCTGCCATTATGGGCTTCAAATGCAGCACCCAGCACAAATTATCAATGCTGTAATCTTGCAAACCACTCCTTTATTTATCCCTTCATGTATTCCAATGTCATACTCACTCAAGGTCCTTGAAGGGTACTGACAAGACCACCCTCTATCTCTCCATTTTTTTTCATAGGAATTATATCTCTCTTTCTTCCTATAATGTAAGCTTCATGATGGCACAGTTTCAGTGTTAACTTGATAATATCTTTTACCACTGTATCCCTAGCACCTTCCACAGTACTGATTACATAGAAAGTGGACAATAAATATTTGTTGACTGAACAAATAAACCTAAGAGCCAGCACATACTGAAAATGCAACACACCGCTAACTGATTCACATGTTTTCTATTTTTTTTTTGTACTTAACCCTTAAGAATATCACCATGAAGGAGGTTCTATGTTTATTCCCATTTTATCATTGAGGAAATTTAGGATCAGAGAACTGCATTGTTCTCAGGAAGGCAATACTTGTGATTATTGGTAATGTGTCAATCTTCCAAAAGGAATAATAATGTGAGTAAGGGATATATAGGAATTTAACATAACCTAGATGCCTATAATTATTATAAATAAATAACACTTACTAAAATCTTTCTATGAGCCAGGCACTATTAGATACTTTATATCTCTTTCAATCTCAGAACAACCCTATGTGGTAGGTACTATCATTATTCCAATTTTACTGATTATGAAATAGACACATAGCAGCTAAGCAATTTGCCCAAGGTCTCATAGCTAGTCAATAACAGATGTGAAATTCACCTTTCATTAGTTTGGCTCATGAGACAAATTCATGAAGACATTTATGAGTGGAAAGACTATAGTGGGGTTAAAAGAAAGAAGTAAAAAGTAAAGAATAGAATATTTGATAAATGCTATACAATGCTTGAAACTTTCACATTTATTATCAAAATGCTATGAACTTGTACATATTTCATATAATGTTCAAAACAAAGAACTATATTCTATTATCTTCAGCTTATGGATGAGACAAAGACTTAGAGAAGTTTCTAGCACAAAGTTATACAGCTTAAGAGTATTCTAATTTCAAAGCATCTCCCATTTCCATCCCTACACTGCCTATAGAACTGAAAGAAACTTTGTTTCTGCAAGATTCAGGGGAGTGATAATAGTTTGGCTTAGGGAAAGAAGTAAGGTGAAAATAAAAAAAAGAAAGACTAACAAATTTAAGGAAAGCATAAACTGAGAAGAGATGGACATGGGAATTTGACAGAGAATAAATAAGAAAAGATTAAGATTTATTTTCATGGGGGTGGAGCAAGATGGCAGAGGAACAACAGCTTTTTTTGAAACTGAGCATGGTGAGATAGGGGAGAGAAAACTCCAGGCACCTCAGGATTGTGGGATTTGCCCAGAAATATACCTTAGGGGGCACAGGGAGGCAGCAGGAGACCTCGGGACCACAGCAAAAGGATGAAAGCCGTGCAAAAGGTTCAAGTGTTTGCTTTTGGTCTGAGGCCTCCAGCCATGGCGGCTGCAGGTAGCAGCAGCTACATCAGCAGTGAGAGTGTGCAGACACGGAAGGCCTTCCCTACAAGGTTTTTTTGACATGGGCATTCAGTTGAGTTACCTTGGAAGACCTTGGATGAGCGATCAAGTGACTTTAAACAGCACCTGGAGGCCAGAACTGAGATGCAGGGGAAAAACAGAGATTTCATTGTTTGGCTGTAGGCCTTGCTCCATTGTCTGAAAATTGGCCTTACAGGCTTGAGCCTCAGGGTTGTGGAGCAAGGCCACTCTTGCACGCCTGACAAGTGGTCAGCCACTTCCAGGGAGATCCAAGCAACACACCTTTTTCTGGCATAGCCACTGCTTAGCCAAGGAACAAAGTTTGGAAAGGTCAGGTGTGTGTATTAAGTGGGCTGAGGAGAGATCCAAGTTCTCAGTCCTGCAGGGTTTGAGGCAAAGAAGGCATCAGAGGCTTCCAGTCTCCATCTTATACAGGTGTATTGTGATTAGCATCTCATATCCCACATCACCTGTTGCCCAGGCAATATTCAGCAAGATATATATATATACATAGTTTGTGTTGTTGTTTTTGTTGAAGTTGTTTGTCTTTTTTTTCAAAAATTTTTTTTCTTTTTTTCATTTTCCAATTTTCCCCCCAGATTTTCCTTATTCTTTTTTTCTTCATGTTTTTTGTGTAAATATATTTTTTCATTGTTGCCCTCTTTAAAAATAAGGACTTCACTTTTGCTAGTTCTTCTGTCCCTAATATTTCTTTTGCCCTCAATTTTATCTCTTGAGGTTTTTTGTTTGTTTGTTTTTGTTTGATTTATACTAGATTAGTTTTTTTCTCTATTTGGTCAAGGTGGGGTCCTCTATCTGTTCAGGATGACAAAGAGCTATAAATGTCAAGGGATCACACAGAACCCAGCCCCCCCACACCAGAAGTTGTGATTTGTGGGACTGGGTTGAAGTACCCTATTATACACTACTAATTACTTCTGTCTCTCTCTTTCTGTTCCTCTCTTATTTTTGTCAATCTTCCCTTTTACTCACCCCGTTTTCTTTCTCTTTTCCCTATCTCTCCCCTTCTTGCTCTTCCCTCTTATTATCCTTTTAATCCTTTACCAAAAGGATACCTCAACATGTTAGGTCAGAGGCACAGTAACTTAAAGAGCAAGAGGCAGAGAAAGTAAAAAGTAGCAAAAGTAAACAGACAAAAAGAAAACATTCATGAGGAAGAAACAGCAGAAAAATACTGGCAACATGAAAACCACCTTCCCAAGGGATCATGAGGTAGCTAATGCAGAAGATTCACCTATAAATAAACGTTAGAAATTACACAAGGGTAATTTAAAATATGTATGATCAAAACAATGGAGTAAATTGCTGAGAAAGTGGAAAATAACAAAAAGAAAATTCCAAAACAGAATCTAATAAGAAATGAACAATATGAAGAATATGCAAAGGATAAAGCAGAGATGAAGGAATTGAAGCAGCCAATAAGGGAACTTAAAAATGCAGCAGAAAGTATCAATAACAGCCTAGACCAAGTAGAGGATAAAGCTCTTGAACTGACATAGTCAGTTAAACAGACAGAACAAAAGAGAAAGCAGAATGTTTATTGACAGAATTATGGGACTTCATGAAGCATTTAAAGATAAGAGTTATAGGCATCCCAGAAGGGGAGGAAGAATTCCTGGGAAGCATGGAAGCCCTACCAGAGGATATCATAAATGAAAATTTCCCAAGTATCACCGAAGATTCTGACACACTCTTTTCAGAGGGATATTAAACCCCAGGTCATCTCAACTCAAATAAGAGATTCTCCAAGACACATTGTGATGAACCTGTCCAAAGTCAAGACAAAAGAGAAGATTCTACAAGCTTCCAGGAGGAACCATCAATTGACCTACTTGGGCAGTCATCAGGGTGACTGCAGACTTCTCAAATGAAACTTTTCAAGCAAGAAGACAATGGTCATCTACCTTTAATCTACTTAAAGAGAGTAATGTTCAGTCCAGAATTCTATACCCTGCTAAGCTAAATTTTAAAATTTATAAAGAAATCAAATCTTTTATAAACATTGAAGATGTTTGCTACAACAAGACCAGCTCTGCAAGAAATATTTAGACCTACTTTACACACTAACCATCACAATTGACCACCAGCAAACTAAAAACCCAGACACTGAAGGACAAAACCTAGCTTCCACAATGATTTAAAAGATAAAACTAAGCAATGGAATTTCATAAAATAAGATGAATAGAACTCTACCATGCTTATCAATTATCTCAATACATGTTAAAGGCTTGAATTCCCCACTGAAAGACATAGGTTGGCTGATTGGATTAAAAACAAAAAAAAAAAGTCATCTATTTGCTGCCTGCAGGAAGCACACCTAGCCTTGAAACACAAATTAAAACTTAGGGTTAAGGCATGGAAGACAATTTTTCAAGCAAAAGGAACTCAGAAGAAAAGAAGGGTACAATCTTCTCAGATACAAGTGGATTTAAAGCAACTAAAGTCAATAAAGACAAACATGGACACTTAATAATGGTCAAGAGAACAATGCAACAAGAAGACATTTCAATTCTAAATATTTATGAACCAACTGTAAATACTCTCAGATTCTTGAAACAGACCTTCATTAGTCTGAGCAATATGATATCCCATTAACACCATAATAACAGAGAACTTTAACACTCCTGTTTCAGAACTAGATATATCCTCTAATAGAAACTAAAGAAAGATACAAGGCACCCTAGAACAACTGTGCTTGATAGACATATATAGAACACTCAATCCCAAAGCTAAAGAGTATATGTGCTTCTCATTGGCCCATGGAACATTCTCCAAAATAGATCATATCCTAGGACACAAATCAAACCTCAACAAAATCAAAGTAATTGAAATTTTACCTTGTATCTTCTCAGATACCAAGGCAATAAAGGTAGAACTCAAACCAACAAAAAAAATTCAACCCCACACAAAGGCACATAAATTAAACCTTATACTGAATAATAGTTGAGTAAGAAATAAAAGAGAAAATCATTAACTTCCTTGAGCATAACAACAATGAAGACATAAGCTACCAAAACCTATGACATACAGCAAAAGCAGTTCTGAGAGAAAAATTTATTGCTTTAGATGACTATTAAAAAAAAAAAGAAAAAAAAAAACAGAAAGAGAGCACATCAACAAACTCACAAGCCAACTTATGGAATTGGAAAAAGAACAACAATATAAGCCTAAACCGAGCAGAAGAAAAGAAGTATCTAAAATTAAATCACAAATTAATGAAATTGAAAACAAAAGAATCATTCAGAAAATTAAGGAAACATGAGTTGGTTTTTTAAAAAAAGAAATAAAATAGGTAAACCTTTCCAGATTAACTAGAAATAGAAAAATCTGAAATGATAAAGGGGAAATAACAGATGCCACAGACATATAAGAGATTATCTCTGAATACCAAGAGGAAGTCCATGCTCAAATATTTGACAAGGTGAAGAAAATGAATAAATATTTGGAATCATACTATCTTCTTAGACTTAGCCAGGAAGAAATATATTTCCTGAAGAGATCAATTTCAAGCACTGAGATCAAAGAAACAATAAAAAGTACCCCAACAAAAAAAAAATGCCCTGGTCCTGATGGCTTCACACCAAATTTCAAACCTTCAAAGAAGAGCTTATTCCCATACTGCAGAAAATATTCCAAAAAATTAAGGAGGAAGGAATCTTCCCCAACATGTTCTGTGAAGCAAACTTCACCCTGATACCAAAACCAGGAAAAGACCCAAGTAAAAAAGGAGAACTTCAGACCAATTTCTATAATGAATATAGATAGAAAAAATCTCAACAAAATACTAGCCAATAGACAAAAACGGTTTCTCACCAAAGAAGTCATACCTTATGATCAAGTAGGTTTCCTCTCAGGGATGCAAAGCTGGTTTAACATATGAAAGTCCATAAACATAATTCACCATATCAACAAAAGCAAAAACAAAGACCATATGATCCTCTCAATAGCTGCAGAAAAATCATTCGATAAAATCCAGCATCCTTTTCTATAGGTATTAGTGACACATTTCTTAAACTGATAGAAGCCATCTACAATATACCCACAGCTAATATTTTACAATAATTCCTTTACTAGGTATATACCCAGAGATCAAAAATCACAATATAACAAAGACATCTGTACCAGAATGTTTATTGCAGCCCAATTCATAATTGCTAAGTCATGGAAGAAGCCCAAGTGCCCATCAATCCAGGAATGGACTAGCAAATTCTGGTACATGTATACCATGGAATATTATGCAGCCTTAAAGAAAGATGGAGATTTTACCTCTTTCATGTTTACATGGATGGAGCTGGAACATATTCTTATTAGCACAGTATCTTAAGAATGGAATAACAAGTATCCAATGTACTCAGCCGTACTATGAAACTAATTTATATGAATTTTTATGAATGCTATAACCCAACTATAGCACAAGAATATGGGGAAAGGGCCAAGGGAGGGGAAGGGAGGGGGGAGGTAAAGGTAGAGGGAGGGTAAAGGGTGGGCCACACCTATGGTGCATCTTAGAATGGGTACAGGCGATACCTACTAAATGCAGAATACAAATGTCTACATACAATAACTAAGAAAATGCAAAAAAAAACACTATAAGAAAAAAAGATTTATTTTCATAATGTCAAAGAGGAATTTTATTTGAGGCATGGTATAACATTAGTAGCATGTAGTCATTAAGAACACAGTTCGGTGTCTAATTGTACTGCTTACTAGCTTTGTGAATTTGGGTAAATCATTTCAGCTACCCATAAAATGGGCATTATAATAATGCCTTCTTCAGACTGTGTTGTGTGGGTCATCTGGTATGTAGCATGTACTAGAATGTGTTAGTGTAGAAACTTCTCTTCCTCTTCACTGTGTACATCAATAGATATCCACAAGAGAGGAGAGAAGGATCAAAATGGAATGTAACTTCTTCGCGATGATTCCTGTAATGGAGACAAAGACATACATCAAGCATTAAAGACATCGACACCTTGGTCTGCTTAGGGAAATACAAAAGCCATTTGAGGAAAAAGTATTACCTGAATTAAGTCCTGAATGTAGGCATATTAGTTTCCTATTCCTGGTACAACAAATTACTGCAAACTTAGTGACTTAAAAAATCACTTATTTATTATTAATTTATGGTATGGAGGTAAGAGTTCTGAATGGGTCTTATAATGCTAAAATCAAAGCATTGGCCTGGCTGCGTTATTTTTGAAGACTCAAAAGAAGAATGATTCTCTTGCTGTTTCTAGTTTCTAGAGGTGCCTCATTCTTTGGCTTATGGCCCCTTCATCTATCTTAGAAACCTACAGACAGCATCTTCAAATTTGCCTCTTTCTCTGACTATGACCCTCCTGTTTCCTTCTTTCATTGATAAGGACCTTTTATGATTACATTGAACCCATTTGGAGAATCCAGAAGACTTCCCATCTCAAGATCCTTAATCATATCGGAAAATTCTGACCACTTATATGATCAACTAGTATGTGGCTCAGAACCCACACCAGGTGGCTCAATAAAGAGTATTTAATACAGGAAACAAGTTACAAAAGTTTCAGAAGGACAAAAAGAACAAATGGGGGAAGATGAGGCAACACAGAGGTTAGTAACTGCAAGACTCTGCTACCACATATGGGGCTGAGGGACAAAGATAAGCAATAATATCATCAGAGCCTAAGAACCAGGATCCATGATGAAGAGGAAGGAGCTGGAACTATGAAGGAAGAACCACTCAACTGAAGCTGGGCCCTGGAGCTTCCCAGTAATACCTGAAGCCAAAGAAGAGACACTATCAACTACCTGAGACCCAAACAGAGAGAGTGTGAGGGGCAGGAGTTGGGATAGAGATAGACTACCACTGCTTCTGCCCTCTAGTCTCTGACCAGTTTCTCTTATTGGTCAAATATAACCAGAAGCCATTTTGTGAAGAAGCCCAGGAAAATTAGCTATAAGAATCAAAATTCCTTTTTTTTTTTTTTGGTTTGTTTGTTTTGTTTTGTTTTAGCTTGATATATTGCATATTGCATTTTTTTATTTTTTTATTAAATCATAGCTGTGTACATTGATATGATCATGGGGCATCATTCACTAGCTTCACAGACCATTTGACACACAAGAGAAGGATTGAGAATAAATCTAAAAGCAAAACTAATCTTTTTGCAGTTTCCCAAATACATCATACCCTTTTTTATTACCTTCACTTGAATTACATTCTCCTTTTCTTATCTCAAATACTTCCTCATTATCAAACCTTTCTCAAATTTGTACCATGAAAATAAATATCTTCTCCCATTCTGAAGTCTGTCTATTTGCTTTAATTGCCATACCATTATCTGTGCAAAAGCCTTTTAATATTTACCTGGATGAAGTTATAGCATGTTTTTCTTAGTAAAGTGTCACAAGAATGGAAAAGCAAGTATCCAAGGTACTCAAACTAATATGAAACTAAAAGGTAAACAACTACAAACACACACACACACACACACACGAAAGAAAAACACAAATGTTTTCAAGTGGGGGGATGGGCAGGAGGGAAACAGGAAAGGAGAGGAGGGAGGATGATTGGTAAGCTCTCACCTTATAGGCACAATGTAAGAGTATACAGCACACCCCCTAAGTAAGGGGCTTAACTAAAACTTGAACTTTGCCTAAGAAACACAAATAATGTAACCTAATCATTTGTACTCTCATATTAATCTGAAATTAAAAAAAGAAAAACATATTTTCTCCTTTATAAGGCCTCCTCTGGTGATTCCAGGCTTCTGAACTCTGGTATCTCATTGACCACATTAATCATTTGGTAATTAACTTAATACTGAATGGCAACATGGTTAGTTATCTTTGCTTGCCTGTATGACATAACTACTTAACTATCTTGTAAGCTCTTTGTGGGGCAGGAAGACCTACATATCCACATCTCAAATGGACTTCTGGCATATGGCAGGTTTTTGCTTGGCTACCTAAAGCCTAATTCTAACTGTGGCATGGTATTGTTTATCAACTTAAGATTTCCTACAACATTCGGACACAATATTCAAATATTTAGTAATCAGTATAGCATGAGCACCAACCAAACAAAATATGCCCCAGCCTCAAAATAACAGACCCTGGCTATAAAAAGTGAGCATACCTGTACTAGAACATACCTGCTGAATATCTGACTGGGCTATATGGAAAGAACAAGAATGTACAGCTGAGAGAAATGTGCATTATTTGTAATATAAGCCTAATTACTAATTTAAAACACAAAAATAGATTATAAAACAGCATGTTCTCTTAATAAAAATAGTAAAACATGATATGTATATACACAGATACACAAATTGTGTGTATCATAATATAGTTTATATTTTATCAGACTATAAGTATATATTATTTTAGTCCATATTTTTATACATACAAATATACCAATATATATAGGCATAAAATATAGAATATAATGACTTTTTTAATTTCTGGGTACTAATTAAGGATGATTAATATTTTCCTCTTTTTTAACTTAATTGCATTAAGAGATTTTTCTACAACATGAAAGTATCATATTGTGGAAAAAGCTTATAAACTAAATGAATTTCTTTCCTTCAAATGTTTACTTAGTATCTAACAAATGGATGGTGAATAAAAGGAATAAGAGGTGGAGAAGGCTATAATAATAGCTATAACAATACATTTTTAAAATATCTAATAGCATGGAAAGAGTTTATGATCTACAGACACTCCATAGCCCTCAGAGAATCAAAATGAAAAATTAAATTGTGCACTGTTCTGAGGAAGAGAGAAAAAAAATTATAGGAAGGTATGGCTTAAATTTTTGAATGGAAATCAGTATTTCATAATATGTTAGGGAGATTGGTTCAGAAAATCATCACTCTTCCTTTTCACTAAGACCACCTGCCACCTCAAATAACACCTCAGATAGCAGCCTCTGCATTTCACTCACTGTCAAAACTGTAAACATCCTGTGGTTTGACTGCTCCTGTCAACCATAATCTTCATCTCCTTCATGATCAGTTCAAGCTGGGAGTTCATGGCCAGAATCTGAAATACACAGCAGATAAACCCAAAGACCAGGCATATAGGCCAATAGAAGATGTAGTTACACAACTGATTTCTGTTCCGACCCTCATATGAGGTGAGCTACTGGTTGTAGGTGCCCAACAATCACAACTCAGCTTCCATGAACTAAAATCCAATGAATGTTTCCAGTGTGACATGTTTGATGATCTTCATTTAACCATGATTGATTTTCTTATCTAGACTCTTTGTTGCTATTTTAGTTCTATAATTACTTTCAAAAATCTCCTGTCATAATGACGCCTCCATTCTCTCCTTCTCATCTCAGGCTATTATCAAGACAGCAACAAACCTAGTGTTTTCCCAATCCTGGTTGCTTTCTATTAACTGTCTCTGTGAATCAGACCTCTTTTAAACTAGGCCCGCTCAACGTCTGAACATTTAGTTTCTTATTTCCATGAACTACCATAACTTATTAATAAAACTTATTTTTAAAAAGGTTTAGCAAAATGTCAACCATATATCTAATCTATGAAGATAAGAGCTATATTTAGCTAGTTCTAATTTAAAATAGCTAAAATGCTGCTTGGTATGAGAGGAAGAGGAGATCTGTTCGATTCATGTCTCATTTCAAAAACTTTGACATTTGAGTTTCCTGAGTGCTGTTTATGGCTTGAATTAATATTTTTCCATTTAGTTTGAAATACAGCAAGCATCTGAATTGCATTATTGATCCTCATAAAACATGTCAAGTTCACCAGTCTCACATGCAATAAATTCTGGGCATGTAAAAAAGGTTTTGTGATTCTCATTGTTAGTTAAAGATATCCTTACCAGAGTTTTGCATCTAGAAAGATTCCATGCACAGCCTTCACCCCCCAATGATGATAGTCACATAGTATGTTTTCTACAGTAACAGACATCAGGCTGTCAGTCAGTTTGATATGCAATCACTGACATTTTACTAAAGCTATGCAGCAAAATCTAAGACCTAAACCAATGAAATACCTGAGGCTCGGTTTTTAAAGTGCATAAAAAGAACAGAGATCTGGGTGACACCTGTGGCTCAAAGAGTAGGGTGCTGGCTCCATAGGTTCAAAACTGGCCCTGGCCAAAAACTACAAAAAAAAAACAAACACAAAAAACAGAGATCCGCATGTTCACAAACTGGTATCAGCAGTGAATCTAGTTTGCCCCTGTGTTCTTTTTACACATTTTTTGATGACAAAAAAGAAATGCCCTCCCTGAGAAGGAATTCACACAGTGGTAAGGAAATGAAGAGATTAAGTTGTTCCTGGCTTTCTTTGATATGAGTGCTCAGACACCAGGGAGAAGATCCCCAGAAATAATTGATATTTCTAAATCTTCTAGAAGCAAGGTGCCAGTTGGGGATGGGGGCAGCAGAAAATGGGCCATTAAATTCAACCTCATACAATAACCTTATCACCAAACTCCATGGAAGACAGAAAAGCAGCAGGACCCAGTGGCTGATTTCAGAGCTTTTCAGAGTAAGAATGTATATGTGCATGCCCACACTCACGTGCATGTATATGTATGTCTGTCTTTGTATGTCAGAGTATATGTGAATGTGGGGGGCATATGTGTGTATGTGCATGTGAAGCCCTGTGGCCCAGGTTGTATGTACATGTAGGTCAAAGGAACTTTCCAAATAAAAAAATAGAAATAGACTTCAGATATTATCCTCTCTGGCCTTTTTCTGTCATAAAAATGACCTTTCTATTCTTTGAGAGTATTAGACATATTTTTGACATTGCACCAGGTGGTAGGGAGAGATACCAAGGAATGGCAGGTGGAAAAAAAATGAGCCATTTTTGACAAGAAGGCCAATCTGTGTATCACTTTATGATAGCTAGTTGACAGTTCCCTCTCTGCTTTAGTGTGCCTTTGGAATTATCAAAAGCATTGTACACCGCACTTCTTGGGTATGGGACACAATTATAAAAGAGACTACCTAACAAATGCAATCAGTGTAACCTAATTCTTTGTACCCTCAATGAACCCTAAACAATAAAAAAAATATATAATAGAGAAAAAATAAAAAGCAGCTTAGCATGTACAACATACATGTAGGAAACTGGGCCTTTAAGAATCTGTGCCATTTTAGTTGTCATCAATGTCTAATAGGTATCAATAATCTAGAGCAGATTCTCCTCCTGTTTCTTATTTTATACTTCTCACGTTCCCTTATCCCACATTAATAGACTGGGTGCACCTTAAAGATAAGAATTATATTATTCATGTCTCTAACCTCAATACTAACACCATCCCTGGCATGAAAGATGGACTCAATAAATGTAAACTCAATTTTAACACATTTTTTTCTACCTCCAAATCAGATTTTCTCTGCTCTTTCAAATCAATATTGATCTTTTAAGTCAGGTATGTTTCCTCAAATTTATTCACAGAAAGACTCGGTACAAAAGCCCTGAGCTGAATGATTAGATAGTCTAAATTCTGCCTTTGCTAACACCCTGAAGATGTCATTTCCCCTCCTTAGAGTTCTGTAGTTCTATGTATAGGGGTGTGTGTGTGTGTGTATGTGTGTGTGTGTGTGTTGGGGGTGGAGAGGATATAAAGATATATGAGATTTTTAGAATTAATTCTATAAGCTACATAAAATATAACCAAATTACTCTGGTATAAGGCTAGGTGTGATAAGTACCTTGAATGTTGTCAACAAATGCTAGTTCCAAGGAAGCCACGACCTCTTTAGTATGATGTTAGCTTCCCAAAGAAGAGGGCAACCATGCTCGGTCTTAAAATTGATAGTGGTATTTGCATAGGCAAAGTGGAAGAGGTGGGACACTCAAAGTAGAAAGAGACAAAGTGATAACTATCACAGAGTTAGGAATTTCTAAGAAAACCCATCTAGGGCTTTACTGTATATATGTCTTTTAAGAGGTAAAAATTTATCATGACTATAATGCAGAAAATCTGTCAACATCTACAGTACAGCCACAAATGCTGTGCTTTACAAATCAGATAGGGAGAGAGTGTGCTGTTTCCTAGAATGGTATAAATCACACAGTGAGAAGACCACAGAATGGGTTGTTCTGGGTATGCATAAGCCTTTCCCTTTGAATAATATGCCATTGCCTGTTTAACAGACAGCCACATTTTAAAGAGAATGAGATGGAATGAGAGGGAGCAAAAGTGGATTTTCAGCACTTTCTTAACAATGTTATGTTTCTACCAAGATCCAAAGTTCACAAAAAAATTCCACAAAAAAGTTAAGAATAACAGATTTTCTCATCATGAACAGAATTTTTTCTGCACAATGCCAAACATCTAGCTAAAACAAACAAAAATATCCTGCAAAAATTTTGCCTACTAAGCAATAAACATTTGAAAGTATCCATGTATACCTGGATAGTTGGCCAAAGTTCTCAGTTTTCCCCAGTATAAAACAGAGAAATCAGTGTTGTATAGACACAGCCTTACTGTACCTATTTGCAGGCCAAATCATTGAATAGGCTCCATATCAAAACACCAGGCATTGAGCCTCTAATGCCTCACTATTCTTGAAGAGGAAATGTATGCTACCGTATAGATAGATTGGATTTTTTTATAATAGCTATTCACCTAATCTGCCCTCAATTTGGTACTAGTCATCTTGCCTTGACAATTTAAAGGTGCCATTCCCTTTTAACCAATCTATTTAAAGGGGATTCATTTCTTGTCAGAAAATTTGACACCAAGTGCACAATGGTCCTAATTTTTCATTAGAATCCTTTACATAGTATAGTTAATGCCAAAAATATTTAAAGTAGATTAAGATTAGAACAAAAAAATGAAGTGCAACTGTGACTGTGACAGGGTATGAATATTAATGATGCATATTTTTCATTTCTTTTCTCATCTAGTACCATCCCTGTAATTTTGATTCAAGATCTTAGTTAACTTATACTGAAATGTTAAATACCAGCCCTTGGTGCTCTGTGATATGATACACATATAAAGATTCAATTAATCTTTAGTCTAATATCTGTCTGAAGGATAAGATGCTAAACGCCGGTATTATGGCTCCCCACTGCCTAAGGCATAAAGTCCAATCTACTTAGCTTGACATGTAAGGTCCTCCACAGGCTGGCTCCAGTCAGCACTTTAAAAGTCATCTCTCACTAATGCTTTACACAAAGCATCCACCATAGCCCCTGAGGTCTCTTCACTGTCCCCTGAAGAAGCCATATTGAGTTTCCCTCTGCATATTTACTCATACTGTGCTCCTTATTTTAATTCTTAAGTTTTTCGACTTCTACCCATTCCTGAAAGTTCAGCACAAGTTCTTCATCTACAAAGCTTCCACCAGCCACTCCCAGTCAACTGTTTCAAATTAATTAGTGCCTGTGCTCTATAACCCTCAACTTGTAGTTGTCTTCAAATACATAACTCTTGCTTGTATGTATTATTTTCATACACTCTTATGACATTCTGAACAAGAGTATTCTCTCTAATTAGATTGGAAGCTATTTAAGGACAAGGACTCTCTACGCGAACAGAGAAATACTGAATCCATTAGGGATCTGGGTTTAGCACATATATAAACATACAGAGCACAGCATTTCTACAGCCTGAAGTTCTTTACCTTTATGAAAGCTGAAGTAATCATGTGGCCCCAAAACAACATCCTCATCTCTGTCCTCAAGGCAGCTCATTATGTAACATTTCCAACCTACCTTTTTCTTTCTTCCTTCACACTGCACTCTGCTCCAGTCAAGCAGGACTGTGTCCCACAAAATGCACCCCCCTCTCTCATTTTGTGCCTTTCTACATATTATTTCTTTCTCCTGAAATGACTGTTCTTCCTTTCCTCCCTAAACAAATCCTAAACAGAGCCATCTCAAGTTTTATTTCCTCTGTGAAGTTCTCCCCAGAAAATCTAGCCAACTATTGTACTCTCTTCTCCAACTTCCTGTTGAATCCATCATCTCCCATTCACTTTGGTACTTGATTTTATATATACTTTTATATCTTTCCATTGTTCTCTATTGGTTTCATGCTGACAGTCAACTGAATAGCAGAATCAAATCAAATCACGATTTCTCAATTCCCCATTCCCACTCTGGGTGAGGATGCATTTTTTCAGCTATGTTTTTATTCCTGTCTCCATTGTCCCTGGGGAACCTATTCTTTTCTAGAATCACTGGTCATTTATTTATCTCATTTTCTTCCTCATACTCTTTTTCTCTAATCTAAAATGGCTATCTCCATCCCATTTTCATGAGACACAGGTCATAACATAAAAGTGAGAACATTTCTGGGGCAACTGGTATAACTTTTGGAGGGTTTCTTACAAAGCAAGGATTTCTTCACATATTATTGAGGCTTCAGTGGGTAAAAGGATGTTTCTGGAACCCATAGTTAAAACATGTAATGGATTTTCCCACAAAAACACAGCTTCACGTGGTCATTAGTATCTATGATATTATTAATACAGCATGATCTTTCAGATTATGAGTAACATAGGCTTTTATCTGCTGGCTTGGGAACCTAACTTCTGTGGAGACCATTGTTTTCTGTGGGAAAATTGCATTTCACATTCCAAGCAGCTGACTCAAACAATTTTGGAACATAAGCCACACATGAGTCACAAACTTTCTTCACTTCTTTTTTTAATGTTTATTTATTTATTTATTTATTTATTTTTATTAAATCATAGCTGTGTACATTAGTATGATCATGGGGCACCATACACTTGGTTCATAGACCATTTGACACATTTTCTCTATTACCCATGTTCCATCATTAAACTAGGCACTCCAAAGTGCTGATTACTTACAGAAACTAGATAGCTGAAGCAATCATTCCAGGTCCCTATACATACTACATGCTCTTTTGCAACAAATCTTTGAGCTGTACCTTCTGCCTGAAATAATCTCCCTGCCCCAGATGGATTTTACCTGAAGCATCACTTCTTTCTCAAACTCTGACCAACTCTTCTGATCTCCCCTGACTGGTTACTTTTTTTCCCTGTCTCAAGAAGCCCTGCATTCACATCATTGTGAACACTTATCACAATGCATTGCCACTGCATAATTACCAGTAAACTTGCTTCTATCTTCCATTTGAAGACAGGGACTTTTCACCAGTGTATAGCACAATACTTAACTCTCAGTAGGCAAAGAGTCTACTAAATGAATTAAAAACTAAGAGCTTTAGATGCAACAAAAAAACACAGATAGTAATCTTCACCAGAAAGAGGGGTAGAAGCCAATGGGAATGCAATTGGCTGAGCTGAAGAACAAAACCTAGAAAAGCGGCACAGTAAACAAATGCAGTACCATGCTAGATGGTAGATCTTCCACATGCTCTGAATGACCAATGAGTGCTCAATATTCATGGACTAAATTAAATAATCAAGTAATTATATAATGCCATAACTACTAGGGATCTAAAAGAAAGAAATTTATCCTCCCCTTTCATTTTCCATAGGTAGAAAGTAAGCCCCAAGCAGGAGCTAGGACTTGCTATTGACTTAAAGCAAATATCTAAGAGCTCTTGCTCACCCAACAGCTCCCTTCTTGACTTAACATCCAGCCAGGGAAAGATAACTTATTACGTTCAATGTTCAAAAAAGCTCCAAGCTGTTACTTTTAATCTTTTACTATTTTCTAGGGTCAGCCCTATATAGATATCAGGTGCTAGGTCAGGCTAAAGAACCTAAGGAAGAATAAAATCTCTGAGATTTATAAAAAGTCCCCCAGAACCACCTAGCTCAAACTGTTCCCATGAAACAATAAATATCTGCTCTGACAATACTCTCAATAAGTGTCAATCATCCTCTGAAGAAATAATTACATATATGCTGTATTCAGATTTCCCAGGACTTCTGACAAAGATATTCTATATATATATACTGATAATATTCTATAAACACCCTATATTTATAATATTTACCATGCATTTTTAAAAGCATTAGTATAGTTGCAAATACATGACACCAGATTTGGCTATCTGAATTTCAAAATGATCAGAAAGCATATTGATGTACAAAGAAACTGGTGGAAATTTCCCAGAGCAAAAAGTGAACCTTTCCATTTTTTTCCATCAAAAGAATGAAGATTTCAATGGGGACTTTCTAGTCAGAATTATCAATGAGCACCTTTCATAGATCATTCAATGTATTATCAGTTTATTTTTCAACTCTATCTTTGTACATGTTTCATGAATAGTAAGTGATGGACTAAAAATAGCATTGGACTAGTAGCCAGGAAATCTAGCTTCTATTCTTGTATCTGCCACTGATCAGCTGTACTATACTGGATAAATCATTGCCCCTCCAGAAGCATCAGTTTTCCCATCTGTAAAATGAACAGATAAAAGATAACAGATCAGTGTTTCCTTAGAGGTCTATGCAATATGGTTATGTGTGCTCTGGGTTCAATTCGATTTTTCAAAAGGACTTTTAGTGCTTTGAAAATATTCACAAATTATTGAACTGAAACTCTTCATGGTCACTTATAGCTTAATATACGATTCTTAATTGACTCTCAATGCTCAAGGGATACAATGGGTTTAAAATGGGGACTATTCCCCAAAATTGGCTATCATACTAGAAATTAAAGTAAAATTCTGAATTCTGAAAGTGAAACAAAGTAATGAATAAATCAGGGTACTTATAGAAGTCATTCCACCATAAGAAATGGTTTGTAAATGTGCTGCTAATGAGTTTCCAATGTCGATTCAGTTTCCATCCAGACTAAACTATGATTAACGTAAGCTAGACTATGACAAGTACTGTTGTAACAAGTGGGGGCGAGAGAGAATTCTAGGGAGATCCAAAATGTGAGGATGTGTCAATGTGTTCTGTCCAGGAGAATCAGTACTCTGATTCTAAAAATAACAGTTCTCTAAAGAGAAGTATTTCTGGAGTAGAAAAGGACAATCCGTCAGACTACTATAGTTTGATGGAAATGTCTCCTGAGAACATCAGATTCCCTTTATTCTACCTCTATGCTCACAATGAAATATTCTGATAAAGCATTTTATCTCCAGAGTGAACTTCCAATTAGAGGGAGGGTGATTGGTGGGATTACACCTGCGGTGCATCTTACAAGGGTACATGAGAAACTTAGTAAATGTAGAATATAAATTTCTTAACACAATAACAAGAAAATGCCAGGAAGGCTATGTTAACCAGTGTGATGAAAATGTGTCAAACGGTCTATAAAACCAGTGTATGGTGCCCCATGATCACAGTAATGTACACAGCTATAATTTAATAAAAAAAAAAAGAAGGATGTGTCCTATATAAATCACTGATAGCAAGTAGATACAATCCTTATCTTAAATTAAGAAAATGGACCTCTGAGGGCAGCGCCTGTGGCTCAAGGAGTAGGGTGCCAGTCCCATATGCCGGAGGTGGCGGGTTCAAATCCAGCCCCGGCCAAAAACCACCAAAAAAAAAAAAAAAAAGAAAGAAACCACTGTGCATAAGCGCTGTGCACTCTGGAAGCATTGAGAAGAAAATGGACCTCTGGAAAATCAGAGTTGCCTGACTTTTATTAGCATGGATAAATTGATAAAATATTCTAAAAAAAATAAGACCAAAACCAAAAACCTGGAATGACCTCATCAATAAGAGCATTCATCCAGGCCGCCTAGACTGACTAGTAACATTTCATCTCTTAACAAATCTGCAATGTAGCAGATTATCTGCTGCTTGGGGCCCAGTACTAATAACATAAAGGACATTTTTCTATTTAGATTCATTAACCCCATTATCTTTATTATATTACAAGGCTATAGTTTTAGCCAACTGGCCTACCAGGAGGTCCAAAGTCAATAAAGGGTTAATAATTACCTACTATGTAAAAGGTAACAACTGCAGGTCATATCAGATTTTTAAAAAGGTGTCCATATCACTGCAAATCTACAAATGAATACTGCTGAAAATAAAATGCAAATCCCTTCCCCATCTAAGGATGGATCTATGACTTTACTCCAAACTCCCCCGAACACACATGATGTTGGAAGATGCAGCTAATCCTTGTCTTTCTCTCTGACCTCGTTTCTAGCCATCTTCTAAACACACATATTAACCCCCACTATGTAATATATTGGAAGTTCCCTGCATCCAGTATTTTCTCTTCCATGTTTATACATTTATATGTAATTTATTCTGCTTAAAGTATCCTCCTCATTCTTAACTTTCTGATTCAAATCAAATATTATCATATTCCTTAATCCTCCACTGAGAATAAGTTAAGTGTTCTCCTATGGGTCTTTATAGAGCCCTGAATATAGGCCATTAAAACTCTTATATTAATGTATTGTAATTGCTCTTATATTAATGTATTGCAATTGCTTATTTTCTTACAACATCAGCTCCTTGAGATAAAATGTAGTATTTTGTTCATTTCTCTATCTCCAGGTACCTGATAAACATCAGGCATTTATTAATACAGTCATGCACAACATTAACAATGTTTTGGTGAACAACAGACTACATATATGATGGTGGTCCCATAAAATTATTATAGAGCTGAAAAATTCCTTGGCTATGTTTATATATGCTTAGATACACAAATTGTGTTACAACTTCCTATAGTATTCAGTCCAGTAGCATGCTATACAGGCTAATAGCCTAGGAGCAATAGGCTCTACCATATGACCTGGGTGTGTAGTACAGTATAACATCTAGGTTTGTGTAAGTGAACTCTATGATGTGCACACAATGGCAAAATTTCCTACTGATGCATTTCTCATAACATATCCCCATTGTTAAGTGACACATGACTGTATATGTTCACTGACTAAATGATCAAATACCTGTATAATAAACAGTATAGCAGAACAACAGGAGTATTACCAAACCATTTGGAGCCATGAACTTGAGTTATAAACAATTTATTTCACATAGTCACCCATTGATCTTTCCAGTGTGGTTTATCCATGTCTAAAGCTTTCTCTCTAGCAGCTCTACCATAGGAAAGCAATCAAATATTGGTGATTTTATTTATTAATTATTGGTCACTTTCTTAATGAAACTCAAAATAAAGCATTCTACTGGGATCAGAATGAGCTCAATAACTGGAGGCTGAGTTAAAAGAAAGAAGAGAAAATCAACACCAGAATGGTATAGAAAAAGGTCACAAAGTCTTTCCATTCTTCCAAGAGCTCTTTGTGTATTAGATCCCACATTCATCTTTCCTTCTGGGTATTTGAAAGAATGTCAGACTGAGTAATAAATGTCAGATGAGCTGAAAAATATCTGGTTAAGAGGATAGCATTTCTTACACAGCCTAAGAAAGGCTATTCAAAACTTCTCACATAAATGTGGCTTTCAAACATTTATAGACCTGAGGCAATGTCGCACTTTCTGGAGAGGATAGGGAACTTTTCTTCCCTTGTTCCTCCTCCAGCTTTTCTTTCTTTCTTTTTTTTTTTTTTTATTAAATCATAGCTGTGTACATTAATGCGATCATGGGGCACCATACACTGGTTTTATAGACCGTTTGACACATTTTCATCACACTGGTTAACATAGCCTCCCTGGCATTTTCTTAGTTATTGTGTTAAGACATTTACATTCTACATTTACTAAGTTTCACATATACCTTGTAAGAATAGGGGGAAAGGGGTAAGGGAGGGGAGGGAGGGGGGAGGGGGGCAGAGGGAGGGTGATTGGTGAGATTACACCTCCTCCAGCTTTTCTTTTTTTATTTTATTTTATTTTATTTTTTTATTTTTATTTATTTTTATTAAACCATAGCTGTGTACATTAGTATGATCATGGGGCACCATACACTTGGTTCATAGATCGTTTGACACATTTTCATCACATTAGTTAATATAGCTTTTGTAGCATTTTCTTAGTTATTTTGCTAAGACCTTTACATTCCACATTTACTAGGATTCACATATACCCTTGTAAGATGCACCGCAGGTGTAATCCTCCAGCTTTTCAATAAATACCCCCTCATCCTTTCAGTGATACAATTGCACCTCCAATTGTATTTTTTGAAAAGAGGCAGACAGAATGAACAACAAAAAAAAAATCTATCTGTATTAGCCACAACACTATTGTTTCAATGGCCATTTTTGAAATAACTTCTATTATCTGGTTTATGACAAGGTTGAGAAGTTTATATCTCCTCATTTAAATATGACTCTTCTTACCTCCAACTCACTTTTCTCTCTTCTCTTTCTCTCCATCTCTTGTCTGCCTCTCTCTCTTAATTACCCCTAGACTAGTTATTTTCCAGTGCCCTGTACATATTCTGTAATTTGACTTTAGTTGGAATTATTGAATTTACTTTTCGTGCTATGTTTAATTTTTGACATATTGATTTCAGTTTTAGGTACTTAATTCAATGCTATTATAGATAAATTCTGGTTTTTACACTTCAAAATCAAAGATAAATGTTTTGGCTATGGTGTAGATTATCCATTATTTGCTTGATATTTCATTTTTATTACTTTAAAGCACAATGTTATATTGAGAATAAAACTAAAATTATTGATGAATGAATACCCTGGATCTGCTCATAGCCCTACTGGGAATTTTCTACACAAAGCACTGAGAGTTTCTAATGTTTGAAAGCCTTTGCAATGCAGAATCTTGAATTAGGTGCCAGAGGGGTATCGGATACAGAGGCCCACATAATTTAACTCAGTCCAAAGCCAAATCAGGTCTCTAATCACATTGTGACTAGACCTGCTGGGTCTGTGTGCCAATGCACCCCTGTAAGAATAAGAAGAGTACTTATTTCACTTAGTTATCACAAATTTATTACCTTAATGACAACAGATCCCTTTATCTTTTCATTTTTGTACCCCTATTGTGATTTCCCAAGTGGGAGGTGAGCACAAATATTCCAATCCTTTTGGCAGAGAAAGTTATCTTTGTAAATTAATGAATTGGCTTTTAAACAGTACTATGTGCTTTAGTGGTATAAATTTTATTTCACAGAGATACATCAACTTAGTATGAACATCATCAAAGTCAACCCACAAAACTGAAACCAGACAGAAACAGGGAGATCTAAATTTTCAATACCTTGATTATTTGCTTTATAATGTACAAAGTCCTTAGCATAGCATTCCACAGCCTTCATAATGTGGCTTCTACCCTTCTAGCTTTAACTTTTTTCATCTCCCTTCTCTTCTACCTCACTTAGCTATTGTAACTTCTATGCATTTTTTTTTGAGACAGAGTCTCACTATGTCACCCTCAGTAGAACACCATGGCATCACAGATCACAGTAACCTCAAACTCCTGGGCTTAAGCAATTCTCTTGCCTCAGCCTCCCAAGTAGCTTGGACTTTAGGCACTCAATACTATGCCCGGCTATTTTTTCACTGCAGTTGTCATTGTTGTTTAGCAGGCCTGGGCCAGGTTTAAACCCGCCTGCCTCAGTGTATGTGGCTGTTGCCTAACCTCTGAGCTACAGGCACCAAGCCAATATGCATTTTCTTATGCTTCATCCCTATTCTACCCTCTAATTCTATTGTGCCCAGTGAATCTAGGACCCAATGTATATATTAACTGTTCCATAAAACCTTCTCCTAAATCCTTAGGCAGAACTTTTATTTCCCTGATATGGGCATAGCTGTTGATTTATATCTCAAATATAATAGATTGTACACTACATTATAGTTATGTTTCTATCTTCTTCTTTGTTTAACTGTGAGTGCCTTAAGAACAGAGAATTATATCTCATTTATGTTAATTCCAAATCCTTAGACTCAGAGTTAGTCACACCCTCTTTTGTACTCCTATGGCCCTCTAGGAATACCTCTCTTTTCAAACATAGTGCACTGCCTCAAAACCATGTCATTACATGTGTATCTTTTAGACTATGAATGTCTTTAGATCAATGACTGTGTTTTGTTCATTCTTCTATCTCCAGCAGTTAGCATAGGAAGAAAAACATAGTTTTTAACAAATATTTGGTGAAAGGAACTAGAACACAAACTTTAATAACTTTACCCCATTTTCTTATAACCTGAGCTATTATTATAATTATTAATTTTTTTTAGAGACAGAGTCTCACTTTATCGCTCTTGGTAGAGTGTAATGGCGTCACAGCTCACAGCAACATCCAGCTCCTGGGCTTAGGTGATTCTCTTGCCTCAGTCTCCCAAGTAGCTGGGACCACAGGCACCCGCCACAACTCCCAGCTATTTTATTTTCCCCCACAGGAGAAATTAAAAATATGGAACGCTTCACGAATTTGCATGTCATCCTTGCTCAGGGGCCATGCTAATCTTCTCTGTATCATTCCAGCGTATGTGCTGCCAAAGCAAGCACCCATCTATTTTTTTGTTGTTGTTGCAGTTTGGCTGGGCCAGGTTTGAAACTGCCACCCTTGGTGTCTGGGGCCAGCACCCTCCTCACTGAGCCACAGGCACCGCCCATCCTGACTATTATTAAATGGGATAGACTAACAATTTCAATAGATTTGCAATTTAAAAGTAATCATAGTGTAAACATATTGATTAACCTTTTTTTTTTTTTTTGCAGTTTTTGGCTGGGGCTGGGTTTGAACCCGCCACCTTTGGCATATGGGGCTAGCGCCCTACTCCTTTGAGCCACAGGTGCCGCCCAATTGATCAACCTTTAAAAGGTCTAATCACAAACATAAATATAGCCTTACTACTAGCCATAAAAAGCATTAAAAAATCACCATAATTTAACAGAAATTTATTGAGTGCCTCTTCTGTGTCAGGAAGTTTCCAAGTACTGGGAATACAACAGAGGATGAGACAAATTCCTTGTATTATATTCATGAAGCTTTCATTTTAGTAGCAAGAGAAAGATGACACCAAGAACAAATGTAAAAAAAATTAAACAAGAACCAACTGAAGATAGTACCATAAAAATAATAAAGCAAGATAATCATTCTGCTAATTTTGATAATTCAAGAAAGAAATACATTTGCCTTGATTATGTGATAGTTTCAAGCCTAAGTGTTTCTATAGATCTGATTTATAAGCCTGGTGATCCTTCCTGGTGCAGTGCATGTGAAAATAAAAATTAATGTACCCAGCATTATCAATAGTTGTTGTAATCTCCATAATCATTGGTGCTAATGCCAGCATTATCAAACCCTAGGGAAATAGAAAGGACAATGAGAAAGGAAAAGATGAAAGGAAACAAAGTGAAGAAAGGGCCTGGTATACTCTAAATTTATGTTTTTCCAAATAGAAATTTAACCTTGAAATCTCTTATCATGGAGCTATTACATGGGCAAATCACCATTATAATAAAATTCCCTGGGTTAAACCAAAATGGACGTAGTTTATACTGTCCTCTACACAACAGATACATTTTCAAGCAAGACTCCAATTATATCATTCTTCTTTACTTCCATTTCTTATCATTACAAGTGTCATCCATTTTTCCCTTATCATAAACTATCTCCCTTCAGGCAGTAATAATTATGTTTCTTTGACACTCATGTTTTAAGAACTAATGCAAATCTGCCTTTAATGGAGATGCTAACATTCTAAAACACTTATTTTGTGGTATTTCTGGAAAATGAAATAGTGTAGTTCTATCTTTTAATGAAGAAATGTGGCAATGTCATAAGCTTAACTACAGTTCTCAAATCATTACAAAGATATCAGTAGGCTGAATATATATATATTCAAAGAATATATATTCTGAGTAGGTCATAGTCAAATCGCCATGCTGATTGTTGTTACATAAATATTCTGATATTAAAAGCATATTTTCATATCTTCAGGACAAAAAAGAAGCATTCACTACAGAAAAAAATTAGACAACCTGGTTACTTGAAGATATTTTTCTTTTTTAAATCACTGTATATTTTCAAATGAAAAAGAAATCATATTTTTAATAAACTAAGTATATGCTTACTAACATTTTTGCCATATATATGCATACACACACACACGTATATATATTCTTGTAAAGTTTTACTTATCCAAAACGAAAAAAAGAGGTCTTATTTCCATGTCAATTCTCTTTTAAATAGAAAAATTAGGATGACCTCTGTCACCCTCTTTAAAATTCATATCCTCATTTGCACTTCAGTGGCTTGGGGCTGATCCCTCCAGGATGGAATCAGCATGAAATTATTAATAAGTATTTTGTAATTATTCATTTGTTCAAGCATTTCTCTATCTTCCTATATTTATTTAGAAACAAATTTAACACAAGTACTGCATGTTCATTTCATAAAAATTAGAAGACTGTAATCAGAAGGAAAAAAATAAAATTAAAAACATGTAAATTTACCACCCAATAAAAATGCTTTTAATATTCTGGTATATGACCATTCATTATATATATTATATTTTATTGTTTATATAAGTATATATAATAGGTAAGTATAGACTGAGGAAGATATATATATATATAAAATAGATAGGTACAGACAAAGATAAGTAGGTATATAATAATGGGATTATATTATTTGTAAACTATTTTTCCTCAATTAAGTGTATAGGGAATATCTTTCTATCGTAATAAATTTGTTTCTGCACCATTGTTTTACAGTAGCTGCATAATGTATTTAACTATTATCCCCACTGCTAAATTGTTTTAAATAATCAAGAAAAGATCCTATAAGTGAAGGGTCGAAAGGCATTAAAATATTTAAGAATTTTCTCAATGCATTTCAGGAAGATTGACCAATTTAAACTTGGCTGCCATTAAAAATAATAATGACAGTGATACTAACACTACAACCACCCAGTTCTTGTTTTCAGTACTCAACGTTGCCATTCTCCTTAATGTCTGTTTAGATGGGTAAACACATATAAGAGCATCCCTTAGATTAGAGTGTTTTTGTAAATTAATGAATCAACATATATTTGTTGAATATCTACTGTGCATTTGGTAATGTGGTAAGCTCCCAAGTCACAAAAGTGAATAAGACACCAACATTGCCTCCAAAGATACTACAAACTAATGGAGAATTTGTACATATACACAAATGATTAGGACTTGAGATGTGCTACTATAAAAGCTGTAATAGAAGCATAAATAATTATACAAGAGCTACATTGAATAAGTGATTTTCAACAGTACATTTCAGCAAACAAAGGCATTTCTATTTTCCATACTCTCACAGATCCCACATAAAAAAATAAAAATATTAAAAAAAGGTGTTCCAATAAAGAACTGAAAAATTACACAGATGTGAGAAGAAATCAAACAAAATCTACCAAGTCAGACATGGCAGTAAGAAAGGATTAATAAAGGCTGTATAAACTGGGAAATACACCTGCATTCCTTACAGCAGTGGTTCTCAACCTGTGGGTCGTGACCCACAGGAACTGTATTAAAGGGTCGCAGCATTAGGAAGGTTGAGAACCACTGCCTTACAGAGAAAACCTAAATAAATATTTTTAAGCTACGTGCTCTATTATTGAAGAGCAGGTAAGAGAAAGGGTTTCTAGGGGAAAGCTTCATTATTATTCATCTCTCACTTACACCCAGTCATGCTTGTACCATTTCAGCACAGAAGAATGAAAGTATTTAGGATCAAATAAAGCAGTGTTTCTGAAGCTTATTGTAATCTTTCTACCTCAGATACATAAGAGTAATATCATTTACTGAACACTACAAGGTATCAAGGGTTTTTCCATATTATCTCCTTAAATCTTCCTCATTCCCCATCACATCCCTCATGTGTACAGATTAAGAATATTAAATCCAGAGAGATAGGACCCTTGGTGGATAAACTAGGAATGCAATGATTTCTCTTTTTCCAGGCACATATTCTGATTTCCATCCTTACTATGTTTCTGGAACAATTTCTAATTTCATGAAACAGCCTAGAGACTTTCTCTAACTCAAAAAAAAAAGGAATTGATTTTTCAGTTGTCTTAATTATTTTACATAAATAAAATGAGAGTATTTTATTTTTCTCTTTAGAGTTAGAATTTTTGATAGCACTTTAATGTAAAACTAGATGACATTTTTATGTTAAATGTTAAAATGCATATTCCAAGTCCACTAATGTGTCCAGAAATGAATTTTGTACAGTTCTCTCTAAAACTGCCTACACATATATGGTGAATGGAGAACTAAAGCACTTATTATTTTGACATTAGTCAAAACCGTTTTTGCCTCAATTTTTGCAGAGTTCATATGAACCACTTTAGATTCTGAATAACTCAGGCATTTTTCCCAATTTTTGAAGTACAGGGAGATATAGATAACTATAAATCATTAATGATACACCTAAGAAGCCACCAGGTTAATGGAAAATTAATGGCTCTTGCTCTTTATGTCTGCATTCAGAACAGTACATGTGTTCTATAACTTTGCTATAAACACTTGCAATAAAACTAGGTCATCTTTACAGCCATTTTTTGGTCTTTGTTTATAGTAAGGTCTTTTCGTTTCTGTTTCCTTTAAACAATTATAAGTGATTCATTTTATTTACAATGAAATCCTCTTACATATTTTTTTTTCCTCCAGCTGAATTGCACTATAAGTGAAAAGTCATTAAGCCCAGAATTTTCATTTGTATTTTGAGAGGCAGTGAAAGAACATTTTAGGACTCACCCCTTTTCATTTAATGAAACAAAAGTGTTTAGGGCCATTAGAAGTATATGAGAGAGCCACTCTGCACTTAGCACTTGGAAAGCTTTTCATGTCTCATGTTACCTTTTAAAGCCTTATGTTTGCATTTTAAAAATTCAAATGCAAGTAATCACCCCCTTGGCTATTATAGCCTGTGAATCAGTCAACCTGTGTAAATGGCAAGGTTATTTGCAAAATGGAAGAATTAAATTGACCTGACAACCTGGGCAAATGTCACTGGTTAACCTATTGGCTGAGATGGAGGAGCTTGGCTGTCTATACCATTAAGTAAATCCTATATAAAAAGAAAGTGATATATAGTATTATTTATTACCTTAAAGTTTTAAAATGGGTTGATTAGAAGAAGGAAAGGAAATGGTGAGGTTTTGATTAAAAGTCATAGGCAATTCATGCCTTGCATGTCAGTATTTGGGACTAGCCTATGTAAATACAGGAAGAGTTAGTAACATTAATGAATTAGAAATACAGCATTAAAAAAAAAAACAACACACAGGGCGGCGCCTGTGGCTCAGTCGGTGGGGCGCTGGCCCCATATGCCGAGGGTGGCGGGTTCAAACCCGGCCCCGGCCGAACTGCAACAGAAAAATGGCCGGGCATTGTGGCGGGCGCCCGTAGTCCCAGCTACTTGGGAGGCTGAGGCAAGAAAATCGCTTAAGCCCAGGAGTTGGAGGTTGCTGTGAGCTGTGTGATGCCACGGCAGTCTACCCAGGGCCATAAGGTGAGACTCTGTCTCTACAAAAAAAAAATTAAAAAAAAACACACAGTGAAATGGATATTTTTTAAATACTCCCCCTAGAGGCACCCAATGTGTTCCTTAACAAATTCATTTGTGTGTGTGTGGTGTGTGTTTGTGTGTGTGTGTGTAATATACCTAAATATCAATGGTCTATTCTAGATTGTGCACTTCATCACTATTCCTGCTGACAACAACAGATGAAATGGTCTGATCCTTTTGATGAAGTAAACAAAGAATTCAATGAATGGAGAAAGTGAAAGATGATCAGAAAAGAATAAAACCAAAAGGAACTTTCAGATACCTAGAGGAAGAAAAGAAGGAACTATGATTTTAAAAGCAGAGCAGGGCAGCCCCTGTGGCTCAGTGGGTAGTGCACTGGCCCTATATACTGAGGGTGGTGGGTTCAAACCCGACCCTGGCAAAATTGCAACAACAACAACAACAAAAAAAAAAAAAATAGCCAGACATTGTGGCAGGCACCTGTAGTCCCAGCTACTCAGGAGACTGAGGCAAGAGAATCACCTAAGCCCAAGAGCTGGAGGTTGCTGTGAGCTTTGATGCCACAGCACTCTACCAAGGGCAACAAAGTAAAACTCTGTCTCTAAAAAAAAAATTAATAAAAAATAAAAGCAGAGCAGATAAAAGAGGTTATATGACCAGTAGAGAAAGTGAGGTTCAGAAAAGGAGAAAGGAGACAGAGCAAAGGCATAGTAAATAGAAAGGAGGCTAGAAACATCCCTCTCTTCAGCACTCATCCTTCTCCCATACAGCCCTATAGGAAGCTTAGGAACATAACAAGTGAAAAAGAAACCTTACTCTAAAACAGCTGACCAAACAACAGTGCTGCAGTGAAAGCAAAGAGCTATGAGGAAATAAAGGAAAACAAAATTGTGGCCCCTTGTAAAACAAGATCTTTCTTGAATGTCAACTATATGCAAGATCCTGTGGGAGAAACATGGTGAGGGATCATTGAATAAATTAAAACAGAGTTTCTGATATTCTCTCTAGTGGGTATGTTTGTCTCCCTCTCTGGAAGTCTTTGCTCTGAAATCTACCTTGAAAGTAATATAGCCACTCAGCTATCTATTGATTAGCATGCTATGTAGTTAGCAAGGTATTCTTTTCTGCATTGTTTATTTATAACCTATTTGATTTAAAACATATTTCTTGCTTTATATAATTATATATTTATATAATTGCTCATATAATTATTGAGTCTGTTTTCTTAGTCAACCTGACAATATCTGCTTTTAAAGTGCTTGAAATATCTCAATTTAATGTGATAATATGATATCATTAGGCTTGAGTGTCATCTTGCTGTTTGTTCTTCATTTGTCCATAAGTTCTTTGTTCTCTTTTTTCTCTTTCTACCTTCTTTTGGATTCATTGAATATTTTTTTAATGATTCCATTTTGCCTCTTTTGTTGTCTTAGCAGATAGAATTTTTATGTTTTCATTTTAGTTATTGATTTAGGTTTTATACTATACATATTTAAACTTACCTTCAAGCAATATCATGTCACTTTGTGTAGAATATAAAAATTTAACAATTTCCTACGTCAATTTCTCCCATCCTGACCTTTGTATTGTTGTCATGCATTCCACTTTTATATATGTTATAAACTCCACAGTATGTTTTGTTATAAATTTTGTTTAGTCAATTATATTTGAGAGATTTAAATACTTAGAAAAATATCTTATGTAATTATCCTATAGTTGCCATTTCTGGTGCTCTTAATTCCTTTGCATAGATCCATATTTCCATTGTATCATATTATTTCTTCTTCTTTTTCTTTTACTTCTGTTTTGACAGACTCTCACTTTACAGCCCTTGATCAAGTGCCATTGCATCATCATGGCACACAGCAACCTCAAACTCTTGGGCTTAAATAATCCTCTTGCCTCAGCCTTCTAGGTACTAAATACTAAATAATAAGGACTAAGGACTAAGGCACCTGCCGCAACGCCCAGCTACTTTTTCATTTTTAGTAAAGACAAGGTCTTGCTCTTGCTCAGGCTGGTCTCTAACTTCTGAGCTCAAGCAATCCACCAGCCTCCTCCTCCCAGAGAGTTAGGATTATAGGCATAAACCACAGTGCCCAGAATATTCTTTCTTCTTACAGTACTTCTTTTAACATTGCTTATAGTAAGAGCTTGCCGATGATGAATTCTTTGAGCTTTTGTATGTCTGAAAAGGTCTTTATTTTGCCTTTGTTTTTGAAAGGTAGTTTCACAGGGTATAAAAATAAAGACTATCATGGTGATTATTGTTTTCTTTTAGTACTTTAAAGATGTTTCTCTGCTTCTTTTTGTTTTCATGGTTTCTGATGAAAAATCTGCTGCCACTTTACCTTTGCGGCTCTGTATATAATACGATTTTATTCTCCCATCTGGATAGTTTCAATATTCTCTCTTTATCACTGGTTTAAAATAATTTTATTATAATATGTGTTGATATCATTTTTGTCATGCTCCTTGTACTTAGGATTTGTTGACCTTCTTAGATCCGGGGGATTTTACTCTTCATGAAATTTGAAACATTTTGGGCTACTATTTCTTCAAATATTGCTTACCTCCCTATCTCGTTTAGAGCTTGCGATTTTTTACACACACACACATAGATATAATTACAACCTTATTTAGATATTTTAATTATATATATTCAAGTGCCGGTAGGAATCTGATAGCTCACTGATACACTGTTTCTTTCCATGTTATTCTTTCTTCTTGCTGTGCTTCATTTTGGCTAGTTGGTATTGCTTTATCTTCAAGTTCACTTATATTTCCTTCTAACCTGTAATCAATCTCATTCAGTGCATTTTAAGATATAGACAGTAGGAGGCGGAGCAAGATGGCGGCCGAGTAACAGCTTCCTTGCATCTGGGCACCGTGAGTCTGGGGAGATAGGACTCCAGGCATCTCTGGCTGGTGGGATCTGCCTATCATCACCCCTGTGAGGATACAGGGAGTCAGCGAGAGACTTCTGGACTAAAGAGGAGGACTAAAACAGTGGAAAAATGGCAAGTGGTCTCACGTGTTCAATCTGTCTAAACCCGCCCGCAACTGTAAGTTCAGTAACAGCGAGACTGCAAACAAGAAAGGCCTTACCTGTGAACTGTTTTGGTGTCTTTGGACTTGGCACTCAGTTGAACTGCCTTGGGGAGAGCCTGAGTGGGAGTGCGGAGAACTTTGGCTGTTGTCTAGGGCCCCAGTCTGAGCCACTGAGCCAGACGGAGCTAATAGTGTTTGGCTGTGGGTCACAGGGAGCCATTGTGAGCGATATGCCCTGGCAAGCTCCGCCCTCAGGGTTGTAGAGCTAGAATCGGGTGGAAGCTGGTAACCCAGCGACCAAGTAGCCTAAGGATGGGGTCTGAGCCACCTTGCAGCCCTAACTCTCAGGGGCAGACTGAGACCGGTTTTGGCACACTGAGTAAGTGGATAGCCACTTCAGCAGTGATTCCAGCGACAAGCACTTTCCTGGGAAAGCTTCTGCTCAGCAAGTTTACAAGTTCAAAGTGCCTTTTAAGTGGGCTGAAGAGAGATTTAGGGTGTCTACCTGCTGGGGTTTGAGAAATCAGCAGCCTCCAGTCGTATCAGAACTGTGATTAACATCTCATACCCCAGAAGACCACGTGTTGCCCAGACAATATTCAATAACATATACATACTGCTTTGTTTTTGGTTGTGTTTTTTTTTTTGGGGGGGGGGTTTGGTTGTTTTTTTTTGCTTTATTTTGATGTTGTTGATGTTGTTTTGTTTTTTAATTTCAACCTTTTCCATACAGATCCTTTTTCTTTCTCAATTTTTCTAGTTTAATTATAATTTGCCATTGTTGCCTTTTTCAATAAATAGAACTTCATTTTTGCTAGTGTTTCTACTGCTATTATTTGGTTTTTCACCCAATTTTATCCCGTAAAGTTTTCTGTTTGCTTGTTTTGGTTTGATTTATAGCATTTTTGTCTTTCCTCTCTACTTGGTGGAGGTGTGGTACTGTGTCTGATCAGGTTAGCAAAGAGCTGCTGACCTCAAGGGAACCACCCAACTGGGCACCCCCAGAAGGTGGGGTTTTTTTAAGGTTGTGTCAAAGTACCCTACTGTACACCTATATTTCTCTGTCTCCATCTTTCTGTGACTCTCTTCTTTTTGTCAACATTCCTTTTACCCACCCCCTCTCATTTCAATGTTTTTATTTTTTTTTTCTTATCACTCAGTCCTCCTTTCGTTCATTCCTTTTTTGCTCTTCATCCTTCTCACCCTTCTGGTCCCGTAACCCTTAGTCCACAGGCATAAGAACTTAAAGAGCAAGAGGAAGTGAAAGGAAAATTAGGGCAAGGAAACAGATAAAAGAAATCACTCATGAGGAAGAATCAGCAGAAAACTCCAGGCAACATGAAGAACCAGTCCAGAACAACCCCACCAAGGGACCATGAGGTAGCTACTGCAGATGATTCCATCTATAAAGAAATGTTACGAATGACAGAAAGGGAATTTAGAATATACATGTTGAAAACAATGAAAGAAATGATGGAAACAATGAAGGAAACTGCTAATAAAGTGGAAAATAACCAAAAGGAAATCCAAAAACAGAATCAAATAAGAGATGAACGATATAAAGAATATAAAAAGGATATAGCAGAGATGAAGGAACTGAAACAGTCAATTAGGGAACTTAAAGGTGCAATGGAATATATCAGCAACAGGTTAGACCATGCAGAAGAAAGAATTTCAGAGGTAGAAGACAAAGTTCTTGACATAATTCAGATAGTAAAAGAGGCAGAAAAGAAGAGAGAGAAAGCAGAACACTCACTGTCAGAATTATGGGACTTTATTAAGCGTTCCAACATATGAGTTATAGGAATCCTAGAAGGAGAAGAAGAATGCCCCAGAGGAATGGAAGCCATACTAGAGAATATTATAAAAGAAAATTTCCCAAATATCCCCAAAGATTCTGACACACTGCTTTCAGAGGGATATCAGACCCCAGGTCGCCTCAACTCTAACTGAGCTTCTCCAAGACACATTGTGATGAACCTGTCCAAAGTCAAGACAAAAGAAAAGATTCTGCAAGCTGCCAGGAGTAAGCGCCGGTTGACCTACAGGGGCAAATCCATCAGAGTCACCGCAGACTTCTCTAATGAAATTTTCCAAGCAAGAAGACAATGGTCATCTACCTTTAATCTACTTAAACAGAACAATTTCCAGCCCAGAATTCTGTACCCTGCTAAGCTAAGCTTAAAAACTGACGGAGAAATCAAATCATTTATGGATATACAAACATTGAGGAAATTTGCCACAGCAAGACCAGCTCTACAGGAAATACTTCAACCTGTTCTGCACACTGACCACCACAATGGATCAGCACCAAAGTAAGAACTCAGAAATTAAAGGACAGAACCTAACCTCCACACTGATGCAAAAGATAAAACTAAGCAATGGACTCTCACCAAATAAGATGAATAGAATACTACCACACTAATCAATTATCTCAATAAATGTTAATGGCTTGAACACCCCACTGAAGAGACATAGATTGGCTGACTGGATTAAAAAAAAAAAAAAAACACAAAACATCCATTTGCTGTCTGCAAGAAACACACCTGGCTTCAAAAGACAAATTAAAACTCCGAGTCAAGGGTTGGAAGACAATTTTTCAGGCAAATGGCATTCAGAAGAAAAGAGGAGTTGCAATCTTATTTCCAGATACATGTGGACTTAAAGCAACTGAAGTCAAAAAAGACAAAGATGGTCACTTTATATTGGTCAAGGGAAAAGTACAAGAAGACGTTTCAATTCTAAATATTTACACACCCAATTTAAATGCTCCCAGTTTCTTGAAACAGACCTTACTCAGTCTGAGCAATATGATATCTGATAATACCATCATAACAGGGGACTTTAACACTCCTCTTACAGAGCTGGACGCATCCTCTAAACAGAAATTAAACAAAGACATAAGAGATTTAAATGAGACCCTAGAACAACTGTGCTTGATAGACACATATAGAACACTCCACCCCAAAGATAAAGAATATACATTCTTCTCATCACCCCATGAACATTCTCCAAAATTGATCATGTCCTGGGACACAAAACAAATATCAACAGAATCAAAAGAACTGAAATTTTACCTTGTATCTTCTCAGACCATAAGGCACTAAAGGTGGAACTCAACTCTAACAAAAATGCTCGACCCCACCCAAAGGCATGGAAATTAAACAATCTTCTGTTGAATAACAGATGGGTGCAGGAAGAAATAAAACAGGAAATCATTAACTTCCTTGAGCATAACAACAATGAAGACACAAGTTACCAAAACCTGTGGGATACTGCAAAAGCAGTTTTGAGAGAAAAATTCATCGCTTTAGATGCCTACATTCAAAAAACAGAAAGAGAGTGCATCAACAATCTCACAAGCCATCTTATGGAATTGGAAAAGTAAGAACAATCTAAGCCTAAACTCAGTAGAAGAAAAGAAATATCCAAAATCAAATCAGAGATCAATGAAATTGAAAACAAAAGAATCATTCAGAAAATTAATGAAACAACAAGTTGGTTTTTTGAAAAAAAAAAAAAATAGATAAACCATTGGCCAGACTAATGAGGAATAGAAAAGTAAAATCTCTAGTAACCTCAATCAGAAATGATAAAGGGGAAATAACAACTCATCCCACAGAGATACAAGAGATCATCTCTGAAAACTACCAGAAACTCTATGCCAAGAAATTTGACAATGTGAAGGAAATGGATCAATATTTGGAATCACACCCTCTCCCTAGACTCAGCCAGGAAGAAATAGAGCTCCTGAACAGACCAATTTCAAGCACTGAGATCAAAGAAACAATAAAAAATCTTCCAACCAAAAAATGCCCTGGTCCAGATGGCTTCACTCCAGAATTCTATCAAACCTTCAAGGAAGAGCTTATTCCTGTACTGCAGAAATTATTTCAAAAAATTGAGGAAGAAGTAATCTTCCCCAACACATTCAATGAAGCAAAAATCAACCTGATATCAAAAACAGGAAAAGACCCAAACAAAAAGGAATATAGATGCAAAAATTCTCAACAAAATCCTAGCCAATAGATTACAGCTTATCATCAAAAAAGTCATTCATCAAGATCAAGTAGGCTTCATCCCAGGGATGCAAGGCTGGTTTAACATACGCAAGTCCATAAACGTTATCCACCATATTAACAGAGGCAAAAATAAAGATCACATGATCCTCTCAATAGATGCAGAAAAAGCATTTGATAAAATCCAGCATCCTTTTCTAATTAGAACACTGAAGAGTATAGGCATAGGTGGCACATTTCTAAAACTGATTGAAGCTATCTATGACAAACCCACAGCCAATGTTTTACTGAATGGAGTAAAACTGAAAGCTTTTCCTCTTAGAACTGGAACCAGACAAGGTTCCTCTGTCACCTTTACTATTCAACATAGTGCTGAAGTTCTAGCCAATACAATTAGGCAAGACAAGGAAATAAAGGGAATCCAAATGGGAGCAGAGGAGGTCAAACTCTCCCTCTTTGTTGACGACATGATCTTATACTTAGAGAACCCCAAAGACTCAACCACAAGACTCCTAGAAGTCATCAAAAAAATACAGTAATGTTTCAGGATATAAAATCAATGTCCACAAGTCAGTAGCCTTTGTATACACCAATAACAATCAAGATGAGAAGCTAATTAAGGACATAACTCCCTTCACCATCATTTCGAAGAAAATGAAATACCTAGGAATATACCTAACGAAGGAGGTGAAGGACCTCTATAATGAAAACTATGAAATCCTCAGAAAGGAAATAGCAGAGGGTATTAACAAATGGAAGAACATACCATGCTCATGGACGGGAAGAATCAACATTGTTAAAATGTCTATACTTCCCAAAGCAATCTACCTATTCAATGCCATTCCTATCAAAATACCAACCTCGTACTTTCAAGATTTGGAAAAAAATGATTCTGCGTTTTGTATGGAACTGGAAAAAACCCCGTATAGCTAAGGCAGTTCTCTGTAACAAAAATAAAGCTGGGGGCATCAGCATACCAGATTTTAGTCTGTACTACAAAGCCATAGTGCTCAAGACAGCAAGGTACTGGCACAAAAACAGAGACATAGACATTTGGAATTGAATTGAAAACCAAGAAATGAAACTAACATCTTACAACCACCTAACCTTTGATAAACCAGACAAGAACATACCTTGGGGGAAAGACTCCCTATTCAATAAATGGTGTTGGGAGAACTGGATGTCTACATGTAAAAGACTGAAACTGGACCCACACCTTTCCCCACTCACAAGAATTGATTCAAGATGGATGAAGGACTTAAATTTAAGGCATGAAACAATAAAAATCCTCAAAGAAAGCATAGGAAAAACACTGGAAGATATTGGCCTGGGGGAAGACTTCATGAAGAAGACTGCCATGGCAATTGCAACAACCACAAAAATAAACCAATGGGACTTCATTAAACTGAAAAGCTTCTGTACATCTAAGGAGACAATAACCAAAGCAAAGAGACAACCTACACAATGGGAAAGGATATTTGCATATTTTCAATCAGACATAAGCTTGATAACTAGGATCTATAGAGAACTCAAATTAATCCACATGAAAAAAGCCAACAATCCCATACATCAATGGGCAAGAGACATGAATAGAACCTTCTCTAAAGATGACAGATGAATGGCTAACAAACACATGAACAAATGTTCATCATCTCTATATATTAGAGAAATGCAAATCAAAACAACCCTGAGATATCATCTAACCCCAGTGAGAATGGCCCACATCACAAATCTCAAAACTGCAGATGCTGGCGTGGATGTGGAGAGAAGGGAACACTTTTATACTGCTGGTGGGACTGCAAACTAGTACAACCTTTCTGGAAGGAAGTATGGAGAAACCTCAAAGCACTCAAGCTAGACCTCCCATTTGATCCTGCAATCCCATTACTGGGCATCTACCCAGAAGAAAAAAAATCGTTTTATCATAAGGACACTTGTACTAGACTGTTTATTGCAGGTCATTTTACAATAGCCAAAATGTGGAAACAGCCTAAATGCCCACCAACCCAGGAATGGATTAACAAGCTGTGGTATATGTATACCATGGAATACTATTCAGCCATTAAAAAAAATGGAGATTTTACATCCTTCGTATCAACCTGGATGGAAGTGGAAGACATTATTCTTAGTAAAGCATCACAAGAATGGAGAAGCATGAATCCTATGTACTCAATTTTGATATGAGGACAATTAATGACAATTAAGTTTATGGGGGGGGAAGCAGAAAGAGGGACAGAGGGAGGGGTGTGGGTCCTTGGTGTGTTTCACACTTTATGGGGGCAAGACATGATTGCAAGAGGGACTTTACCTAACAATTTCAATCAGTGTAACCTGGCTTATTGTACCCTCAATGAATCCCCAACAATAAAAAAAAATATATATATATAGACAGTAGTTTTTATGTCTAGAAGTTCAATTTGGGTCTTTAAGATTTTGATCCTGTGGAACAGAGTTATAATAACTCTTAGTACCCTTATCTGCTAATTCTAATAGCTATGTCAATCCAATTCCATTTTGATTGATTGATGTCCTATTTTAGATTGAATTTTCTTATTTCTTTGTACGGCTCATAATTTTTGACTTGATGCTAAGTACTGTAATTTTTCTTTGTTGAGTGGTTAATATTTTTGTATGTCCAGAAATCTTTTTGAGTTTTGTTTGGGGATGTTAAATTACATGAAAATAGTTTAATACTTAAGAAGGTCTTTCTCTCAAGATTTGTTAGATAGGATCAGAGTGGTGCTCAGTCTAGGGATAATTATTTCCCACTATTCTGTCAAGAACCTTACGCTTACTCTATGCAATGCCCTATAAATTGTGAGGTTTTCCAGCCTAGCCTGTGGGAATAGGTAGTATTTATAACCCTATGTGAGTGCCAACCACATTAAGTCTAGTCTTTTCAGATGTTTCATTTCCCAACCTAGGGTAATTTCATCATATATGAGTGTGAATCAGCATTCCTTGGAATAGCCAAGGGAGGCCCTCTGCCAATCTCTAGCATTCTCTATATATGCAGCTCTTCCCTTTTCATTACTCTAGCCTGTGAACTCTAGCTGTCTTGGTTTCCCTGAATTTTAAGTGCCATCTTAACACAAAGAGTATACCAGGCTCTTCCTTGGCTGCCCCTTCCTGTGACATGTCCTGGACATGCTATGCAGACAGGAAGCTGGATCAATTGTAGGGGTCACTTCAGTTGTCTCAGAGATTACTGTCTTTGTTGCCAGATATCCAGTATCTTACAGACAACTATTCGCTGTTGCAGGTAGAAGGATTAACCTGGTCTCTGTTACTCTATCCTATTGAGGAAAAGAAATTCATTACCCCCTTTAAAAAAATTAAGAACATACTCTTCCTGGGGAAGTGGCATTCATTGAGAAGAATTGCAATTACTCAGTTATTTAAACCTAAGATTCTGTTTCTACCTACATGAAGCACCAGAACAAGCCTACGAATACACAAAACAACAGTAATGGTTAGCCATTGATGCTTGACACGGTGATAATTTGCAAGTGCTGACAACATTGCCCTGTTTCTCTGCTTCCATATATAAATCATTTATCCATGACGTCGTCGCCTAATTTGGAAGGTTTCCTGTGTTTTTAGATTGAGGCATATCTAGTCCATATGAGGAAGCCTCATTAGTAATAACTATCACACCTTGCATATGTTGCATATGTATAGGCTTATACATTTTTAAAGAGCTCTTATAGTCATTCATATCTCATTTGATCCTTGATGTGTCTGTAAGGCACTAAAGGATTAGGTGTCTTTATGTCCATTCAAAGAGATATTAAATGATCTGCCTGATCACATCACTAGCTACTGTCAGAGCAATGACATTCACAGTCAGAGCTCTGGCTCCATAATCTATAGCTTACTAATGGTCTATAAACATAGGATTTGTATATCTGGGCTAAATCAGGGAGGGTTCTGCCTATTAAAGAGGAAGTTGAATGAAGCAGAGACTAGGAGAGCCATTAGTAACAGCAATTTCATGAAGGTACAGGGAAGCCATTCTCCCCTAATATATTTTAATATAATGCAAAATCTCAGGCCTCAGCTGGATGTGAAAGCTTGTTTTCCTCCCTCTTAGCCATCATGCATTATTCATGTAAGTGACCTCACTTACATGTCACAGGCAGATTGTGATGACAGAAGCTCCTTTGGTGCTGGCATACAGAAGGCCTGCTTTCCTATTGCTCTAACTTGGTCTAGTTTCCCTGTTTTATATGCTGCCACTGGGATTGTCACTCCCCTGTGGTAATGAGCTAAAACAAGTGTTTAATCACTGCAGTTATCCTCATTTTCAGCAAAGCTCTTATGTACTCAGCCTTGTCTTCTGTCTTCACAAGGAATCCTATTTAATTCCCTCAACCCAAAGGTTCCATTCCTCATTGTCCTACTCCTGAGGCTATGCCAGCTGTCCAACTGAGGATCTACTGAGGTCATAGGCTGACTGAATGATTGATTTCGGCATTGAAGGGCAACTAAGTCTTGTGCTCCTGGACTTGAACCAAAAGGAAGTCTGATAGAATTACCTCACAACCTCTTATTGGCATTTTTCCATCCTTCCTGCTCTGCTTCCCTTTCTTTCCCTTAAAAAGGAAACCATGCAATAAAGACATCTAAATATATTTATGCTATCCTGAAAATTCCCAGCTGCCAAAGAAGTTTTAATATGAAAAACCTTCTGAAGAGGAAGTAGGAACTGACAAGTATTAAAACTGCATATCACTAAAGAAAAAATGTCATTAGGGTATTGACCTAAGAAGGATGTAATACTAAGAACAACTCAAGGTTACTGAATGCATGGACTAAAAGATATTCAAGAAAGGAACTTCACAGAACTCTATGCTTGTTAATAGCATTTTGGATAATAATCTTCAAATGATTTTAGTGGGGTTCGAAGAATATGTACAAATGGTGCACCCATAATTTTTTAAAAATGTCTTAACTTAAAAGTTACTATAAAGCAAGACAATAATCTGCTTCATGCAAAGACAAGGAAGATTATTTTTTATAATTACATACTACCAGAAACTTTCTGTAACATTGTTTAATGATCACAGCAAGTAGACAACTTCTACCCAAGGGGTTCTCTTGCAAGTTTCCTAAAACTGAGCACTAAAAACTAGCTTAAAACTTGAAGTCTTCATAGCCCCCGTCAGTCTCGTTCTTCCTCACCTTGATTTTTGCAGCTGTAACCAAATGACTCTGGTATTTGGCTCTTCACATCTGGGCAGATATTTGGGGAGTGATTACGGTAATTTTCAAAAGGAGGAGCACATTAAAATCAGCTTTAAATAATAAGATAACAGGACCCTACATTTGCTCTACAGCATCCAAATCACAGTAGAACCTTCATAATTGACCACTTTCCTACATTGACGACCTCCTTAAGTTGACCTAATTTTCATAGACTGGACATGCACTACACGTATGTATCAGTGCAGTAGGCCTAGTTCCTTATGTTCACCACCTGGGTATGTTGACCAGTTTGTTACAGTCCCTTAGGTGGCCAATTCACAGAGATTCTAATGTACTTGAAATGGGACTCAGATATTTTTATAGCAATATAGAGATGATTGAAATGTGCATTTATGTACAAACTTTTAGATTAATAACTATCTGAATAAATTAGGTGATTCAGTTTGTAATAGTCTCTTTTTGCTGCTGCAATGAACTATTGCAAACTTAGTGACTTACAACAACACAAGTGTATTATCTAACAGTACTGGAAGGCAGAAGTCCAAAATAGATCTTTTGTTTGTTTGTTTTAATTTTTTTACAAAACAATCTTGTTGGGCTGACACTAAGGCATCAGTAGGGCTGTATTTTTTTCTGCAGACTCTAGGGAAGAACTCATTTTCTTGCCTTTTACAGCTTGTAGAGGCTGCCTCTGTGTGTGTGTGTGTGTGTGTGTGTGTGTGTGTGTGGTCTCCTATCTTTGAAGCCAGCAATTGGTGGTCAAATCTTTTCAATGGAGCCATCTCTTTGATTCTGCGTCTTCTACCATTCTTTTCCCGATTTAAGTACCTTTATAATGACATTGGGCACACCAAAATGATATAGGATAATCTCTTCAAGATTATCTAATTATCTGCATGAATTCCACCTGCAGTCTTAATCTTTTCTTTCAATGTAATACAACATATTTATAGTTTCTGGGGATTAGGACATAGACATCTTTGGGAAACCATTATTTTGCCTACCACAGAGTTCATCTATTTCATCTACTTCATTTGGCAGACTAGGTAAAAGGGTCACATATATTTGAAAAGACTTCTCCCCCTCTATTGGCCTCCTCCACAGATAACAACATATTTTCTCTAAGCTTCAACTTTTAACCCAGCAGAAGAAAAACATGTTTTCCTTAAAACTTTAGCTTTTAACTTTATAGCTGCACTTCAAAGCAGTCATGTACATTTTCCAGCTAATCTTGTAGATATGTAGTATTGCTCATATTTTAGAGGTCACACAGTAATAATAGATTATGTTTACCTGGGAATTTGTGCCTGTTTCTCTTCTTAAAATTAAGTTGAAAATATGTCTTACTTCCTTGAAAAACAACTTTGTACCACCTCCTTAAAAATAAAGCTATTTGGGCACTCGGGTGCTGGTGATAGAGAAAAATATCCCAGTCCTCCCAATGCCTTCTTTGGCTCTCAATTCTATCTCTGTCTCTAGTGTTTTATTTCATCTATTTTATTTCATCATTTCCCACCAATCCCACTCTGGTTTGTTTGATTTTCACACTGGTTTGTGAGACCTTTACATCACTCCTGAAAACAACCATATTCTGACAGTTTGGAATCTATGAAACTAAACTAATAAACACTTCCTTTATCTTCAGTTCATAACCACCCTGGTCAAACCTCACTCTGAGCCTGTGCCTGATATTCTTTCTACAGGTACATACAGATTTACAAAGTGCTGCCTTTTACAGAAGCCAGTTAAAGGCAATTAGAAAGTAGCCAACAATGTGAGTCAAGCCACTCTCAGAGTCCCAGTGGGATTTGAAATAAGTCTTATTTTTCTAATACTTAAGGCTTTGTATGCTCTCTGAGGGTATACGGTATGAAAGGAAGTTCTTCCTATCATCCCAAACCATTGCCTGGCTCCTTTACCATAAGTAACCCAGAGGAAGAATCCCACATCTTATTCATGCCCCCTTATCCAAATTTTTAGCATGATTCAAGATGGAAATCTGGAATTCAACTAAGTTATACGTTTATGCCATTGAAATTCCATCCCTGTCCTTGATTTCTTTCTTCAGTTTTCCCATATTCCCACTCACTCTTTGAAACTTAGCCTTCCTTCAACTTGCCAGTTCTCTTCCAGGCCAGAATAGTGCCTTTTTCAAATGCATGCTCATTCAATACTTGTTGAATGAATTAATGAATGTGTGACTTATTGGGTTATTGAAATAGCCTTATATTTAGTTCCTTGTCTCTAATCTCTCACTCTTAAAACATGTCATTCATACTGGCCAGAGTGATCCTTTTAAACCAAGTATCTAATTGAGTCCTTTCCCAACTCTCAATTGCCTTCAAAATAAAGCCCACTTGTTTTTAGCTTTTGAAGCCGTCCAAAATTAACCCCCTGAAAAATTGTCTAGGTTTGTTTCCTACTTCACTAGCATCTCTTCTAATGAAATTACCCCATACCCTTTATGTCTCCATGCTATACCTACAATCCTTGCTATTCAATCCCTGAATGCAATCTGGTAGTTGTGCCTTGCTGTGTCACTCTTTTGGCATTGCACAAGTTAGAATATATCTCTACCTCTTCCATACTCCAAAACCTAAGCCTAAAGAATTCTTCAATTTACAGCATTTGTGCTATTTCTTCCATGAATTCCTCCTAGAGCACTAAGCACCATTGCACAGGTCTTATTCATTTTGTATCTTTCACAGGGCTTTCTGCTAAGTATGGACTAATATTTGTTTGATAAATAATTACCAATTATTGTCTTTCCACTTTATTATGAAAGAGTGTTCTTTATAATTCCTAATCATAAAGATATGTGTGGGGCATTATATTGCACTTTAAAAAAAAACAGTATTTGATATATTTTAGGGAGAGTTTTTTCAAAAGCAGAAAGCTCTCCAGTCAACTACTGGTTAATCAGAAAAACCAATTAACCAGAAGATCCATTCCTTGCTCTCAATTATACACACCAATGGAGGGAAGCAGTGAGGCAGATGATCTAAAACAGTAGATAATCAAAAAGTCTTCCCATTGCCTTGCAGACTCTCCCCTACACTTCCCTTTTCAATATTTATTGCACTTCATCCCCTGTCCTCTAACAGACTCATTATCCTGATTCTGCTTGGCTTGGACCATACAAAAATCAGTATGAATTCTCTGTACACACATTCATTCACCTGAATTGTACTAGCCACTTTCTATTTGACAAAATGGAAGGTAGGTCCTAGATGGAAGAAGAAAAACAGAGCCAAATTATACATGGTTCTTCCCTGAAAATAATTCATATATTTTTTATTAAGTCATATACACATAGATCATGAATACATTTATGCATATGTGGAGTACAATGTGTTGTTTTTTATACAATCTCACGTGATTATTTTTAACAAAATGAGTTTGAAATTTGATTCAACACAAAATGTTTTTCAGCCCCAATGTATTTAAGAGATTTGACACATCTTCATCAATCTCAATGCAAAACCACAGAAACATGAAATAGCAAGCTTTCTCTGTAGCTTGGACAGTGTACACAGGGGAAGTTGGAGATGGAATACATGGAACGGGGGAGAGTTCAGGGGTAAAAGCCTGGTTGGAGTCAGATTTGTGAAGAGTTTAGGAAGCCAAGCTAAGGTATTTGGACTTGATCCTAGAAGAAATAGTGATCTAGCAAAAGGAATGATACTACTTCATGGCAGGGGTGGCTGCAGAGTCATGGGAAGGATCTAGCAGCCTCGGTTAATCATTTGGGTCACAAATAAGAGAAAAATAATACAGAGAAAAACTAAACATGAACATTTAAATGTATGATTCACTAGTCAAGCAAATTTTTTCAGGATTTCTACTCCCTAAGGTTTCACACTTGAGATATCTACAATAAACAAGAGCCTTGTTCAGTGCTTGTCACATGGCAAAAATTTAGTACATGACCATCAAATTCAATACAGAGATGAAGTTTGATAAGAAAAAATATATACAGTAATCAGCCACTAGGACTGAGGTATAAAATACCCATGAAGGGACTTTGTCTCCCTGTGCTCACAATAAATAAAGTGGAATCCTATACTCAGGAAGTTGGAAGAAAGGCAAGCTCAAAATCCCCAACTTAAAACTTTCAAGTGGCTCCCTGCTGCAATAAGGATTAAGTCCAAACTTATTAGTTAAGGCTAAGAAGCTTTCACTGACTTAGTCCTTACCCTACTTTGCCAGCTTTCTCTCCTAATAATCCTTGGCACAAACTGTGTACTACAGCTAAATGGTCCCTCAAACATCACTAGAAAAATGCCAGTCCTAGTCTGACCATAACATTCCTCTATAATCTGAACAGTCTTGACTTTTTTTTCCCAGGAATGCTGTGTGGTTTCCTATTATAACCAATTATTACAGCATTCTTCAAAACTGCAAATTCTGAGAATCGCATTGCCTAGTGTGATAGAGGATAGCCTTCAGGACTAAGCCAACACTTGGATCTATCCTTATAGAAACAAGACAGTCTGCCTACTTCTAATGAGTAATGTCTCAATGCCAGAGGCAAAATCTTGCATTACTTTTTGAATACAAAAGGACAGAATTACAAATGGGCAAAGACCTTGGTGCACCTGCTACAGCATGCATACATGATCAGAATTGATTTTAATGATTTTTTTTGTGTGTGTGCTTATCCCTTTGAAGACAACCATGCAGAAGGATGCCTGAACTGAAAATGAGTTTGCAGTTATTTTAATGATTTGGAATTCATCCATTAACTTGATATATTCCAAGTAATAGTTCTAGGTTTTATTTATGGTCTTTAAAAGTATCCCATTAAAAACAATTCAACTATTCACTAATTTTAATTTTAAGACACCTATGACACTTTTTACTTTAGTACCTACTATGTGCCAAGTTTTTCATATATTTCATTTCCTCAGCACATAGTTATCTCACAGTTACTATGTATTACCAACTAAAATTTTAATCATGTGCTTATTTATTTTCATCAAATCAACTGTTATTTGTAGTAACGATTCATCTTTCATCCTTAGAGAAGATTCTATTCATCTCTCTTCCCCATTGATGTATGGAATTTTTGGTTTCTTTCCTGTGGATTAATTGAAGTTCCGTATAGATCCTGGTTATTAAGTGTTTGTCTGATTCAAAATAAGCAAACATCCTTTCCCATTGGGTAGGTTGTCTATTTGCTTTGGTTGTTGTTTCCTTGGCTGTACAGAAGCTTTTCAGTTTAATTAAATCCCATTTGTTTATTTTTTTATTATTAAAACATAGCTGTGCACATTAACGCGATCATGGGGCACCATACACTGGTTTTATAGACCATTTGACACATTTTCATCACACTGGTTAACATAGCCTTCCTGGCATTTTCTTAGTTATTGCGTTAAGAAATTTATATTTTACATTTACTAAGTTTCACATGTACCCTTGTAAGATGCACCACAGGTATAATCCCACCAATCACCCTCCCTCTGCCCATCCTCCCCCATCCCTACCATCCCTCTCCCACTTCCCCATATTCTTTTTTTTTTTTTATTGTTGGAGATTCATTGAGGGTACAATAAGCCAGTTACACTGATTGCAATTGTTAGGTAAAGTCCCTCTTGCAATCATGTCTTGCCCCCATAAAGTGTGACACACAATAAGGCCCCACCCTCCTCCCTCCATCCCTCTTTCTGCTTCCCTCCCCCATAACCTTAATTGTCATTAATTGTCCTCATATCAAGATTGAGTACATAGGATTCATGCTTCTCCATTCTTGTGATGCTTTACTAAGAATAATGTCTTCCACTTCCATCCAGGTTAATACGAAGGATGCAAAGTCTCCATTTTTTTTAATGGCTGAATAGTATTCCATGGTATACATATACCACAGCTTGTTAATCCATTCCTGGGTTGGTGGGCATTTAGGCTGTTTCCACATTTTGGCAATGGTAAATTGAGCTGCAATAAACAGTCTAGTACAAGTGTCCTTATGATAAAAGGATTTTTTTCCTTCTGGGTAGATGCCCAGTAATGGGATTGCAGGATCGAATGGGAGGTCTAGGTTGAGTGCTTTGAGGTTTCTCCATACTTCCTTCCAGAAAGGTTGTACTAGTTTGCAGTCCCACCAGCAGTGTAAAAGCGTTCCCTTCTCTCCACATCCACGCCAGCATCTGCAGTTTTGAGATTTTGTGATGTGGGCCATTTTCACTGGGGTTAGATGATATCTCAGGGTTGTTTTGATTTGCATTTCTTGGGTTATAGCTTTCATATGAAATCCATAAATTAGTTTCATAGTAGGACTGAGTACATTGGATACTTTTTCTTCCATTCTTGAGATACTTCACTAAGAAGAATATGTTCCAGCTCCATCCATATAAACATGAAAGAGGTAAAGTCTCCATCTTTCTTTAAGGCTGCATAATATTCCATGGTGTACATATACCACAATTTATTAATCCATTCGTGGATCCATGGGCACTTGGGCTTTTTCCATGACTTAGCAATTATGAATTGGGCTGCAATAAACATTCTGGTACAAATATATTTGTTATAATGTGATTTCTGGTCTTCTGGGTATATACCTACTAGAGGAATTATAGGATTGAATGGCAGATCTATTTTTAGATCCATTTGTTTATTATTGCTGTTGCTGCTATTGCCATGGCAGTCTTCCTCATAAAGTCTTTCCCCAGGCCGATATCTTCCAGTGTTTTTCCTATTCTTTCTTTGAGGATTTTTATTGTTTCATGCCTTAAGTTTAAATCATTTATGCATCTTGAATCAATTTTTCTGAGTGGAGAAAGGTACAGGTCCAGTTTCAGTCTTTTACATGTGAATATCCAATTCTCCCAACACCATGTATTGAATAGCGAGGCTTTCCTTTGGTGGATGCTCTTGTTTGATTTATCGAAGATTAGGTGTGTGTATGTTGGTTTCATTTCCTGGTTTTCTATTTGATTCCAAATGTCTATGTCTCTATTTTTGTGCCAATACCATGCAGTCTTGACCACTATGGCCTTATAATACAGCCTAAAATCTGGTATGGTGATACCCCCGGCTTTGTTTTTATTACTAAGAACAGCCTTAGCTATGCAGGGTTTTTTCTGGTTCCATACAAAATGCAGAATAATTTTTTTCCAAGACTTGAAATTAGGATGTTGGTATTTTAATAGGAATGATGTTGAATTGGTAAATTGCTCTGGGAAGTATTGACATTTTAACAATGTTGATTCTTACCAGCCATGAGCATGGTATGTTCTTCCATTTGTTAATGTCCTCTGCTATATCCTTTCTTAGGGTTTCATAATTTTTTTTTATAGAGGCCCTTCACCTCTTTTGTTAGGTGTATTTCTAAGTATTTCATTTTCTTTGGGGCTATGGTAAAGAGAATTGAGTCCTTAATTAACCTCTCATCTTGGCTGTCATTGGCATATACAAAGGCAACCAACATATGGACATTGATTTTATATCCTGAGACATTATTATATTTTTTGATAACTTCCAAGAGTCTTGTAGTTGAGTCTTTAGGGTTCTCTAAGTATAAGATCATATCATCAGGAAAAAGGGAGAGTTTGACCTCCTCTGCTCCTATTTGGATGCCCTCTATTTTCTTGTCTTGTCTAATTGTATTGGCTAGAACTTCCAGGACTATGTTGAATAGTAATGGTGACAGAGGGCAACCTTGTCTGGTTCCAGTTCCAAGAGGAAAAGCTTCCAGTTTTACTCCATTCAGTAAAATATTAGCTGTGGGTTTGTCATAGATAGCGTCTATCAGTTTAAGAAATATGCCACTTACGCCTATACTCCTCCGTGTTCTAATTAGAAAAGGATGCTGAATTTTATCAAATGCTTTTTCTGGATCTATTGAGAGGATCATATAGTCTTTGATTTTGCTTCTGTTGATATGGTGAATAACGTTTATAGACTTGCATATATTAAACCAGCCTTGCATCCCTGGGATGAAACCTACTTGATCATGATGTATGGCTTTTTTGATGATAAGCTGTAATCTATTGGATTAGATTTTTTTGAGAATTTTTGCATCTATATTCATTAGTTAAATTGGTCTGAAATTCTCCTTTTTAATTAGGTCTTTTCCTGGTTTTGGTATCAGGGTGATGTTTGCTTCATAAAACCTGTTGAGGAAGGTCCCTTCCTCCTCAATTTTTTGGAATAATTTCTGTAGTATAGGAACAAGCTCTTCTTTGAAGGTTTGATAAAATTCTGGTGTGAAGCCATCTGGACCAGGGCATTTTTTTGTTGGAAGATTTTTTATTGTTTCTTTGATCTCAGGGCTTGAAATTGGTCTGTTCAGGAGATCTATTTCATCTGGGGTAAGTCTAGGGAGAAGGTGTGATTCAAAATATTGATGCATTTCCTTCACATTGTCAAATATCTGGGCATAAAGTTTCTGGTAGTATTCAGAGATAATCTCTTGTATCTCTGTGGCATCGGTTGTTATTTCGCCTTTGTCATTTCTGATGCTCATCATCCCTAATTATTACAGAAATGGAAATTAAAACCACCCTGAGATATCATCTAACCCCAGTGAGAATGGCCTATATCACAAAATCTCAAAACTGCAGATGCTCGTGAAGATGTGGAGAGAAAGAAACACTTTTACACTGCTGGTGGGACTGCACACTAATACAACCTTTTTGGAAGGAAGTATGGAGAACCCTTAAATAACTCAACCTAGACCTCCCTTTTGATGCTACAATCCCATTACTGGGCATCTATCCAGAAGGGAAAAAAAACCCTTGCACTAGGCTGTTTATTGCAGCCCAATTTACAATTGCCAAAATGTGGGAACAACCTAAATGTCCTTCAACCCAGGAATGAATTGGTAAGCTGTGGTATATGTATACCATGGAATATTATTCAGCCATAAAAATGGAGATTTTGCAGCATTTGTACTAACCTCGATGGAAGTGGAACACATTATTTTTAGTGAAGCATCACAGGAATGAAGAAGTATGAATCCTATGTATTCAATTTTGATATGAAGACAATTAGTGACAATAACACGGTGGGGCCTGAGGGAAGGGGAGATCATACAGAGAAGGAGGAAAGAGGTGAAAGAAAGGAAAAGAAGGAAAAAACAAACAAGAAAATAGTGACTAATTCTCACATAAATTGGATTTAATTTTGACCAAAGTACATTACTTAAACATTAAATTTTAATTCAACTTGTTAACATGTTGTTTAGAATATTGCATCCTCATTTATAAGTGACATATGTTTGTAATTTCCCCTTTATAATAATATAGTCTCTTCAATTTTAATATCAGGTGTACACAGATTAAGTAGAATGATTTTTAAGTATTTCTTCTTTTTCTATTGTCTATAAGATTTGGCATGATCTGTTTTTTGAAATTATCTTTTACTTTTATTTATGAATATTAGTTGTCTATTTTTTGAGACTTAAAAAATAGTAAGTTAACTGATGACTCCATATTGAATCTCAGAGTCAAAGCATTCTATAATCAATATACTCTTATTTGACAATGTGAATGTTACTTTCTTTGCATTACTATTATTATTGCTTAATATTTCAATGCAGCAATTTGATTCCTTTTCTGAATTTATTTATGTTTGTTCGTTCTTTATGAGGTTTTTGTTTGTAGTCCTTATTTTAAACATTGTTATTATTATTAAAATTTAAACCTTTTTAATTTTGTGAAGGCAAAAAAATGGAAACCTAATAAACAAATGCATATATAAAAATTTTTAAAAAAGAAGTGAACAAATGAATAAATGAATAAAAAAATAATAAATAGCAGTAATGTTTTATCAAATCATAGAACTGAATTGAAACAGCTGTCAAATCTATTTCTTTCTCTCCATCTTCATTACTACCACATTACTACCACACTAATGGTCACATGTCACCTTATCTCTCACCTAGAATACTGCAACAGTCTCCCTTGGGCTCTCTCAGCTTCTACTCTTGCAATACTATTGTTATACACAGAATAGCAAACTATTCTGTAAATGTAAATCAGATCACTTCATCTCCTGCTTAAAAGCCCCTGGTATCTTTCTACTTCATTTAAGATAAAAACCAAGCTCCCAAATTCCTCGCCATGCCTGTGAGGCTCTGCATGATTTTCCCCAAGCTCTAGGATTATTTTTCCCTTATCCTGGGAAGTTGGTATGTTCATTTATTATTGAATTCATCAAGTTTTAGTGCCTATTATGTGCTAGGCACTGTTGCAGGCATTGGTAAGGTAATGTTAAACAAGGAAAACCAGGCCTCTGATCTAAACTAAGGGATTTTCATAGAAGTAAATTCTTTTGAACAGAACATGGAAGAAGAAATTGGTAGTACGGTGGAAAAGGTGGGGACAAATAAAAGAAAGGGGTTTGTTATGAATTACAGAAAAGGACTCTAAGAATTTTTTCCTTTATAACTTCCTCTTTTAGTTTCCCCATGATTAGAGGTAAAAATCTTTAAAAGAACTGGGTCTGTATACTTGTCTTCATGGTCAAGAGTTAAAACTGTTTCATATCTTAGTCTTCTTCTTCTTTTCTTTTTTTGGAGAGTGAAGACCCAAGAGATAACTCTTGTGGTGATAGCTGCTAAGAGGCCAAGATAAAAGAACAGATAAAGTGCCTTTGGGATGAGGTATTAAAAAGGGTGGAGAGAGAGAAAAGAGGTATCACACAAAAAGCACAGGGATCCAAGGTTTGAGAAGTGGGTTTGGGAGGAATTCTTCTGACTCTGAAGGGAAAAGAATGAATCATCTGGTTGATGTGAGAAGGTCAGCATGAGTATCACCCAGAAGTAGGGAGACAATAATTAGTATGAAAGATAAATGGGACACAGCATTAGATACTTGCAACTGCTTTTATGGTACCTATTAGCACAGAGTAACCCATGGTACTTAAGTTAGGGACAGACCTCAAATTCTAAGAGGGCTGGAGGAAGAGCAAGGCTGGGACTCAGGCTCAAAGGATTCAAGGCAGGGTGTCTAATGCAGAAACCCAATTACAAGGAACAGATATTACAAACAGATATTTGTCACAAGAATGAAAGAAATCTGATTTGTTTGACTGATAGGCAAGATCAAATTACAATCAAATATAATGCTTAGGATGCTAAACTACTTATCTGGACTACCTCAAATTCCTACTATCCAAAATAGGACTGCCCCTGTCATCGAGGGCTAGGCTAAACTTGCAAGTGATTAAAAATGTCCTCAGCTGTGAAGACTGTAGAGCTCTGGGCACAGAAAGCCTGGGAGGTTACTGCCAAATGTGATGCAAGACACATCTTTGTGGCCAAGGCTTTCTTGGATGATTTAAATAGCCCAACATGAGTGTGAGGTTCATTAGTTGTTGAAGGCATCTAATTACATTAGTGAGAAGCCACCAGGAATCGACCTTAATTATTCCCAACCACCTGCTTGCCCACAAGTCCAGCCAAAATTGAAAACTCTCCTTGGATTCTCTTAATGTTTCTACTGTTTTGGGGAACCCAGTGCCAATTTCCAACAGAAACAGAAGACGAACTGCCTTCAGAGTAGGTAGAGTGTGAGTATGCAAAGTTTTGAAAGTTTGGACTCAGGTCTCCCTTTCCTTGTCACTATACTCCAAAATGTTGCTTTTGACGGCACCTGTGGCTCAAAGGGGTAGGGCACCAGCCCCATCCCTATGCCAGAAGTGGTGGGTTCATCACCGGCCCATCCCCAGCCAAAAACTGCAAAAAACAAACAAAATGTTGCTTTATTAGTACTGCTTCTGAGTATGCACCTATTATAAATTGAACAGTTTATCTACACATTAACATGTATATATTTATTTTTAACATTTATATATGTGTGTGTGTGTGTGTATATATATATATATATATATAAAATCCAAGAAATAAGTTAAGAATTTAATAGAGTTTTATATTCTTTCAGCTTGGAGGTCGTATATAGAAGATTGTTAAACCAATTTGATTTTCTTTACCCTATATAGTCAGTAATTCCACTTATTAATAGACAAAGGCGTGATTAGGATTATTCAGCATTGGAGATACTTGATAAGAGTAATGAAGTTTAGCCAAGTAATAGGAACTTCAGATATTGAATACATTGTAGTCAACCTGCCACTCTGTTTTAAAACTGTACTTTGTAGACTTCAAACAGCTACTACATTAAACTAGCAGATAATCCAAAGGACCTTGTTCTGCCAAGAAGTGCCAGGTTACTCAGACTCTGTAAATGCAAAACTGTTTCTGGCTGTTCAGTGCTTTCCTACATTGAAGGCACTAAAAGGTCTAAGAGATGCCAAGACATCTCCAAAATGAAAGTGGATTTCTCTCATCATACTGAAGTTGTTATGTTATCTACCTTTGGTTTGGTCAGAAATCTCACAAGAGGTGGACACAATGTCTCTGAGAAGCCAAATATGACTTCCGTTATATGTTTTCTTCAAAAGTCAGCTCAAGCCTCACTTTCTCTTCAAACCCTTCCCTGCCCACACTCAGATTAAGGCCATCCTTCCGACACTGTGATGGGACCTATACATTAGCAATTATTCCACAGTACTGTATTCATTTGATAACGTCTATGTTATCATACCAGATCATAGACATAAGGACAAAAGACCATTTTTATTCATCTATAAATCACCAGAACTCACCTGCTACCTGGAACAAAGAGGTGGGTGATCCATAAATGTTGAATGAATATTCAATGAAATAAAGTCTCACAAAACACATGCTTAACATAATTTGTTTGACTCAGGCATCTCCCACCCATTTGTTTGTTCACAAGTGACATTGAAACGATGCTTCTGTATGTTAGTAAATATCTAAATTGATCTCTTTCTCTGTACCTCAAAGTGTAAAGTTTAAAAAACGTGGAATCAGCCCTGTAGGGCTTACAGTCAGATTGGAGAGACAATACTAGCAATCCTGAAACAGATGAGTACTGATTGCTCATAAATTGGGATCAAAGGTGAATGAAAGGGTAGAGGGTCAGTGTAATGTTGAAGAAGTAAGATTGGAGCTGAATCTTGAAAAATCAGTTTGGTAAAAATTAACAAAAGATAAAAGAGTGAGGGCATGCCACAAGAGAATGTAATCCAAGTTACGGGAACAAATGTGATGTTGAATAATGAGTAGCTGATTTTGATAGGCAACAGAAGGGCATTGAATTTCTGAATGAAATGTGGAAATTAGTAAAGGACACTGAAGAAAGATGACAAAATGGCATCAATAAACAATATAGTTTTGTGGGAGGACAAATTGAGAGTAGGGTTCCTAAAATAATATATTATGTATCTCTACATACCATGGTAGATATTTAAAGAAAATGACTTTTCTTTCCTTTGGCAGAGCCCCACATGAGAGGTGTCTGTCAATGTCCTTTCATCAGCAGGCTCTTTTGCAAGGCATAACAGTAAAGTCTGTCCTCGGGTAGAGAGTAATTGAAAGATTCTTGTGTTCTATTGGAGCAGGAGAAAAAGCCTCAGTATCACTGCCTCTAGCAAAACTCACTGCGGAGAGATTGCTAGACTGAAATTTCCATGAGGTAGGGACAGTGTCTGTCTTGTTCACTATTCTATCAACAGTATCCAGCATAGTTGACTGACACAAACTAGGCACTGATTATACACTGGGTCACTGATTGAAACAAATAGTACTGTAAAACATAACATAGTTATGTAAGGAAAATTTTGGCTATATCTTTTTAACTACTATTATGAGATCCAGTACATTGATTCAACACACATAGAGCCAGACATAGGTACTAGGTAGAGGACACTAAAGTAGTCTTTGACCTAAGAGGCATAGCATAATGGGTTGGATGGGGCACATGTGCGCACACACCTATAGACCAATGAAGAAATTTCAGATAACTATAGCATTGTTATCTGAAAGTCCAATAGCATGTTCTCTTTCTTGCCATATGTCTAGTAGAGGAGCTACATAATGCACATCATCTTCATTTTACAGACTATGAACAAAGAATTATTTAAAATATTAGAATACCAGCAATCATGTAGAGATTCCATTACCTTACATGGAGGAAAGAGACCAGCATGAGGCTGTCAAACAGGCTCATGAAGAGGCTGGTTATAGGAAATGGGATATAAATCAGTCTGTGAATACAGGTGAATAAATAATAATCTCAGGCTCAAGGTTGAGAGGGCCACTACATAAGGACTACTATGATATTGGATTATGTCCAGACTGAAAAAGAGAGGTAAGGAAGGACTTTGAGCAATGAGGAAGAAGCCTTTGATTCAAAGAGAGCAGTCAGACCCATTCATTTAACAAATGTTTATTAAACACATATTATATGGCAGACTCTGTCTAGGTCTAAGAATATGTACCAACCATAATATCTGTTTATGATATGCCAGGCTATGTCTAGGTGTGAGAATATACACACACAATCCATGACTTTAAGGATTTGGTAAACTAGTGAGAGAGTAAAAAGTAAATAATGTCCATTATAGAGAGCAATTGTCAACATCATTGGAATACCATGTATTGGTGTCTACGACAGATACATTTGCACATGCTTACACTATGGCATATTTACAAGGATAATCCCTACAGCACTGTTCATAAAAACAAAAATCTGAAGACAGCATAAATGTCTTTCCATACTGAAGTATTACATAAATCTATTATATGGAAATACTATGTAATAGCAGCAATTAAAAGAAATAAGGTAATCATTTATGTTATGACATGGATAGATCTCCAAGACAGAGCTGAGGGGGAAAGGCAAATTGCAAGAAAATACATGTAGTGGAAATAGGTAATCATAGAGAACCTTTAGCCTTATGGATAAGAATTTATATTTTTAAATAATTTTTCAATATGAAGAATTCATACTAAAGTATTCATTGCATAATTAAAATAACCTCAAAGTATTTATATAGTTAATTGAAATTTTTTTAATCTCTGGATCCCATTTCTCCCTCTTAATATTATTTGTATCTTTTTTTTAAATGGGTAAGAATGGGGGATATAGAAGGAAGAATGTTTTTAGGAAGAAGAGAAACACATGCTAAGTTATAAAAGCCTGAGAAAATGTAGGACAATACTAGATCATAGGTCATGTGGGATTACAGGTGCAGGAACAACTGGTGGGAGAAATAAGCATTGACTTGAAAATGGAATGATGAGACCAGATCATAAAGATATCTATATTTCAAGCTAAGGAGTTTGTATTTTCTTCTGAAGGTGATGAAAAACTATGGAATAAACTTTAAGAAAGCAAGTTTTAAACATGTCCTTCTAACTGTGATGTAGGGAAAAGGTTGAGAGAACAGAGGAATACAAAAAGGTCTTTGCAGGAATCTTAAGAGAGAACTGTTGAGGTCAAGAATTTAGACAATGGTGATAGAAATGGAAGACAAAGGAAACCTGAGAGAAAGTAGAATAATAGTTGCTGTTTAGAGGTATTTGGCTCTAGCCAAGGAGAGAATGGTTCCAAGAATGTTGTTAAATGTTATGGCATGGCTGTTAGTTAGGTGGATAGCAAAACCATTGACTAAAATTAAAAAATCAGAAGCCTGAGTATAGTGACTCAGGTGTAATATTATTACTATAGGAGGCTGAGGCAGGAGGATCATGTGATCCCTGGAGTTTGAGGTGGCAGTGAGCTATGATAAGGCCACTGCACTCTACCCAGAGCAAGAGAGTGAGACTTTGTCACAAAAAAAATAAAGAGAGAGAAATCAGAAGTAATAGGGAAGAGCATTGATAGGTTACCTTTTGAACACACACAATTTGAGGTATCTGTGGGACATCCATTTAAAAATATGAATATAATCTAACCTCAGAGAGAATGGCCCACATCACAAAATCTCAAAACTGCAGATGCTGGCATGGATGTGGAGAGAAGGGAATACTTTCACATTGCTGGTGGGACTGCAAACTAATACAACCCCTTTGGAAGGAAGTATAGAGAACCCTCAAAGAACTTAAGCTAGACCTCCCATTTGATCCTGCAATCTCATTACTGGGCATCTACCCAGAAGGAAAAAAAAATCTTTTACCCTAAGGACACTTTCCCAAGACTGTTTAATGCAGCTCAATTTACAATCGCCAAAATATGGAAACAGCCTAAATGCCCACCAACCCAGAAATGGATTACGGTATATGTACACCATGGAATACTATTCAGCCATTAAAAAAGATGGAGACTTTACTTCCTTTGTATTAACCTGTATGGAAGTGGAACACATTATTCTCAGTAGAGCATCACAAGAATAGAGAAGTGAGAATCCTATGTACTCAATTCTGATATGAGGAAAATTAATAACATAGTACACAGATATATAGAAAGATATAGCAGAATTTCAGTACTTAAGGAGTTAATCATGGAACTTAAAGATGAGACCGTGGGGAAGAAAGAATGTTGGTGCTATAAGGTGAAGGTCTTAAGCAAAACCAGTTAAAGAGGTAGAAAAGAAAACAGAGAAAGAAGAATATTTTCTCAGAGAGTTGTGAAAGTACACGAAGTGTTCAAACATATGAATTATAGATATTCTTGAAGGGGATGAATGTCCTGAAGAAATGGATGCCCCACTGGAGGATATCATAAATGAAAAATTCACAAGTATCACTAAAGATCCCAAATCACTCCTTTTAGAGGAATATCAAACTCTGGGTCATATCAACACAACCAGATCTTGTCTTTCTGACTTCTTTGCTCTCAGTCCGGGCCTTTGAAGCAAAAAGGTCTCAAAGATCTTGCCAGACTTCCCAGGAGGCCCCATCAGACAGTGTCACCTGACAACAAAGTGTCCCTCCCTGGGGATGCAGGACCACTAAACTCATCCCAAGGATGGCTGCTCAAGCTCAGCAGGCAGGCAAGAGCTAGCTGTGCACTAGGAGCCCATGGTCTGTTCGTCCGACATGGGTGGTCTTCCCACAATGGCAGCACCCCACCAGCAGCCCAGGCTATGGGAAATCCACTCCACCCAGCATTCAACCATAGCTGCCCAATGCTGTTCCAATCTACTCACTGCTCCAGCATGCATTTCAGTCCCAAATCAAAATAATGTCATACAACATTTTCCCAACTCCAGCCTTTCACAGGAGAGCCGGATGACTGGCTGGCCTCTGCCCCTACCAAGCCCCCGCCTTTCACAATGGTTTTCCTCAGCTCCAGACCTCCTCGTTGGCTCCTTAAGACTCCTGATCCTTCACTGTGCCCCCAGAGTGATATTTCTATGAAAATTCCCCCAGCCAGAGGTGGCTGAAGGCCACTTTCCTGTGTCTCACCATGAGTAGCCAGCAAGATGTCAGACTAGAAACATCTTGCTCCACCCCCAGACAGACCTAGACTTGAGTTTCAGTTTTGCCGGGTACCAGTTGTATGGCTTTGGGAATAGTGGTTAATATATCCTAGACAGATATTGGGGCTCTTGATTCTGCTTTGTTTCTACTATTCCAGACTGCCTACCTTTTAATAATTGTACAAATGCCTAATCTGTGACTGAGAAATGAAGCTTGTGCTTGCTAAGTTTTATTTTTCAGGAGTGGCAGATGCTATAGGTAAACCTATAGAATTTGTACCTTAAAATATGCAAAATAATTTAACTATTTGTTCACTGTCAAAATTATGCAAACATGATGGAGAGAGCAGAACAGTCAACAGCTCAGTTTCAGTTATCAAAGGACTCAAACAAAACTCAACAGAAAAATTTTAAAAGGTTCTTTTTATCTTGATGACTATGTAAATATTCATGATAACATTTGATGATGGTACTGTATTTGAATAAAATAATACTAAATATTTTAATCAAGTCAACCATCATGTGTAACAGAAGTAATCTTTCCTTTCAGAGGTTCCTGAGTACATGATAGGATTTTGTCAGATGTATCAGTGATTGGTTATTTATGTGTATATTTAAAATTTATTCCTTTTCATCATTTAAAGGGACATTGATTTCAATAAAAAACTTCTAAATGAGAAGAACAAGAAATGAAAATGAACAGAGAAAGGTATATAAAGTTCAAGGGGAATTCAAGAGAGGAAATGGGAAAGAGATTCTAGCTGCCATGAATGACAGCAGGCTCTGTGTGGGTTGTGGATATTTTGTCTGATTCTAAGAGCTCATCCAAGTACACCATTTGAGGGTGAGAGGAGAGCAGAGCAAAGTGTCATTACTCAAGCAGGCTCAATAATAGGAGCAGAGCCACAGAGGGCATCTCCCTGCTGTTTTCCAACCACCTCCACTCCTGCCCACTCCCAAACACACACACTTTATCATAAGAGGTAGCAGAGGGAAAATGAGCTTTTCATGAAGTATTACCATAAAGGCCAAGAAGAGCCATACCAACTGCACAGAATCCCTTCAACTCTGGCCTGACATGTTTTCCTACCTCTCCCACCAAGATGACAGAAAACTGCCTGAGAATAAATATGTAGTCCCTATAGGCTCCATTTTACCCTCCAATATCAGTTTTGTGCAGACATGTGATCCAGTCAACAGCTTTTTATCTCATATTTTTTTCATAATATGGATTACTAGAATTGTGTATCTCACTCTACAGAGAATAAAAGAAACAACAAAACCAGATATACATCTCTTGTCAGACTCTCATGACTCTAATTTTCCTATGGCATCTTCTAAATGTCATTTGTGACTTGCTATGACAGTAGGTATGATTTTTTAGCCTGAGAGATTGCCTGAGTGTCTTTTCCAGGATTACTTTATAAACTTGTCTGCTCAATAATCAATTATTTAAATGACCCTACTTACCAGGAGATGCCATATTTTACTAAAATTAATGTCAGCATTTGCCTGCAAACCCTCTTAATGGCTATAGAGAGACCTGTCAATAGCCTCTAAATCTGTACAAATGCTAGAAAAAAATTTGTGTAAACTTCAATTGTAATTATAAAAGTTTAATAATTTATATGTGCTTCTTACAGTCATACTTTCTCAATTTCACTGTCTTGAATTAATAGTGTCATTTTCCCCTGAGAGCCCAAAATACTCCACAGCAGAATACATTCATCCTCCTGCTAGGCAGGGAAAGCACGAAAATGATTATCCCCATTTTACAGTCTAAGAAAATGAGGAACTAGGGCATAAGTAATATGCTACACAGAATGTTGCAGACAGAGATGTAAGACTTACTGAAAGTACAGTAGAAGAAACAATTCAGAAAACTAATGACCCTGACAGATCTGTGACTGTGAACCTAATTTGGAGACACTGTTTGTCAAAATCTGTCATGAATACTGTATGTACTATCCGGTCTATTATCATAAAATGCCATGATATCAAAACCATATATCTGTATAAGCTGATGCACAAAGTGAAAAATATGAAACTGACTCTTGAGTTTAAATAGAGGCTATTACCTCAGAAAGCCAGCTTAATAGGGTAGAGTGCTCCTTTAAACCTAAAATATATGGCAGCAACCACTCAGGCTACCTGAAAAGCAGCAAGTGGACAAGGAGGGCTTATCTGAAACAAAGAAAACAAAGTTTCTATCTAAAATAGAGACTTAATACAACCTGGAAGGAAATATCATTGTATTACTGTTTTTAATTATGCTTGCAATCAGTCAAGAACAAGGAGATAGACAAAAACAGCCCAATGATGGAAGAATTAATTACATTAAGAAATCACACCATAGAATTAGATATAATCTACTGATTACGAAAATCTACTATTTTTATCTCTTTTCCTTTTAATGAGAACATCTTGGAAAGGTAATACCAAATGGTCCAGTATAATACTAGGGTTGAGTAGGTTTCCAGAAGATATATGCTGAATTGACTAATGGAGTCATCTGAAAGATTATCAGTCAGGCATCAAGATAAATAGCAGAAAAGAAAATCAGAAGCATTAGTTAAATTGATCACTTTACCATGTTTACCATACACCTCTCTGTTCATGAGGATTTGCATTTCTTAAGTGGTTAGGTGTTACTGTAGGAGTAATATAAGCCTAGGTAGTCTTAATTAAAGAAAGACAGTGTAGACACTTTGAATCTTGTATCTGCAACTTATTAGCTATTTTATCCTTCGGAAAATTTACTAAAGATTTCTAAGCTTTTGTTTTCTCATTTGTAAAAATTGGTATATTTTTAGTACCTACACTCAGGGTTGTTGTAATGAAGGATTGAGATAAAGCATGTCAATACTTTTTAAATACTATATAATTATTTGCTGCTATTATTATCATAATCAGTGGACTTAGGATTCTTTATGGATCCAACCTCTCCTAGTCTTACCGTAGCCAGAAGAAAATAAATTTTCATCTATTTCATTGATCATACCTATGATCAGAGGATAGCTCTACTTAATCAGAAGTTCTACCCTCAATCTGAACTAACACAGAATCCAAAAGGTAAACAATCTCTAATTTAGGATAGGACTTAATTCTATGATTCTGTGGATGATTCCTAATCTTAAACTATTTAAATTCTGTATTTCTGAGTGTGTTTATCTCAGAGACATGATTTATTCTCTGCATCATGCCTATATGCTTAGATTTCAGACATTTAACTTACTTCTTACCATGCATAACCCTAGACTCCTTCTTCTTGCCACAGTGTTCTTGGTTTCCAAGTTTTGTTCACTTTAACTTTCTGGCAATCACTAATATAGGAACCCTTCTGATTGCCAATCCAGAATCAAATTCTTATTTGGGGTTGTCGATCCAATAATTCCTAGGCAGGCTTGTCTCTCTGAGTCATGGTAATGAAAGGCAACAGAATAAAGTTAACCCTAAAGGAGCCAGTTTGTAGCAGCAACCTGAATAACTACTTTCAGTTTCTGATTGGCACCATTGCTAAGAGTTGGCTAGCACAATCACAGTACCAGGAAGTATCATGACCCTGACATAGTTTGTGAAGAGAAGAAAATCTGAGGTCAGAATTTATAACCTGAGGAAAAAATTAACCTTTCAAAAGACTGCACTTGACACTTACTTTTTCCACAAGATTCTTGGAAGTCAAAGGACCACCAGTTTCAGCCACAATACCTTCTGAACTTCTTGAGTTTCTGCCAAATCAGTTCCTGGAGAATGTGAGTTTTCTACACATAGTTACGTAAATGAGCAAGGGTGATGGTGTATAATAGACCCTTCAGCGAAAGAATCAGGAAGAGTCTTCCATTGAAAAGTCTATGTGGCATGTGTGAATTAAAATGACTTAAACAAAAAACTGACAGGATATATGAGAAGAAAACCCTTCCTGCACATGAACTGTAAAGAGGATTCATGCATAAATGAAGTCAGTTTGAGCCATGTCTGGATATTTTCTTTGATGATTTTCTCTTTTAATGTATTATCTTTACAAGGATATATGATGAATTTCTACATTAATAACTTGATATTACAGAATATGAACCATATTCCATACATATTTCCCCACAATTATATAATTTTTCAAACCCTAGCCAATGGAAGAGTTAAATTAGAAAATTCAAACAGAGAACAGAAAGCTAGTTCCCCTGCAGTATGATGGTGAGTGTGCACCCAAGCAGGTATCCTAATAAGTAGGCTGAGGATGAGTGCCCTGGTAAATTTACAGTATATTTTAAGGAGTATCAAAAAGAAACTTCAATAATCCCACCCAAAATATTCCCATGTTTTGCTTCTGCCAAAATATTACATATTTCAAGACTCATTACCAGTACTATTCCTCTTATAAGAGTCATCATGATTATAATTGTTAATTGTCCATGTCCCCAACTAGACTGTAAACACCATTATAATGGAGATCATTTTTGTGTGCATGATACAGCTCTATAAATTATATTGGCTTAAGATGCTATTAAAATCAAATACTCCTACATTGGTTATTTACACATTTAGAGGGCTGTTCTAAACTAAGTTTATGTTAATTACTTTCAGCACAATGTGAGCACATTTTTACTGAAAACAAGTTATAATTGAGGGGCAGGGCTCTTGTGGGGATAAGATGTAACATATTGGTACTAGTCAGGTAAAGCAGGAAACTGATGCCACACAGACAGGGGTAGAAGAACCTGGAAGAAAAATCACCATTTAGCTGAGTTGATTTTGGTCCCTTCAATTACTTTAGATGCCTCCAATATTGCCTCCCTGGCAGTCTGCATTACCCCAGTAAGTGACCTAGTCTCCCCTAAAGAAAACACACTTTCCATTCCATTACCAGATACTGAACTGACTATTCTATTTGCTATACTCTATGGAAGCTTTAACATAGCAGCCAGCTCAAAATTCACATCCGCATGAAGTAATTAGTTATCTTATATTTCCTTCCATCTAGATCAAGGATTTGTTCCTTGCTTTTTCCTTAACTCTGTCCCCCATGGGTTAACTTGATCCCTATGAGTTGATTTTTATTTATCAGAAATGCATTAAAAATCACAGCATCACAGAGAAGAAAACCGAAGTATAATGATGCTGCTTCCTATTAATCTGTAATTAGGGGCTGCTTAAGAAAGGCTTATACACATTCTCTGTGTGAATGTGATTCATTTGACAGTCTGTATGTGTGTGTGTGTGCGTGTGTGTGTTATCTCAACAATGCTGAAAATATGCCAGTGATTTCAATGTGTGTTCTTGGAGGAGAAGTAGTATATAGCAGAATTCCCAGGGCACTCTTTCAAATTATGCATGTTCCTTGAGAGATTCAATAACTTCCTTCATATTGACCCTGTTCCTCCAAGTTTATAATCACCACAGGATAATGACTGATGTTACTGATAGGTGTCAATTTCATAGTGTGGAGGCAGAAAACAAGTTGAAAACCACTATATTAAGTTCAAGATTAATAATTGAGTGCTTCCCACTCCTACTTGACCAGTTTTACACATGTATTCCATTAGAAATCACAGTGGAAACTATATTATCAGACCTATTAAAAACTGTCTTAGGAAAAACAATCACTCAAAATTCACATCTTTTATAAATTATGTATAGGTTATATTTTTCCTAAGTCTTGCCCAAATGACTCTGTTCTCTTCTTTTGTCCAAACTCAGTCCCTCATTACTTCTTAACAGTTGTTTACTAACTGTTTTTACTGACGAGTCTCATCTCTGCAGGGAGAGTTAGCTTACTAAATTTTGAGCTAATTATTTACTCTGTTTAAAATCCTTCAGTAGCTTCAATTGTTGCAATTCCTGGTTTGGCAGGGCATACAAAGCCCTCTATAACCTGGCCTTTGTTTGCAATGTCAGTCACATCTCCCATTAGTCTCCCTAATAGTTTAATTTGTGTATTCAGTTGTTAATACTTACAAGTCTCTTTTAACACATCACCATGTTCTAGATCCCCATGCCTTTGTAATGCTGTTCACATTTCTTGAAATATTCTTTCCCTCTTTTTCATTTGCAAACCCCTGTTTATCTTTTAAAAATTTGCTCACAGGTACTGTCTTCTATGACCTCCCCAGGCAAAATTTCCTTTACCTCTGTCATACTAGTTTGCATCTTATGCATACTTTGTTTATTGCACTTGACATGGTGCAATACAATATTTGGATTACATATCTGCATGCCTTCTGTATTAGACTAGTGAATTCCTTGAGGCTAAAGTCCATGTGTATCTTTATATTGCTAGTTTATAGCATGGGGGGCTGGCATATAGCAGCATACAGTAAATGTTTGGTGAATTGAACTAAGCAAGAAAGAAAATGCACTTATATTTCAAATCAAAAAAACAGCCCGATTTTATCTAATGAAATTATAAACTTTCATTCTTCTCATCAGCCTGTGGATCATCCTCCAAAATTTACCATATCTTAGGACACAAGTCTAACCTCAGCAAATTTAAAATTATAGAAATTTTTGTTTGTATCTTCTCAGACTACCACAGAATGAAAGTTGAACTCAACAGCAACAGGAATCTTCATACTCAAAGTCATGGAAACTAAATAATCTTAGGCTGAATGATAGCTGGGTCAAAAATGAGATTAAGAAGGAAATCACCAAATTTTTGGAACAAAATGATAATGAAGTCACAAATTATCAAAACCTGTGGGATACTGCAAAGGCAGTCCTAAGAGGGAAATTTATAGCATTGGAAGCCTTTATCAAGAAAATAGAAAAATAAGAAGTCAGCAACTTAATGGGTCATCACAAGCAACAGGAAAAGGAAGAACATTCCAACCCCAAACCCAGCCAAAGAGAAGAAATAACCAAAATTATGGTAAAATTAAATGAAATTGAAAAGAAAAGAATCATTCAGAAGATCAAGAAAACAAAAAGTTGGTTTTATTAAAAGATTAACAAAATTGATAAACCTTTGGCTAATGTAATCATGTTCAGAATAATCAGTAGCAATCAATAATAATAAATAATAATCTATTATTATCCAGGCAAGTCACTATGTTCTTTCAATGATTCCTTTGGAACATCTCTTAAAATCTTGCCATACCCACCACAACTCCCCCAAATGAGACTTTCATCACAGCAAACTTGACTACTAATACAGGAGCCTCCTAACTGATCTTCCTGATTTTCTTTCTTTCCTTCTTGCAGCCCTTCCCCCATAATGCCAAATTTATCTTCCTGAAACCCTATAATTCCCCTTCTCCCACTGTGGTTTCTCACTGCTAGTGTGATAAAGTCAAACTCCGTAGTCATATGTTCAAATTCTAGCCTACAGTTCTCAACTCATGTATCTTTGATTTAAAACCTCCATGCAAAGCCCTGCCCATGAGGTTATTAGATAGTTCAAGTTTTGTTTTTATATAATTTTAAAACATCTATATGGCAAAAAAAAAAATCAGAGAATCAAAAGACAAAACTAATATATAATATAATAATAAAGGTTCTTTAATGTAGAAAGAACTTATGAACACCATCAACTCAATAGAAAAATACTCAGCAGAAATTACCCAAAATAGCCAAAGCAGTCTTGACCCAAAAGAACAAAGTTATAGGCATCATATTACTTGACTTAAAATTATACTACAAAGCTATACTACCCTAAATAGTATGGCACTAATATTAAAATAGATACATAGACTAATAGAACAGAATAGATAACCCAAAAATAAATCCATGCATTTATAGTCAATTCATTTCTGACAAAGACACAAACAATACACACTATGAAAAGAATAGTCTCTTCAACAAATGGTGCTGGGCAAAAGATATACATATACAAAAGAAAGAAACTAGACCCCTAAATCTTGACATACACAAAAATAAAATAAAAATGGATTGTATACAGTTATGATTTAATAAAAAAATAAAAAAAATAAAAAAATAAAAATAAGACTTAAATGTAACACCTGAAACTATTAAACTATTAGAAGAAAACATTGAGGAAATATACTAGAGCATTTATATGGACAATGATTTCTGGAGTAAGACCTAAAAAGCACAGGGAACCAAAGCAAAATTAACAAATGGGAATGGAATCATGTCAAGCTAAAATACTTCTTCTCAGAAAAAACAAATTAAAAAAAAAAGAAAGAAAGAAGAAAGAAAGAGAGAGAGACAAGTCACAGAATGGGAGAAAATACTTGTAAACTATCCAACTAACATGAGATCCATAAGTAGAATATATGAGAACCTTTGACAACTCAATAGGAATAAATAAAATAACCTGGTTTTAAAATGGACAAATGATTTGAATAGACATTTCTCAGAATAAGACACAAATGGCCGGGGTCAGAGACAAGATGGCTGACTGAAGCAATCTTTCCACAGAGGGTCCCGTCCAGAAGGAGAGTTAAAGGACAGAAAATTAGCAAGTAACCTGGTGGATTAGAGCTGAGCCAAGAGAGAAGGTTGAAGAACACACATCAACCACACTGAGGCAAGCTGCGACCACAAGGATACAAACAAAAGGTACAAAATCCATCACCAAGTGGACAGTATCCCCTCCCCCATGAGAATGGCTCAGAGTGCCCCACAAACAAACGAGCAGAGTTCAAAGGTCCTTCCACTATACTCCACGGGAGAGACCCTCTAAAAACTGGATCTACCTCCCCTACTAGGGTGCCATGGTGCTCTCCTGCCAAGCATAAAACTGTATAAAACTGTATATATTCTCTACCTGCAATTCTGAGCTCCCAGCACTCCCCTCCACTCTCACTCTGAGGTCTGGAGTCCAAATTCTTGGGTGATTTCTTGAGGGGTGTGGACAGGACCTGGACTGCAGCTGGTCAGGGCTGATTCTGTGGCACAGGAGTGAGGAGAAGATTGTCGGCTGACAGAGAACCACATTGGAGCAGTGGTGCCCCGTGGCACAGAGCAACAGCCGTTTTTGGCAACAACAGGGCTCACCCCAGATATCCGAAGTCACACCCCCTGTCTCTCTGGGAAAACAGAGGCCAGGCATCTTCTCAGGTGGCAACCACCGTGGAACAGATCTGGGAAGGAAATGCAGGCCCTGTGAGTAAAGGGTTTGTCTGAGGCAGTACTGGCCTGGGTGAAGCACGGGGACTAGAAAATGCACGTGCAGAGCTGGAAGATTACCAGGGTGGGGCTGACCCAAAAGACCACTTTACTGAGCCTAAGACACACCTGACACCCAGGGGATCATCAGCCTAGACAAAGGAGGGCAGGCAGAGACTGAATCTGACAGGTAACTGTGCTGTGAATACAAACTACAGTTGAGACCATACAGCAGCACAGACAGGGCCTGAAGCACAGGTTCTGAGAACTCAAAACAGTTTCCTTCTGGGGGGTAATTTAGCAGGAACAGAAACAAATTCCTGCAAAGTTGTTCTGTTCTGTCAGTAACATCAATCAGGGGTGAGGCTGGAACTGAGTGAATAGCCCCAGCCTGCCAAGGTTGTCAGGTCTCACCTGCCCCTGCCGGATAGAGGCAGAGAACAGTGGCCTGGCTGAGCAGAAGTAGGTCTCCTTGTGAATCAGGAAGGTGCAAACCCTTGGAGAATCTGCTCATTGGAGGCAACTGGGTCAAAGTTCTGCAGGGTTATCAGTGACAGGGAGTGACAGAGGTGCAAGGTGGGGAAGGAGGCATCAACCTTCCCAGACTAAACTATTTGTGGGGTGGGTCCTCTTGACTTCATGGAGCACCGGAGCCAGTCATATTTGAGTTGTCAGCAGACCCCTGTGATCTAGTTGCCAGAGACCTTATAAACTCTTCCACCTGAGACAGCTCCTGACTGAGACAATTGATTTGGACCTTTTGATCTGAGCCAATCACCCAAGGACTATCCAAGTGGTGCCCTGGGTGTGTGGTTATAGGAAGGTTTGATTTTCTTTTTCCAATTGTTACCTGTGGGGAGCGGGGTGACTTAATTGCTGGTATTTCTCCACAGCTGAGACTTAAACCCAGAATAACTGTTTCACTAGGGTCAGACAGAGACCAGCTGAAAATAAGACAGTGCCACTTAGCCTCACCACACAAAACAGGTCCCCAGTTTCTCAGGCCGTAGCACTGTAGGAGTCTTCGACAAAGCTCCAGGGGAAAAGTCAAATGGTGTAAAATAATCATGGGGTGTAATCAGCGGGAAAACTCTGGTAACATGAATTACCAGAATAGATAAATCTCCCCAAGGAAAGATATGGCAGATGTAACTAAAGATCCCATTCTTAAACAGCTGGCTGAGATGTCAGAACTCGAATTCAGAATTTGGATTGCAAACAAGATTAAAAGAATGAAGGAAAATTTGGAATTAGAAATTTGAGGAGAAATTCAAAAGTTGTCTCAAGAATTCAACAAATTTAAAGACAAAACCACCAAAGATTTTGACACACTGAAGCAAGAATTTGCAACCCTCAAAGATCTGAAAAATACAGTAGAATCCCTCAGTAACAGAGTGGAGCAAGCAGAAGAGAGGATTTCTGACACTTAAGACAAAGCTTTTGAACACTCCAAACTCTCAAAGAGAAAGAGAAATGGAGAGCAAAACGGATCATTCTCTCAGAGAGCTGTGGGATAATTCGAAAAATTCATTGCTCATTGGAATCCCTGAAAGTGATGAAGTGGCTTCGCAAGACACAGAGGCCCTTCTCTATAAAATTAAGAAAGATAATTTTCCAGACATGACAAGAGATTCTGAAATTCAGATAGCAGACAGTTTCAGAAACCCAGCATGACTCAACTGGAATAAGACATACCCCAGGCATATCATAATTAACTTCACTAAAGTTAATATGAAGGAGAAATTTCTGAAAGCAGCCAGACGTAAGAAATCCATTACCTACAAAGGGAAGAATATTAGAATGACTGCAGATCTCTCTGCTGAAACTTTTCAAGCCAGAAGAGGGTGGTCATCGACTTTTAATTTCCTAAAGCAAAATAACTTTCAACCCTGGATCTTATATCCAATTAAACTGAGTTTCATTTATGATGGAGAAATTAAATACTTTAATGACATTCATATGTTGAAGAAATTTGCCATAACCAAACCAGCTCTTCAGGATATTCTCAGACCTATCCTCCATAATTATCAGCCCAATCCTCTACCACAAAAGTAAACTCACTCAGTAACTTTTGATCAAACTCCAACTTCCACAGTGGCAAAGGGATTAAAAATGTCCACTGGACTTTTGAAAAACTTGATACCCAAAATTTTACCAGACTTATATATAGTCTCCATTAATGTGAATGGCTTAAACTGTCCTCTAAAGAGGCACAAGTTGGCTGACTAGACACAAAAACTCAGGCCAGATATTTGCTGCATACAAGAATCACATTTTACCTTAAAAGATAAATATAGACTCAGGGTGAAAGGATGGTCATCCATAATTCAGGCAAATGGTAATCACAAAAAAGCAGGTGTCGCAATTCTATTTGTAGACACAATAGGCTTTAAACCAACAAAGGTAAGGAAGGATAAGAATAGTCACTTCATATTTGTTAAGGGTAATACTCAATATGATGAGATTTCAATTATGAATATTTATGCACCCAACCAGAATGCACCTCAATTTATAAAAGAAACTCTAACACACATGAGCAACTTGATTTCCTCCACCTATATAATAGTTAGAGATTTCAACACTCTTTTGGCAGTGTTGGATAGATTCTCCAATAAGAAGCTGAGCAAAGAAGTTTTAGATTTAAACATAATCATCCAACATTTGGATTTAGCAGATATCTACAGAACATTTCATCCCCAAAAAACTGAATACACATACTTCTCATCTGCCCACGGAACATTCTTCAAAATCTTAGGTCACAAGTCTGACTTCAGTAAATTTAATGATATACAAACTATTCCTTCCATCTTCATGGACCACCATGGAATAAATGTTCAACTCAATAACAACAGGAATATGCATACTCAGACAAAAACATGGAAGTTAAATAACCTTACGCTGAATGATAGCTGGGTCAGAGATGAGATTAAGAAGGAAATTGACAAATTTTTGGAACAAAACGACAATGAAGACATGAATTATGAGGATTGCTGGCGTACTGCAAAGGCAGTCCTAAGAGGGAAATTTATATAACTGCAAGTCTTCCTCAAGAGAATGGAAAAAGAGGAAGTTAACAACTTAATGGGACATCTCAAACAATTGGAAAAGGAAGAACATTCCAACCCCAAACCCAGTAGAAGAAAAGAAGTAACCAAAATTAGAGCAGAATTAAATGAAACAGAAAACGAAAGAATCATACAACAGATCAATAAATCAAAAAGTTGGTTTTTTAAAAAGGTCAATAAAATAGATAAACTATTGGCTAACCTAACCAGGAAAAAAAAAAAAAAAGAGTAAAATTTCTAATTTCATCAATCAGAAACAACAAAGATGAAATAACAGACTCCTCAGAAATTCAAAAAATCTTTAATGAATATTACAATATAATTTATTCTCAGAAATATGAAAATATGAAGGAAACTCACCAATACTTGGAAGCACGTCACCTTCCAAAACTTAGCCAGAATCAAGTAGAAATATTGAACAGGCCAATATCAAGTTCTGAAATAGCATCAACCATACAAAATCTCCATAAAAAGAAAAGACCGGGACCAGATGGCTTCACGTCAGAATTCTACCAAACCCTTAAAGAGGAACTAGTGCCTATATTACTCAACCTGTTCCAAAATATAGAAAAAAAAGGAAGACTACACAACATGTTCTATGAAGCAAACATCACCCTGATTCCCAAAGCAGGAAAACACCCATCAAGAAAATAAAATTATAGACCAGTATCACTAATGAATATAGATGCAAAAATATTCAAAAAGATCCTGACAAACAGAATCCAGCAACACATGAAACAAATTATGCATCATGACCAAGTCACTTTTATCCCAGGATTTTAAGGCTGGTTCAATATTCGTAAATCTATAAGTATAATTCAGCACATAAACAAATTAGAAAACAAAGACCATATGATTCTTTCAATTGATGCAGAAAAAGCTTTTGATAATATCCAGCATCACTTAATGATCAGAACACTTAAGAAAATTGGTATAGAAGGGACATTTCTTTTTTTTTAATTTATTTATTTTTTTATTGAATCATAACTGTATACATTGATATGATCATGGGGCATCATACACTCGCTTCATAGACCATTTGACACATTTTTAAACTGATAGAGGCCATCTATAGCAAACCCACAGCCAATATCGTATTCAATGAAGTTAAATGGAAATCATTTCCACTCAGATCAGGAACCATACAAGGCTGCCCATTGTCTCCACTGCTCTTTAACATTGTAATGGAAGTTTTAGCCATCACAATTAGGGAAGAAAAGGTGATCAAGGGTATCCATATAGGGTCAGAAGAGATCAAACTTTCACTCCTCGCAGATGATATGATTGTATATCTGAAAAACACCAGGGATTCTACTACAAAACTCTTAGAAGTGATCAAGGAATACAGCAGCGTCTCAGGATACAAAATCAACATTCATAAATCGGTAGCCTTTATATATGCCAACAATAGTCAAGCTGAAAAAACAGTTAAGGACTCTATTCCATTCACAGTAGTGCCAAAGAAGATGAAATATTTGGGAGTTTATCTAACAAAGACGTGAAAGATCGCTATAAAGAGAACTATGAAAATCTTAGAAAAGAAATAGCTGAAAATGTTAACAAATGGAAAAACATACCACACTCATGGCTGGGAAGAATCAACAATGTTAAAATTCCATAATACCAAAATCAATATACAATTTTAATGCAATCCCTATTAAAGCTCCACTGTCATACTTTATTTATTTATTTATTTATTTTTTGAAACAGAGCCTCAAGCTGTCACCCTAGGTAGAGTGCCGTGGCATCACAGCTCACAGCAACCTCCAAGTCCTGGGCTTAAGTGATTCTTCTGCCTCAGCCTCCCAGGTAGCTGGGACAACAGGCACCCACCACAACGCCCGGCTATTTTATGGTTGCAGCCGTCATTGTTGTTTGGCGGGCCCGGGCTGGATTCGAACCCTCCAGCTCAGGTGTATGTGGCTGGCGCCTTAGCCGCTTGAGCTACAGGTGACAAGCCTGTCATACTTTAAAGATCTTGAAAAAAATAATACTTCTTTTTAGATAAAATTAGAAAAAACCTCAAATATCCAATACATTACTCAAAAATAAAAAAAAAGAAGGAGGAATCACGCTACCAGATCTCAGACTATACTATAAATGTATAGTGATCAAAATAACATGGTACTGGCACAAAAACAGAAAGGTAGATGTATGGAACAGAATAGAGAATGAAGAGATGAACCCAGATACTTACCGTTATTTGATCTTTGACAAGCCAATTAAAAATAATCAGTGGGGAAAAGATTCACTATTTAACCAATGGTGCTGGGTGACCTGGCTGGCAAACTGTAGAAGACTGAAACTGGACCCACACCTTTCACCATTAACTAAGATAGACTCTTACTGGATAAAAGATTTAAACTTAAGACATGAAACTATAAAAATGCTAGAAGAGAGTGCAGGGAAAACCCTTGAAGAAATCGGTCTGGGCGAGTATTTTATGAAGAGGACCCCCCGGGCAATGGAAGCAGCTTCAAAAATACATGACTGGGACCTGATCAAACTAAAAATCTTCTGCACAGCCAAGAACCCAGTAAGTACAGCAAGCAGACAGCCCTCAGAATGGGAGAAGATATTTGCAGGTTATGTCTTTGACAAAGGTTTAATAACCAGAATCCACAGATAACTCAAACGTATAAGCAAGAAAAGAACAAGTGATCCCATCGCAGGCTGGGCAAGGGACTTGAAGAGAAACTTCTCTGAAGAAGACAGGCGCACATCCTACAGACAGATGAAAAATGCTCATCATTCTTAATCATCAAAGAAGAGCGAATCAAAACTACTTTGAGATACCATCTAACTCCAGTAAGATTAGCCCATATCACAAAATCCCAAGACCAGAAATGTTGGCATGGATGTGGAGAAAAGGGAACACTTCTACACTCCTGGTGGGAATGCAAATTAATATATTCCTTTTGGAAAGATGTTTGGAGAACACTTAGAGATCTAATAATATATCTGCCATTCAATCCTATAATTCCTCTACTAGTTATATACCCAGAAGACAAAAAATCATATTACAACAAAGATATTTGTACCAGAATACATATTGCAGCCCAATTCATAATTGCTAAGTCATGGAAAAAGCCCAAGTGCCCATCGATCCACAAATAGAGTAATAAATTCTGGTATATGTACATCATGGAATACTATGTAGCCTTAAAGAAAGATGGAGACTTTACCTCTTTCATGTTACCATGGATGGAGCTGGAACATATTCTCCTTAGTAAAGTATTTCAAAAATGGAAGAAAAAGTATCCAATGTACTCAGCCCTACTATGAAACTAATTTATGGCTTTCATATGAAAGCTATAATCCAGTTATAACCCATGAATATGGGGAACGGGCAGAGGGAGGGGAGGGAGGGAGGAGGCTGGGTGGAGGGAGGGTGATTGGTGGGATTATATCTGCAGTGTATCTTACAAGGGTACATGTGAAACTTAGTAAATGTAGAATATAAATGTCTTAACACAATAACTAAGAAAATGCCAGGAAGGCTATGTTTACCAGTGTGATGAAAATGTGTCAAACGGTCTATAAAACCAGTGTATGGTGCCCCATGATCACATTAATGTACACAGCTTAGATTTAATTAAAACAAAAAGAAAGAAAAAAAGACACAAATGGCCAACAAGTAAATGAAAAATGCTCTACAGCACTGATCATTAGACAAATGAAAACCAAAACTATAATGAGATATAATTTCATTTTAGATAAAGTGGCTTTTATCAAAAAGACAGGCAGTAATGAACGCTGGTGAAGATGTGGAGGAAGGAAATCCCTCATACATTGTTTTTCTGTTGGGAATATAAATTATGCAGCCACTGTGGACAATAACATGATCCAGTAATCCCACTGCTGCTGGATATTTATCCAAAAGAAAGGGAATCAGTAAATCAGAGAGATACCTGCAGCACTCTCATGTTTATTGCCTCACTATTCACAATAACCAAGATAATGGAATCTACCCATGTGTCCATCTGCAGAAGAATGTATATAGAAAATGTGGTATATACATAGTGGAATGTTATTCAGCCATAAAAAGAATGAAATTCTATCATTTGCAACAACATGGATGAAACTGGATGACATTATGTTCAGTGAAATAAGCCAGGCACAGAAAGACAGATATCTTACGTTGTTACTCATTTGTGAGAGCAAAGAAAAGTAAACTTACAGAGGTACAGAGTAGAATTATGGTTATCAAAGGCTGAGAAAGGTAGTGAGCACTAGAGAATAAAGAGAGAATGATTACAAACATATAGTTAGATAGAAGGGAAAAGATCCAGTGTTCACTAGACTAATAGAGTGACTATAGTTAACAATAATTTCTTGAATAATTCAAAATAACTGAAAGAGTAAAATTGGAATGTTCATAAAACAAAGAAATTAAAAATGGTTGAGCTGATATCTCAAGTACTCTGATTTGATTATTACACATTGTATGCTGACATCAAAATATCACGTATCTCCATAAATATGAACAACTAATATGTATTAATAATAATTAAACATTTTTTAAAAAATGAATGGGTACCAGAAGACTAAATTATGATTGCAGTGTGAAATAAGGAGCTTGGGATATTCAGAAAGCAGCTCAAGGGCACCAAGAGGTGAAGCTAAGACACCAAAGGACAAAGGCTTCAAAAGCCAAAATTTGACAATGTAACCATTTTGCCTTAGGCTATCCATGCAAGTGAACACAATGTCTCTTATTAATCTAAGTTTCATTTAAGAAAAATATATTAGAGTGAGAGGACTTATTCTTTTGCCACAAACTTGGAATTTTGTTTCTTTTAAAAAATAATATCTACTTTCAAGAAGTAAAGCTGCCAAGAGGGAAGTCACATTAAATAGAGACAAAAGATGACGTTGCTCTGGCAATTAAAAGTACTTACAAAATGTCATCAAACTCACTGTATGCTTTTTCATTTTTTATTTGACTACTTCTTCTTTTTTAACATGGAAAGCCTTAAAATAGACTAATAAATAATTGTCTGACTAGGCCTAACACTTCCCAATATCCATCATGGAGTTTCTTTCAGCACCACCAAGGACATAATTCTGAATTGTAAATGCAAACAGCATAATAGCCTCCTTCCTCCCTTCCTTCCAATAAAAAGGTCTACAGTGTAAAGCAACAAAGAAGCTCTCATACAGTATAAAAGAGGTTTCTCTCAAATACCAGAGTTGCGTACTCTACTAAGCATGTTAAAAGTATTTCTCAAATCATTCCTTTTGAAAAGTAGCAAGACTATCTTAAGAACCAAGCATGTTACTAGTTAATGCCTTCAGTTGCTACAGATGAGGTATACCCAAGTAGGATGGAAAAATATCAATATTTTTTTGAAGTAAGTGACTTTTAATTTCATTCAAATAGTACTATTGTTAAAATGTTTAGGATAGAAAGGGAATGTAATATAGTAAAAATACACTGGCTTAGAACAAAGTAGCATAGCCCTGGTGCTGACACTAACTAGCTGTGTATGATTGTAAACAAGTATCTTCCCCTCTCTGGATCTCAGTTACTTCATGTATTAAGTGAGAAGGTAGACCCAATGAATTCTAAAGTTTTCTCTCAAATCTATGACTCATGTATAGTGCTTGATCTGTGCTGTGGCCTCATCTAAATTCATTTCTAACCATTATTCTTAGTGCACAATACTAGTAAGTAGTCTTTGAATTTCAAAGAAGTGTTTTTTCATAATATTGGTCATCCAATAATCCCTCCTTTATAATGTCAACACTACATTTCCCAGCTATGGTGAATGATTCCAGAAATATTACCTTATAAAGTATTCAATAAAGATAGACTATGAGCTGTTAGAAGCTATGGAACATCTGTACTCACCAGAGACCACTGAGAATTTAACTATAGAAGCTTCTTACACATATATACAAAAAAGGAATTAATCCACAGGAAGGAAAGCATTATAAATTAAGCATGTTTGGGGAAATTAACAGAGCAGGAGAATGCCCATAATTCTTTCCTAAAATATGAATAATTGAGTTAGCTATATAACCTAATACTAGAGATTTAATTTGACTTTTTGTAATAAAACAACATTCTATAACAAAAAAATGTGTAAGTGATCCTTTACCATTAAAATGTAACAGAAGTTACATTTATATGTTTGTTATTAGAGGACTATATTTAGACTATGTAAGCATTTCTTTTAAATAAAATAAACAAGTTAAATGTCTTAGATTGAAGGACATGACACTGTTTACCAATCTCTATTAAGATAGAGTCTCAAATAATTACAGTTAATCCACTGAATTGATGATGATAAAATTCCTTGTCGCATCATTTCTATCAGTGTTACATACACTCTGACTTGAAGGCAAAGATTTACTGTTACTTTAGTAAAACTTCCTGTGGAAAACAGTATGAATATTCCTCAAAAGTAAAATTAGATATACCATTAGATCTAGCAATACCACTACTGGGTATCTACCCAAAGGAAAAGATGTCACTATATCAAAAAGACACTTGCACCTGTTTATTGCAGCACAATTACAAAGAAAAGGAATTAACCTACACTCATAATTTATGAGTGGATAAAAAGATTTTTATATATATACACACACATACACATACATACATGCACACACACACAGGGAAGAAAATAATGCCTTTTGCAGCAACTTGGATGGAAATGAAGAATATTATCATAAGCGAAGTATCCTGGGAATGGAAAAACAAACACCACATGTTCTCACTAATAAGTGGGAGCTAAGTGATGAATATACATGGTCGTATAAATGACATTGGAAACTAAGAGGGGTGAGGATAAGAGGGGGTTGAGGGATAAAAACACATCTATTGAGTACAATATACTCTACCCTGGTCTTGAGTACACTAAAAGCCCTAACTTCAACATTATTCAATTCATCTATGTATAAAAACACTTGGACACCCTTTAATATTTTCTATATATTAAACCTAACTATTTTTTAGGTATGAACAAATTTTTAAAGATATAATCCTGGAATGATAAAGGAAATAATAAAAATGTAGTGAAACAAATATACATATATCAGTTGGCAAGAAAAACATAAACAAAGCCAAGGAGAATTTAAAGAAATATTTTCTATTTATTCATCTAACAGAAAGTATTCTACCTCAAAGTTCCTTTTATACCACTTGAATTACCAGATGCTAGAATGATTTTTTAAAATTTTCATTATGACTAACAATTAAAGGCAAATGACAGAATTTTCATTATGACTAACAATCAAATTCAAATGACAGAATACAATAGGCCCTTTTAGCTTGTTTCTCTTATAAACACATACATGGTCCATTCTACCTATAGAAAATGAGGGTGAATATAATCCTGAGAAAAAGCTTAAATTCCAGAGCTAAAATTCATAGTAGCTTTAGCTCTTAATTACAACCAGACTTTTAACCAAAATTAGTCTTACAGTTTCACTTCAGCTTATTAATGGCCCCAAACAAGTTTGCATGTATCTTCTCACAAGGAATAAATCCAATTAGTCAAACACATACTGAGTGCCTATTACGTGCTAACCTTCATTTACAAGTTAGGAGGAAGGAAAGCAAGAAGAGAATGTATATGACAGTCTATTTCCTTAAAGTGCTCATTTATAACTATAAATTCACTATGATTTGATGAGGGATAAGGGTTTTCTGTGAAAGGAATGAATACCTTTGCCAGAGGCAAAGAAGTGGATAGAACAGAAAAATTTTTACAAGTGATATCTGAACTATTCTTAGAAGGATGAGTAGAAAAATATAAAAAAAAAAAATGGATGGGGTGTGTCAAGAAAAGAAATGAGCTGTGCATAAGATATGGAGGCATGGGAAAGCATAGTGCAAATGAAGGAAAACAAACTATAACTATACCAAACTACTAATTTGGTATAGTTTGAGGTGGGGTTCCTGTGTGGGAGCGAGGGGTAAGGCTAAAGAGATGGTTAGAAGTCATCTGCATAAGACCCTTATATGTCATGATAAAATGTGAATACTTTGTCCTGAAAGCTATGGAAGGTATTCCATGATTTCTAAATATAAATTGATGATCAGAATTACGTTTTGGAAAGATCACCAAAGCAGCAGTAGGAGAGATGGGCTAGAGGGCTTTAACGTTGACATTTGAGAACTGCAGCAACAATCCTATACAAAAGTGAGGTACTGAAATCCATAACTATATATTACAAGAAATAACCTCTTTCTTAGAAGCTTAGGGTTAGGAATAGAGAAATATTAAGTTATTAGAATGGGTCAATAGAAGAACAGGGTGCAAAATTAAGGATGATGGCAAAACATGGTTGAAGTGATGAACTATGGGGTCCAGGATGGTTATGAAGTTAAGCAATATGAGGTAGAAAATGTAGTAGGCTGGATTTTGGTCCCCATGATTTCGGCCCATAATCATTACTCCTATGATTATGTAACCTTACCAGGAAAAAAGGAGATGATCTTGATGGAATTAATCTAATCACATGAACTCTTTCAAAACAGAATTTTGTCAGGCTGGTTGACAGAAGATGGGGTGACCAATGATATTTGAAGCACCAAGGGAACTTTTTGCTGGCTTTGAAGATGACGGAAATCATTTACTAAGAAATCTATAAGTTGTGAGCTGGAAAAAAAAGGGGGAGGAACCTTAATCTGACAACTGTAAGGGATTGAATTCTACCAATAATCTGAAATGAGTTTGAAAGCAGATTCTTTCCCAGAATATCTCTATAAGGGCCCAGCTTAGCCAACACTTTGATTTCAGCCTTGTGAGGCCCAAATCACAGAACCCAGTGGAATCTTATGACCTACAGAATTGTGAGTTAATAGATCATGTTGCTTTAAACTGCTAAATGTGATAATTTGCTACATAGAAACAGAAAACTAATATAAGAAATCATGAGCAAAGTACAGACACCAAAGGAGCAGTTGTATTGGGATTGATATAAACAAAGATAAGGAAAGGAGGTTGCTCTCTAGGAATAAGATATTGATGTTTAATCCTTTGGAGGTAGGTTACTGAAATAAAGTGGGAAATCATTGTTGAAATAGTGGACCACCATATATGGTTTTACATACTGTGCACTGCACACTTCGTAACATAGTGTAACATACTCTTACATTCATATATTTATTATAAATATTTTTGGAAGGGGAAAGTGCTTTGAGTAAGGAGTGTGTTTTTTAATTCACATACAAAACAGCACCAGATGAGCTATAATATAAAGTAAAATAGATAGGTTAAAAAGGGGTGTAGTCAGGTGGTTTGACTTACAACTGCAGGCTAATGAGTGAATGAGAATAACAGAGTAATCTTCTGAAACTTGATCCATAGAACCAAGAAGACAAGAATAAATAGACTTCATAAAAATTGTAGAATAGAATAATATAAGAAAGTAGCAATAAGTCAGTTATTACTTATACTCACATAAGACCATTATCTTCCTTAAATCAAATCCCTTTCATATATAATAAACATAAAATCAAAACCAACCGAGGGAAAATTAGCTGATACTAATAATCATTTACTGAATAGTTCCCAGAACATATATATGTAAACTTTCTAATTATCCAGTGCCTTGAATTAGATACCTAAAGGCACCCTAGTGGTGCCCCAGCACACCCAGTTAGCCTGCCATACTTTAATCCTCCTTCCTCCCTCATCTCTGCCTGACCCACAGAGCCCTTGTCTCTAGGTGGGAAAACTTCAGCACACTAACTCCTTCCCCAGTGAAGCAGTCAGATGACTGAGTTCAATTGTTTGCCTCCTCGGGGACTATACTAAACTGCGAAAATACCTAGTAGGCAATTGGAGGCAACCTTTTATTTGCACAACAGGGATGGTTGTATCTACTCATAGTACTGGGTTTGGATACCCTGGCCCTGAAACACTTGGAGAAGACACCCTGGAGTCTGTTCAAAAGACACTATGCTTAACAAACTCCAGCTTTATGTTATAATATGAAAAGAGTACTCAGGTGCCAAAACTATCTGCAATAATGGAGAAGATACCTCTGCAAACACATTCTCTCCTACAAGCCACACATGCATACTGACTCATGCAAACAGGTACTTTAAGAAACAGCACTGACTTTTCTAAAGTGCTAAGTTTTGAGCAGCAAGCTGTTCATAGGAAACTGTTTGAATTCAGGAACTGACTAAGATGTGTAGGTTCTAGAATATACTTACGTACCTTTATAATTCTATTATAGCATACACAAAAATAAATATTGATGATAAGCACAGTATTCCATATAATGTATTATGTCATCTCTTTCTTCTTCTTTAAAAGACATGGAATTTCCCCATTCACAGTGGACTCCACTGCATCCAGGAAGAAAGAGTTTAATAGAATTCAGTAAAATATAGTAAGCTTATATCCACAATGCTAACATCTAGGTTGAAAAACTATATACCAAATGTGATGGAATGTTTTACTTTTCAATCATTTTTCTAAACTCTTGTAAAGATTAAAGAGTCACAAACTTTGGCTACCAGTAAAACCATATTTTATATCTTTTCTGTTTCTTCAGGTGATTAATTTCCTATAGTCATTTAGAAAGCATGAGAATTATAACTGTGAATGAAGTGCTTTGACACTATAGGTAATCATATTGGTAATAATGAAATATGTATGGAGAATTCCCCCCCTAAAAAAAACATATTTGGGGTAATAATTCCCTGACTTATTATCAAGATAATTCCAGACCACAAAACTGCTAGCTACTAATTTCTAGATTTGCTAAATAAATCAGTATATGCAGCACCAAACTTTTAGCTAATACACACAAACCATTGTTTTATTATGGTTGAAAGAAGAGGTCTTTCCATTTTCTTTTACTCAAGAAACAAATCACAGATGGGATTTCTGTCTCATTCCATACCTGATTACATATATGGATCAGAGAGGTGAATTGGTTTTATCAACAAAACCACTGTGTAATATAGAAATACATGTCCTAGTCTGTTTCAGTTTTATTTTTCAAGAACATAAATCTCTTTATCAGCCATATAGAGAGACCTTATATAATATTTACCTAATACACGCTTTTTTTATTGTTGGGGATTCATTGAGGGTACAAGAAACCAGGTTACACTGGTGGCATTTATTAGGCAAAGGCCCTCTTACAATTGTGTCTTGCTCTCAAAAGGTGTGTCACACACCAAGACCCCACCTCCCTCCCTCCTTCCCTCTCTCTGCTCTTCCTTTCCCCCACCCACCGTGTCATTAATTGTCCTCATATCAAAATTGAGTACATAGGATTCATGCTTCTCCATTCTTGTGATGCTTTACTAAGGATAATGTGATTCACTTCCATCCAGGTTAATACAAAGGATGTAAAGTCTCCATTTCTTTAATGGCTGAATAGTATTTCATGGTGTACATATACCACAGCTTATTAATTCATTCCTGAGTTGGTGGGCATTTAGGCTGTTTCCACATTTTGGCAACTGTAAACTGAACTGCAATAAACAGTCTACTTCAAGTGTCCTTATGATAAAAGGATTTTCTTCCTTTTGAGTAGATGCCCAGTTATGGGATTGCAGGATCAAAGGTGAGGTCTAGCTTGAGTTGTTTGAGGGTTCTCCATACTTCCTTCCAAAAAAGTTGTATTAGTCTGCAGTCCCACCAGCAAAAAAAAAAAAAAAAGAAAGAAAGAAAAGAAAAGAAAAAAGTTCTGAGGAGCCCTGCAGTGATTTTTAATCACAATGCCACCCCAGGAAGATCAGGCTCCTACTTAGAATTAAAAAGTCTTGGTTAAAAAAAAAAAGTGTTCCTTCTCTCCACATCCATGCTAGTATCTGTCGTTTTGAGATTTTGTGATATGGGCCATTCTCACTGGGGTTAGATGGTATCTCAGGGTGGTTTTGACTTGCATTTCTCTAATAATTAGGGTTGAGGAGTATTTTTTCATATGTTTGTTAGCCATTCGTCTGTCTTCTTTTGAGAAGGCTCTATTCATGTCTCTTGCCCATTGATATATGGGATTGTTGGCTTTTTTCATGTGAATTAATTTGAGTTCTCTATAGATCCTAGTTATCAAGCTTTTGCCTGATTCAAAATATGCAAATATCCTTTCCCATTGTGTAGGCTGTCTCTTTGTTTTGATTGTTGTCTCCTTAGGTGTACAGAAGCTTTTCCATTTAATTCTCATTTGTTTATTTTTGTTGTTGTTGCAATTGCCACAGCAGTCTTCAAGTCTTTCCCCAGGCCAATATCTTCCAGTGTTTTTCCTATGCTTTCTTTGAGGATTCTTATTGTTTCATGCCTTAAATTTAAGTTCTTTACCCATCTCAAATCCATTTTTGTGAGTGGAGAAAGGTGTGGGTCCAGTTTCAGTCTTTTACATGTAGACATCCAGTTCTCCCAGCACCATTTATTGAATAGGGAATCTTTCCCCCAGTGTATGTTCTTGTTTGGTTTATTGAAGATTAGGTGGTTGTAAGATGTTAGTTTCATTTCCTGGTTTTCTATTTGATTCCAAATGTCTATATCTCTATTTTTGTACTGGTACCATGCTGTCTTGACCACTATGGCTTTGTACTACAGCCTAAAATCTGGTATGCTGATGCCCCCAGCTTTGTTTTTATTGCTAAGAACTGTCTTAGCAAAACAGGGTTTTTTCTGGTTCCATTCAAAATGCAGAATCACTTTTTATAAGTCTTGAAAGTACGATATTGGTATTTTAATAGGGATGGCATTGAATCAGTAGACTGCTTTGGGACGTACAAACATTTTATTTTTATTTTCTCTATACATATACATGTGTTTATTTGTTTTCCACTTTTTGACTTCACAAAATTAAAAAGACTTAAAATTTAATAACAATAACAATGTTTAACATAAGGACTAGAAACAAAAACCTCATAAAGAACGAACGAAGATAAATACATTCAGAAAAGAAATCATATGATTGCTGCAACGAAATATTGAGCAATAATAATAATGCAAAAAAAGTAACATTCACATTGTCAAGTAAGAGTATGTCTGTCATAGAATGCTTTGACTCTGAGGTACAATATGGTGTCATCAGTTAACTTATTATTTTTTTCCAAAGTCTCAAAAAATAGACAACTAATATTTATAAATAAAAATAAAAGACAATTTCAGGGTGGCGCCTGTGGCTCAAAGGGGTGGGGTGCCGGCCCCATATGCCAGCGGTGGCAGGTTCAAGTCCAGCCCTGGCCAAAAACTGCAAAAAATAAAAATAAAAAAACTTTATAAAAAAAAAAGACAATTTAAAAAAACAGATCATGCCAAATCTTATAGACAATAGAAAAAGAAGCAATACTTCAAAATCATTCTACTTCATCTGGCTACACCTGATATTAAATTTGGAAAAAATATATTATTATAAAGGAAAATGGCAAACATATTTAACTTATAAATGGGGATGCAATATCCTAAACAACACATTAACAAGTTGAATTAAAAATTAATGTTCAAGTACTGTACTTTGGTGAAAATTAAATCCAATTTATGTGAGAATTAGTCACTATTTACTTCTCTTTTTTTTGTTGTTCTTTTCCTTTCCCTCACCCCCTCCCTCCTTCTCCCTCTGTTTTCTCTCTCCTTCTCCCATGCCCCACCATGTCATTAATTGTCATTAATTGTCCTCATATCAAAGTTGAATACATAGGATTCATGCCTCTCCATTCCTGTGATACTTCACTAAGAATAATGTGTTCCACTTCCATCCAGGTTAATACAAATGCTGCTGCAAAATCTCCATTTTTATATGGCTAAATAGTATTCCATGGTATACATATACCACAGCTTGCCAATCCATTCCTGGATTGAGGGTCATTTAGGCTGTTTCCACATTTTAGTGATCGCAAAATGAGCTGCGATAAACAGTCTAGTACAAGTGTCTTTATAATAAAATGTTTTTTTGTTTTTTTTTTCCTTCTGGATAGATGCCCAGTAATGGGATTGCAGGATCAAATGGGAGGTCTAGGTTGAGTTCTTTGAGGTTTCTACATACTTCCTTCCAAAAAGGTTGTATTAGTTTGCAGTCCCACCAACAGTTTAAAAGTGTTCTTTTCTCTCCACATCCACACCAGCATCTGCAGTTTTGAGATTTTGTGATATGAGCCATTCTCGCTGGGATTAGATGATATCTCAGGGTGGTTTTAATTTTCACTTCTCTAATAATTAGGGATGATTAGCATTTTTTCATGTGTTTGCTAGCCATTCGTCTGTCTTCTTTAGAGAAGTTTCTGTTCATTTCTCTTCCCCATTGATGTATGGGATTGTTTTTTTCTTGTGGATTTTAAAGTTCTGTATAGATCCTAGTTATTAACCTTTTGTCTGATTCAAAACATGCAAATATCCTTTCCCATTGTGTAGGTTGTCTATTTGCTTTGATCGTTGTCTCCTTGGCTGTATAGAAGCTTTTCAGTTTAATTATGTCCCATTTGTTTATTATTGCTGTTGTTGCTATTGCCATGGAAGTCTTTCCCAAGTCTGATATCTTCTAGTGTTTTTTTCTGTAATTTCTTTGAGGATTTTTATCATTTCATGCCTTAAATTTAAGTCCTATATCCATCTTGAATCAATTTTTTGTGAGTGGAGAAAGTGCAGGTCCAGTTTCAGTCTTTTACATGTGGATATCCAGTTCTCCCAGCACCATTTATTTCCCCCAGTGCATGTTCTTGTTTGGTTTATTGAAGATTAGGTGGTTGTAAGTTGTTGTTTTCATTTCCTGGTTTTCTATTCGATTCCAAATGTCTATGTCTCTATGGCAGTATAGACGCTTTAACAATGTTGATTCTTCCCAACCATGAGCATGGTATTTTCTTCCATTTGTTAATAACCTCTGCTATTTCCTTTCTTAAGGTTTCATAATTTTCTTTATTGAGGTTCTTTGCCTCTTTTGTTAGGCATGTTCCTAGGTATTTCATTTTCTTTGAAGTTATGGTGAAGGGAGTTATGTCCTTAATTAGCTTCTCATCTTGATTGTTATTGGTGTATACAAAGGCTACTGACTTGTGGACATTGATTTTATATCCTGAAACATTACTGTATTTTTTGATGACTTCTAGGAGTCTTGTGGTTGAGTCTTTGGGGTTCTCTAAGTATAAGATCATGTCGTCAGCAAAGAGGGAGAGTTTGACCTCCTCTGCTCCCATTTGGATTCCCTTTATTTCCTTGTCTTGCCTAATTGTATTGGCTAGAACTTCCAGCACTATGTTGAATAGTAAAGGTGACAGAGGACAACCTTGTCTGGTTCCAGTTCTAAGAGGAAAAGCTTTCAGTTTTACTCCATTCAGTAAAATATTGGCTGTGGGTTTGTCATAGATAGCTTCAATCAGTTTTAGAAATGTGCCACCTATGCCTATACTCTTCAGTGTGCTAATTAGAAAAGGGTGCTAGATTTTATCAAATGCTTTTTCTGCATATATTGAGAGGATCATATGGTCTTTGTTTTTGCTTCTGTTGACAGAACGAATAAAGTTTATGGCATTTCGTATTTTGAACCAGTCTTGCATCCCTGGGATGAAACCTACCTGATTATGATGTATGACTTCTTTGATGATAAGCTATAATCTATTGGCTAGGATTTTGTTGAGTGAAATTGGTCTGAAATTCTCTTTTTTAGTTGGGTTTTTTCCTAGATTTGGTATCAGGTTGATGTTTGCTTTGTAGAAAGTGTTGGGGAAGATTCATTCCTCCTCAAATTTTTGGAATAATTTCTGCAGTATGAAAATAAGCTCTTCTTTGAAGCTTTGATATAATTCTTGTGTAAAGCCATCCTAACCAGGGCATTTTTTTCTTGGAAGATTTTTTATTGTTTCTTTGATCTCAGTGCTTGAAATTGGTCTGTTAAGGAGCTCCATTTCTTCCTGGCTAAGTCTAGGGAGAGGGTGTGATTCCAAATATTGATCCATTTCCTTAACATTGTCAAATTTCTGGGCATAGAGTTTCTGGTAGTATTCAGAGATTATCTCTTATATCTCTGTGGCATCAGTTGTTATTTACCCTTTATCATTCCTGATTGAGGTTACTAGAGATTTTACTTTTCTATTTCTAGTTAGTTGGCCAAAGGTTTATCTATTTTATTTATTTCTTCAAAAAACCAACTCCTTGTTTCATTAACTTTCTAAATGATTCTTTTGTTTTCATTTTCATTGATCTCTGTTTTAATTTTGGATATTTATTTTCTTCTGATGGGTTTAGGCTTAGATTGTTCTTCTTTTTTCAATTCCATAAGATGGCTTGTGAGTTTCTTGATGCTCTCTCTTTCTCTTTTTCAAATTTAGGCATCTAAAGCAATAAATTTTCTGCTCAGAACTGCTTTTGCAGTATTCCACAGATTTTGGTAGCTTGTGTCGTCATTGTTGTTATGCTCAAGGAGGTTAAAGATTTCCTCTTTTATTTCTTCCTGCACCCAACTGTCATTCAACAGAATGTTTTTAATTTCAATGCCTTTGTGTGGAATTGAACATTTTTGTTGGAATTGAGGTCCACATTTAAGGCCTTGTTGTCTGAGAAGATACAAGGTAAAATTTCAATTCTTTTGATTCTGTTGAGGTTTGCTTTGTGTCCTAGGATATGATCACTTTTGGAGAATGTTCCATGGGGTGATGAGAAGAATGTATATTCTTTCTATATGCCTGTATCAAGCACAGTTGTTCTAGTGTCTCACTTAAGTTCCTCATATCTTTGTTTAATTTCTGTTTAGAGGATATGCCCACCTTTGTAAGAGGACTGTTAAAGTCTCCCGTTATTATGCTGTTATAGGATATCATACTGCTCAGATCGAGGTCTGTTTCTAGAATATGGGAACATTTAAGTTGGGTGCATAAATATTTAGAATTGAAACATCTTCTTGTATTTTTCCCTTGACCAATATGAAGTGACCATCCTTGTCTTTTTTTACTTTAGTTGCTTTAAATCCACAAGTATCTGAAAATAAGATTGCAACTCCTCTTGTCTCCTGAATTACATTTGCCTGAAAAATTGTCTTCCAACCCTTAACTCAGAGTTTTAATTTGTCTTTGAAGCTAGGTGTATTTCCTGCAGACAACAAATGGATGGCTTGTGTTTTTTAATACAGTCAAACAGTCTATGCCTCTTTATTGGGGAATTCAAGCCATTACCATTTGCTGAGATAATTAATAAGTGTGGTAGTGTTCTATTCATCTTATTTTGTGAGAGTCCATTGCTTAGTTTTATCTTTTGCATCATTGTGGAAGTTAGGTTCTGTCCTTTAATTTCTGAGTTCTTACTTTGCTGCTGATCCATTGTGATGGTCAGTGTGTAGAAGAGGTTGAAGTATTTCCTGTAGAGCTGAACTTGTTGTGGTGAATTTCTTCAATGTTTGCATATCAGTAAATGATTTGATTTCTCCATCAATTTTAAAGCTTAGCTTAGCAGGATATAGAATTATGGGCTGGAAATTGTTCTGTTTAAGTAGATTTTTAAGGTAGATAACCATTGTCTTCTTGCTTGAAAAGTTTCATTAGAGAAGTCTGCAGTCACACTGATGGATTTGCCCCTGTAGGTCAACTGGCGGTTACTCCTGGCAGCTTGAGAAGCTTTTCTTTTATCTTGACTTTGGACAGGTTTATCACAATGTGTCTCGGAAAAGCTCAGTTAGAGTTGAGGCAACCTGGGGTCCAAGATCCCTCTGAAAGCAGTGTGTCAGAATCTTTGCTGATATCTGGGAAATTTTCATTTATAATATTCTCTAGTATGGCTTCCATTCCTCTGGGGCATTCTTCTTCCCCTTCTGGGATACATATAACTCATATGTTTGAATGCTTCATAAAGTCCCATAATTCTGTCAGTGAACACTCTGATCTCTCTCTCTTCTTTTCTGCCTCTTTAACTATCTATCTCAAGAGCTATGTCCTCTACCTCTGATATTCTTTCTTCTGCATGGTCTAATCTGTTTTTGATACTATCTATTGCATGTTTAACTTCCCTAATTGACTGCTTTAGTTCCTTCAACTCTGCTATATCCTTTCTATATTCTTCATATCGTTCATCTCTTATTTGATTCTGTTTTTGGATTTCCTTTTGGTTATTTTCCACTTTATCAGCTGTTTCCTTAATTGTTTCCATAATTTCTTTCATTGTTTTCATCATCTGTGCTCTAAATTCCTTTCTGTCATTTCTAACATATCTTTAAAGGTGGAATCCTCTGCAGTAGCTACCTCATGGTCCCTTGTAGGGGTTATTCTGGACTGGTTTTTCATGTTGCCAGGAATTTTCTTCTGATTATTCCTCATGAGTGTTTTCTTTTATCTGTTTCCTTAACTTAGTTTTCCTTTCACTCCCTTTTACTCATTGAGTTACCATGCCTCTAGCCTAGGGTTTTCATGAGTCCTTTTGGTACACAATCAGAAGGATGAGAATATTGAAGACGAGCAAGGAAAAAAGAGTTAGAGAAAAAAAGAACAGAAAAAAAAAGAAAGCAGAGGGGATGAGTAAAAGGAAATATTGACAAAAAGAATAGAGGCACAGAATAGAGACAGGAGCAATATGGGTATACAGTAGGGTACTTGACCCAACCTGAAATACCCCCTACCTCTGGGGGTGCTGGATTGGGTGGTTCCCTTGAGGTCAGCAGCTCTCTGCCAGCCTGCTCAGACATAGTACCCAACCTCCACCAAGTACAAGTGAAAGACAAAAATGCTATAAATCAAACCAAAACAATCAAACAGAAAACTTTACAGGATAAAAAAGGGGGTAAATCAAATAATAGGGACAGAAACACTAACAAAAATGAAGTTTGAATTGTTAAAGAAGGCAAAAATGGAAAATTATATTTAAACTAGAAAAATAAAGAAAGAAAAGAAAGAAAAAAAAAGAAAAAATCTAGAGGTAAAATGTTGAAATTAAAAAACAGACAAACAGATTTCTGGTGGGGCATGATGGCAGATGGAACGGACATGTAGCCCACCTCTCCCAAGTGATCAGGGGGAATGGGGGATGACGACTGATTGGAGCCAGCTCTCAATAGAACCCTCAATCAGGAGGGAGACATAATGACCAGAAATAACCCACAAAAGCTGCAGGAGGGGAGTTGAGCTGAGAGATGAGATAGATAATTGCTCATCTTCCCTGTTGAGGTAAGCTTCAACTCCAAAGACACTATTTTCAGAGGCAGAGACAAGATGGCTGACTGAATCCAGCTTTCCACAGAGGCTCCTGTCCAGAAGGAGAGTTAAAGGACAGAAATGTATTAAGTAACCTGGTGGATTAGAGCTACACCAAGAGAGAAGTTTGAGGAACGCACATCAACCCCTTTGAGACGAGCTGCAACCCCAAGGATACAAACAAAAGGAACAAAATCTATCAACAAGCAGATGGGAGTCCCCTCACCCATGAGAATGGCTCAGAGTGCCCCACAAACAAACAAGCAGAGTTCAAAATACTTGAGTTGTCAACAGAGCCCTGTGATCCAGTTGCCAGAGAACTTTTAAGCTCTCTGACCCGAGAAAGTTGCTGACTGACACAATTGATTTGGACATCTTGATCTGAGCCAATCACCCAAGGACAATTCAAGTGGTGCCCTGGGTGTGTGCTTGTAGGAGGTTTGATTTTCCTTTTCCAATTGTTGCCAGTTGGGGGGCAGGTGACTTAATTGCTGGTATTTCTCCATAGCTGAGACTTCAACCCAGAGTAACTGTTTCACTAGGGTTGGACAGAGACCAACTGAGAACAAGACAGAACCACTTAGCCCCACCACACCAAACAGGTCCCCAGTTTCTCAGGCAGTAGCACTGTATGAATCCTCAACAAAGCTCCAGGGGAAAAGTCAAATGGTATAAAGTAATCATTGGGCAGAATCAGCGGGAAAACTCTGGTAACATGAATAACCAGAATAGATCACACCCCCAAGGAAAGATATGGAAGATGTAAGTGTCTTGGCACAGTAACTGAGAGAATGCCAGGAAGGCTATGTTAACCAGTGTGATGAAAGTGTGTCAAACGGTCTGTGAAGCTAGTGAATGATGCCCCATGATCATATCAATGTACACAGTTATGATTTAATAAAAAATAAATAAATGAATAAATAAAAAAGAAAGAAAGATATGGAAGATGTAACTGAAGATCCCATTCATAAACAGCTGGCTGAGATATCAGAAATTGAATTCAGAATTTGGATTGCAAATAAGATTAATAGAATGGAAGAAAATTTGGAATTAGAAATTCGAAGAGCAATTCAAAATTTAGAATTAGAAATTCAAAGAGCAATTCAAAAGTCAGAAAAAAAAATTTGAGGAGAAATTCAAAAGTTGTCTCAAGAATTTAAGGAATTTAGGTAGTGCCTGTGGCTCAAAGGAGTAGGGCACCAGCCCCATATGCCAGAGGTGGCAGGTTCAAACACAGCCCTGGCCAGAAACTGAAAAAAGAGAATTTAATGAATTTAAAAACAATACCACCAAAGATTTTGACACACTGAAACAAGAATTAACAGCCCTCAAAGATCTGAAAAATACAGTAGAATCCCTGAGTAACAGAGTGGAGTAAGCAAAAGAAAGGATTTCTGACATTGAAGACAAAGCTTTTGAATGATCCCAAACTCTCAAAGAGGAAGAGAAATGGAGGAAAAAATAAAATGGATCATTCTCTCAAAGAGCTCTGGGATAATTTGAAGAAGGCTAATATCCACCTCATTGAAATGCCTAAAACTGATGAAGTGTCCACACAAGGCACAGAGGCCCTTCTCGATGAAATTATGAAAGAGAATTTTCCAGACATGCCAAGAGATTCTGAAATTCAATGACCAGACAGTTTCACAACCCCAGCATGACTCAATCTGAATAAGACTTCCCCCAGGCATATCATAATTAACTTCACTAAAGTTAATATGAAGGAGAAAATTCTGAAAGCAGCCAGACGTAGGAAATCCATTACCTACAAAGGGAAGAATATTAGAATGACTGCAGATCTCTCTGCTGAAACTTTTCAAGCCAGAAGAGGGTGGTGATCGACTTTTAATCTCCTAAAACAAAATAACTTTCAATCCCTGTTTCTGTGTCCAGCTAAACTGAGTTTCATTTATGATGGAGAAATTAAATACTTTAATGACATTCATATGTTCAAGAAATTTGCCATAACCAAACCAACTATTCAGGATATTCTCAGACCCATCCTCCATAATGACCACACCAATCCTTTACCGCAAAAGTAAACTCACTCAGAAACTTGTGATCAAACTCCAACTTCCACAATGGTGAAAAAATTAAAAATGTCCACTGGACTTTAAAAAAATCGATACCCAAAATTTTACCAGAATTATCAAAATTCTCCATTAATGTGAATGGCTTAAACTGTCCTCTAAAGAGGCACAGGTTACCTGAATGAATACAAAAACTCAGGCCAGATATTTGCTGCATACAAGAGTCACATCTTAACTTAAAAGACAAATATATACTCAGGGCGAAAGGATGGTAGTCAATATTTCAGGCAAATGGTAATCAGAAAAAAGCAGGTATTGCAATTCTATTTGCAGGCACAATAGGCTTTAAACCAACAAAAGTAAGGAAGGATAAGAATGGTCACTTCATATTTGTTAAGGGTAATACTCAATATGATGAGATATCAATTATGAATATTTATGCACCCAACCAGAATGAGCCTCAATTTATAAGAGAAACTCTAACAGACATGAGCAACTTGATTTCCTCCAGCTCCATAATAGTGGGAGGTTTCAACACTCCTTTGGCAGTGTTGGAGAGATCCTCCAATAAGAAGCTGAGCACAGAAATTTTAGATTTAAACCTAAACATCCAACATTTAGATTTAGCAAACATCTACAGAACATTTCATCCCAACAAAACTGAATACACATACTTCTCATCAGCCCATGGAACATACTCCAAAATGGATCACATCTTATGTCATAAGTCTAACCTCAGTAAATTTAAAGGAATAGAAATTATTCTTTGCATCCTTTGGATGACCATGGAATAAAAGTTGAACTCAGTAAAAGCAAGAATCTACATACTCATACAAAAACATGGAAGTTAAATAACCTTATGCTGAATGATAGATGGGTCAGAGATGAGATTAAGTAGGAAATTGCCAAATTTTTGCAATAAAATGACAATGAAGACATGAATAATCAGAACCTCTGGGATACCATGAAGGCAGTCCTAAGAGGGAAATTTATAGCACTGCAAGCCTTCCTCAAGAGAACAGAAAGAGAGGAAGTTAAAAACTTAATGGAACATCTCAAGCAACTGGAAAAGGAAGAACATTCCAACCTCAAACCCATCAGAAGAAAAGAAATAACCAAAATTAGAGCAGAATTAAATGAAATTGAAAAAAAAAGTATTATACAACAGATTAATAAATCAAAAAGTTCGTTTTGGAAAAGATGGCGGCCGAGTAACAACTTCTCTGCAACTGGGAACAGCGAATCTGGGGAAACAAGACTCCAGGCATTTCTGGCTGGTGGGATCTACCTATATTCATCCCTTTGAGGATACAGGGAGCCAGCAAGGGACTTCTGGACCCCAAGAGGAGGACAAAAACAGTGGAAAACTGGCAAGTGGTTGCGGGTGTTCGATCAACCTAATCACACCGTCAACCATAAGTACAAGGAGCACTAAGACTGCAAACTGGAAAGGCCTTACCTGTGAACTGTTTAGGTGTTCTTGGACTTGGCACTCATTGAACTGCCTAGGGGAGAGCTTGAGCAGGAGTGTGGAGAACTTTGGGCATTGTCTGGGGCCCCAGACGGAGCCACTGAGCCGGGTACAGGAAGCTATTGTGAAAGAACTGCCCGGCAAGCTGCGCCTTCAGGGTCTCAGAGCAAGGATTGGGCGGGTCAAAGTAACTTACTGACTGAGCAGCCTAAAGGTGGGAATGAGCTGCCTTACAGCCTTAATCCTTAGGGGCAGAGTGAGACGGTTTTGGCACACTGGAGCCTTGGGCTTTTGCCCTGGGTGGAGTGCCGTGACATCACAGCTCATAGCAACCTCAAACTCCTTGTCTTGGCACCACCCAGACATCCATAAGAGCCATGCAGTGACCCCCGAATGGTGACCTGCACCCACCAGGCCTCCACATTCCCTGACCAGGAACTGCGGGAGCCATGCAACCCTGCATCCTGCCCCTGTGTCCTCCCAGCTTCCACACTAGGCCTTCATCTGGACAGGGACTCTGGTAGCTTCTTGCCCTTTGGAGCCCTCCCTGCCTTTGTGCAGAGCTCTTCTCCTGGCCAGAGACTGGTGGAGAATTAAGCTCACTGTGCCAAAGTCACTGGGCACCTGGCACTCCCAGAACTGTGCGCAACACCCCCCAGCCCTGTTGCTTGATCCGGGTGTGTCACAAACAGGAGCTGATTCCACAACCAGAACTCCCTAGCTAGAGCGGCCCCAGAGGAACTACAAAGGTCACTCCCTACAAGGATCTAGCAACAATAGAGTGATCCCGCTGGGGTCTAATCTTGGAGAGACACCTCCCCAACTCTGAGGACAGCCAGAGGCAACAGTGAAAAACAATCATGAGGCAAAATCAACAGAAAAACTCAGCCAAAATAAATAATCAGAGTAGATCAACTCCCCCAAGGATCAATGCAGCAGAAACAGCACAAGACCCCATGCACAGACAAACAGCTGAGATGTCAGAAATTGAATTCAGAATCTGGACAGCAAATAAGATCGAATTAGAATTCCAAAAGTTATCTCAGGAATTAAATGGATTCAAAGACCAAATGACCAAAGATTTTGACACATTGAGACAAAAAATTGCATCCCTCAAACATCAGAGAAACACAGTAGAATCACTCAGTAACAAAATGGAGCAAGCAGACGAAAGGATTTCTGACACTGAAGACAAAGCTTTTGAACACTCCCAAAAGCTCAAAGAAGAAGACAAATGGAGAGCAAAAACAGACCACTCTCTCAGAGAGCTCTCAGATAATTGGAAGAAAACCAATATTTGTCTTATAGGGATTCCCGAAAGTGACGAAGTGGCTTCACAAGGCACAGAGTCTCTTCTCCATGAGATTATGAAGGAGAACTTTCCAGACATTCCAAGAGATTCCAAAATTCAGATAGCTGACAGTTTCAGAACTCCAGCATGACTCAACCCAAATAAGACATCCCCCAGACACATCATAATCAATTTCACTAAAGTTAATATGAAGGAGAAAATTCTGAAAGCTGCCAGACGAAAGAAAACCATTACCTAAAAGGGGAAGAATATCAGAATAACTGCAGATCTCCCTGCTGAAACCTTTCAAACTAGAAGAGGATGGTCATCGAATTTTAATCTCCTAAAAAAAAATAACTTTCAACCCAGGATCCTGTACCCAGCTAAACTGAGCTTCATTTATGACAGAGAAATTAAATACTTCAACGACATTCACATGTTGAAGAAATTTGCCACAACTAAACCAGCTCTCCAGGACATTCTTAGACCTATCCTCCATAAAGACCAGCGTAATTCTCCACCACAAAAGTACCCACCCAAAAAAATTTTTGATCAAATTCCAACTTCCACAGTTGCAAAAGGATTAAAAATGTCCGCCGGTCTCTCGAAAGGCTTATCAATACTCTCAATTAATGTGAATGGTTTAAATTGCCCTCTAAAGAGGCATAGGTTGGCGGACTGGATACAAAAACTCAAGCCAGATATCTGCTGCATCAAAGAATCGCATCTTACATTAAAAGACAGATACAGACTCAAGGTAAAGGGATGGTCATCTATATTCCAGGCAAATGGAAAGCAGAAAAAAGCAGGTGTTGCAAACCTGTTCGCAGACACAATAGGCTTTAAACCAACCAAAATAATTAAGGATAAGGATGGACACTTCATATTTCTTAAAGGTAATACTCAATATTATGAGATCTCAATTATTAATATTTATGCACCCAACAACAACACACCTCAATTTATAAGAGAAACTCTAACAGACATGAGCAACTCGACTTCCTCCACTTCCATAGTAGTTCGACAATTTAACACCCCTTTAGTAGTCCTGGATAGATCCTCCAAAAAAAAGCTAAGCAAAGAAATTTTAGATTTAAACTCAACCATTCAACATCTGGACTTAACAGACATCTACAGAACATTTCATCCCCAAAAAACTGAATACACATTCTTCTCATCAGCCCACGGAACATACTCCAAAAATTGACCACATCCTAGGCCACAAATCTAACCTCAGCAAATTTAAAAAAATAGAAATTATTCCTTGCATCTTCTCAGACCATCATGGAATAAAAGTTGAACTCAATAACAACAGGAACCTGCATACCCATACAAAAACATGGAAGCTAAACAACCTTATACTGAAGGATACATGGGTTATAGATGAGATTAAGAAGGAAATCACCATATTTTTGGAACAAAACAACAATCAAGACACGAATTACCAGAACCTCTGGGATACTGCAAAGGCAGTCCTAAGAGGGAAATTTATAGCACTGCAAGCCTTCCTCAAGAAAACGGAAAGAAAGCAAGTCAATAATTTAATGGAACATCTCAAGCAACTGGAGAAAGAAGAACACTTCAACCCCAAATGCAGCAGAAGAAAAGAAATAACCAAAATCAGAGCAGAATTAAATGAAATTGAAAACAAAAGAACTATACAACAGATCAATAAATCCAAAAGCTGTTTTTTTGAAAAGATCAATAAAATAGATAAACCTTTGGCCAACCTAACCAGGAAAAAAAAGAGTAAAATCTCTAATTTCATCAATCAGAAATGGTAATGATGAAATAACAACAGACCCCTCAGAATATCAAAAAATCCTTAATGAATACTACAAGAAACTCTACTCTCACAAATATGAAAATCTGAAAGAAATCGACCAATAACTGGAAGCAGGTCACCTACCAAGACTTAGCCAGAATGAAGTGGAAATGTTGAACAGGCCAATATCAAGTTCTGAAATAGCATGAACTATACAAAATCTCCCTAAAAAAAAAAAAGCCCAGGACCAGATGGCTTTATGTCAGAATTCTACCAAACATTTAAAGAAGAACTAGTACCTATACTACTAAACCTCTTGCACAATATAGAAAAAGAAGGAATATTACCCAGCACATTCTAGAAAGCAAATATCACCTTGATCCCCAAACCAGGGAAAGACCCAACAAGAAAAGAAAATTATAGACCAACATCACTAATGAATATAGATGCTAAAATACACAATAAGATCCTCACAAACAGAATCCAACAACACATCAAAAAAATTATACACCATGACCAAGTCGGATTTATACCAGGGTCTCAAGGCTGGTTCAATATACGTAAATCTATAAATGTAATTCAACACATAAACAAACTTAAAAATAAAGACCATATGATTCTTTCAATTGTTGCAGAAAAGGCTTTTGATAATATCCAGCATCCCTTCATGATCAGAGCACTTAAGGAAATTGGTATAGAAGGGACATTTCTTAAACTAATAGAGGCCATCTACAGCAAACCCACAGCCAATATCGTATTGAATGGAGCTAAATTGAAATCATTTCCACTTAGATCAGGAACCAGGCAACGTTGCCCATTGTCTCCATTCCTCTTTAATATTGCAATGGAAGTTTTAGCCATTGCAATTAGGGAAGAAAAGGCGATCAAGGGTATCCACATAGGGTCAGAAGAGATCAAACTTTCACCCTTCACAGATGATATGATCGTATATCTGGAAAACACTAGGGATTCTACTACAAAACTTTTAGAAGTGATCAAGGAATACAGCAACATCTCAGGCTACAAAATCAACACACATAAATCTGTAGCCTTTATATATACCAACAATAACCAAACCGAACAAACAGTCAAGGACTCTATTCCTTTCACAATAGTGCCAAAGAAGATGAAATATTTGGGAGTATACCAAACAAAGGACGTAACAAAGGACATGAAAGATCTCTACAAATAGAACTATGAAACTCTAAGAAAAGAAATAGCCAAAGATGTTAACAGATGGAAAAACATACCATGCTCATGGCTGGGAAGAATCAACATTGTTAAAATGTCCATACTGCCCAAAGCAATATATAACTGTAATGCAATTCCCATTAAAGCTCCATTGTCATACTTTAAAGATCTTGAAAAAATAATACTTCGTTTTATATAGAATCAAAAAAAACCTCGAATAGCCACAACATTACTGAGCAATAAAAACAAAGCAGGAGGAATCACGCTACCAGACCTGAGACTGCACTATAAATCCATAGGGATCAAACAGCATGGTACTGGCACAAAAGCAGAGAAGTAGATGTCTGGAACAGAATAGAGAACCAAGAGATGGATCCAGCTACTTACCATTATTTGATCTTTGACAAGCCAATTAAAAACATTCAGTGGGGAAAAGATTCCCTATTTAACAAATGGTGCTGGGTAAACTGGCTGGCAACCTGTAGAAGATTGAAACTGGACCCACACCTTTCACCATTAACTAAGATGGACTCTCACTGGATAAAAGATTTAAACTTAAGACATGAAACTATAAAAATACTTGAAGAAAGTGCAGGGAAAACTCTTGAAGGATTCGGCCTGGGTGAATATTTTGTGAGGAGGACTCCCCAGGCAATTGAAGCAGTATCAAAAATATACTACTGGGACCTGATCAAACTAAAAAGCTTCTGCACAGCCAAGAACATAATGAGGAAATCAAGCAGACAGCCCTCAGAATGGGAGAAAATATTTGCAGGTTATACCTCCGATAAAGGTCTAATAACCAGAATCCACAGAGAACTCAAAAGTATTAACAAGGAAAGAACACGTGACCCCATCTCAGTGTGGGCAAGGGACTTGAAGAGAAACTTCTCTAAAGAAGACCGACACAAGATCTACAAACACATGAAAAAAAGCTCATCATCCTTAATCATCAGAGAAATGCAAATCAAAACTATTCTGAGATATCACCTAACCCCAGTAAGAGTAGCCCACATAACAAAATCCCCAAACGAGAAATGTTGGCATGGATGTGGAGGAAAGGGCACACTTCTACACTGCTGGTGGGAATGCCCACTAATACGTTCCTTCTGGAAGGATGTTTGGAGAATACTTAGAGACCTAAAAATAGGTCTCTATTCGATCCTATAATTCCTTTACTAGGTTTATACCCAGAAGACCAAAAGTCACAATATAACAAAGACATCTGTACCAGAATGTTTATTGCAGCCCAATTTATAATTGCTAAGTCATGGAAGAAGCCCAAGTGCCCATCGACCCACGAATGAACTAGCAAATTGTGGTACATGTATACCATGGAATACTATGCAGCCTTAAAGAAAGATGGAGACTTTACCTCTTTCATGTTTACATGGATGGAGCTGGAACATATTCTTCTTAGCAAAGTATCTCTGGAATGGAAGAAAAAGTATCCAATGTACTCAGCCCAGAATGAAAATCTGAAGGAAATTGACCAATACTTGGAAGCACATCACCTTCCAAAACTTAGCCAGAATCAAGTGGAAATGTTGAACAGGCCAACATCAAGTTGTGAAATAGCATCAACCATGAGAAATCTCCCTAAAAAGAAAATCCCAGGACGAGATGGCTTCATGTCAGAATTCTATCAAACCTTTAATGAGGAACTAGTACCTATGTTACTCAACCTGTCCCAAAATGTAGAAAAAGAAAAAAAAAAAAAAGAAAAAGAAGGAAGACTACCCAACACATTCTATGAAGCAAACATCACCCTGATCCCCAAACCAGGAAAAGACCCAACAAGAAAAGAAAATTATAGACCAATATCACTAATGAATATAGATGCAAAAATATTCAACAAGATCCTAAAAAACAGAATCCAGCAACACATCAAACATATTATACATCATGACCAAGTCACTTTTATCCCAGGGTCTCATGGTTGGTTCAATATCTGTAAATTATAAGTATATTTCAGCACATAAACAAATTAAAAAACAAAGACCATATGATTCTCTCATTTGATGCAGAAAAAGCTTTTGATAACATCCAGTGTTGCTTCATGATCAGAACGTTTAGGAAAATTGGTATAGAAGGGACATTTCTTAAACTAATAGAGGCCATCTACAGCAAACCTACAACCAATATCGTATTGAATGGAGTTAAATTGAAATCATTTCCACTCAGATCAAGAACCAGACAAGGCTGCCTCCACTGCTGTCTCCACTGCTCTTTAACATTGTAATGGAAGTTTTAGCCACTGCAATTAGCAAAGAAAAGGTGATCAAGGGTATCTATATAGGGTCAGAAGAGATCAAACTTTCGCTCTTCGCAGATGATGTGATTGTATACCTGGAAAACAGCAGGGATTCTACTACAAAACTCTCATAAGTGATCAAAGAATACAGCAACATCCCAGGTTACAAAATCAACTTTCATAAATCGGTAGCCTTTATCTATACCAACAATAGTCAAGCTGAAAAAACAGTTAAGGACTATACTCCATTCACAGTAGTGCCAAATAAGATGAACTATTTGGGAATTTAACTAACAAAGGACATGAAAGATCTCTATAAAGAGAACTATGAAACTCTAAGAAAAGAAATAGCTGAAAATGTTAGCAAATGGAAAAACATACCATGTTCATGGCTGGGAAGAATCAACATTGTTAAAATGTCCATACTACCCAAAGCAATATACAATTTTAATGCAATCCCTATTAAAGCTCCACTGTCATACTTTAAAGATCTTCAAAAAATAATTCTTCATTTTATATCAAATCAGAAAAAACCTTGAATAGCCAAAACATTACTCAGAAATAAAAACAAGGCAGTAGGAATCATGCTAGAAGACCTCAGACTATACTATAAATCAATAGTGATCAAAACAGCATGGTACTGGCACAAAAACAGAGAGGTAGACGTATGGAACAGAATAGAGAGCCAAGAGATGAACCCAGCTACTTACCGTTATTTGATCTTTGACAAGCCAATTAAAAACATTTAGTGGAGAAAAGATTCCCTATTTAACAAATCATGCTGGGTGAACTTGCTGGCGACCTGTAGAAGACTGAAACTGGACCCACACCTTTCACTATTAACTAAGGTATACTCTCATTGGATTGAAGATTTAAACTTTAGGCATGAAACTATAAAAATACTAGAAGAAAGTGCAAGGGAAACACTTGAAGAAATTGGGTTGGGCGAATATTTTATGAGAAGGACCGCTCAGGCAATTGAAGCAACACCAAAAATACATTACTGGGACGTGATCAAACTAAAAAGCTTCTGCACAGCCAAGAACAGAGTAAGTAAAGTAAGCATACAGCCCTCAGAATGGGAGAAGATATTTGCAGGTTATGTCTCTGACAAAGGTTTAATAACCAGAATCCACAGAGAACTCAAATGTATAAGCAAGAAAAGAACAAGTGATCCCATCACAGGCTGTGCAAGCGACTTGAAGAGAAACTTCTCTGAAGAAGACAGGCGCACGGCCTACAGACATATGAAAAAAGGCTCATCATCTTTAATCATCAGAGAAATGCAAATCAAAACTACCTTGAGATACCATCTAATTCCAGTAAGTTTAGCCCAAATCACGAAATCCCAAGACCAGGGATGTTGGTGTGGATGTGGAGAAAAGGGAACACTTCTGCACTGCTGGTGGGAATGCAAATTAATACATTCCTTTTGGAAAGATGATTGGAGAACACTTAGAGATCTAAAAATCGATCTGCATTCAATCCTATAATTCCTCTACTAGGTATATACCCAGAAGACCAAAAATCACATTATAACAAAGACATTTGTACCAGAATGTTTATTGCAGTCCAATTCATATTTGCTAAGTTATGGAAAAAGCCCAAGTGCCCATCAATCCATGAATGGATTAATAAACTGTGGTATATGTACACCATGGAATATTATGCAGCCTTAAAGAAAGATGGAGACTTTACCTCTTTCATGTTTACATGGATGGAGCTGGAACATATTCTTCTTAGTAAAGTATCTCAAAAATGGAAGAAAAAGTACCTAATGTACTCAGCCCTACTATGAAACTAATTTATGGCTTTCATATGAAAGCTATAACCCAGTTATAACCTAAGAATAGGGGGAAGGGGGAGAGGGTGGGAGGGAGGGGGAGGATGGATGGAGGGAGGGTGATTGGTGGGATTACACCTGGGGTGCATCTTACAAGGGTACATGTGAAACTTAGTAAATGTAGAATATAAATGTCTTAACGCAATAACTAAGAAAATGCCAGGAAGGCTATGTTAACCAGTGTGATGAAAATGTGTCAAACGGTCTATAAAACCAGTGTATGGTGCCTCATGATCGCATTAATGTATACAGCTATGATTTAATAATAAAAACAATCAAACATACAAACAAAAACAAAGACAAAGCAGTATATATGTCTTGCTGAATATTGTCTGGGAAACAGGTGATCTTCTATGATATGAGATATTAATCACAATACTGATACAGCTATACAAGATGGAGACCGGAGGCGTCTGCTGATTTCTCAAACCCAGTAGGGTGGAGAGCCTAAATCTCACCTCAGCCCACTTAAAAGGCACTTTAAACTGTTAAACTTGGCTAAGTAGAAGCTTACCCAGGAAAGCACTTGTCACTGGGATTACTCCTGAAGTGGCTGTCCACTTACGTGGTGTGCCAAAACAGGTCTTACTCTATGCCCCTAAGGTCCAAGGCTGTGAGGCATCTCAATTTCTGCCTTTAGGTTGCTCAATCACAAGATTACTCATTCAAGGTCTCCCACTTGATCCTCACTCTGTAACCCTGAGTGTAGAGCTTGCCAGGGCAGTTCTCCCACAATGGCTCTGCATGGCCCATAGCCAAACACTATTAGCTCCGTCTGGCTCAACGGCTCAGTCTGGGGCCCAAGACAATGCTTAAAGTCCTCCACAATCTCATCCAAGTTGTCCCAAGGTAGTTCAACTGAGTGCAAAATCTAAAAAATAAAAACCAAACAGCTCATAGGTAAGGCCTTTCCAGTTTGCAATCTCACTGCTGCTGTACTTACACCTGCCAGCAGGATTAGATCAATTGAACACACACAACTACTTGCCAGTTCTCCACTGCTTTTGTCCTCCTCATGGGGTCCAGTAGCCTTTTACTGACTCCTTGTGTCCCCAGAGGGACGTTTCTGGGCAGATCCCATCAGCCAGAGATGCCTGAAGTCTTCTTTTCCCAGTCTCACCGTGCCCTGTTGCAAGGAAGTTGTTACTCAGCTGCCATCTTGTTCCTTTCTCCCCTAATAGACTCTTAAATACAGTAATAGGTGGAGCTTCCTGAATATTTCTTATTACCCTAGATCCAAATTATCAAAAGTGGATTATAATTGAAAGAATTCCCGAGAATCTTAATACTTTTAAAAAGAAAATAAAAGGTCTATAAACCAAAATGTCTATAAACTAAAAAAGATTTATATTTGTAGACAATTATATATTTGTTCAATGTCCATTGTAAGTTCCATCTAGCTTCAACTTCTTAGTGCCTGTCCCGACCAACATGTGTAACTGCTTCACCTGCACATAAAAAAGGTATAAGCAGAAGAGAGTAAAAAGGTTATATTGTTACCAACCACCCACATAGACTTATGTATATTCATTTCATGTCTTCTTTTTTAGCACCTGATAAAGTGCTTCTCCTCAACCCAATGTGCACCAGCAACAAAGTTTTATGAGTTTTATCAATCATTTTGGTATGTGGTACTGATGATTCTGAATGCGTTTAAACCACAATCATTTCTTTGTTCAGAGCTGAAGGAAAAGGGTGCTTATACATAAGCTTCTCTTGGTTCCAAAAACTTGATTTCCATACTAATGAATGACCCAATTTATAGTTCAACAAACATGACTTATCCTTGGCAAAAGGAGTATATGTCACCTAACAAAGAGGCTGATTCAAGAAGGTCCCACTCCCCACCACAACCTGGTTTAGAAGGCAAATGAGGAACAGACTCCTAGATCAGAAGGAAAGAAAAGGCGCTTGAGATCCCCTTTGCTTCTCTCTTTCCCCTGTGTGCCATCAATCAGACACACACACACACACACACACACTTGCTCATGCATAATTACCACAGACTCTCACATTCACTTGCATTTGCACATATACTCACTCAGACTTGCTGACACATATACACAAATGCAAATACTACAAATTCTCCCACTTACACATACTCACACCTACTCACACAAACATCATATACTCTTACACTCACTTACATTTGCTCAAACACAAACACAACTCAAGCACACACTTGCACACAATTTGAAGAGAGTATTTCATATTTTCTACAAAAATTCAGCATTTTTTGAAACTGCTTTTTTCTCTATGATTTGATTCTCTCACTATACTCTTAAAATCTTCTTTGCCTGTTTGCACTTTCCAATATACATTACTATTAGGGACGCTATTCATCCCTGTTTCTGGGGCCAAATTCATAAATCACAGTCAAAGTACGAGGATTCCAAGTAAGTAGGAATATATGGGGGAGGGAAAGCTTCTCTCTTTCTCTGCCCCCTTTCCAGGTAAAAATTCATGACAAGACTAGGGACAGTGAATTATATTCATTTCCTTATTGTTTCTGAATTAAAATAATATTTCAAATACATTTTGGCTGCCAACCATGTACTGATATCAGTTTGTAGGGATGAATGAAAACACGACAACCTTAAAATAATGTCTCACACATGATGATTTTTTAAAGTGTTTTTTATAGCCTTTAAATTCAATTCTAATCATCTAAGAATCACTATACCTAATTTCATGACAGACACTATGAATGGCTACGCATACATTATTTTATATCCACACTTATTATTTGATATAGTTCCTATAAGTCTCTTTATCGTAGAGATAAGGAAACAGATGCAAATAAATAACATAGGAAGAAGAAAGTTTTGGCTTCTCTCCTTTCTCCTCCTAACAGCCTTTTTTGCTCCTCGATCCTTCAAAAAAATGGCTATTTTGATTTGGTCAGTATCTATGACACTATATGAGTGACATTTCTTGTATGTAGGATAATGTTGTATAAAAGTCACATGCATGCTATAGCACTACTTGGCAATGGTAAACTAGCCAAGATCCCCTCATGTTGATCTTGTTTGCCTTCCTCACATGCATCATCATCCCAACTTCCCTTATCATGGCTTGCTATAAGATCCCTAGAATTAGATTTGAGTTTGTTGAGAGGTAGAGTCTCTCTCTAGGCTACAACAAAAATTCCCACTCAGCTTTCCTTGCTACTATGTGTAGATTTTTAGGAACTAGATTAATTAAGTAAAATCTTGTCCCTTGTTTCTGACAAAGGAGGAATAAATAGATCAAAGTAACTTTTAGACACTCCTGTTTCTCTAGTATTACTACCAATACATCCTAGCCCTAATTCCTCCATACTCACTAAAGCACCAGTCACATTGGCCTTCGCTCTGGTTTTAAAACATACATCTTATTTAAATCAGTTACCTCATTTCTTCTGTTTGGCATGCTCTTTCACACATTTTGACACTACATGATCTAGCTCATCCTCTGAATAGCAACCTAAATATCTGTGTATATAAAGTCATTTCCTTCCTCACCTTGCCCCTGTTCTCTTTCTCAGACTCTGGTTTGTTCCCTTTACAATCCTTCCTCTAATTTTTATTTTTTCATTGTTAAATCATAGCTGTGTACATTAGTGCAATCGCCTGTACCCATTCTAAGATGCACCATAGATGTGGTCCCACCCATTACCTTCCCTCCACCAAAACCTCCCCCCCTTCCCCTTCCTTGGCCGTTTCCCCATAGTCTTGTGCTTTAGTTGGGTTATAGCCTTCATGTGAAAGCTATGATTTAGCTTCATAGTAGGGCTGAGTACATTGGATACTTTTTCTTCCATTCCTGAGATACTTTGCTAAGAAGAATATGTTCCAGCTCCATCCATGTAAACATGAAAGAGGTAAAGTGTCCATCTTTCTTTAAGGCTGCATAGTATTCCATGGTATACATGTGCCACAATTTGCTAGTCCATCCGTGGGTCGATGGGCACTTGGGCTTCTTCCATGACTTAGCAATTATGAATTGGGCTGCAAAAAACATTCTGCTACAGATGTCTTTGTTATATTGTGACTTTTGGTCTTCTGGGTATAAACCTAGTAAAGGAATTATAGGATCGAATAGAGACCTATTTTTAGGTCTCTAAGTATTCTCCAAACATCCTTCCAGAAGGAACGTATTAGTGGGCATTCCCACCAGCAGTGTAGAAGTGTGCCCTTTCCTCCACATCCACGCCAACATTTCTGGTTTGGGGATTTTGTTATGTGGGCTACTCTTACTGGGGTTAGGTGATATCTCAGAGTTGTTTTGATTTGCATTTCTCTGATGATTAAGGATGATGAGCTTTTTTTCATGTGTTTGTAGATCTTGCGTCGGTCTTCTTTAGAGAAGTTTCTCTTCAAGTCCCTTGCCCACACTGAGATGGGGTCACGTGTTCTTTCCTTGTTAATACGTTTGAGTTCTCTGTGGATTCTGGTTATTAGACCTTTATTGGAGGTATAACCTGCAAATATTTTCTCCCATTCTGAGGGCTGTCTGCTTGCTTTACTCACTATGTTTTTGGCTGTGCAGAAGCTTTTTAGTTTGATCAGGTCCCAGTAGTATATTTTTGATACTGCTTCAATTGCCTGGGGAGTCCTCCTCACAAAATATTCACCCAGGCCGATTCCTTCAAGAGTTTTCCCTGCACTTTCTTCAAGTATTTTTATAGTTTCATGTCTTAAGTTTAAATCTTTTATCCAGTGAGAGTCCATCTTAGTTAATGGTGAAAGGTGTGGGTCCAGTTTCAATCTTCTACAGGTTGCCAGCCAGTTTACCCAGCACCATTTGTTAAATAGGGAATCTTTTCCCCACTGAATGTTTTTAATTGGCTTGTCAAAGATCAAATAACGGTAAGTAGCTGGATCCATCTCTTGGTTCTCTATTCTGTTCCAGACATCTACTTCTCTGCTTTTGTGCCAGTACCATGCTGTTTTGATCCCTATGGATTTATAGTGCAGTCTCAGGTCTGGTAGCATGATTCCTCCTGCTTTGTTTTTATTGCTCAGTAATGTTGTGGCTATTCAAGGTTTTTTCTAATTCCATATAAAACGAAGTATTATTTTTTCAAGATCTTTAAAGTATGACGATGGAGCTTTAAGAGGAATTGCATTAAAATTATATATTGCTTTGGGCAGTATGGACATTTTAACAATGTTGATTCTTTCCAGACATGAGCATGGTATGTTTTTCCATCTGTTAACATCTTTGGCTATTTCTTTTCTTAGAGTTTCATAGTTCTCTTTGTAGAGATCTTTCATGTCCTTTGTTACGTCCTTTCTTAGGTATACTCCCAAATATTTCATCTTCTTTGGCACTACTGTGAAAGGAATAGAGTCCTTGACTGTTTGTTCGGCTTGGTTATTGTTGGTATATATAAAGGCTACAGATTTATGGGTGTTGATTTTGTAGCCTGAGACGTTGCTGTATTCCTTGATCACTTCTAAAAGTTTTGTCCAGATATACGATCATATCATCTGCGAAGAGTGAGAGTTTGATCCCTTCTGACCCTATGTGGATACCCTTGATCGCCTTTTCTTCCCTAATTGCAATGGCTAAAACGTCCATTACAATGTTAAAGAGCAATGGAGACAATGGGCAACCTTGCCTGGTTCCTGATCTAAGTGGAAATGATTTCAATTTAACTCCATTCAATATGATATTGGCTGTGGGTTTGCTGTAGATGGCTTCTATTAGTTTAAGAATTGTCCCTTCTATACCAATTTTCTTAAGTGCTCTGATCATGAAGGGATGCTGGATATTATCAAAAGCCTTTTCTGCATCAATGGAAAGAATCATATGGTCTTTATTTTTTAGTTTGTTTATATGTTGAATTACATTTATAGATTTACGTATATTGAACCAGCATTGAGACCCTGGGGTAAATCCGACTTGGTCATGGTGTATAATTTTTTTGATGTGTTGTTGGATTCTGTTTGTTACGATCTTATTGAGTATTTTAGCATCTATATTCATTAGTGATATTGGTCTATAATTTTCTTTTCTTGTTGGGTCTTTCCCTGGTTTGGGGATCAAGGTAATGTTTGCTTCGTAGAATGTGCTGGGTAATATTCCTTCTTTTTTCTATATTTTGGAAGAGGTTTAGTAGTATGAGTACTAGTTCTTCTTTAAATGTTTGGTAGAATTCTGACGTAAAGCCATCTGGTCCTGGGCTTTTTTTTTTTTTAGGGAGATTTTGTATAGTTGATGCTATTTCAGAACTTGATATAGGCCTGTTCAACATTTCCACTTTGTTCTGGCTAAGCCTTGTTAGGTGGCGTGCTTCCAGGTATTGGTCGATTTCTTTCAGATTTTCATATTTGTGAGAGTAGAGTTTGTTGTAGTATTTGTTAAGGATTTTTTGATATTCTGAGGGGTCTGTTGTTATTTCATCATTACCATTTCTGATTGATGAAATTAGAGATTTTACTCTTTTTTTCCTTTTTAGGTTGGCCAAAGGTTTATCTATTTTATTGATCTTTTCAAAAAAACAGCTTTTGGATTCATTGATCTGTTGTATAGTTCTTTTGTTTTCAATTTCATTTAATTCTGCTCTGATTTTGGTTATTTCTTTTCTTCTGCTGCATTTGGGGTTGAAGTGTTCTTCTTTCTCCAGTTGCTTGAGATGTTCCATTAAATTATTGACTTGCTCTCTTTCCGTTTTCTTGAGGAAGGCTTGCAGTGCTATAAATTTCCCTCTTAGGACTGCCTTTGCAGTATCCCAGAGGTTCTGGTAATTCGTGTCTTGATTGTTGTTTTGTTCCAAAAATATGGTGATTTCCTTCTTAATCTCATCTATAACCCATGTATCCTTCAGCATAAGGTTGTTTAGCTTCCATGTTTTTGTATGGGTATGCAGGTTCCTGTTGTTATTGAGTTCAACTTTTATTCCATGATGGTCTGAGAAGATGCAAGGAATAATTTCTATTTTTTTAAATTTGCTGAGGTTAGATTTGTGGCCTAGGATGTGGTCGATTTTGGAGAATGTTCCGTGGGCTGATGAGAAGAATATGCATTCAGTTTTTTTGGGATGAAGTGTTCTGTAGAAGTCTGTTAAGTCCAGATGTTGAATGGTTGAGTTTAAATATAAAATTTCTTAGATTAGCTTCTTTTTGGAGGATCTATCCAGGAGTGCTAAAGGGGTGTTAAAATCTCCAACTACTATGGAAGTGGAGGAAATCGAGTTGCTCATGTCTGTTAGAGTTTCTCTTATAAATTGAGGTGCGTTGTGGTTGAGTGCATAAATATTAATAATTGAGATCTCATCATATTAAGTATTACCTTTAAGAAATATGAAGTGTCCATCCTTATCCTTAATTATTTTGGTTGGTTTAAAGCCTATTGCATCTGTGAACAGGTTTGCAACATCTGCTTTTTTCTGCTTTCCATTTGCCTGGAATATAGATGACCATCCCTTTACCTTGAGTCTGTATCTGTCTTTTAATGTAAGATGCGATTCTTTGATGCAGCAGATATCTGGCTTGAGTTTTTGTATCTAGTCCGCCAACCTATGCCTCTTTAGAGGGCAATTTAAACCATTCACATTAATTGAGAGTATTGATAAGCCTTTCGAGAGACCGGCAGACATTTTTAATCCTTTTGCAACTGTGGAAGTTGGAATTTGATCAAAAATTTTTTGGGTGGGTTTACTTTTGTGGTGGAGAATTACGCTGGTCTTTATGGAGGATAGGTCTAAGAATGTCCTGGAGAGCTGGTTTAGTTGTGGCAAATTTCTTCAACATGTGAATGTCGTTGAAGTATTTAATTTCTCCGTCATAAATGAAGCTCAGTTTAGCTGGGTACAGGATCCTGGGTTGAAAGTTATTTTGTTTTAGGAGATTAAAAGTAGATGACCATCCTCTTCTAGCTTGAAAGTTTTCAGCAGAGAGATCTGCAGTTATTCTGATGTTCTTCCTCTTGTAGGTAATGGTTTTCTTTCGTCTGGCAGCTTTCAGAATTTTCTCCTTCATATTAACTTTAGTGAAATTGATTATGATGTGTCTGGGGGATGTCTTATTTGGGTTGAGTCATGCTGGAGTTCTGAAACTGTCTGCTATCTGAATTTTGGAATCTCTTGGCATGTCAGGAAAGTTCTCTTTCATAATCTCATGGAGAAGAGACTCTGTGCCTTGAGAAGCCACTTCGTCACTTTTGGGGATCTGGTTGCCAGCGTGATTAGGTCGATCGAACACACGCAACCACTTGCCAGTTTTCCACTGTTTTTGTCCTCCTCTTGGAGTCCAGAAGTCCCTTGCTGGCTCCCTGTATCCTCAAATGGATGATTATAGGCAGGTCCCACCGTCCAGTGATGCCTGGAGTCTTGTCTCCCCAGACTCGCTGTTCCCAGTTGCAGGGAAGCTGTTACTCGGCCGCCATCTTTAATCTCTCTCCCCCTTGTTCTAATTTTTAATTTTGTCTCGGTCTGTTTACTTATTTTCTACTGTCTATTTTCTCCACTAGAATGTATGCTCTAAGAAAATAGAAACTTTCTGTCTTTTTGTCATTGTATCCTAAGCACCTAGAATAGGTGCATGGTAAACAATAGACACTCAATAAACATTAAAATCGTTGATCAGTTGTTGATGTCTTCACCCAAGAGGTGAGCCATATAATCCTACACTGTACCTGGTAACTACAACTTGGAACTTACCTAACAAATGCAAATAATGTATGTAACGTGATTGTAGGTACCCTTATATTAATCTGAAATTTAAGAAAGAAATCTTGATCAAATGGATTGAGTGAGTGAATGAAAACATAAAATACTAAGGTCACATAGACACAAAGCAGGAGAGGTAGGATTTAAACCTATGTTTTCTGACTCCAAATCCTTCAGAAAGTGTATGACTGTCAGATCTATCTATATCTATAATTTTCCAGGTCTTCTGAAAGGCCTTGATACAAAGAGATGAAAAAGGTAAGGATCCTGACATTGAACAGCTCTATTGCAAAAGACAAACAAGTAAATTATTAAGCAATCAATCCAAAATATTTATTCAATGCCTACTCACTGTAAGACACTAGAGATTGCATGAGTAAAAGAATCCTGGCCCACAGAGACCTCATTTTCTATCATGGTGGTTCTCTACAAGAAATGTACATCAAATTTACCTAGAGAAGTTTTTGAAATATTTATTCCTAGGCTGTATCCTTTCTTCCTTAAAAAGTTATAATTCCATGAATCTGGGCGAAGCATCTGTATTTGTTTAAAAGCTGCAGAGCTGATATGAATTCATAGCCAGACTTGCAAATCACTGGTCTAGTGGAATGCAATATGATAACATACTGTTTTAGAAGGACAAATAAAATGTTATGGAAATCAAGAGGACAAGAAGTGTCCACAAAGAAGGTGACATTTAAGCTGGTTATTAGAAAAGTGATTGGTGTTATGTGGGGAGGGGGAGAAATGTGACATGGAGAAAAACATAAGATTAATTCAAATAATTACTTCAAAGAAAACAATAAGAATAAAAATATTTACAAGTTTACATAGAATCCTAATTATTAAACCCCACTGATCCTGGAAGTCACCTAAAGCAGTATTCCCAAACTTTGATGGGCATATGAATCACCTGGGGAGCTCATTAAAATGCAGATTCTGACTCAGTAAATCTGGAGTGAAGCCTGAGATTCTGTATTTTTAACATGTTCCCAGATGATACCAATGCTGCTGGTCTACAGACCACACTTAGAATAGGAGGATTTGGGAGAGACAGAGAGGAACATTGACTTGCCAAGGTAATTATTTAAGTAGTGGCATGCCAATAGACAATTACAACTCCAGAGCAGATCAAAGATTACATTAATCCATCCAGAGACCAAGACCCAAGCTCTTACTCTGGGGATGGCAGGGTAAAATCAATACCCATGATAGATTATAACTTGTCAAACTATTTAAGAGTGATCACTATTTCATTTCTCCGTTTGCCCTTGAACAAAAGCTAATCTTACACCTCACCTCACCTCAAGAGTTTAAACCTTCACAAGCTCACAGAAACCTTTTTCTCCTTCAATTTATTCTTAAAATGGGTAGACATGACAGATAAAATAAAGAAATACTCCTCTGATACTTGATGACAATAACCTTTCTTCAAAATTATTCTAACTTGAAGGAATCCAACTCAAAGCAGCAGAATTTTAGAAATACTCATTTCCCAATCATTCATCCCGACCATAAAAAAATCTTCTACTATCACATTAAAGAGATATCAAACTGATCCAAAGGAGTAACTTTCAAGCCAATTAACAATATGCACGCTTGAGGAGTCAAAGTATAAGTAAAGCCATACTATGCCACTTATACCTTCAAAAGAACTAATTAAGTACTGTTTTCCTCAATAAAGTGCACATTTGCCAAATACCCCCTCTAGTAAAACATACATCAAGGTTGAACCTAGAGTGTCACATTTAATCTTCATCAATCATAACATGAAAATATATTATTAAATCTGTTTCAGAAGATAGAACACTGTGCCTCGGAAATGTTAGTTAACTAACAAAGCTATACATCTAGCAAAATGCAGAACTGGGATTGGAATATAGATGTTATAATGCCCAAAGCCTTGCATTATTTCCAATTTACTGAACTCGTTTTATAAGAATGTATGGTGTGATCTCTAGGTCACTAGTCTCTGCCTATCATATCCTGAGAGATTACTGTATTTTTTGATGATTTCCAGGAGTCTTGTGGTTGAGTCTATGGGGTTCTCTAAGTATAAGATCATATAGTCTGCAAAGAGGGAGAGTTTGACCTCCTCTACTTCTATTCGGATGCCCTTTATTTCCTTCTGTTGCCTGATTGTTGGCTAGATTGGCTAGAACTTCTATCACTATGTTGAGCAGTAGTGGCAGTAGAGGACAACCTTGTCTGGTTCTAATTCTCGGTGGAAAAGCTTTCAGTTTTACTCCATTCAGTAAAATATTAGCTGTGGGTTTATCATAGATAGCTTCAATCAGTTTAAGAAATGTGCCACTGGACGGTACCTGTGACTGAAAGGAGTAGGGTGCTGGCCCCATATACCAGAGGTGGTGGGTTCAAACCCAGCCCCTGCCAAAAACTGCAAGAAAAAAAAAAGTGCCACCTATGCCTATACTCTTCAGTTCTAATTAGAAAAGGATGCTGGATTTTATCAAATGTTTTTTCTGTGCATGACATGTCATATCTTGAAGCTAGCAGCCCTTGATTGCCCCCACCACCACCACAAGGCCATGGGAGCCAGTGAATTGGAAGAGCCTCAGACTGGGCCTCGCGTCCCCCCACACACTCCCCAACCTCTTTCCAGGAGCTGCTGAACGTGAGTTCCCAGTTCCAAAGGGCTCCAGAAGTTTTCAGCCACTCTCACCTCGTGAGCTGCCTGAAGTCTTAAAATAAATAAATAAATAAATAAATAAATGTTTTTTCTGCATCACTGAGAGGATGTGGTCTTTGTTTTTGTTTCTGTTGATATGGTGAATAATTGTTTTTCTTTATTAAAATCCAAAAATGGAACAAAATCAGAGATTTATTTTGTCAAAAATAAGACCAACCTTTGTTTGGGAGAATGTCTATTCAAAGTAATACTATTTGTCTCACAAAATCTCACAAAATGATTTGACCTACTATCTTCCCTCCCTGAAGAAAATTCATAAATGGTCATGTATCAACTTCTTTTACCTTTAAATGTATAGAATAACTTAGAATTTCATATAATTTAACTAAATAAAGACCTAATTTTCTTCACAGTGTCCTAGCCCAACTATTACATGTGGCCTTTGGCATCAAATTTCAACTATATATCTTGGTTTTCAAGAGTCATTCATTCTATTTTCTAAATTTTAATCCTGTCCCTAACCCAGACTCACCATTAAAACCATGTGTCAGGTTGGTCTCATTACTAGCCAGCAGAGTCATTCTCATTCCCATCTTTGCACCCCTGATTATTTTGCTGTTTGTGGAATTCCCTTTCTTCTCCCTCTTCCTATTAAAGCCCTTTTGGTTTAAGGGCTTAAGGGCCATTTCAAACCCTTTGGCCCCCATTTTCAGTCACATAGCTTCATGTAGTCAAAAAATACGCTGTAGCTTTGGAGTCAGAGAGTCTTAAGCTCCAGTCTTAGATCAAATATTTCTTATCTTTTTAACCACCAGCAAGTTTGCTGACCTTGATGAGCCTCAGTCTCCTCTTCTGTAAAAATGATAGGAAGAATCTGCTTCACAAGGTTACTGTGTGTGTAGTTTCCATAAAAACGTCTGCCTGCCTCATTAAGAGACTGTTCAAAACCTCTCAGCCCACTTTGATTTCTCACTTTTCTGAACCTGTAGAGCAGTGGTAGACTGCATCAAACAATTTGCCATCTAATACTATAGAGCTGTCTTATGTCAAGTAGCACTGAGGTTGTGAAACCTAAAGCATATAACTACTACAGGGTGGGGGTGTCATGATTGGATTTGAATATTGAATCCAGGAGCCTGGAACAGTGAAGGAACTAACAGAAGAACTTAGAAACTAAGATTCCCCAGTTGCTGAAATTTCAGAACTTTAGAGAAACAAAGGTACTCTAAGGGACTTGATTGTTAGTGTCATCTGGCATAATTTGTTAATAACAAATTACTCAAGTGTGTGGACAGTTTTACTTTTAATAGAAATTAAAGAGGATTCAAAGTTATCTCCATAATTACAAAAAAATTACAAGAACAAGCATTGGGAGCCATTATACCCACCACGTTAACCTCCCATCATCCACCCACTCCACTCCCCTCACTCTGATTCATTCCCTATTGTCCATCATGACATGCTCTGCTCCCATGCTTACACATTATTTAGCTCCCAATCATAAGTGAGAACATACAGTATTTCTCTTTCTACAGCTGAATTGTTTTGCTTAAGATAATGACCTCCAGTTCCATCTATGTTGCTGGAAAAGACATGATTTTATTCTTTTTTACACCTGAATATTATTTCATCATGTACATATTTCACATTTTCTTTATCTAATCCTCTGTTGATAGACACTTGATTCCATGTTTTTTACTGTGAATAGTGCTGTGATAATCATACAAGAGAAGGTACCTTTTTTTTTAAAAAACATATTGATTTCTTTTCCTTTGGATGGATAATCCAGAAGCAGGATTGCCAAATCATACAGTGTTAATAGTTCAATTTTTAGTTCTTAGAGAAGTCTGCATATTATTTTCCATAGAGGTTGCACTGCTTTATATTTCCACCAACAGTTTATAACAGTTCCATTTTTTCCCCCTCCTCATCAACTTCTTTTATTTTTTGTCTTCTTAATAATAGCCATTCTGATGGGTGTAAGATAATGTATCATTGAGATTTTAATTTGAGTTTCTCTGATAGTGATGTTGAACATTTTTTTCATATTTTTATTGGCCATTTATTTATATTCTTTTGACAAATGTCTATTCATGTACTTTGCCCACATTTTAATGGAGTTAATTATTTCATTATCATTGAGTTATTTGAGGTCATTGTAAATTCTGGATATTAGTGCCCTGTTGGAGGTATGGTTAGCAAATATTTTCTCCCATTCTATAGGTTGTCTATTCACTCTGTTGATTATTTCCTTTGCTGTGCAGAACCTCTTAATTTAATCAAGTGCTATTTGTTTATTTTTAATAAACAAATTTGTTATTTTATTATTTTCACCTATGATTTTGAAGTCTTAGTCATGAATTCTTTGCTGAGGCCAATGTCCAGAAGTTTTCCCTGGGTTTACTTCTGGTATTTTAACATATTCAAGTCTTTAATTCATATTGAATTTATTTTTTTAGGGTGAGAGATAAGGGTCCAGTCTCATTCTTCTACACATGGCTATCCAATTTTCCCGCTACCATTTATTGGAAAGGGTACCTTTTTCCTAGTGTATGTTCTTGTCAACTTTGCCAAAGATCAATTGGCTGTATGAGGCTTTATTTCTGGGTTCTCAATTATATTTCCTTTATCTACTTATCTATTTTGGTTTCTGTAACCTTATAGTATAATTTGAAATTGGCCAATGCGATGTCTTCAGCTTTTTCTTTTTGATTAAGAATGCTTTGGATACTTGATTTTTCTATTCTTGTGATACTTAGGAGGATGTTCTCCAAATCCATCCAGGTAAATACAAAAGATGTAAAGTCTTCATCTTTCTTTATGGTTGAATAATATTCCATGGTATGTATGTTTATGTATATATATTATTACAGTTTGTTTAGCCATTCATGGGTTGATAGGCACTTAGGTAGTTTCCACATCTCTGCGATTGTGAACTGAGCCATTATAAACATTCAAGTATGAATGTCCTTATGGTAAAATGATTTTTTTTCTTCTGGGTAGATACCTTTTAATGGGATTGTGGGATCAAATGGAAGGTCTACTTTTATCTCTTTGACATGAAAGGAAAACACATTTAAATTCAAGAATGGGGGAATGGAGAACGGGAGGGGATGTGGTAAGCTCTCACCTATCCGGTGCAATATAGGGGTATATGGCACACCTCCTGGGTGAAGGGGTCAACTGCAACTTGGACTTTACCTAACAAATAAAAACAATATAACATAACATGTACCCTTATATTAATCTGAATTTTTAAAACATCATAAATTAAAATAAAATAAAATTTTAAACAAAGAATGCTTTGGCTATGCAGGCTCATTTTTTGTTCCATATGAAAAAATCTACATCTATTTTGTTCTAATGCTGTAAAAATGACATTGTTATTTTGATAGAGATTGCATGAAAACTGTCAATTGCTTTAGTATGTATAGTCATTTTAACCATATTAATTCTTCCAGTTCATGAGCATGAGATTTTTTTCCATTTGTTTGTGTCAGCCACATTTTTTCCCCTTGGTGTTCCGTACTTTTCCTTACAGAGATCTTTCACTTCCTTGATCAAATACATTCCTGAGTAATTTAATTTTTTGCAACTATTATAAATCAGACGGCCCTCTTGATTTGGTTCTCAGCTAGACTGTTATTGATATATACTAAATTGATTTATCAAATTCAAGAGATTGTTTTTTTTTGAGTTTTCAGAGTTTTCTACCTATAAGATTACATCATAAGTGAACAGGTAATACTTAACTTCCTCTTTTCCAGTTTGGATACCTTTTATTTGTTTTTCTTGTCTGATCGCCAAAGTGGTCAGCCTTGTCTTGTTCCAATTCTTAGGGAAAATGTTTTCTGATCAGTATGATATTGACTGTGTGTTTGTCATATATGGCCCTTATTATTTTAAAGTGTTGTCCTTCAATGCCTAGTTTGTTGAGTATTTTTATCTTGAGGTGTTAAAGAATGCTTTTTCTGCATCTATTGTGATCATCATATGGTTTTTATGTAATTCTTTTTATGTAATATATGACATTTATTTATTTCCATGTGTTGAACCTTCCTTTCATCCTTGGTATAAAACCTAGTTAATGAAGATGTGTTTTCTTTTTGGTGTGTTGTTGGATTCAATTTGCTAGTAACCTGTTGAGAATTGTTGTGTCCATGTTCATCAGGCAATTGGTTTATAGTATTTGTTGTTGTTGTTGTTGTTGTGTCTCTGTCTGATTTTGGCATTACAGTGTTATTGGCTTCATGAGATGATTTGGGAAGAATTCCTTCCTCCTCAATTTTTTGAAAGAGTTTCAGGAGGATTGGTATTAGTTCTTTTTATGATTGATAGAATTTGGCTGTGAATCCATGTGGGCCTGGGATTTGGGGGGTTAGAAGATTTTTTTTATTCTGTTTCTTCCTGAGTCAATCTCAGGAGGCTGTATGTTTCCTGGAATATACCTGCTTCTTCTAGGTTTTCTAGTTGGTAACCATATAGTACTTGGTGATAGTTTCTGACTATCTTGTATTTCCATGATATCAGTTGTAATGTGTCCTTTATTTCTGATTCTGCTAATTTGGATCTTCTCTCTTCTTTTCATGGTTAATTTAGGCAGCAGTTTGTTGATTTTTTTTTTTCTTTTCCTAGAACAAACTTTATTTCATCAGTCCTTTGTATTTTCTTTTTTTGTTCTCTATTTCATTGATACTGTTACTTCTTTCCTTCTGCTAACTTTGGGTTTGGCTTTTACTTGTTTTTTTAGTTCCTTGAGGTACAATGTTAGGATGTTAATTTCTACCTTTTTGAGGTAAACTCTTATCAGTGCTTTTTCTGTCTCCCATAGGCTTTGATAAGTTGTGTTTTCATTTTCATCCATTTCATTTTTTTAATTTCTGTGTTAATTCCTTCATTAACTCAGTAATCACTCAGGAGCATGTTTAATTTCAATGTATTTGCATAGTTTCTGAAGTTCCTCTTTGTACTGATTACTAGCATTCCACTGGGGTCTGAGATGATACTTGACATGATTTTGATTTTTAATTTTTTTAAAAAATTGTTTTGTGGCTTAGAATGTAGTCTATTTTGAAGAATGAATGTTTCTTATGCTATTGAAAATAACATATATTCTGAATTTGTTGAGTAGAATGTTCTGTAATTGTCTGTTAAGTCCATTTGGTCTAAAGTCCAACTTAATTTCAATGTTTCTTTATGGATTTTGTGACTCAATAATCTGTGTAGGGCTGTGAGTGGGATGTTGAAGTGTCCTCACTGTCACTGTATTGCTGTCTGTCTCTATTATTTTGTCTACTAATAATTGTTTTGTATGTAGGCTTTGATATTGGGTGTACATATTTTATAAAATATTTACAAAATATCTCTGTATGGTACCCACATCTTTGTAAAATTTTGTAATAAATGCTTTGTTAATAAAGGTACATTTATCTACAATTTCCCACTTCTTCTTTTTCAGGTTATTGTAAGAGTATAAAAAAAAAAGGTCACCAATTTTGAATTTGTTAGGTAGGGTCACTCTTATAGTTGCATCCCACACCAAAAAGGTGTACTATACACTCCTACCTTGTGCCTTTTAAGTGGGAACATTCCAATTTTCCCCTCCTCTACCCCTCCCTTATTCACTCTCTCTCAAACTTAAATAGAATTAAGTTTTTCTCTTATGTGGGTATTTGTTACATTGTCTACTGCCTTCATAATAAAATTGAGTAAATAAGATGCTTCCTTTTCCATTCCTATGATACTTTCATTACTAAGAATGTGTTTTAACTCAATCCAGGTTAATACAAAAGATGTAAAGTCACCATCTTTTTTATAGCTAAATAGTACTCCATGGTATACATAGATGACAGCTTGTTAACCCATTTCTGAACTAACAGGCATTTAGGATGTTTCCACATCCTGATGATTATAAATTGACGTGCAATAAACATTATAGTGCAAATGTCTTTATGATAAAATGATTTTTTTTTCTTCTGGGTAGATGCCTAGTAGTGGGATTGTGGGGTCAAATGGGAGGTCTAATTTGAGTTCTTTGAGGACTCTACACACTTACTTCCAAAAAGACTATATTAGTTGGCAGTCCAATCAACAGTGTAAAAGTGTCACTGTTTCTCTACATCGGCTCCAGCATCTCAAACTCTGGGATGTTGTGATGTGTGCTATTCTCACTGGGGATAAGTGATATCTCAGGGTGGTTTTGATTTGAATTTCTCTGATGATTAGGGATGATGAGCATTTTTTCATGTTTCTTACCCATTCATCTGTCTTCCTCAGAGAAGGTTCTGTTCATGTCTTTTACCCAATGATAGATGGGATTCTTTTCTCTTTCTTTTTTTGTTATAATTTAAGTCCTCTATAGATCCTAGTTATCAAGCCTTTGTCAGATTTGCAATATGCAAATATCTTTTCCCTTCTGAAGGTTGTCTATTAGCTTTAATTGCTGTGTCCTTAGCAGTACAAAAGCTTTTCAGTTTAATTAAGTCTCATTTGTTTATTTTTGTTGTTGCAATTGCCACTAACGTTTCCTTCAAAAATATTTTCCCAGGCCAACATCCTCAAGAGTTTTTCCCACACTTTCTTCTAGGATTTTTATCATTTGATGGCTTAGATTTAAATCATTTATCCATCTTCAGTCAATGTTTGTAAGTGGTGAAAGTTGCAGGACCAATTTCAGTTTCTTACATGTGGTTATCCAGTCCCCCAGCATCATTTACTGAATAGAGATTCTTTTCCCAAGTGTATGATTTTATTAGGTTTATCAAAGATCACATGGCTATAAGAGACTGGATTCATCTCTTGGTTTTCAATTCTGTTCCATATGACTATGTCTCTATTTTTGTGCCAATACACACTGTTTTGATCACTGTGGACTTGTAATATAACCTAAGATCTGGTACAATGATCCCTCCATTGTTATTTGTATTAATAAGGATTTCTTTGGCTATAAAGGGTTTTTCTGGTTCCCTACAAAACAAGGAACTATTTCAGTTCTTCAAGATATGATGTTGGTATTTTAATGGGGATTGGATTGAATCTGTAGATTACCTTGGGTAGAATAGACATTTTAAGAATGTTGATTCTCCCAGCCAGGAGCACGATATGTTATTCCATTTGTTGATGTCTGTGCTATTTCTTTTGTAACGGTTTCATAATTAGTTTTGCATAAGTACCCCACCTCTTTTGTTAGGTATATTCCTAGGTACTTCATTTTCTTCAATGTTACTGTGAAGGGAATTAAATCTTCCATTAGCTTCTCAACTTGGCTGTCATTGGCTAATACAATGGCTACTAAACTGTGGACATTGATTTTTTTTCTTTTTTTTTGTAGAGACAGAGTCTAACTTTATGGCCCTCGATAGAGTGCCGTGGCCTCACACAGCTCACAGCAACCTCCAACTCCTGGGCTCAAGCGATTCTCTTGCCTCAGCCTCCTGAGTAGCTGGGACTACAGGCAGAGGCTCTGGGGTTTTCTAAGTATAAGATCATATCATCAGCAATGAGTGAGAGTTTAACTTCCTCAGCCCTCATTTGGATGCCCTTCATATCCTTCTCTTGCCAGATTGACTTAGCTAAAACTTCCAACACTATGTTTTTGCTGTTATTTTTTTTTTTTTGAGACAGAGTCTCACTTTGTCACCCCAGTAGAGTAGCATGGCATCATAGCTCACCACAAACTCGAACTCTTGGGCTCAAACAGTTTTTTTGCCTCAGACTCCCAAGTATCTGGGACTACAGGTGCCTGGCACAAAACCCATCTATTTTTTTTTTTTTTTAAGAGATGAGGTCTCGTTCTAGATCAGGCTAGTGTCAAACTCATGAGATCTTCCCACCTTGGCCTCCCATAATGCTGGGATTATAGGTGTGAGCCACTGCTCCCAGCCCCAACACTATGTTAAATAGTAGTGGTGATGAAGGACACCCTTGTCTGATTCCTATTCTAAGTGGGAAAGTTTTCAGTTTTACTCCATTCAGTATGTTAGCTATGGATTTGTCATAGATGGCTTTAATCATTTTAAGAATTGTTCCACCTATAGCTATATGCTTAAGTGTTCTTGTTAGCAAAGGATGCTCAATTCTATCAAATGGTTTTTCTGCATCTATTGAAATGATCATATGATCTTTGTTTTTGCTTCTATTAAAATGGTCGATTACATTTATAGATTTGCATAAATTAAACCATCCTTGCATTCCTAGGATGAAGCCTACTTGATTGTGATGTATAATTTTTTAATGTGTACCTGTAATCTATTGGATAGATGTTTTTTTTGTTTGTTTGTTTGCTTGTTTTTTTTGCACTGTTTGGCCATGGCTGGATTTGAACTCACCACCTTTGAGCCACAGGCACCACCCTAGAATTTTATTGAGTATTTTTGTGTCAATATTCATTAGTAAAATTGGTCTGTAGTTCTCCTTTTTAGTTGGGTTCTTTCTTAATTTTGGTATCAGACTGATATTTACTTCATAGAACATGTTAAGTAAGGTTCCTTACCTCTCGATGTTTTGAAATAGGTTCTGCAGTATAGGTAACAGCTCATCTTTGATGGTTTACTATAATTCTAGTGCTAAGCCACCTTGTCCAGGGCTTTTTTTTTTTTTTTTTTGTGGAAGAATTTTTTGTTTCCTCAGTCTCAGTACTTGATATTGGTCTGTTCAAGAGATCTATTCCTTCCTGGTTAAGTCTAGGGAGATGATGTGATTCCAGGTGTTGATCCATTTCCTCCACATTGTCAAATTTCTAGATGTAAAGTCTCCTGGAGCAGTCTGGGATAATCTCTAGTATCTCAGTGGTATCCATTGTTAATTCCCCTTTTTCCTTTCTGATTGAGGTTACTAGAGATTTTACTGTTCTGTTAATAGTTAATTTAGCCAAGTGTGTATCAATTTTATTTTATCTTTTCAAACAACCAACTTTTTGTTTTATTGATTTTCTGAATTTTTTTTACAATTTCATTTATTTCTGATTTACATTTGGACATGTCTTTTCTTCTGCTAGATTTTGAATTAGATTGTTCTTCCTCTTCCATTTCCATAAGATAATTCATTAGAGAGCTGAAGTGCTCTCTTTCTGTTTGTTTGTTTGTTTGTTTTTTGCTATGGGCATCTAATGCAATAAATTTCCATCTAAGGACTGCTTTTGCAGTATCCTTCAGGTTTTTGGTGACTTGTAGTTTCATTGTTGTATTTGAGGAATTCAACAATTCCCTCCTATATCTCTTCCTTAACCTAGCTATCATTTAGCATAAGGTTATTTAATTTCCATGCCTTCTTATGGAGATGAAAATTGTTGTAGGAATTGAGTTCCAACTTTATTGCCTCATGATCTGAGAAGATACAAGGTGTAATTTAAATTTTTTAAGTTGTGTTAAAGTTTGATATGTTACCTAGTACATGATCTATTTTGAAGTATATTTTTTGCAGCCTAAAATACTGGGATGATGAGAACAAAGTATATTCCTTGGCTTTGGGGTGGCATATTCTGTATATTTCTATTAAGCCCACTCATTCTAGGGTTTCATTTAAATACTCTGTATCTTTGTTTTATTTCTGTTTAAATTATCTGGCTAGCTCTGTAAGAGGATTGTTAAAGTTCTCAGATATTCTGCTGTTATAGGATATCATATTGCTCAGACTGATCAATGTCAGTTTCATAAACCTTAGAGCCTTTAAGTTGGGTACAGAAATATTTAGAATTGAAATGTTTTCTTGAGGTATTGTTCCCTTGACCAGTATGAAGTGACCATCATTGTCTTTCTTAACTTCAGTTAAATCCACTGGTGTCTGAAAATCAGATTACTTCCCCACCTTTCTTCTGATTTCTATTTGCCTGAAATGTTGTTTTCCATCCCTTCACCCTGAGTCTTAATTTGTCTTTCAATTTTAGTTTTGTTTCCTGGAGGCAGTATATGAATGGCTTGTACGTTTTTATCCAATTTGTCAGCCTGTGCCTCTTCAGTGGGGAATTCAAGCCATTAACATTTATTGAGAGAATTTATAAGTGTGATGGTGTTCTAGTCATCTTATTCGGTGATGGTCTGTTCCTTAGTTTTATCCTTTACTCCATTGTGGTAGCTAATTTTTGTCCTTTAGTTTCTGGGTGTTTATTTTGCTGGTGGTCCATTGTGATATTCGGTGTCAAGAATAGGTCTAAATATTTCCTGTAAAGATAGTTTTGCTGTGGCAAATTTCCTCAATGTTTGAATACCAGCAAAAGATTTGATTTCCCCATCAATTTTGAAGATTAGTTTAGCAGGACACAGGATTTTGGGCTTAAAATTGTTTTAAGAAGGTTAAAGGTAGCTGACCTTTAGGTGAGAAGTTTTAGGTGAGAAGTCTCCTGTCACTTTAATGGATCTTCCCTTGTAGATCAATCAGTGCTTACTCCTGGCTGCTTAAAGAATTTTCTCTTTCATCTTGACTTTAGACAGGTTCATTACAAGGTGTCTTGGAGATGATCTATTTATGTTGATATGACCCAGAGTTTGATACCCTTCCAAAAGGAGTGTTTTGGGATCTTAGTGATACTTTTGAAGTTTTCACTTAAGGTATCCTCCAGTAGGGATTCCATTCCTTTGGGACATTCTTCTTCTCCTCCAGTAATTGTAGATACAATTCATGTTTGAATGCTTTTGTGAAGTCCCATAATTCTCTAAACAAATATATTGCTTTCTCTGTCTTCTTTATTACATCTTTAATAGCCTGGGTTACCCAAGAGCTTTATCCTCTAGCTCTGAGATTCTTTCTTATCCATAGTCTAATCTGTTATTGATGCTTTGTAATGCATCTTTAAGTTCCCTGATTGACTCTATTAAGTCCTTAAGGCCTGCATATCTTTTCTATATTGTTCATATCTTCATCCATTTTTTTGTTCTCTTTTTCACTTTCTTTTCAATTCACTTTATTGTTATTCCATACATATTTTAAGTTTTATTTCCATTAATTATTTATCCCTCATGGTTGTTGCTCTATTCTGTTTTTTTCATGTTGCCAGATTTTTTTTGATGGTTTGTCCTCATATGTGTTTCCTTTTTGGTTACTTCCTCTGTTTTTACCTTCTCACTACCTCCTTCACTTTAAATTGCCTTATCTCAGAGCTTAGGTTTTGAAGTGTCCTTGTGGTATAAGGTGAAAAGTAAGATAAGGGTAAAGAGTGAGAAGGGAGAAAAAAAGAAAAAAAAAGAAGAATGAAAAAAGAAAGGGTGTGGAAGGAAAGAACTTAATAAAATGAGAGAAAAAGTATAGTAAGAAAGAAATAGAGCAACAAGAGAAATGGTAGTGTTTGGCATAGAGCTTTAACCACACCCACAGCTCTAGGACCTTGGGGGCTGTGCTTGGCAGGTCCCTCAAAGTCAAGAGCTTCTTAATAGCCTTGTTAAAAGCATAACCCCACCTCTGCCAAATATAGAAAGAAAGCAGCCATATGTCACAGTAGGGACCTAGCAATATCTACTTTCCAAAGGCTTAAGCTAGAAGGACACCAAAGACTGCAAGCTTGTGGCCTCCTTGAGCTAGACCAATACTATAACCTCCCTATCCACACCAATGCTGTCACCTCCCAGCCCTCAGAGAAGAAAATAAATGAAAAAAAAAGTCAAAAATTAAAAATGTAATTATGCACGATAAAGAAGGCAAAAATGGTTAATGTGTTATATCAGAAATTTATGTGGGAAAAACAAAAAAATGTATAAAAATCTCTACCAAAAGAGAGAAATAAACAAGAGAGAATGAATAAATGGGGTTGAAATACTGTAAAAGAAATGGACAAGCTCTTGCTATTGACAAAAGTAAAAAGGAAAACAAAAATACAACCAAACCAAAGCCAGAACTAAACAAAATTCAACGACAACAACAAAAGAGAACAAAAGGAAAAAGAAAAACAAATTTGGAAAAAATTGAAAAAGAAACAACATAAAACTACATGTGTGTATGTGTGTGTGTGTGTATATAATATATTGCAATATATTTCATGAATACGAGGTGGTGCCGTGATGTTCAGCATTTGGAAAATGCCATATCATTCTCTTTTGGCCTATAAGATTATTGCAGAGAGGTCCACTGTTAGTCTGATGGGTTTTCCTTTACAGGTTACTAGATACTTTTGTCTTGCTAATCTTAAAAAATTTCTTTCACTTCAACTTTAGATATTCTGAATATAACGTGCCATGGTGAAGTTCTTTTTTGCAATGTTTTGCCTGAGGATCTCTAGGCCTCCTGTATGGACAATGTCTAACTCCCTTGTTAAACTCGGGAGGTTTCATCAAGTATTTCCTTACATAGATTTTCTAAACAATTTGATCTCTGTTCCCCTTTGTGAATAATAATAATTTGTAAGTTTAGTCACTATACAAGTACTTCCAGATGTCCTGAAGACTTCGTTGATTCTTTTATAGTCTTTTTCCTTATTTTTCACTGTCTGGATTACTTCAAATGGATTATTTCAAAAAACCTGGCTTGAAGTTCTGAGATTCATCCTCCTACTTGGTCCAATCAATTATTGAAGCTTTCAAATATATTTTGTATTTTTAATGAGTATTTTAATTGTATAATTACCTTTTTAAGAATATCTGTTTCCCTGTTATATTTCTCATTTATATCTTAAATTTATTTTCTAATTGATTGGTATTGGTTTTAGGATTTCCTGTGCATCTTGGGCTTCTTTAAAATCAATATTTTGAAATCTTTGCCTGACATCTCAGGGAGTTCTTTTAGATTGGGAACCGTTGCTAGACAATAGTTGTGGTACTTTTGTGGTGTCATATGTCTTTTCTTTTTCTTGTTTCCTGTGTCCTTCCATTGATATCTGTGCATTGGAGCAGTACTCACTTTTTACAATTTTTTTCAAATTGCTTGCATGGAGGATAAGTTTTTCTAGAAGATGTATGTGTGGTTTGGGTTGAGTAGGACACTTTGGCTTTGGTTTGGGGAACCTGTAGTTGTGTGGTCTTTACATATAGTTTCACCATCGAAGAGCCTAGTTTCGCCATCCCTCCCCAGCCAGGCCTATGAGATCATTGTTAAAATCAAAGAAAAAGACCCAGTTATTGTACCATAGGACTAATCACATGTATCTGATCTCAAGCCTTGTTAACATATTTTTTCTTTTTTCTTTTTTCTTTTTCGAGACAGACTGTCACTATTTAACCCTCCGTAGAGTATCATGGTATCACAGCTCACAGCAACCTCAAACTCTTGGGCTTAAACAATTCTCTTGCCTCAGCCTCCCAAGTAGCTGGGACTACAAGTGCCCGCCACAATGCCCAGCTATTTTTTTGTTGTTATAGTTGTTATTGTTGTTTAGCAGGCCCAGGCCAGGTTTGAACCCACCAGCCCTGGGGTATGTGGCTGGCACCCTAACCACTAAGTTACAGGTGCCAATCTATACATAATTTCTTAAGAAGTAGACAGTGTAAGTGGTATCTGTGATTTTCCTGGTGGTTTAGAGTATGGTTATTAATTTAGGCTATAGTGAAATTTTGATGGGGACTTGGATGCCAACTGTGCCAGTCTTCAACTCTGGTGGTTGCTGAGTGAGCCTGCTTTAAACCCCAGAGAGCTTATGCGGGTACTAGTGTTAGTCTTGTACCTCCAAATAGCTTGCTCAGAATCTAATAATGAGCTGGTTTGGGGGCAGGTTCTCAGGCCCCTGGGCAGCTGGGGTGATGTGGATGATAGCAATAGTAGTGGTGGAGCAAACCACTGGGACCAAAAGGCATTGGCATTGCTGTTAACTGTGCTGGGTTGGGCAGGCTAGTCTACAGTTCCATAGCTTCCCATAGCAAGGCTGTGAGTATGGCCCTTGGTGTGCTCAAGAGAGCTTTGTCTTTCCTGTCCTCCTGGGCAGGTGGCAGTTGCTACCACAGCTGCCCAAACTTGACCTAAGGGCAGGGCACAGGTCAACATTTAACTCTGTGTCAGCTGTGGACCTGTGACCAGAGAGAGTGGTGCCCCACTCAGGCAAGCAATGTAAGCAAAAAGCTGTGGGGAGCACGGTATACTCATGTCTCAGACTCACAGCAGCCTATAGCAGAATGATGAGTATTGCCCTAGGCATGCATTGTAAAGCCTAGTTTTACCATCCCTCCCCAGCCAGGCCTATGAGATTATTGTTAAAATCAAAGAAAAATACCCAGTTCTTGTACCATAGGAGTAATCACATGTATCTGATCTCAAGCCTTGTTAACCTATTTTTGATAATTTCTCAGTATGTTAAATTATTGACCTTATTTATCAGTCCTGCCTATACTCATTTCTTTGCCATGTGACTTTACAGTTCCTTCAACTAATAGCCTACTTACTTCGGGCTGATCATGTGACTTGATTTTTCCAATGGAATATAGGTAGAAGAGACGATGTTCCCAGTTTCAAACCTGAGCTTTAAAAGGGTCCTCATGTTTTTTTTTTTTTTTGAACCTCCACTTTAACCATTAGAAAAACATATTCTGATTAACCAGCTAGTCTAAGACACATAGGGCAGAGACAGACTCAATCTTTAGCTAAGAGCCACGGAGAAGAGCCCAGCCAAGATGAGCTTATACCTACAGACATGTAAGAAAATTTAATGATACTTCTTGCTTTGTCTTGTGAGATATACTCATACACATATATGTATACATGTATGTATATTCAACTAAATATTTGAGTGCCTACTTTGTGCCTGACACTGTGTTAGACAGATAGTATGCCATGGTGAATGAGTAATCTTTATGGTTGCTTATTGTCTAAGATAATAAGACACCTCTTGACATAACTGGAAATTTGGTGAGGGTATCAAAAAATCAGGGCTAGAAACATTTGACTTCATCTAGTTACAAGTAACTAATGAGATACATCATCTCTTGGAGCAATTCATAATTATGAGTATATATGTATATATTTATATTATAGCAATGCTTCAGAAAAATGAAGTGCTTCACTTTTGTACACTTTCCAGATAATGAAAGTTTTCATCTCAAGCTCAGAAATTTGAACAACATTGGAGACAAATTGTTCTCTGTCATCTTAAAGGACATAGGACATAATTTTACCTTTTTCTCAATGACTCATTGTCATCATTATGAACCATGGTTATTGTGCTGTGCTGTAATATAGCACTCTCTCCATGTTTTTCATTCTCCTCCTTACTGCCAGGCTGTCAACTGTCACCCAACCTGCCTCTAATAGTTCTCTTTCCCCACCTAGTTTGTTGCATCTCAACCAGTTACCTGAGCTTATTAGGGAAAAGAAAAAGCAAACAGACCCATAGTATGACATCCTAACCCTCTATGTTAAGTTCATAGTTTTCATGCATGGGCTTCACAATAACAAGTCCTGGCCTTTACAATTCTTTATTGCTAGCTTTAGGATTCAAAGGTAAGTATTTTAGAAAATTGAAGCTATTGGATTAAACTCTGACCTTGCAGGGGACTTAATGTACCTTACGTTTTACTGTGCTCTAGAGATAAAGAGCTTTTTGGGGGTGAGGGGTCGATAATCCTACTTAATAATCACAATACTATTTAAATAACCAGACAGAAAGGTTATTAAACCTAAATCAACTCTAATTCCAGTTGTGCAAGCAGAGAACTTTCTATTCTTTCCAAACACTTAGTAAGATTACAGAAAGTCAATGCTTGGAAACCCTAAAACCTCAAGCATCATGACTCTAGCTATAAGCAGTTTCTGCAAAAATTAAACACCTAAAATGAGATATGGCTATAGGTATTCAGCCATACCAGCTGATGAGTGAAGTAAAATGGACAAAATAATATTCTAGAACAAAAAGAGAGGACTGATGAAAATTCTGCTTGCACTGGGTTTGGAATCTCTGGATTAGTTTGTAGAATTTTATTTAATTAAGCAAACCAGACCAAATTATTTTGTACTTTACTTTTTAAAATCAATATCTGTCTTAATTTCTACTTCTCAGAACAAACTTACTTATTTTAAAAGCCAAATTAATTTGAGAGATTTATATTTCCATTTTCTTGGCATTGTCAATGGTTATAGTATTGAGGGTTACTTTATTTCTCAGTGTGCACCAGACACTGTTATGTTTGATGCTCCCATTTTCCTGTCACATCTAACATAGTGCCTGAAACCTAACAGGTGATCAATAAATGTTTAACAAATCAATGAATTTGTAAATTCCTCATATTTTTAAATTATTTGCCCCGTTGCTTTTAGTTACAGCTATTTAAGAATCAAAAAATAGAACTAGATTTAATAAACCACTAGCTTATCATTTACCAAGCTATTAGTATTAACCATAACTTCCATTATTAATTGCCTTCTGCGCAGGAAATGTCCAACAATGACATAGAGAGAATAAAGCATACACAAAGAGAGAAAGCAAGTAGGGAAAGCAGCAATAACCCTGAAGCAGAACTAATTGTTCTAAAACCATTGCCTTTGGCTCAAGTGGACATAATAACTGTTTCTGTGCTCTCTTTTACTGTACATTGCATGTCAGCACCACTGACAGAATGCAAAAAGAAAATAAATTGTATCACTTCCTGCCATATACAGTTTACCCACACACCTAGCAAATGGTTCAAATGCTCTCACAAAAGCATTTTTTCAGCTATGGGTTCCATTTGCCATATGTGGGGCTCTACAGAAACAGTTCCTCAGAGGAGGTCTCAGCTATGGGGGCGTGGGGTACTCATATGTTCTCATCATTTTGTCTTATAATCTTTACAAAATTATGACATAAAAACATAAGTAGCTTGGATTGTTTGTTGATATTTCCCTCCTGAATCTACATAGCTCTTTGACATCTGCATATACTGCACATATTTAAATTCAACAACCCAATAGTCAGAATCCTCTCACAGCTGCTAAACATCATTTACCATAAATTCAGTTATTTCCTAACATCTCAAAATCATCTATTTTGTTTGTTATAGTTATCATAGTTTAGAGAAATCATATGGTGAATTCTTTTAAAATGTTTTTCTTAATTTTTTATTGTTAGGGAAAAAAGGTATAGCAGGTAAAAAGTAAAAAATTAGTCTCAATTTTTCCACCCATCTTCCAAACTCATTCCCATTTAAAAAAAAAAATCAGTATAAAACTAAAATACTTCTGCACAGAAAAGTGCCAGTCAATAAATTGAAGGGGCAACCTATGGAATGGGAGTAAATGATTCCAAACCACACATCTGATAAGGAAGGAGTAAATACCCAAAATATTTAAGGAGCTCAAACAACTGAACAGCAAGAACATATATAACAGACGTCAACAATAGAAAAGTACTTGAAAAGAAATTTCTCAAATGAAGACATACAAATTTTCAACAGGTATAGGAAAATATTTTCAATATCACTAATCATTAGGGAAATGCAAATTAAAATTACAATGAGATAGCACTTCACCTCAATTAGAAAGGCTATTATCCTAGGTTAAAATCTTTTGTTCATAAGTTAATTTTTGTAAGTGATAAGAGGTGTGGGTACTGTTTCATTCTCTTTTATGTGGCTAATCAGTTTTCTTAGCACCATTCTTTAAATAGGTATTCTTTTCCCCAGTGTATGAATTTGTTTGCTTTGTCCAAGATCAGATGGATATGTGAGGCTGGGTTCCTCTCTAGATGCTCTACTCTGTTCCACAGATTCATGTCTCTATTTTTATACAAACATAATGCTGTTTTGATCATTATAGACTTGTAGAGATATGAAACTATAAAAACCATAGAAGATAGTTTAGGAAAAACTCTTAGTCATATTGGCCTAGGGAGAAAATTTATGAAGAAGACCCAACTAGCAATAGCAGCAGCAACAAAAATAAATACCTGAGACCTGATCAAGTTAAAAAGTTTCTGCACAGCTAAGGATACAATCAAGAAAGCATAGAAAAAAAAAAAAAGAAAGCATAGAGACAACCTACAGAATGGAAGAAGATATTTGCACGGTACAAACCAACGAAGGGCTAATTACCAGAACCTAAAATAACCCAAGCAAATCAAGAAGAAAAGAGTAACGACCCCAATAAAAAGTGTGCAAAAGACATGAACATAAACTTTTCTCATGAGTCCAGATGAATGGCTAACAAACATATAAAGAAAAATGCTCTTCGGCCCTAATCATCAGAGAAATACAAATCAAAGCAACTTTGAGATATTACCTAACTCCAGTGAGAATGGCCTACACCACAAGGTCCCAAAGCTACAGATGCTGGCATGGGTGCAGAGAGAAGGGAACACTTATGCATTGTTGAAGGGAATGCCAACTACTACACCCTCTGTGGATAATATAGAAATTCCTCAAAGAACTAAAAGTAGACCTATCATCGAACCTGTAATCCTATTACTAGGAAATCTACCCAATTTTTTTTTAAAAAGATATTTTGCCAGAAGAATATTTGCAGTCAAATGTTCATAACAACTCAATTCATAATTGCAAAGATGTGGAAACAATCCATGTGGCCATCAATCCATGAATGGATTAATAAACTATGGTATCTGTATGCCATGGAATATCATTCCACCATAAAAAGATGGAGACATTACATCTTTTGTAGTTACCTGGATGGATAACATCCATCCTTAGTAAAGTATGTCAAGAATGAGAAAACAAGCATCCCATATACTCAATACTAATTTGAAACTAGTAAATGAACAACTACAGGCCCACATGAGAGGAAAACCACAACTAAATTCAAGAAGTGGGGAGGCAGACCAGGTGCGGTGACTCACACCTGTAATCCCAGCACTTGGGAGGCTGAGGCGGGTGGATTGCCTGAGCTCACAGGTTTGAGACCAGCCTGAACAAGAGTGAGACAAGAGAATCTCTTAAACCCAGGAGTTTGAGGTTGCTGGGAGTCGTGCTGCCACAGCACTCTACCAAGGGTGACAAAGTGAGACAATTATCTCAAAAAAAAAAAAAAAAAGATATGGGGAGGCAGTAAATAAGGGAAGGAGCTCAGTAAGCTCCCACCTAACAGGTACAATGTAGAGGGATATGTCACACCTCCTGGCTGAAGGACTTAAATACAACTGGAACTTTTCCTGGCAAATACAAACAACGTAACCTAATCATGTGTACCCTTATCTTAATCTGAAATTTAAAGAAGATAAAATACAAAAAAGTAATCACACCTAAAAAAATAAAAATAAATGCCCAAAAGACTTCATATCTTTTTTATTTAATTAATTTTTATTACATTATAACTGTGTACAATTATGGGGTACAACATGCTGATTTGATGTGTAATGTAAAATGCTTAAATCAGACTAATTAACATAACCAACAACTCACTTATTAGTTATGGTAAGACATTTATATTACACTCTTAGTAGTTTTGAAATGTGCCATCAGTTTACAGATTTACCTCAATTCTAATATAAACATTAGCAGAAATTGCTTCACAACTGGATAAATGAATTCTAATGTTCTTTGAAAGACTGAATATATAAAAATAGCTATGAAAATTTTTACACTACCAGATGTAAAAATGTATTTAAAAGCAACAACATTTCTTTCTTATTTATTTATTTATTTAGCAGTTTTTGGCTGGGGCTGGATTTGAACCTACCACCTCCGGCATATGGGGACAGCATCCCACTCCTTTGAGCCACAGGCGCCACCAACAACATTTCAACAGTATGCAGCATATTGCTATAATGAGGATTGGCAGACAAATTAATGAAACCTATAAGATAATACAAAAATCTAGTCCATTTTCTATCATACATAAAATTTTTTACATGAAAACACGGCCACACATATTAGCAGCAGAAATCAACAAATAGTATCTATTAGAAAGATTAAAGGGGCGGCGCCTGTGGCTCAGTGAGTAGGGCGCCGGCCCCATATACCGAGGGTGGTGGTTTCAAACCCAGCCCCGGCCAAACTGCTACCAAAAAATAGCCGGGCATTGTGGCGGGCGACTGTAGTCCCAGCTGCTCGGGAGGCTGAGGCAAGAGAATCACATAAGCCCAAGAGCTGGAGGTTGCTGTGAGCCGTGTGACGCCACGGCACTCTACCGAGGGCAGTAAAGTGAGACTCTGTCTCTACAAAAAAAAAAAAAAGAAAGAAAGAAAGAAAAAGAAAGATTAAAGGCAAGTAGTTATCTCAAGATTCACACACACTGTCAGTTAAAGAGAAAGTAATTTTGAAAAATGTATCACTGTTAATAGCTGAATAGGTATCCTTAAAGTTGTTTTCCATGAGCATGCAAACAGCCAGAGAGACACACACGTATGTGGACTCATTGACATATACAATCATTCATATTCTGTTTCCTGGCTTTCTATGATCCTTGCCCTTACTGGCTTTGTAATTCCATTTTCTATTCAGTGTGTGAGTGTGTATTGTGTTTGTGTGTATGTGTGTGACCTAGTAGACCCACACAATACAGAGGCAAAGAGCTAGTTAAATCCATCTAGGTGCTTTTTGTTTATAAAGCTTCAGGTACTCTTAACTTGGGACTTCATTTAATTACAAAAAATAATAAAACTTCATCAGCACAGAAATAAATCAAAATACCAATAGTAGCTTAAACTATTAAATCAGGAACATTAAATTATTCATTTAACCAATATTTAAATGCCTACCATGTACTAAACAGTGCTGGGAATTGTTGATACAAGGAGAAAATATAGTCTGATCAGTAGAACTAATAGCAAAATCTATTATAAGTGAAGTTTTCACTTTAAGCATGGGTATCTTTTCATTAAGAGAAGGGTGATATCTTTTAGCCATGAGTGTTCAGACGAAAAATTTTAATGCAATTTTCCACATAAAACTGAGAGATTCTCTCCATTCTAATACTGTATAAAAATTTCAGGGTCATGAAAAAAAAAAAAGAATGTCTAAGAAATGGTCACATATCAGAGAAGAGTAAAGAAATATGACGACTCAATGTAATATGGCATCCTGAACTGGATCCTGGAACAGAAAGAGTAACATTAATGGAGAAAATGGGGAATCCATATAAAGTCTAGAGTTTAGTAAAGAGTACTGTACCAAAATTAATGTTTTACTTTTGACAAACATAAGCTCAGGAAAGCTAGATAAAGGGTATAGGGAAACTTTCAGTATCATTTTTCCAAGTTTTTGATTATTCCAAAATAAAAAGTTTATTAAAAAAATAGTCAACAGCAATGAAGAACAGAATGGAAGTTTAATATATTTGAGTGTTTTCTATGTACCCAATATTGTACCAAGTATCTTATATAATTATATATGCACAATACCAAAGTTATATACTGTTATAACTTTATTGTACTAATGAGGGAACTAAAAATTACAGAGGTAAAATAACTCATACAAAGACACCAAAGTAGGAAAATTGATACAACATTGGAAACATGATACCAACACAAAACCAAAGTCCAAGATCTTATCTACCACACTGTACTTCTCTTACTAAAGAGTTTTGCCTTTATTCATAAGTCTCAAGATCACTGACACTTTCTGAAGTGGTAACATATCTGGATGAATGCTTTTTAGGGAAGCTTTTACATTTCCTAGATCTCATTTCTAATGTCTAAGACTGACTACATTAACTGTTGCTGCTTTTGTTTTCTGTTTAATTTTATTTTGTACTGCTATTTCTCTTAGTTTTCAGCTATGTCTGTCATTTTCCATTGTATATTCATATGTATCTCTTTCTCCACTGAGTGGAAACCCATCTTCCAGTATTATCAAAACAATCAAGTCTGTTGCCCTCTTCACTTAGAGCACTACATTAGCACGTACTAGGAGATGATTCCTATAATAACTGAGTTGGCTTATGCAAAATTGATGTCACTTCTTATGTTCATCTATGCATGAACATCTCATAACGATTCTTTTTTTCCCCATTGGCCATCTGTCCCTAAGGTTAGGTCTCAGACTTTTTAATTCTCTTAAGAGTATCTCCTGTAGACACTGGGTCAGTGACTTTATTGGTGATAACATTCTAGCATAGTTCAGCACCTTAACTAGACTGAGCAATCATAATTCATCTTTTTCAGTGCTCTCTCTTGGAACTCCATTGTCAAGGTTTACCTAGTCATTGCTATCTGTGTAAGTTATCTTGTTCTTATGATTTCAAGAAAAATGGATGACATTCTGGACAAAAGGCCTTGAGGAAATGTTACTGTCATCTTTGGAAATATAGACCCCAATTTCTAAATTTTTTTTACTGTTTCACCTTTGAAACTTGTTTCTTTCCTCCTCTAACTACAGTAATAGAAAAAATGAACTTCTTTCTATGTATAAACTACAATTCAAAATCTAATGACTGCATCTCCAAAATAAAGGCCCTGTTCAGCATTTTAAAGTTTATAAGTGACTGTTTCCTTTCCTCACTAGATGAAAAAACTGAGTCTATAATCTACATGAGCAAATGAGAGGGAAATGCTAGCTCAGCTAACCAACATGCTCACCTTGTCCCTCAGGAGTATACAGAGGGTCAGAGGAGCAGCTTTTATCCAATAAGAGGAAAGGACAATCTTTTTAGATACAAAAAAAAAGTAGCACAGTTAAGTATTCAGCCACTTGACACCACTCTTCCTTAGTATTTGGCAGGTTAACTGCATCGTTAAGTCCCAGCAATATATTTGGATTAAAATGCTTGACTCATTCTGTGAACTCAAACAAGTAATTTCCTCTGGACTCTGGTTTCCAGACCTATAAAGTGAGGTAGTTGAATTAAATATCTTTAAAGCCTCTGCCAGCTCTGACACTGTAATAGTTTAACAAATAGGAAGACAGATCCAAACTGCAGTTCAGTCCAGGTGCAGAGACTCACACTTGCAATCTAAGCACTCTGTGAAGCCAATGTGGGTGGATTTCTTGGGCTCAGGAGTTCAAGACCAGCCTGAACAAGAGTGAGACTCTGTCTCTACTAAAAATAGAAAAATTAGATGGGTGTGGTGGCATATGCCTATAGTCTCAGCTACTTGGGAGGCTGAGGCAAGAGGATCACTTGAGCCCAGGAGTTTGAAGTTGCTGTGAGCTATGATATCAGAGCACCCTAGCCTGGGTGACAGAGTGAGACTGTCTCACAAAAAATATATAGTTCACATTATTATATACATGATCTATGTGTATATGACTTAATAAATAAATATAAATGTATATATATATATATATTTCAAATGATGGCCAATATCTGGACAATGGTCCCAATCTCATATTGCTAGTCTGGCATGCCCCAAACACTAATTACTATACAAAGAAAGTAATAAGCAAAATAATTGGCCCCATCAGTCTATCCAGTCTGTTCTTCTCATAATGCTTTCCATTAGTCATAATAATCTATTCTCTGTCTTTCGAATTCTTTCACTTGTTCCCACTTCCACATATTTGTCCACTCTATTACCCTATATGTGTAGTTTTCCTTCTTCTGCCTACCCAAATTCTAGCCTTCAAACCATAGCCCAATATTTGTTGAACTGCATTTTTACTGATTTCTCCCAACCAGTGGATCTTTCCCTCTTTTGAACTCTTTTGAACTCTAACAGCACTATGTGAAAAAGCTTATAATTCTTTTGTTTAATTGTCTGTTCACAATGTGTTCTAAATTTCAACTGTATCTTTTTTAAAGGTCTTTCTGACTGTAACTCAAAGCATCTCTGAAGTAAAATAAGAATCTAACTATCAAGTTCTTTCATATTAATTAAGAGAAGAGAACAAAATGTTTTTCTTAGTCTTCTCCTATAAAAATTGTTAAATTAAATTTAACTCAAAAGAAATCATATTTTTTATTATAGAAACGTCAATACAGAGCTTGGAAGACATCTAAAGTAAAAGAACTCTCATTTTTATGGCATTTTATTTTTCAATATTATTATTAATAGTACTAATGTTATTCTTGGTATCATTAGAAACTACTTTTGTTGTTAAAAAACAAAGAAAAGAGTTCAATTTTCTGCTGCAAAAATAAGAGTTCTAGCAAAAGGCTTTAGGGAAGAACATAAAGCCTATTTTACCTGAGAGAGAATACTAGAGAGATAACGTAATACTTTTCCTGCTTAACTCGAGAAGAAATGTAGAAAGTGCTTTTGCTTAAGTAAAATAAAGAATAAAGTAAAATAAAGGGATCAGTGTAATCTATTGTCATGGTTTAAATTTTTTTCAAACAGTCACTTAGAATAGCTCATTGATTTTTTTTTAACTCTGTTAACCACTCTTAAAGGTGCAATCAATTAGCTCAGATAAAACATTCGACTAATATTTATTGAACTGTACCATGTGCAAGGAGTTGTGATAGAAATTGTAGGAGACACAACAGAGAAAACACATACAGGAATGAATTTATACCTTAATATAGGGAGGGTTTTTTCATGAGTGGAGGCAAAGAAGAGAAAAAAGAATGGAAAAAAGATAAGAGGCAAGAAGGGAACACCATTTATGGGATAAAAACATAGAAATCCTGGACTTTTCTCTTGTTGTTCATATTCAATGTTTTTGCATGTGTCCTCTCAGTTTCCTAACGTTTTCCCTAACTACATTTTCCTATCCCTCCAAGCTGTCCTATCCACAACTGTCAACATGATCTTTCTATTACACACACCCTCTGATTCTGCCACACCAAATTTTCGTGCCAGAATCACATCTCTGGATTTTCTCAGGCTGTTCTCTCTGCCCATAGCACTCTTTAAGACTTGGCCAAAAATCACCTCCTAAGTGAACTTTTTCCTAACACTTGTGGGCAAAAATAGTCCTTCCCCTGTGATCCAATAGCATAGCTATCTACTTAACTGAATTAGCACTTAGCAAAGTGTATAGAAATCACTTGTTTATGTTCAGTCTCTCTCTTCAGACAGCTGTGTATGTCAGGATTTAATTGTGAGAAACAGAAACAACTCTTATCAATTTCAAGCAGAAAGCATAACACAAGGGATTAAGCACTTAATGATCATTGGAAGTGATGCAGGAGCAGAATCTAGGTTGGGTCTCTGTTAATGACTTCCAGAACAGCACACCCTTCTGGCCCCCTAAGTTTCTTCATCACAATCAAGAAAGCAGAGCCATGAGGCCACAATATGAAACATTGAATTATTGAACACACTACTATACACATAATCCATCTAAGCAGTTTGCATAGCCACCATCATACTGCCCCTAGACTCCCACAAAGCTACTAAGGAAACCTCAGAAGTCTGCTTCAGAAATGGCCACTATCACATCATAGGTCACAAGTGTAACCTCAGTAAATTTAAAGGAATAGAAATTATTGCTTGCATCTTCTCAGACCACCATGGAATAAAAGTTGAACTCAGTAAGAACAGTAATCTGCATACTCATAAAAAAACATGGAAGATAAATAACCTTATGCTGAATGATAGCTGGGTCAGAGATGAGATTAAGAAGGAAATTGCCAAATTTCTGGAACAAAACTAGAATGAAGACATGAATTATCAGAACCTCTGGGACACCGCAAAGGCAGTCCTAAGAGGGAAATTTATAGCACTGCAAGCCTTCCTCAAGAGAACGGAAAGAGAGGAAGTTAAACTTAAAGGGACATCTCAAGCAACTGGAAAAGGAAGAACATTCCAACCACAAACCCAGTAGAAGAAAAGAAATAACCAAATTAGAGCAGAAAATGAAATTGAAAACAAAAGAATTATACAACAGATCAATAAATCAAAAAGTTGGTTTTTTGAAAAGGTCAATAAAATAGATAAACCCTTGGCTAACCTAACCAGGAAAAAAAGAGTAAAATCTCTCATTTCGTCAATCAGAAATGACAAAGACAAAATAACAACAGACTCTACAGAAATTCAAAAAATCCTTAATGAATATTACATGATACTTTATTCTCAGAAATATGAAAATCTGAAGGAAATTGACCAATACATGGAAGCATGTCACCTTCCAAGACTTAGCCAGAATCAAGTGGAAATGTTGAACAGGCCCATATCAATTTCTGAAGTAGCATCAAACATACAAAATCTCCCTAAAAAGAAAAGCCCAGGAACAGATGGTTTCACGTCAGAATTATACCAAACCTTTAAAGAGGAACTAGTACGTATATTACTCAACCTGTCCCAAAATGTAGAAAAAGAAGGAAGACTACCCAACACATTCTATGAAGCAAACATCACCCTGATCCCCAAACCAGGAAAAGACCCAACAAGAAAAGAAAATTATAGACCAATATCACTAATGAATATAGATGCAAAAATATTCAACAAGATCCTAAAAACAGAATCCAGCAACACATCAAACAAATTATACATCATGACCAAGTCGGTTTTATCCCAGGGTCACAAGGCTGGTTTAATATATGTAAATCTATAAATGTAATTCAACACATAAACAAATTAAAAGACAAAGACCATATGATTCTCTCAATTGATGCAGAAAAATCTTTTGATAATATCCAGCATCCCTTCATGATTGGAACACTTAAGAAAATTGGTATAGAAGGAATATTTCTTAAACTGATAGAGGTCATCTACAGCAAACCCACAGCCAATATTGTATTGAATGCAGATGAATTGAAATCATTTCAGATAAGGAACCAGACAAGGCTGCCCATTGTTCCCACTGCTCTTTAACATTGTAAGGGAAGTTTTAGCCATTGCAATTAGGGAAGAAAAGGCAATCAAGGGTATACATATAGGGTCAGAAGAGATCAAACTTTCACTCTTCACAGATGATATGATTGTATATCTGGAAAACACCAGGGATTCTACTACAAAACTCTTAGAAGTGATCAAGGAATACAGCAGCGTCTCAGGTTACAAAATCGACATTCATAAATTGGTAGCCTTTAAATATACCAACAATAGTCCAGCTGAAAAAACAGTTAAGGACACTATTCTGTTCACAGTAGTGCCAAAGAAGATGCAATATTTGGAAGTTTATCTAACAAAGGATGTGAAAGATCTCTATAAAGAGAACTATGAAACTCTAAGAAAAGAAATAGCTGAAAATGTTAACAAAGGGAAAAACATACGATGCTCATGGCTGGGAAGAATCAACATTGTTAAAATGTCTATACTGCCCAAAGCAATATGCAATTTTAATGCAATCCCTATTAAAGCTCCACTGTCATACTTTAAAGATCTTGAAAAAATAATACTTTGTTTTATATGGAATCAGAAAAAACCTCGAATAGCCAAGACATTACTCAGAAATAAAAACAAAGCAGGAGGAATCACGCTACCTGACCTCAGACTACACTATAAATCAATAGTGATCAAAACAGCATGGTACTGGCACAAAAACAGAGAAGTAGGTGTCTGAAACAGAATAGAGAACCAAGAGATGAGTCCAGCTACTTACCATTATTTGATCTTTGACAAGCCAATTAAAAACATTCAATGGGGAAAAGATTCCCTATTTAACAAATGGTGCTGGATGAACTGGCTGGCAACCTGTAGGAGACTGAAACTGGATCCACACCTTTCACCATTAACTAAGATAGACTCTCACTGGATTAAAGATTTAAACTTAAGACATGAAACTATAAAAATACTAGAAGAGAGTGCAGGGAAAACCCTTGAAGAAATCGGTCTTGGCGAGTATTTCATGTGGAGGACTCCCTGGGCAATGGAAGCAGTTTCAAAAATACACTACTGGGACCTGATCAAACTAAAAACCTTCTGCACAGCCAAGAACACAGTAAATAAAGAAAGCAGACAGCCCTCAGAATGGGAGAAGATATTTGCAGGTTATGTCTCTGACAAAGGTTTAATAACCAGAATACACAGAGAACTCAAATGTATAAGCAAGAAAAGAACAAGTGATCCCATCACAGGCTGGGCAAGGGACTTGATGAGAAACTTCTCTGAAGAAGACAGGCACATGGCCTACAGATATATGAAAAAGTGCTCAACATCTTTAATCATCAGAGAAATGCAAATTGAAACTACCTTGTGATACCATCTAACTCCAGTAAGATTAGCCCAAATCAGAAAGTCCCAAGACCAGAGATGTTGGCGTAGATGTGGAGAAAAGGGAACACTTCTATACTGCTGGTGGGAATGTAAATTAATACATTCCTTTTGCAAAGATATTTGGAGAACACTTGGAGATCTAAAAATCGATCTGCCATTCAATCCTATAATTCTTCTACTAGGTATATACCCAGAAGACCAAAAATCACATTATAACAAAGATATTTATACCAGAATGTTTATTGTAGCCCAATTCATAATTGCTAAGTCATAGAAAAAGCCCAAGTGCCCACCGATCCACAAATGGAGTAATAAATTCTGGTATATGTACACCATGGAATATTATGCAGCCTTAAAGAAAAATGGAGACTTTACCTCTTTCATGTTTACATGGATGGAGCTAGAACATATTCTTCGTAGTAAAGTATCTCAAGAATGGAAGAAAAAGTATCCAATGTACTCAGCCCTACTATGAAACTAATTTATGGCTTTCATATGAAAGCTATAACCCCGTTATAACCTAAGAATATGGGGAAGGGGGAGCGGGAGGGGAGGGGAGGTGGAGGATGGGCAGAGGGAGAGCGATTGGTGGGATCACACCTATGGTGCATCTTACAAGGGTACATGTGAAACTTAGTAAATGTAGAATATAAATGTCTTAACGCAATAACTAAGAAAATGCCAGAAAGGCTATGTTAACCAGTGTGATGAAAATGTGTCCAACTGTTTATAAAACCAGTGTATGGTGCCTCATGATCGCATTAATGTACACAGCTATGATTTAATAATAATAATAATAAAGAAATGGCCACTATCTCTACAGCTGTGCTTGAAGGCAGCAACAGACAGGCCAGCAAGATGGTTAATGCTTCATTTCTGCCCCTAAATCCCACATCAGTGCATCTATTTTGTGGATACAAGCAGAAGCCTGGTAAAAGAGACTCTGTGAGATATGGATATTTAACTTTCAAAACTTGCCAATATAGAAAAACACACCAGAAGGAAGTTAGAATAGATTCTGAGTGCCAATCTACCACCATATATACCATTTACCTTTAGCCCATAGAAATAGTTCCCCATACCACAAATGTTGTTGGTATTTTTTAAGCTGTTCCTCTCACTTCCTGGGACCTCTACCTCCAGGGTCACAGCTGGGCGCTGATATTGACTAGGGAGGCACTTCAATAGGCTGCCTCCTCTGGGCACTGAGGTGCAGGTCTGTTCAGTATGAGCCTGGCAGTGCTCCTACTCAGGGCACAAGTAGGTAGCCCCTGACCTAGGCCAGCACCACCTGTCGCTCTTATTTTATATTAGGTTAGTCGATATTTTCCTTTTATAAAGGAAATAAAGTGAGTGTTCTTCTAAAATGAGTGGTTTTTTGCAATCAGGAAGAGAGGAACCAGGGAACAAGTTTTGAAAGTGGCCTCATGATTCTCTGCTTTCTTGATTGTGGCAAAGAAACTTAGGGGCCCAGAAGGGCATGGTGTTCTGCTAAAAATAGGGAGCCACGGAAGTCACATACACTAGTGGAAGATTATCATTTTGTACAACCACAATACAGAGTGATTTGACTGTGTTTCTAAAGTTGTAGACATGTACCTTGTACACAACAATTTCATGCCTAGATCAGGATTCAGTAAACTTTTTCTCTAAAGGGCAAGATAGTAAATATTTTAGGTTTTGCTGTCTATACAATCTTTGTTACAGCTACTCAACTCTGCCATTGTGTCATGAAAGCAGCCATAGACACTACGTGAACAAATATGTGTGGTGGTATTCCCATAAGACTTTATTTATAAAAACAGGCAACTAGACAAACTTAACCCATGGTGCATAGTTTCTTGATCTTTGTCCTAGAAAATGTAATACATATATACATACGAAGGAGTCAGGCACAAAAATATTCATTGTAGCAATATTTACTGTTAGAAAACAATCTAAATGTTTACAACCAAGGGAACAGGCAACTAAGGTGTGATAATATCATAACATGTAATAGGACATAGCAAGAGAAATGAATGAGTCAAATTATATTTGATGATATAGTCAAACCTCAAGGAGTTGGGTGAAAATTCAAATATATATATGTATACATATATATTTAGAGATACAAATATTTCTAGAGATATAAATATATATATTTGTATACATTTGTGTATATATAGAGAGAGAAGAGAGATAGCATATATATTTAGTATATATATAAACATATGTGTATATATATAGTTTATATATACTTATATATATACTAAATATAAACTATACATATACATGTTTATATATACATATAATATATATTAAAATATATGTTAATAATATGAAAAGCCTTAGAATACTGGTATATTTTATGAATAAACATGAGTGTAGTACGGATAGTATGGAAATGATGAATACCCAAATCAAAATATGGTTGCCTCTGTGAGGGGAGAGAGAGACAGAGAGAGGAAATAAATGGAACATGAAGAAGGACTAACCAGGTAAGTCTAACTGCACCAATTATTTGATTTATTTTTTTTTAAACAACACAAAATTATTTGAAGAAAGTAAGTCAAAATGTTATTATTTGACAAAGCTGGGTTGTGGGTACCCAGGTATTCATTTTATTATCCTCTGTGCTTTACTATATGCTTAAAATATTTTGTAATAGTAAAGTATTTTAAAATGTTTTGAATTAATTAATATGGATACTATAGTTTTAAAAAATATAGAGCGTACACACCAAAATGCTGACAATAGTTGTTCTATAGTGTTAATAATATGAGTGTTTTTTTTTTATTTTGTTCATTGTGTGTTCCTATGTTGCCAAATTTTTAACAATAACATGTATTCACTTTATTTTTAGCTATATATTCATTATGGAATATTTGGAAAACACATCAAAATAAAGACATCCAAAATCACACCACCTTCCTAAAAGAAACCTCCAGAAACATCTTTGACATAGTTGTTCCTATTATATATTTTTGATCGCTTGTTTGTCTTCTTGTCATTGATTTCATACTGAATGTACACTGCTATTGTCTGCTTTCATTCATTTATCCTAAGCATTTCCCTATGCTATTTAAAAATGTATAAGGATCATATAGTGTACTGTTTGCGTAAATTTGTAAATCCACAAGATTAAACCTCTTTTCTAGAAATTCTGGAATATATGTACCTACCAAATTTATAATGTAAGCCTCAAATTCCAGAGCTTCTATGCATGTTATACATTGACTGAAGGGGAAAACGGTTTATCTGTAAATTCTGTTCTTTTATTATTATTATTATTGTCAGTTCTATTACACAGTTACTAAAACACCCACTTGAATATAAGAACCAAAAAAGTGGATCTATTACAATTTCTTTTAGATTGAATTAACTGGAGACTCTCTCAATATATTATCAAAGCTTCTTTGGGTTTTCATGACTGGTAAAACAGGGCATGCTTAAGAAATTTGTTTTGATCAGTGTAACCTGGCTTATTGTACCCTCAATGAATCCCCAACAATAAAAAAAAGAGAGAAAAAAAAGAAATTTGTTTTGTGCCCTTGGTTCAATAAGGTGGAGCTGACAGTTGTTGGCACCTACCCAGTCCTTTTCTTAAAGTTCTCCAACCACCCCCTACTGACTTTAAACTCCTCATATTGAGCACTAGTATCAGGCATACTTTCACTAAATCACCATAGAGGACCTTGGCTTTCTCACAAATTATCATTTCAGAAGTCACATTGAAAGAAAATATTACCATGAGAATGTGACCACTTCTCGCTCCCTACCATAGGAATGTGACCTTTTGTAACTGTTCCAGGAGATAGCCCCAGGAGCTGCAGCAAATGTTTACTATTAAGCAAATATTTGACTGTTAGTCTTGTCTTAAGACAGTTGAATAATGAACCAGAGTTCTTCTTATCTGGTTACAGCCCCAGCTGTGTCTATACCCTCTTACTTTATTGTTAGAGTCCCCGGCATGTCTGCTATTCCCGCCTACTTTGTAGTTTTTGCCTTTATAAGCTTGTAAAAAACTGCTGTGCGGGGCTTGACTTCTCGGCTCCTAAAAGAGTTGTGAGTCAAGTCCCAGCATGCTGGAATAAAAATCCTCTTGCGTTTTTGCATCAAGCGACGTCTCTTGCGGTTGATTGGGGTGGTCAGAGCTCCGGGCAGAGTGGGGGGTTCTGCCCCAAGTCTTTCATTTGGGGGCTCGTCCGGGAGATAACGACCACCCCTCACCTGCAGAGTCGACCTTGGAGGTAAGAAAGGGGTACCCCGAAAACTGTCTAGTCTGTGTCTTCAGTCCTTTTGTTTGACTTTGTGTGTGCGCTTTCGATTTCGCAGCCGTTCGGCACCTCGTGAGAGTGGCCAGACAGTGGTCAGTAGATGTGCCCGGAGGACCACAGGCTGAAACCCTGGGGGACGCCCCAGGAACTGAGGAGAACCAGGGACGCCTGGTTGTCTCCTGCTGTAAGTGCGCTGGTCGAGTCTGGTTGTTCGATCAAAAATTACGGGAAACATGCCCGTCTGATTCTGTTATAGGCTTGTGAAGGACCAAGTGTGGTAGGTGGGTCCTTGTACCTGTAATATTTCTGTTATTTCTGTTATTTGTGTTTCTGACATATCCACTGACAATGGGACAGACTGTGACAACCCCTCTGAGTTTAACTCTAGATCATTGGACTGAAGTGAAGAGAAGAGGTCGTGATCTGTCAGTAGAGGTTAAAAAAGGCCCATGGCAGACTTTCTGCTCCTCGGAGTGGCCTACTTTTAACATCGGCTGGCCCTCAGGAGGAACCTTTGACTTATCTCTTATTTTTGCTATTAAAGAGATTGTTTTTCAGAGAGGACAGGGAGCCCATCCGGATCAACAACCTTACATCATAGTCTGGCAGGACCTGGTGCAGAATCCGCCCCCCTGGGTTCGGCTGTGGACTGCCACATCCAGGCCCCCGTCTAATCCTCGGGTGCTCACTGTCCAATCTTCCGGTCCCAGAAAAGGGGGCGACAGTTCGGACCCCCCTAAGAAGATCTACCCAGAAATCCAGACTGATCATCTTCTCCTCGACCCTCCGCCCCCTCCTCCCCCATACCCTCCCGCCTTGGCTCCTGTCGGGGGACAGGAAGGACCAGCATCGCCGGATCCGGCGATTGCCCCCTCTGCACCTCCGGGGGAACCTTCACTGGGGCCCTCACAAGGTACCAGGAGTCACCGCCGGGGAGGAGTGTCTCCCGACACTACTGTTGCCCTACCCCTGAGGGCATATGGCCCCCCGCCAGTGGCAACAGATGAGGGACCACCTCTTCTCCAGCCCCTCCAGTACTGGCCATTTTCTTCCGCAGACCTGTATAACTGGAAAATTAATCACCCCCCTTTTTCAGAAGACCCCCAACGCCTGACTGGGCTGGTAGAGTCCCTGATGTTCTCTCATCAGCCCACATGGGATGACTGCCAGCAGCTCATACAGACTCTCTTCACTACTGAAGAGAGGGAGAGGATTTTACTAGAAGCTAGGAAGAATGTACTCGGGGCGGATGGGAGTCCTACCCAGCTCCCCAACATCATCGAGGCTGCCTTTCCCCTCTCCAGACCTGACTGGGACTTCAACACGGCAGAAGGTAGGGAGCGACTGACAGTCTATCGCCAGGCTCTAGTGGCTGGCCTCCGTGGGGCGGCAAGACGCCCCACTAATTTGGCTAAGGTAAGAGAAGTAATACAGGGGGCCACGGAACCCCCCCTCAGTGTTTCTTGAGCACCTAATGGAAGCTTTTAGGCGCTACACCCCATTTGACCCTGCCTCTGAAGGACAGAGGGCTTCCGTGGCTATGACTTTCATAGGGCAGTCAGCTGTAGACATTAAAACAAAGCTGCAGAGAATTGAAGGATTGCAGGACTATACCTTGCAGGATTTAGTTAAGGAAGCTGAGAAAGTATACCATAAAAGAGAAACTGAGGAAGAAAAAGAGCAGAGAAAGGAGAAAGAGAGAGAAGAAAGGGAAAATAAGAGAGACCGAAGACAGGAGAAAAACTTAACACGGATTTTGGCCGCAGTAGTAGGGGAGAAGAGCCAGGAACAGACCCAAGGTAGAACTAAGAAGTCAGGTAGCCTGAGCAACTGCATCCCATTAGATAAGGATCAATGTGCCTACTGTAAAGAAAAGGGGCACTGGGCCAGGGAATGTCCTAAAAAAAAAAGAAAGAACTCTCCAAAAAAGTACTGGCCTTAGAGGAAGAAGAAGATTAGCGGGGACGGGGCTCGGAACCCCTCCCCGAGCCTAGGGTAATACTTAAAGTGGAGGGGAAGCCAGTTGAGTTCCTTGTAGACACCGGAGCTCAACACTCAGTCCTACTTGAACCATCAGGACCCGTCTCCAAGAAAAAATCCTGGGTTGTAGGGGCCACAGGGCATCAGCAGTACTCATGGACTACCCGAAGATCAGTAGATCTGGGAGTGGGACGGGTAACCCACTCGTTCTTAATTATCCCTGAGTGCCCTGCGCCCCTCCTTGGGAGAGATTTACTCACCAAAATGGAAGCCCAGATCACCTTCACTCCTGATGGCCCAGAGGTAACCCAGAATAAGAGAGTAACAGCCCTGACCATGCGTTTGGAGGATGAACATAGACTCTTTGAAAAGCAATGGGAGAAAGGGACTAGTCTCATACATGACTGGCTAGAAAAATATCCTGGGGCATGGGCCGAAACTGCTGGAATGGGACTGGCCACAGAAAGGCCGCCTATAGTCATAGAACTCAAAGCTACTTCCACTCCTGTGGCAGTGCGCCAATATCCTATGACTAAGGAAGCTCGGGAAGGAATTAAGCCTCACATTCAGCGTCTCCTACAGCTGGGCATACTAGTAAAATGCCAGTCACCATGGAACACGCCCTTATTACCTGTCAAGAAACCCGGCACAGGAGACTATCGCCCTGTGCAGGACTTAAGAGAAGTAAACAAGCGGGCGCAAGACATCCACCCAACCGTGCCTAACCCTTATAATCTGTTAAGCTCTCTCCCTCCAAACCATATCTGGTACACTATCCTGGATTTAAAGGATGCCTTCTTCTGCCTCCGACTACACTCCTCTAGCCAGAACATCTTCGCATTTGAATGGAGAGACCCGGACTCTGGAACAACGGGGCAATTGACATGGACCCGACTTCCACAGGGGTTTAAGAACTCCCCAACCATCTTTGATGAAGCCCTCCACCAAGACCTAGCTCACTTTCGCGCCAGCCACCCTCAGGTAACGCTCCTACAATATGTAGATGACTTACTACTAGCTGGAACAACAAAAGAAGAGTGCTATCGGGGCACAGAACTGTTGCTAGAAGAACTAGCCCGCTTAGGATATCGAGCCTCTGCTAAAAAAGCCCAGATCTGCCAGAAAGAGGTAACGTACCTGGGTTACACCTTAAGAGGAGGGCAGAGATGGTTAACAGAAGCCAGGAAGCATACTGTGACTCAGATTCCAGTTCCCCGCTCGCCCCGCCAGGTGCGAGAATTCTTAGGAACTGCGGGGTTCTGCCGTTTATGGATACCAGGGTTTGCTACTCTGGCAGCTCCCCTCTACCCTTTGACCAAGGAAGGCACTCCCTTCGAGTGGGGTGCCAGCCAACAGCGGGCCTTTGACAACATTAAAAAGGCATTATTATCAGCCCCGGCCCTGGCTCTACCAGATGTAACAAAGCCCTTTGTCCTATACGTAGATGAGAAGAGAGGAGTGGCCCGAGGAGTGCTGACTCAGCCTTTAGGGCCATGGAAAAGACCGGTAGCATACCTCTCCAAGAAATTGGACCCTGTCGCTGGTGGTTGGCCAGCCTGTCTGAGGTCTGTGGCGGCAGTAGCGGTACTGGTAAAAGATGCAGACAAATTGACTATGGGGCAGAAGTTGACAGTCATTGCCCCCCATGCTTTAGAAAGCATCATCAGACAGCCCCCTGACCGGTGGCTGTCTAATGCCCGCATGACACATTACCAGAGTCTCCTATTAAATGGAGACAGAGTCCAGTTTGGCCCGCCTGTCATCCTCAACTCAGCTACCCTATTACCTGATACCTCTGTCCAGAAAGATGTATTACACACATGCCAAGAAGTACTGGCTGAGGAAACTGGAACTCGGAAGAACCTCTGTGATCAGCCCCTGCCGGATGCCCAGCTGACCTGGTTCACTGATGGGAGCAGCTCCATAATAGAAGGTAAAAGGGTGGCCGGGGCGGCGGTAGTGGACGATAAGCAGACCATCTGGGCAAGTAGTCTGCCTTAAGGGACGTCGGCCCAGAAGGCCGAGCTGGTCGCCTTGACCCAGGCCTTACGTTTGGCAGAAGGGAAAAAAGTTAACATATACACCGATAGCAGGTATGCTTTTGCTACGGCCCATGTTCATGGGGCCATTTACAGGCAGCGAGGACTGCTGACTTCAGCAGGAAAAGAAATTAAACACAAGGAAGAAATCCTAAGTCTACTGGAGGCTATTCACCTTCCTAAGAAAGTGGCCATTATCCACTGCCCTGGGCATCAGAAAGGGGGGTCCAGAGTTGCCGAGGGAAACCAAAGAGCCGACCGAGAAGCTAAGCTAGCAGCTCAAAGGCTCAACATCCTGCCGCTATATGAAAACACTTTAAGGCCTAGCCTTAAAGAAATAGCACCCCCCCTTGTCAAACACTTTAAATATTCGGAGCGGGATCTCGAGAGAATGAACAGATTAGGCCTCCACTTAGAATCCCCAGAGAGGATCCGAGAAAGTCCGGAAAGAAAAATCATCCTCCCTGAAGAGCAGGCGATCACCTTTCTCAGACAACTTCATAAATTAACTCATTTGGGCCCCAAGCATCTAAGAACTATTGTTCAGTCCTCCCCATACTATATTATGGAATTAAGTAAACTCGTTGACGCAGCTGCAAAAGAGTGCAGACCTTGCCAATTAGTAAACACCCAGCCTAGCACATTACCTCAGGAAAGACGACTCCGAGGAGATCGTCCTGGGAGCTACTGGGAAACAGATTTTACAGAGATTAAGCTGGCCAAATACGGATACAAGTACTTGCTGGTGTTCATAGATACTTTCTCAGGATGGGTCGAAGCTTTTCCTACAAAAAGGGAGACTGCTCAAGTCATAGCCAAAATAATATTAGAAGAAATTTTTCCAAGATTTGGGCTACCCAAGGTAATCGGATCCGACAACGGTCCTGCTTTTGTTGCCCAGGTTAATCAAGGTTTAGCCAAAATCCTGGGGCTTGAGTGGAAATTACATTGTGCTTATCGGCCCCAAAGCTCAGGGCAGGTAGAGAGGATGAATAGAACCCTAAAAGAGGCCATGACTAAATTATCCTTAGAGACTGGCATTACTGACTGGACAGTCCTCCTTCCCTTTGCCCTGTTCCGTGTGCACAACACCCCTAGCACTCTCAAGCTGACCCCCTTTGAAATCCTATATGGAGCTCACCCCCCGCTTGTTGCCATGCAGCACCTCCCTTCCCCAGAATCTTACTCCTCTCAATCTCTATACACCAGATTAAAAGCCCTTGAAACTGTGCAAAAGGAGGTGTGGAGCCAGCTGATTGAGGCCTACAAGCCCGGGGATCTGCAAATACCTCACCAGTTCCAGGTTGGAGATTCGGTGTACATCCGGCGCCACCGGACAGCCAACCTTGAACCACGGTGGAAAGGACCATACCTAGTGCTGCTCACAACCCCCACGGCAATAAAAGTTGATGGCATCGCAGCCTGGATCCACGCATCTCATGTCAAACCAGCACCGCCGCCAGACTCCGGGTGGAAAGTGGAAAAGATGGACAAACCCCTCAAGCTCCACATTCGCTGCAGTAGCCCTGCTCCTGCTGATACAACTCCCGGTGATAAGTAGCTCCGGTCCCAACCCTCATGCCCCCCAGAGGTTAACCTGGCAGGTTCTCTCTCAGACTGGTGATGTAGTATGGAGTACTAGAAAAGAAGACCCTCCTTGGACATGGTGGCCGTCCCTCACCCCAGATATTTGCGCCTTAATAGCAGGGCTAGATAATTGGGATATCTCCGATGAGACCTTTAAAGAGGTTCCATCAAGCCTTGATCACCATTTAACAAAGCGCTCACTTACCCAAGGCTCCACATCCCAAGGCCAGTACGTTGCAGATGCCCCTGGCTGTGGCAACTTGCCCGCCCAGCGTCGGATGTGACAAACGGAGTTCTATATCTGTCCCCAGGACGGGAGAACGAGAAGCCAAGCCAACAGATGTGGGGGGGTAGAAAATTTCTATTGTAAACGATGGGGATGTGAGACGACTGGGCAGGCCTTCTGGCACCCCTTCTCCTCTTGGGACTTAATAACCGTAAAGAGGAGCAGTACCGGAGCAGGGTCAAACCCCCTAAATATTTCCTTCACGGAGAGGGGGAAACAAGCCCGAGATTGGATAAAAGGAAGAACATGGGGATTCCGTTTCTATATGTCAGGGTGGGATAAAGGATTTACCTTCTTCATCAAATTAAAAATAGAGACCCCCGTCGCTGTCCAGATAGGACCCAACATCGTACTCTCAGGACAGCAGCCACCAGCTAGGCCGCCTATTTCTCCCCGTATGCCCCAGACTCCGGGGAGCACCCAATTTACTGAGGCCAGCACAGCCCCATCGCCTGCGAAACTGTCTCCCCAGGTAACATCCCCGGAGACTCCAAGCACCGGGCAGAGACTTCTTAACTTAATACAGGGGGCTTTCAATGTCCTCAATACTTCCAACCCTAATCTTACCGAATCTTGCTGGTTGTGTCTAGCCTCAGGCCCGCCCTATTATGAAGGGATTGCCTTCCCAGGTATCTTCCAAAATACCACCTCCCATAATTCCTGTGACTGGGGATCCAAGATCACCCTTACAGCAGTCTCTGGGTGAGGCATTTGCCTAGGCACGATCCCCGAAAATCGCCAGCATCTGTGTAATCAGACCATTAAAAGCCAATCAACCACTATCAATTATTATCTAGTGCCCCCTAAAGGAGGATGGTGGGCTTGCAGCACCGGGCTAACCCCGTGCATTTCCTCATCAGTGTTTAACTCCACTGCAGACTACTGTATCCTCGTACAATTAATACCTAGAGTTATCTATCATGAGGCGAGTTCCTTCGAGGCCGAATTCGATCTCAGACCCCGTAGACAGAAGAGGGAACCAGTCTCTATTACTCTAGCTGTCCTGATGGTTATAGGGGTGGCGGCCGGAGTAGGAACAGGAATGGCTGCGCTTGTCCAGACCCCACAGTATCTCGAAGAACTGAGAGCAGCTGTAGATGAGGACCTAAAAGCCATAGAACAATCAATCACAAAATTAGAAGAGTCACTAACATCCTTATCAGAAGTAGTATTGCAGAATAGACGGGGACTCGATCTCCTGTTCCTAAAAGATGGAGGGTTATGCGCTGCACTAAGAGAAGAATGCTGTTTCTATGTAGATCACTCTGGTATGGTAAAAGACTCCATGTCTAAACTCAGGGAGAGACTAGAAAAAAGACAACGAGATCGGGAGGCCCATCAAGGATGGTTTGAAAGTTGGTACAGCCGATCACCTTGGTTCACCACTCTTGTTTCCAGTTTAATAGGCCCTCTTATTATACTGCTTCTAATTCTTACCTTTGGGCCCTACATTTTCAACCGTATAGTCACCTTCGTCCGGGAGAGAGTGAGTGCTGTACAAGTATTAATGCTCAGACAGCATTACCAGTCTCTCCGCCTGGACGATAGCCATGAGAATGAATACATAGAGCCAGAAGTTCCATGATTAGAACTTCCCAAAAAAAACAAATGGGGGAATGAAAGAAAATATTACCATGAGAATGTGACCACTTCTCGCTCCCTACCATAGGAATGTGACCTTTTGTAACTGTTCCAGGAGATAGCCCCAGGAGCTGCAGCAAATGTTTACTATTAAGCAAATATTTGACTGTTAGTCTTGTCTTAAGACAGTTGAATAATGAACCAGAGTTCTTCTTATCTGGTTACAGCCCCAGCTGTGTCTATACCCTCTTACTTTATTGTTAGAGTCCCCGGCATGTCTGCTATTCCCGCCTACTTTGTAGTTTTTGCCTTTATAAGCTTGTAAAAAACTGCTGTGCGGGGCTTGACTTCTCGGCTCCTAAAAGAGTTGTGAGTCAAGTCCCAGCATGCTGGAATAAAAATCCTCTTGCGTTTTTGCATCAAGTGACATCTCTTGCGGTTGATTGGGGTGGTCAGAGCTCCGGGCACAGTGGGGGGCTCTGCCCCAAGTCTTTCAACATCACCAACCAGCTGTTTTTCATTAATCCAAACTAAGAGGAATTTTTCCATCCCTTCCTTACTTTTCTATCTCTTAGAGGTCAGCATCCTAACCCCTCTCTCCACATCAGTTGCTTTGATAGCTTATTTATTTTTCAAAATCCTATGAACAGTCCATTTAGGCATCCCAAACATAGTAGCGAGATCAGCCACACCTGTACTGCTTTCATGCATAGCAATAAGATCTTTCTTAACTTCAATTGTAAATCTAACAGCTTTCCTATTACTCTTATTTTCCTCACTCTAGTTTTTAGGACCCATGATGAATACACTTAGTTGTTATTATATATTTAAAAACACACACACAAAAAAACAAGCACAAAAACATAAAATTAGCAGTGAAAATCACACAATATGCTTTCACTATAGCTTCCAAAAACAAATTGAACCACAAAGCATAATGGGTGGCTGGAGCACTGGGGAAATGTATGCACAAAAATACACAAACAACATACTGGGTATTCAGATTCCAAAGCAGCATTCAGATTTTGGGCAAAATTTTCTCAAAATTTCATTTGGATTCCAAATTGTTCAAGTTTGGATTCCAAACACAATATTGTATATTATTTGTACAGGAATACCCAAAGCAATTGGTAGACCATATGATTCTTAAGAGCTTTATCCACTTCTATACACATGATTATGATGTACTGGTTTATAGCAGAAAAATATTTGCTGAATGCCCTTACCCTTTCTCTAATTCTTAGCCTAAGGAGTGTGAATGGAAGTGGGAGTAGCTGATAGACCTTAAGATGCTTTTGAGGTCACTGTATGACCTCAGACCCACAGTTTCAGTCATCAGAAGTAATAACTATACAAAATCCAATAGTTGCACAGTGGCCACATGGAACAGGAGTTTGTGACAATGTTTCTCAGTGATTCAAAGAAATAATAGAAATGATAGACCAATACAGAATAAAAATATCTCCCAGTTCATTCTTCATATCAAATGAAAACACAATATAAATATTTTGATATCTTCATAAACACAGTAAGTGATGGTAGCAGCAGTAAACAGACTTTACACTTGCACTACATACATGCTAAATGCAATTTCTTTGCTACAGCTCAATGCAAGTGATGAAATTTTTCATTAGGCAGATCACATGCTTTTATTAAAGTAACTCATTTAAAGGGAAATTGCTTCACTTCTAAATATTTAGAATACATGTTTAGCTCTGTTTGCACATTATTATTTAGGCTCCCTTATCCTTGGAATGTTAATAGTATCAATTAGGCTTAGAAATAAGTGTGAGTTTAATGGCTGAGCTCTAAACTGCTTGCATTGTTTATCATTGCAAAGATGAATTGCTTTAGAAAGCTGCTCTCTCAGACAATCTAGTTAAAATCATAGGTGATGTGAATGTAAAAATTAGCCTGTGGAGGTTTATATATTAGAGCTGAAGAACCTTGTTGGGTAACTTGACTGTTCCAATGTTTCACCCTTAGGGCTTTCATTCTAGTGTCTCAGTGGTGCTATTTGTATGATTTCCCAGACCTTGCCCAGCCAGTTCTCAGGCCCTAGGCTATCCTGAAAGCCACTGTTAAAGTCTTATGTTAACACAGTGCTTAACAGTATTTCAAAGCTTACCCATTTGCATTATTTCTTTTTAAACTTAAGACTCCATGAGATAGTCAAAGTAGGTATTCTCTTTTAAAGAGGTTCTCAAAAATCCAATGTCAGAGGGCTTCAATAAAGTAATTGGAGCTGGCATTAGGAGAATATTCAGGAGAATATTTCAGGGATACAGATAACAGCTAATGCAAATATAAACTAGAGTTGTTTCAGAAGAAATGAAGAAAAATAGGAAAGTTTTGAAACATAAAAGAAATGCTTGCATGTTTTAAGACATGCTAACAATTGTCAAGAGCGTAAATTAGAAAACAAAAGTGAACCCCACCCTCCCTCCAACCAAATCCCTCTTCCTATGAATAGTTAGTCTGAACAATTTGGTGCATATATTTTTTCTGTCCTATTTTTTTCTGCATGTGTAACATATAAGCAGATGTGTATATCTGTGCATGAGTGTGCATAATGAAAATAGGATCACATTATACATGCCATACATACTGGTCTATAATTGATATTTTTATCTTAACAATATGTCATGGATATATTTCCATGTCACCACTTATAGATCTATCTATCAGTAGTAATACCTGTGTTCATAGAATGGATATACCATTAACCAGTTCCTTATTGCCTCATAGGTACTTTCCTTTTTTATTTTACTTTATTTTTTGCTATTCTAAGCAGTGTTGCAAAGAACATCCTTGTTCACATATGTTCATATGTTGGCACACTTGAGTATTCCCATAGGATAGTTTCATAGAATTACAATTGGTAGGTCAAAGTATGAATGCATTTTAGATTTTAATAGATAAGGTCTAAGTGCCTTACAAAGTAGTTGTACCGATTTACAGTGTACAAAAGTGCCTGAGGGGTTATTTTGAAGAAATAATTGACAGGATATTAAAATTATTTGGATCAAGAGGAAAAAGTAGAGTCAAAGATAACTTCAACTTCTTAGGTGAGAATGATATAAAGAATGGTGTCACCTTTGGCAGACATGGGGAAGTTTGAGGGAAGCATGGTTTAAGGAGCAAAAAGAATAAAGATAAAAGAACAAAAGGCCAAAGACTGAGTCTCTAGGCTCCCCAAGGTAAGAAAGCAGAAAGAAAAACTATCAAAGGGGAACAGAGGATGCATAATCAGAAATGTATCAGGGGCTCAAATCTACAAGAAAGCGTTCTAAGGAGAGGATAATCCATGTGATATGGTACAGAGGTAAGGAATAAAAGATATCTTTAGATCTAGTGATCAGAAAATCACTGGTGACCTTTGAGAATGCAGTTTCATATTAGGAAACTGAAAGAAATAGGAAGCCATTTTTTTTTTAAGTGAAGTGAGGGGACTGAAAGATCAGTCATTCTGGAAAGTCAATGATGAAAGGAAAATAGAAAAGAAAAGTGAATGCTGAACTGTATGTCCTGCTCATCTGAAAGACATCTTTAGGAATTCCTATATTGGGGGCTTGCCTCTTTTTTTTTTTTCCTTTTTTTTTAGGCTACAAGAGTTCTCTGATAACACACAGAGTCCCAGTGGCATGAGCTCTCAATCTTTCTTTAGCTTAGAGGAACCTAGGCACAGCAGAAGTAAAAGAAGAAACCAATAATAAAGAAAAGTGAGAACAAATACAAGACAATAAAGACATGCTTTACCTGCCTCAATTGCTCATCTTGCCAACATGATTAAATAAATGTGAACAAATTGCCAACATGATTAAATAAATGATGTTGAGATACACAAAGCACCACTATACAACCATTAGAATAACTGCACAACTCCATATATTGATGTGAAAAGATGTCTTCAATATTTTTATGTGAAAAAAACAGGTCATAAAATGGCACATTTATGTAATCTCATGCATATAAAAACACATTCACATTTGTATTCAATATTAAAGAACATTCACCAGACGTTATCAATGATGTGTGGGTTTATCATTTTACCTAATCAACAAACATATTTTAACTGCCTCCTGTCCCCACAGAAAAGGCAATCACTACTTTACTGGATGAACCAGATGGTGCAAAAGATGTGGTTAAGGGCTGAAACTATATTTTCCCTGAAAGAATGCCAGGACCGATAAGCCACAGTCGGAAGCAGAGACAACCCAGGACATTTTGATAAGGACAATTTTTGAGGTAGGGATCAGGGATAGAATGAGGAATAAAGTGAAACATGTGAATGGAATGGAATGAAGTGGGATGAGGTTCAGAGATTTGGGTAGAGATCAGAGATGAATTAAGCCTGTTTATGACACACTACATTAAATTCCTTTATTAAAAAATGAAAATGTAATTGTTCGTTCTGATATTAAAATGTCATGTTCCTATCAAAGAGACTCAACTCATGCCCTAAAATCATATTTATTGGATACTGTGTGCTAATTCCTCTGGCATATTTTCAGAAAGTCAACAAAACTGAACCCCACATGGACATCACAAAAATTTAATATCAGACACTCTAAGCAATCTCTGATGTGTGCAAGTCACCCAAGGTAGCATTCATTTCTTAGGCTTGTGTTCAAAAATTATGATTACCTTAAGAAAATTAATTTTAAGTCCTGAGAGTAGCTCTTTGCAGATATGAAATGCTGCCAAGTAAAAGAACTGTCTGTACTGGAACAAAAACAAAGTCACTTCAGTCAACTGCCCCATCTACCTCTATTCAAGTAAGTTCTCTAAATGGCCATACTTCCCATGCCCTCATACACACATTTCACATATAACTTGTTGAAAATTATTAAAAGATCTTGGAAGAGATTTTCTGTCCACATTTGAAAAAGGGACAAAGGAGAAAACCAGTCACTTCATAATTGGTCAAAGACATGAGGAATTAAAGAGATTACTCCATTCCATTTTTTAAAGGTTGCATTTAATATAAAGTTTTTATAAAATGACTCCTCAAAAAGAATGATTTTTAACCTTCTTTCATTGATATTCAAAAGATAACAGTACTGAGACAGAATCTCTGCCAGTAGTCATCACCTGATACCTATAGCAGATTTGCAAGTATGTCAAGAACAGTTAATTATGTGGGCCTTTGATTAATCCACTTTAATTATCTCCATGGTCTACAAGGCAAACCCAAGTGGATTTTCATTATGAAGGAATACACATTATATAATTGCCAGTGATGCAAAATTAATGAGGATAACTCAAGTTTTATGGTAGACTAGTATAGGAAGCAAAAGCTATAACAGGTGTTCAGTCGAAGTAATTTCCAAACTTCAGAACTGATTTTCCTTTTGCTTTTAATAAAGCAAAATCACAGCCCTGGAAATGCAAAGAAAATATTATCCACTAAAATGAATTCAGATCACATAATTTCCCCTGAAATAAATATATATATATATATACTGAAAGGATGTATACAAACACCCCCTAGCAAAGAGATGGTTTTTCATTTCTAAGTGCTTGCCTTGGAATGATTACTTATTCAACCAAAGGGGTGAGGGAATAAGTAATGAGCAATTGAGAAGCACTCTTGAGCCTAATTAATGCTAAAAAACATCAAAGGTACACACACATTTCTATCACATAAGCATATTTTACAGTCCATCCTCTTCAGGCACCCCTTCTTCCACTCAGCTTCCTTTGAGCCACAGCAAAATGGAAACTGCAGCCAAATATATATTCTTTTAATCCAAGAAGCAATTTCTCATCTTGGTTATCAAAACAGTTGCATAAGTCCAAGACTTAAAAAACTTCACTCTCTCTCATTCTCTGTATTTAATGCCTTTCTGAGATGTATTGATTGCACCTCCTAAATATTTTAAATCCATACCCACCTTTCTCCAGTTTCTCTAGCAAATCTTAATCATCAAAATATTAACATTTTTAGTCCAAACCCGTATAACAAACTGCCTACATAACATCTCTTAGATCTTTCAAATTCAACATCTTTAAAACTGAATTGATGATAATAGAGCTCAACCCAAGTCATATCTGGTCCATTTTCAATGTGCTCTCTCCTAATGAATGGAACAACTAACCAACCAGTTATGTAATATAAAAGTCTGGGTGTCATCCCTAAATCTCTCCTCTCCTCCCAAATACAACTAAAATAAAATGTACTTTCTAAAAAGTGCTAAAATCTTTCCACTTCTCTTCAATTCTACTATGACCACCACAATTTTACTCCTTAAATACTAATGTCTAAAATATTTCAGATGGCTCTAATTTGTCTATTCACGTCTGCACCCCAATTCCAAATTATTTTTATATGCAGTAGAAAACATTTTTTTTTAATCATGCCCTTCCCAATTCTTGCTTAAGTCTTTACTGATTTCCCATATGGCTTTTCAGATAAAATAAAATTCCTCCACAAAATCTCTGAGACCATGAGTGTTCTGGCTCACCCTGCCTATTTCTTCAGGTTTATCTTGCACATTTTCACTCACTTCCTTTCAGTTTAGAACTTAGCCTTTTTAGAAGTCATCTAATTTGTCAGGCTTTCTTCCTTCTGCAACTGGAATTTTATACATGTTTTTCTTAGAAAGAAAACCAATGATATTAACTTAAGTTGCTCCTACTCATCTTTCAAACACCAGATCCTCTAGTGTCACCATACTGCACAACTCCTGAGGATGCTATTTGTGTTGTACTCTTTGAGAACAGAGCCTCTTGCTGTTGTAAAGGGCACAGTCTGTCAGAAGTCCTAATTTCTTCTCTTCCTCTCTTTCTCAAGGAAACTTTTGAGTCCCCTCATAACAAGGTTATAGGATCATGTAGTTTTTGTATGTACCACTCACCGCAATTGTATTTTTAACGTTTTTTTGTTTTTTGGTGTTTTTTTTGCTTAGCCTAAATGACTTTTACTTTTTTATTAAATCATAGCTGTGTACATCAATATGATCATGGGGCACCATACACTTGTTTCATAGAATATTTCACATATTTTCATCTCATTAACTGACATAGCCCTCCTGGCATTTTTCTTAGTTACTTTGCCAAGACATTTACATTCCACATTTGCCAAGGCTCACATGTACCCTTGTCAGTTGCACCACAGGTGTGATCCTTTCAATCCCCCTTCCTCTACCCACCTCACCCCTCCCTCCCCATGCTTTCCCCCTTCCCCCTGTTCTTAGGTTGTAGCTTGGTTATAGCTTTCATGTGAAAGTCCTAAGTTAGTTTCATAGTAGGGGTGAATACATTGGATATTTTTTCTTCCATTCTTGAGACACTTTACTGAGAAGAATATGTTCCAGCTCCATCCATGTAAACATGAAAGAGGTAAAGTCTCCATCTTTCTTCAAGGCTGCATAGTATTCCATGGTGTACATATACCACAATTTGTTAATCCATTCGTGGATCGATGGGCACTTGGGTTTGTTCCATCACTTAGCAATTATGAATAGGGCTGCAATAAAGATTCTGGTACAAATATCTTTGTTATGATTTGGTTTTTGGTCTACTGGGTATATGCACCGCAGAGGAATTACAGGATTGAATGGCAGATCTATTTTTAGATCTCTAAGTGTTCTCCATATATCTTTCCATAAGGAATGTATTAGTTTACATTCCCACCAGCAGTGAAAAAGTGATCCCTTTTCTCCACATCCATGCCAACATCTCTGGTCTTGAGATTTTGTGATATAGGCTAGTCTCACTGGAGTTAGATGATATCTCAAAGCAGTTTTGATTTGCATTTCTCTGATGATTAAAGATGATGAGCATTTTTTCATATGTCTGAAGGCCGCTCGCCTGTCTTCTTCGGAGAAGTTCCTTTTCAATTCTCTTGCCCAGCCTGTGATGCTTTCCCTTGTTCTTTTCTTGCTAATGCGTTTCAGTTCTCTGTGGATTCTGGTTATTAAATCTTTGTCAGAGACATAACCAGAAAATATCTTCTCCCATTCTGTGGGCTGTTTGCTTGCTTTACTTACTGTGTTCTTGGTGGTGCAGAAGCTTTTTGGTTTGATCAAAACCCAAAAGTATATTTTTGAAGCTGCTTTAATCGCCCGGGGGGTCCTTCTCATAAAAAACTCACCCAACCCAATTTCTTCAAGGGTTTTCCCTGCATTTTCTTCTAGTATTTTTATAGTCTCATGTCTTAAATTTAGGTCTTTAATCCAGTAAGAGTCTATCTTGGTTAGTGGTGAAAGGTGTGGATCCAGTTTCAGTCTTCTACAGGTTGCCAGCCAGTTCACCCAGCATCATTTGTTAAATAGGGAATCTTTTCCCCACTGGATGTTTTTAACTGGCTTGTCAAAGATTAAATAATGGTAAGTACCTGGGTTCATCTCCTGGTTCTCTATTCTGTTCCAGACATCTACTTCTCTGTTTTTGTGCAAATACCATGTTGTTTTGATCACTATCGAATTCTAGTATAGTCTGAGGTGGGGTAGCGTAATTCCTCCTGCTTTGTTGTTATTTTTGAGTAATGTCTTGGCTATTCGAGGTTTTTTCTGATTCGATATAAAACGAAGTATTGTTTTTTCAAGATCTTTAAAGTATGACAGTGGAACTTTAATAGGGATTGCGTTGAAGGTATATATTGCTTTGGGTAGTACGGACATTTTAACAACGTTGATTCTTCCCAGCCATGACCATGGTATGTTTTTCCATTTATTAACATTCTCGGCTATCTCTTTTCTTAGAGTTTCATAGTTCTCTTTATATAGATCTTTCACATCCTTTGTTAGATAAACTCCCAAATATTTCATCTTTTATGGCATTACTGTGAATGGGATAGAGACCTTAATTGTTTTTTCAGCTTGACTATTGTTGGTATATATAAAGGCTACTGATTTATGAATGTTGATTTTGTAACCTGAGATGTTGCTGTATTCCTTGATCACTTCTAGGAGTTTTGTAGTAGAGTCCCTAGTTTTTTCCAGATATACAATCATATCATCTGCAAAGAGCGAAAGTTTGATCTCTTCTGAACCTATGTGGATGCCCTTGATCGCCTTTTCTTCCCTAATTGTGGTGGCTAAAACTTCCATTACAATGTTAAAAAGCAATGGAGACAATGGGCAGCCTTGTCTGGTTCCTGATCTAAGTGGAAATGATTCCAATTTTACTCCGTTCAATATGATATTGGCTGTCGGTTTGCTGTAGATGGCCTCTATCAGTTTAAGAAATGTCCCTTCTATACCAATTTTCTTAAGTGTTCTGATCATGAAGGGATGTCGGATGTTATCAAAAGCTTTTTCTGCATCGAATGAGAGGATCATATGATCTTTGTTTTTTACTTTGTTTATGTGCTGAATTACATTTATAGATTTATGTATATTGAACCAGCCTTGAGACCCTGGGATAAAGCCAACTTGATCATGATGTATGATTTGTTGGATATGTTGCTGGATTCTGTTTGTTAGGATCTTGTTGAATATTTTTGCATCTATATTCATTAGTGATATTGGTCTATAATTTTCTTTATTTGTTGGGTCTTTTCCTGGTTTGGGGATCAGGGTGATGTTTGCTTCATAGAACGTGTTGGGGAGTCTTCCTTCTTTTTCTATATTTTTTGAACAGTTTGAGTAATATAGGTACTAAGTCCTCTTTAAAGGTTTGGTAGAATTCTGATGTGAAACTATCTGGTCCCGGACTTTTCTTTTTGGGGAGGTTTTGTATGGTTGATGTTATTTCCGAACTTGAAATGGGCCTGTTTCAACATTTCCACTTGATTCTGGTTAAGTCTTGGAAGGTGACGAGCTTCCAAGTATCGGTCCATTTCCTTCAGATTTTCATATTTCTGAGAGTAAAGTTTCTGGTAATATTCATTAAGGAGTTTTTGGATTTCCGAGGAGTCTGTTGTTATTTCATCTTTGTCATTTCTGATTGATGAGATTAGAGATTTTACTCTTTTTTTCCTGATTAGGTTGGCCAAATATTTATTTATTTTGTTGACCTTTTCAAAAAACCAGCTTTTTGATTTATTGGTCTGTTGTATCTTTCTTTTGTTTTCAATTTCATTTAGTTCTGCTCTGATTTTGGTTATTTCTTTTCTTCCACTGGGTTTGGGGTTGGAGTGTTCTTCCTTTTCCAGTTGCTTGAGATGTTCCATTAATTTGCTAACTTCCTCTCTTTCTGTTCTCCTGAGGAAGGCTTGCAGTGCTATAAATTTCCCTCTTAGAACTGCCTTTGCGGTGTCCCAGAGGTTCTGATAGTTCGTGTATTCATTGTCGTTTTGTTCCAAAAATTTGGCAATTTCCTTCTTGATCTCATCTCTGACCCAGCTATCGTTCAGCATGAGGTTATTTAACTTCCATGTTTTTGTATGAGTATGTAGATTCCTGTTGTTACTCAGCTCAAGTTTTATTCCATGATGGTCCGAGAAGATGCATGGAATAACTTCTATTCCTTTAAATTTACTGAGGTTAGATTTGTGACCTAAGTTGTGATCGATTTTGGAGTAAGTTCCATGGGCTGATGAGAAGTATGAATATTCAGTTTTGTTAGGATGAAATGTTCTGTAGATGTATGCTAGATCTAAGTGCTGGATGGTTAGATTTAAATCTACAATTTCTTTACTCCGTTTTTTGTTGGAGGATCGATCCAGCACTGCCAAAGGAGTGTTAAAATCTCCGACTATTATGGAGCTGGAGGAAATCAAGTTGCTCATGTCTGTTAGAGTTTCTCTTATGAATTGAGGTGCATTCTGATTGGATGCATAGATATTAATAATTGAAATCTCATCATATTGAGTATTACCCTTAACAAATATGACGTGACCATTCTTGTCCTTCCTTACTTTTGTTGGTTTAAAGCCTATTGTGCCTGCAAATAAAATTGCAACACCTGCTTTTTTCTGGTTACCATTTGCCTGAAATATGGATGACCATCCTTTCACCCTGAGTCTGTATTTGTCTTTTAAGTTAAGATGTGACTCTTGTAAGCAACAGATATCTGGTCTGAGTTTTTGTATCCTGTTAGCTAACCTGTGTCTCTTTAGAGGACAGTTTAAGCCATTCACATTAATGGACATTATTGATAAGTTTGGTGAAATTTTGGGTATCGAGTTTTTCAAAAGTCCAGTGGACAATTTTAATCTTTTCGCCATTGTAGAAGTTGGAGTTTGATCAGGAGTTTCTGAGTGAGTTTACGTTTGTAGTAGAGGATTGGATTGGTCTTTATGGAGTATAGGTCTGAGAATATCCTGAAGAGCTTGTTTGGTTGTGGCAAATTTCTTCAACATATGAATGTCGTTAAATTATTTAATTTTTCCATCATAGATGAAACTCGGTTTAGCTGGATACAAGATCTGGGGTTGAAAGTTATTTTGCTTTAGGAGATTAAAAGTAGATGACCACCCTCTTCTGGCTTGAAAAGTTTCAGCAGAGAGATCTGCAGTCATTCTAATGTTCTTACCTTTGTAGGTAATGGCTTTCTTTCGCCTGATAACCTTGAGAATTTTCTCCTTCATGTTGACTTTAGTGAAGCTAATTATGATATGTCTGGGAGATGACTTCTTGTAGTTGAATCGTGCTGGAGTTCTGAAAGTGTCTGCTATCTGAATTTCAGAATCTCTAGGCATGTCTGGAAAATTGTCTTTCATAATTTCATGCAGAAGGGCCTCTGTGCTCATCAATGCCACTTCATTGTTTTCTGGAACTCCTATTATTCATATATTTGCCTTTTTCGAATTATCCCAGAGCTCTCTAAGAGAAAGATCTGTTTTTGCTCTCCATTTCTCTTCCTCTTTGAGAGTTTGGGAGCGTTCGAAGGCTTTATCTTCGATGTCAGAAATCCTTTCTTCTGCTTGGTCCATTCTGTTGCTGAGGGATTCTGCTGTATTTTTCATATCTTTACGGGCTGCAAATTCCTGCTTCAGTGTGTCTAAGTCTTTGGTGGTTTTGTCTTTAAATTCGGTAAATTCTTGAGACAACTTTTGTATTTCTCCTCAGATTCCTAATTCCATTTTATCAATCTTGTTTGCAATCCAAATTCTGAATTCGATTTCTGACATGTCTGCCAGTTGTTTATGAATGGGATCTTCAATTACATCCGCCATTTCTTTCCTTGGGGTGGTTGATCTATTCTGGCTATTCATGTTACCAGAGATTTTCCGCTGATTCGCCCCATGGTTGTTTTACTCCCTTTGATTATTCCCCTAGGGTTTTGTTGAGGGCCCATTCAGTGTTGTAGCCTGAGAGACTGGGGCCCTGTCTGGTGTGGTGGGGCTGAGTGGTTCTGACTTATTGTCAGCTGGCTTCTGTTTGACTTCAGCGAAGCACTTACTCTGGGTTGAAGTCTCAGTTCTCTGAGTCGGCCCTACTCTGGATTTTTCCTGGGTCTTTGAGTCACCTCAGGCAAATCCTATACTCAGGGGTGGCCTCCTCTTGTTGCCAAGGGAGGCAGGGGGTATGGCTTTAGCTGCCTCAGGGAACTGCCGCTCTGATGTGGGTCTCACCCAGCCTCACTCCTGTGTCCCAGAGTCAGGACCGACCAGCCGCAGTTTGGGCACTGTCCACGCCCCGACAAATCCCTCAAGAATCTGGACTCCCGGGGGACAGGCCTCCAGATCCCAGAGTGAGGGTGGTGTGTGGTGCTGGGAGCTCAGAGCCACCGGCAGCATGCTCACTCAGTTCCTCCCAATCTTTGGCTCCACTGCACCGCCTCAGCCCAAGCCTCCAGGCTTCAGAGTGAGGGCGGGGTGAGGGGAGGGGCTGGAGCCTAGAACTGCCAGGCAGCGAACAGACTTGGCTCTACCCAGTTCCTTGCCCAGCCACACTGCATGTGCTCAGGTCTCCAGATCACAGAGCGGGGGCGGGGGGGGAGCGCCGGGAGCTCAGAGCCAGCAGGGGCTCCCAGCTGCAGGGAGCCCAGTCAGCAGCGAGCAAATTCAGTTCCTCCCAGTCTCTCGCCCGGTTGTACTGCCGCAGCTCAAGCCTTCAGGCTTCAGAGTGGGGGCGGGGTGGAGGGAGCGGCTGGAGCCCAGAACTGCCAGGCAGCAAAAAACAGACTCAGCTCCACCCAGCTCCCTGCCCGGTCACACGGCAGGCGCTCAGGTCTCCAGACCACAGAGCGAGGGCGGGGGGAGCGCCAGGAGCTCAGAGCAGCAGGGAGCTCAGAGCAGCTGGTAGCGAGTTCGACTCAGTTTTATGCCTGGTTGTATTGTTGCCCAAGGAGGGCTGCTGCACCTCGCCTCAGGGAAGTGCTGCCCTGGTGAGGGTCTCCCTCCTCTGACTGTCCTCACCTTTCTCCCGTGCCCCAGAATCAGCGCTGACCAGCCGCAGCTTGGGGACTGTTCTCTCCCCTTTAGGAGTTACCCAAGAATCTGAACTCCTTGAGGACAGGCTTTCAGACCTCAGAGAGAGTGGAGGGAAGTGCTGGGTGCTCAGAGTTGCCGGCAAAGGATATTTACAGATTTATACAGTTTTATGCCTGGCAGGAGAACGCCTAGGCATCCTAGTAAGGGAGGTAGGTCCAGTTTGTAGTAGGTCTCTCCCGTGAAGTGTAGTGGGATGGCCTTTGATTTCTGCCCTTTTGTTTGTGGGGCCCTTAAGCCAATCATGTGGGGGAGGGGGGACTCCCGTCCGCTTGGTGATGGGTTTTGTACCTTTTGTTTGCTTCCCTGTGGTCGCAGCTCTCCTCAGCGGGGTTGATGTGCGTTCTTCAACTTTCTTGCTTGGTGTTGCTCGAATCCATCAGGTTACTTGCCAAATTTTCCTCCCACAACTCTCCTTCAGGACGGGAGCCTCTGTGGAAAGCTGGCTTCAGTCTGCCATCTTCCCATCATCCCCCTAAAAAATTCTTTATAGGAAAATATCCTTCATAAATCATGGAAATTCTGTATGAAACCACTGTGCTGAGGTTGTCAGATTTTATGAATTAGAGTTCAGGAATGGATCACCATTGATAGTAGTGAGGTATAGCTATAATAGCCCACAAAAGAATTCTGCATTTCAATTTTCTTTTGCTGAGCAATTTTTATGAAGGAGGAGGAGAAAGTCATAGCAGCAGTATCCATCTTGATATATTAATCATATATTTAGCTTTACATTGCATTTAGAAAAGTGCTGGACTTACCGTTTTTAGGTCTGGTATCAGCAAAAGATAACAGCACTGTTTCACGCTGGTCCACAGGGAACAGCAATATTTTTTTCTACAAAAAGCAGTCTTTGGCATGGAATCCATAAAGAAATTTATATCTATAAAAGTAGACAATGTCAACCCCAACTGGGTGCAAGATTTGTGGGTGGTCTGTTTGTGAAACATTTCTAATTATTGTGGCAAGTCCTGCTGGGATTGGTAAAATTAAGCATCTGTCATATCCATTTCCTGCTGTCTGTATTTGTCTTTTAAGTTAAGATGTGACTCTTGTAAGCAACAGATATCTGGTCTGAGTTTTTGTATCCTGTTAGCTAACCTGTGTCTCTTTAGAGGACAGTTTAAGCCATTCACATTAATGGACATTATTGATAAGTTTGGTGAAATTTTGGGTATCGAGTTTTTCAAAAGTCCAGTGGACAATTTTAATCTTTTCGCCATTGTAGAAGTTGGAGTTTGATCAGGAGTTTCTGAGTGAGTTTATATTTGTAGTAGAGGATTGGGTTGGTCATTATGGAGGATAGGTCTGAGAATATCCTGAAGAGCTTGTTTGGTTGTGGCAAATTTCTTCAACATATGAATGTCGTTAAAGTATTTAATTTCTCCATCATAGATGAAACTCAGTTTAGCTGGGTACAAGATCCAGGGTTGAAAGTTATTTTGCTTTAGGAGATTAAGAGTCGGTGACCCCCGTCTTCTGGCTTGAAAAGTTTCAGCAGAGAGATCTGCAGTCATTCTAATGTTCTTACCTTTGTAGGTAATGGCATTCTTTCGCCTGATAACCTTGAGAATTTTCTCCTTCATGTTGACTTTAGTGAAGCTAATTATGATATGTCTGGGGGATGACTTCTTGGGGTTGAATCGTGCTGGAGTTCTGAAACTGTCTGCTATCTGAATTTCAGAATCTCTAGGCATGTCTGGAAAATTCTCTTTCATAATTTCATGCAGAGGGGCCTCTGTGCCCATCGATGCCACTTCATTGTTTTCCGGAACTCCTATTATTCGTATATTTGCCTTTGAATTATCCCAGAGCTCTCTAAGAGAAAGATTTGTTTTATACCTATCACCTGGTGGTTGGTGGAGCAGAAAGTTACTCAAAATATTTGTGTCAATCAAACATAAAAACAGAGGTGTAAGGGAAGATAGGAAGGGTTGCCCTTCCTCTATACTTTAGAGTGGAACACTGTAACAAACTCCCCTCTCCAGTTTCTAGATAATTTATATTTTTTTATCATGGGTTGTTCTAGTTAACATATTTATGATTATTTCTTAGTCTCTTTCCAAAAGCTTTCCTTCAGGTAGTATCCTTGAAGCTTAGGGCATTACTTTTCATGGAAGCAGAAATGAGTCAGGGAGGATAAGAAAGTAGTATTTGTCCTCTATAAAGTATTACCATATGGTAAGAAAACAATAAATAAAATAAATATTTTTATAATCATCATTCATTCATATAAAATGTATACATATTTGATACTGGAATTTCTTCCTCAGTAGTTCCTTGGTGTTGGGGATTTCAGGAACAAACCCAAAGACCACAGATTAGTGGTAAGATAGGATTTTTATTAGACAGAAAGGAATACAGAAATAAAAAGCACCAGAGCTTATGGAAGGGGGAAAGAACTAACTGGGGAGTCTCTACATGGGCTCTTTATCTAGGGGTATTAGGTCTTGAGAATTACACTTGGCCAGGAGTTGGTAGGTGGAAAAACATCTTTTCAAAGTTAATGAGTGCATTAACAAATGAATGAATATAGTTCTTCCTCCACTAGGGCAAGGTTAACAGGTCCTTCACAGTTTTTGTCTCTGAGAAGGGATTAGGATGTGGGCTTCCTACTCAAGTGGAACCACCCAAAAAACCCTCACAAGCTGGTTTGTTCATGATCTTGTTAAAGCACAGAGGGTATACCCTAAAAAGGCAGCCTGTTTGTGCTTGAAAATGGGGGGAGCTTGATTTCTGAGCTCACCTGGACCTAGACAATGAGGGGCTCCCTGTCCAGCCTTGAGTGGTGGAATCTTGTATCAATCCTCCCTTTCCAAATAAAACCTCTAACTGCTGTTGGGGAAAAAGGGCGCTGACTGCTTCAAACTGTTTCTTGCTGAAGATGGACAGTGATTTGGGGAGGCAGTTAGAAGTTCCTCAGAGGAGGTTGATTCAGGGTTCACAGTAAATGGAAATCTGGGTTGATCCTTCTAGCTTGGAGTAAAAACTTAGGGTATTTTCTTCATGAAATTGCCCAGGCCCAGGAAACTGGGGTCCTTTGTCCAGGCTGGAATGAGGAAACCCTGTATCAATAGAAGGGGACAGCTAGGGTTTCTTCAGATGAGCGGTGATCTAGGGGTCCACAACAGAGTCAGGTCTTGGGCTGGAACTCTTTTCACTGTGGTTTGATGATATCAATCTCTGAAAGACCTAAATCTGATTAGTATATTAAAAGGCAAGGGTAGAACAGTGAGAGGAAGGGGTTAATAAAGTCTGTGACTTTGAGAGAAAACTATATTAACACTTTCCTTGTTGTCTTCTAAACAATAATTTCAAATCTTTAGGCTCACAAATGTAGGTGAACTGTGGTTGATTTTATTCATTGTCCACTCCTGTAGGAGGTGGTGGGTTCCAGGATTTTACTTGTGAATGATGTATCCAGGAATCTATTCCCATAACTTTACAGCTGTAGAAGAAGACAAGATAACAGAAAAGGGAACTTCACAAGGTGGGGTTAGGGAAGGTGAATTGGAGGGAAGAGTTTTGATCAGGACTAGATCTCCAGGAGAGAAAAGCTCTTTTAGTGTTAAATGTGAAGATGTATTTGGGAGGTTTTTAAGGATTCGTTGAAATTTAGCTAAAGAAGTAATATTTAACTAACTCTGTAGTTTCTTGATCTAATAATAAATTGTTACTTAAAAAGGGTCTTCCATATAATAATTCAAATGGGCTACAACTGAGTTTCTAGGTAAATTTCTTATTCTAAGGAGAACAATGGAAAGCAATTTAGTCTAAGGGAGATGAGTTTTTTGAGTTTGCTTTTGTAACTGTCCTTTGATTTTAGCACTCATTTTTTCTACCTTCCCAGAGGATTGGGGCCTCCAAGAGCAGTGTAGATGATATTTTATGCCTAGGGATTTAGATATTCCCTGTGTAACAGCTGCTTTGAAGGCTGGCCAATTATCACTTTGCAAACTCTGAGGGAGTCAAAACCTGGGGATAATCTCATGTACTAAAGCCTTTACAGTTTCTTGGGTCTTTTCTGTCCTGCAAGGGAATGCTTCAACCCAATTAGTAAAAGTATCCACAAATACTAGCATATATTGTACACCATGTACCTTAGATGAGTGAAATCTATTGTCAATCTTCACCTGGATATTTACCTTGTTTTTGTATATCTGGGGGAGTGAGATGGTGAGTTAAAGGATTATTTCTCTGACATATGTCACAATTCCTTATTATCTGTTTTATGGTTCCCATTCTAGAGTGACCAGGCATTCTTTTTTGAGTACTTTCAATTAAAGAATAGTGTGGCGTAGCTATTTCACTATATCAGAAATTCAGAGTCTGCAAAAGCCTGTAATTCCTCAGAAACCTTGAAGCATCTGAGAGTTTGAGGTTTAGGGTGGGCCAATATTGGTTCTATTCTTTCTTTGCCCAAGGCTCTCTTTCCCTGTGAAAGTTAGAGACCCAAATAGTGAACTTTAGGCACACATAATTGGGCTTTAGCCTTGGAAACTTTGTACCCATAATCAGTTGGAAAGTTTAATAGCGTTTGTGTAGCTTTATGACATTCCTCTGCATCTGGTGCTCCCAAAAGAATGTCATCTACATATTGAATAAGAGTCACTGTAAGATTTGAAAAACAACTCAAGTCTTAGGCTAAGGCTTGTCCAAACAAGTGAGGGCTGTCCCTAAATCCCTAGGGTAACATAGTCCATGTGAGCTGGGTGTTGGGGTCAGAGGAATCTTCAAAAGCAAAAATGTATTGGGAATTTTCATAAAGAGGAAGGCAAAAGAAGGTATCTTTTAAGTTTTGGACTGTAAAATAGGCCTTTTCAGGGATATGAGACAATAAAGTATACAGATTGGGAATTACAGGATAGAGAGGAATGACTGCTTTATTTGTAATGTGGTCATCTTGTACTAGTCTCCAAGTTCCATTTGGCTTTGGCACTCCTACAATAGGAGTGTTACATGGACTACTGCAAGGTAATAACATTCTCTGTTGCTTTAGATTTTGTATTATGGGTATTAGTCCCTTCTTAGCATCTGTTTTTAGAGGATAATGCTTTTGATTGGGATAGATGGTGGGATTTTTTAACTTAATTTGGACTGGTTGAGCATAGCTTGCTCTTCTCACCTGTCACTCAGTAACCCACATGTCTGGATAAATTTCTGTCTCTAATAAGGGAAGCCATAGTATAGGTTCTTGTACCATAGTCATATAAATGGTTGTTCCTGCTTTAGTTAGTATGTCCCTCCCCAAAAGGGGAGCAGGACTTTCAGGCATGATTAGGAAGGCATGAGAGAACAGCCAGTCACCCCAATTGCAGCTTAAAGGCTGAGAGAAAAATTTGGTAACTGGCTTTCCAGACACCCCCTGTATAGTTACAGATTGGGGGGATAAAAGACCAGAGTTAGAGAGGAGTACAGAAAAGGTTGCTCTAATGTCCAGAAGAAATTCTGTCTCCTGGCCCTCCACTATGAGGCAAACATGGGGCTCTTGAGAAGTGATGATACAAGTTGGAACCAAGAGAATCTGCCTCGGGCACCCTCAGTCTAGTTTGGGCACTGATGGGATCACAGTCCCAGGAGGCCTTTGCCTCTGAGCACAGGCCACCCTCAAGTGGTCACCCTTGCATTCTGGACAGGGGCCAGGTGGCTTGCCCAGCCAATGGTGCTGCTGGGGGCAGTTTTTCCTGAAGTGGCCAGTCTGACCACATTGGAAGCACTTGCCCTTAGCTTCTCTGGCTTTCCTCTGTCCCTGAATAGTGCCTGTTTGTTGGAGTGCCATTACTAGAGCTGTCATTCTTTTCTTATCCCTTCTCTCTTTTTCCTCCCCTTTATCCTGATCTCAATTATAAAAGACCACAGTGGCTGTTTAAAGATTATCCAGGTTATGATCCAGGCCTATAGCCAATTTCTGGAGTTTTTGTCAAATATCTGGGGCCACCTGAGTGATAATTTTATCTTTTAAAATAATTTGGCCCTCTAAAGAGTCAAGTGTCAGCTGAGTGTGGTTTCTCATCACCTCCCTAAGCCACTTAAGAAAGGCTGAGAGACTCTCATTTTGTTCCAAGTAAATAGTAGACAACTTAGAATAGTTCATAGGTTTTTTTCTTGGATTGATGTAAACCTTCCAGGATATATGTTAGAAAATGTTTATGCCACCAGTCACCTTGTTTCTCAGGATCTCATTCGGGATCCTCAAAGGGAACTGCCTGTCTTCCCATGGGGTATCGGTCCCTTCTCTTAGGAGACATACTGCCATCAGTATTGGACATGAACCACAAAACCCCACTTTCTAGCTTCATCTAAGACTTCATTTTTATAATTAAAAGTTAAAGTTTGATTTAGTAGTAGTATTAGATCTCTCTAAGAGAGGTTAAAGCTTTGTCCTAACCCTTGGAAAACATCTGTGTACCTATCAAGGTCATCAAAAAATGACCTAAGTGTACCTTAACTTGTTTCTGCAAGAGAAAATGAAGTGAATACCTGCACACTTCCCTTCTCACCACCAGCAGTTTCAACCAAGGGACATAAAGAAGGATATGGTTGCCTTCTCGGGGTCCCAGTGGGACCAGAAGAAACTCTCAGGTCAGCCTCCCTCCTGGGGTTTTCTAAACATATGGAGGAAAATGAGGGAGAAGTAGATGGCAGGTTTGAACTAGGTGGTGACGGTGTCTCTCTCGGGAATCCCTGACCATTTGGGGAAGCCAGGAGAGCTGAATCTATCTGACAGGTCTTACACAGTTGGGAGTTGTCCCTGAGGAAAAATAAAGCTTGCACATAGGGCACTTCAGACCACTTTTCTTCTTGTTTACAAAAAGTATCTAATTGAAAAATGGTATCATAATTTAGAGTAGCCTCCAGGGGCCATTGTTCACCATTGGAGAGTTGATACTGAGGACAGGTCTGGGTGCAGAAGAAAACCATACATTCTTTTTTCAGTGTTTGGGGATCAAACATTCCCAACATAGCCCAGTGGGGTGTTCCGGCAGCACAGGCTAAAATATCAAGTATCCAGGAACCTGGTCCCAGCTGATGACAGTTCTCTTGGCAAATGAACATGTTACCTGGGCATTCTCTTAGAGGGAACATTACCCATCTGTGGGAAAGAATAAACATCCAGCATCTTAATCAATCCCACCTTGTATTCCTGGATTGCCAGAGTCCTCTGACCAACTCAAGAAGCCTTCCAGCGAAACAAAAGGAAACATTCTTCCAATGCTTGGGGAAGAATCCCTGAGGAGAGTGGCCTCCTCAGCCCATGTGCTTGTCTGGATTTAGCCACTCTTACCAGTGTAGTGCTTTGTACCCGCTGGCTCTCTTGTGCTTATAACTTGCCAGCAGCACAGCCCAAGAAATCAGGTATCCCAGAGCCTGGGCACACCTGATGCAAATTCTGTCCCTTTCTGTGCCTGCCTCAGAATATCAATCAAAGTGGGGATGAGCCCCATCCTGGAGAAAATGGCTGTGCGGTGTTTGCACATTTAACCCTTTATAATTTTACAATCTGCTTCTAAATTCCCAGTAACAAAGGAAAATAGGCTTTCTATTGAAAGGACCAAGCTAACTCCATTTTGTCTCACAGCCTTCACTGACCCCACTTTGCCCCACAGCCTTCAATTTGCAGCTGCACACCAAAGGTGATAGGCAACCTGCTTGCATACCAAAGGTGATAGGCAACCTGCTTCCTCCCCCACCCCTGGCTCCAGTATGTCTGCCCTGAGTGATAATGGCACCCACCCTCTTCCCCAGTAGTAGTAAATCCTTCCCCTAGGCTAATCAGCCCACATCAAACATTGTCCAATTCCCTAAGCCCCTATCCCCCCTCCCTTCTTCCTTTCTGTAGCCTTAAAACTGCTCTTCCCTCTGCAGTCAGGGCTTCTCTGTTCTCCTGCTGTGTCAGGAATGGAGAAGCCCAAGCCCAAGCTTGTGAATAAACTACCTCTTGCTTTTGCATTGGACATGGTCTTCGGGTGATTTATGAGGGGTACACTGTGACCTGGGCACAACACTATCATGAGCAGGTCTACTATGCTTTCCAACCTCCTTTTCTCTCTAAATGTTAGCAAGGTAACAATAATTAAACTCAGGGTTGAGAAACACTCTAAAATTTTTGCATTAGAACCAGCTACAATTAGGCCAAGTCTTAAAGACACTTGGAATGACTTTGAACCCTTCCATTTATGCCAATAGACCAGAAAAAATCAAATAGCCAGGGTCATTTTCCTTGCCTTTCTTAATTTTTAAAGGTTTCTTTTTTCCTTTTTTCTTTAAAAGAGACTGAACTGTAGCCTATGGTTTAGGAAAATTTTTGCCTGGAGGGTTGCCTTGGACTTCCCTTCATAGGCTCCTGGTTGCCCAGAGAAGCTATGTTGGGGAGTCATTTTGCCCTTTGTTTGGAGCCAACTTCTTGGCCTCTAACTGTTAACATAATTCAGCTTTTTCTCAAATATACAGAGAGACAATTGAATTTAATTTTGCAATGAAAGGCAATAAAAAACCTTACGGTACACCTACAACATTTGAAACACACGACATCTGAAAAATACCTGAATGAGCCCATACAAACTTAACTAGTATATAAATCCTTTAGAACATTCAAACAAAGCATGCAATCCCTTAGAACATTCAAACAAAGCATGCAAACCACTTTTACTAGGATTCACATATTCCCTTGTAAGATGCACTGCAGGTGTAATCCCATTAATCCCCCTCCCTCCACCTACATCCCCCCTCCCTCCCCTCCCTTTCCCCCTTCTCCCTATTCTTAGGTTGTAACTGGGTTATAGCTTTCATGTGAAGGAATGTAAAGGTCTTAGCAAAATAACTAAGAAAATGCCACGAAAGCTATGTTAACTAGTGTGATGAAAATGTGTCAAACGGTCTATGAACCAAGTGTATGGTGCCCCATGATCATACTAATGTACACAGCTATGATTTAATAAAAAAATAAATAAGGGCGGCACCTGTGGCTCAGTCGGTAAGGCGCTGGCCCCATATACCAAGGGTGGCGGGTTCAAACCCGGCCCCGGCTGAACTGCAACCAAAAAAAAATAGCTGGGCATTGTGGCGGGCGCCTGTAGTCCCAGCTACTTGGGAGGCTGAGGCAAGAGAATCGCTGAAGCCCAGGAGTTGGAGGTTGCTGTGAGCTGTGTGAGGCCACGGCACTCTACCAAGGACCATAAAGTGAGACTCTGTCTCTACAAAAAAAAATAATAAATTAACTAATTAATTAATTAATTTTTAAAAAAAGCATGCAAACCACAAAGAGAGAGAGAGATATCTGTAGAGATTTGTAGAAAAAGTTTGGGACGATGAAAAATAGGAACAGATAGCAAAAGATCTGGGAGAGCATGTTTTTCAGAAGGCCCTATAGTGCTGTGAGGTCAGAACCATTGCTAGGTACCCCAGGACCTCTGGGAGCTACTTCTGTTTGCTTGGCTCTCAAGCCTTCTAAAATTCCCTCCCACTCCTTTTTTTTGGAACCAAGGGGAATTAGAAAGTTTGCTCTCTAATAGCCTCTTGCCCATGACCTGGAAGTCAGCAGTTGCACTATGAGCTTTTAGGGGAAAATGGGCATCTAAATTATTAGTCTCCATTATCATGGTTATGGAGAAAAACAGGATAGAGGAAAGTGGTCCCATTGCTTACCACAGATCTTCAATCCTGCTTACCACAGGTCTTCAATCCTGGACAAACCCCCAAATATGGTACCAGAATTTCTGTCTCAGTAGGTCCTTGATCTTGGGGATTTGAGGAATGAACCCAAAGACCACAGATCAGTGGTAAGGATTTTTATTAGACAGAAAGGAATACAGAAATAAAAAACACCAGAGCTTCTGGAAGGGGGAAAAACTAACTGGGAAGTCTCTACATGGGCTCTTTAACTAGGGGTATTAGGTCTTGAGAATTATACTTGGCCGGGAGTTGGTAGGTGGAAAAACATCTTTTCAAAGTTAATGAGTGCATTAACAAATGAATGAACGTAGTTCTTCCTCCACTAGGGCAAGGTTAACAGGTTCTTCACAGTTTTTGTCTCTGAGAAGGGATTAGGGTGTGGGCTTCCTACTCAAGGTGGAACCACCCAAAAAACCACCCCAGGCTGCTTTGTTCATGATCCTGTTAGAGCTCAGAGGGTATGTCCTGAAAAGGGCAGCCTGTTTGTGCTTGGAAATGGAGGGAACTTGATTTCTGAGTTCACCTGGGCCTAGAGAATGGGGGAGGGGGGGCTCCCTGTCCACCCCGAGTGGTCAAATCCTGTATCATATTTACTATGCTAATCCAATGGATTTAAAATCAATAAATGTAATTCACCATATCAAGAGATGTAAGAATTTTTGTCAAACTTAAAAAACCAATTATGATAAAAATAACTCTCAATGAACTAGCAATAAAGAACAATTCTCTCAATCTAATAAATGTTGTCTACAAAACAAAATTCTTCTGAAACCAGTCTGGGCAATAGTATGACCCTGTCTCTACAAAGCAAGGATGTATGTTTACTCTTACCAAACCTATTCAACATCATGCTAGGATTAATGATCTGTTCAATAAGGTAATAAACAGAAATAAAATACATATATATTAGAAAGAAAGAAATAAAACAGTCCATATCCAGCAATGTCATGACTTTCTATTTAGAAAATCTGAAGGAATCCACAAAAATAGTTCCCAGAAGTAATAAATAAGGTTATCAAGGTCACAAGATACAATTGAATATTCATATAAAAATAAAAATGAAGAATTTTGATCCCTATCTTCACCTCTCATACTATATAAAATTATTTGAAATGGATCATGGACCGGTATGTTATACTTACAATTACAAAACTTATAGAAGAAAATAGAAGAATACTTTTACAACTCTGGGTTAGCCAAACACTTTTTAATAGGAACCCCCAAAGTACAAACTACAAAAGAAAAACATTGATAAATTGGATTTCATCAAAAGTAAAGTGGTCCTTCTCAAAAGACATTGTTAGGAAAATGAAAAGGCAAGCTATAGACTGGGAGAAAGTATTTGCAGATCATGTATCTGATATAGTACTGGTATTGAGAATACATAAAGAACACTAGCAACACAATAAAGTTTAGAAAACTAAACTGTCAACATAATTTTTAATAAAAAAGATTTAAACAATATTTTATATTGTTCAAAAGATGTCAAATAAGCACATGAAAAGAAGCTCAGCTTAATTACATATTAAGGAAATGCAAATTAAAACCACAATGATGTACTACTGTACAACATTAGAATTACTAAAGTTCCACGAACCAATGAGGATATAGAGCAACTGGGACACTCATACATTTCCAATGGGAATACAAAATGGTACAGCCATTTTTAAAACACAGTTTATCAATTTCTTACACAATTAAACATACACTTACCATATTTCTCAGCAATTCCACTCCTAAGTATTTAGCTTAGATAAATGAAAACTTAGGTCCACATAAAAATATATGCATAAATATTCATATCATCTTCATTCATAATCACCCCAAACTGGAAACAACCCAAATATCTGTCTCTAGATATATTGGATAAACAACTTGTATTACCTCCATACAATGGAATCCTACTCATCAATGAAAGTGGACAAACTATAGATAGATGTAGAAACATGAATAGATACAAAATACATTATGCCCAGTCAGTGAAAGAAATCAAACTCAAAAGGGTACATTCTACATGATTCCACCTACATGGCATTGGGAAAAAGGTCCAACTAATAGAAACAGAAAACAAATCAGTATTTGTCAGAGGCTAGGGTTTAGAGAGATTGATTACAAAGAAGCATGAGAAAAACATGGCAGGGTGATGGCACTTTTCTATATTTTTATTGTGGTACTTACCCGTGTGTAAAAATTTATTAGAAATGTACATTAACAAGTGTAAACTTTTTCATGTGTAAATTATACTTTAATAAACCCGACCTTTAACATAAAACCAATCCTGAGGTTTTCCAGGTTATGTGGACTGGTGTTTCTTGAAATCAGTGATGTTTAATAAAATTCTATTCTATTCATCATGGAAAAAAAGTTTTTGAATTTTTAATTTGTGGACCAGTTAGAAATTGGTGCTTGGCTGAAAACCTCTAAACTTGTATTATGAGTGCCTCTTTATTGTCACTTGCAGGAACAGCTAGAATGATTCAGGGCACCACTTCAGCTATAGTCCAAGGTCAATGCTAGCTAGTGGTTTCAAATATCAATATAGCAAAATTTCTTTTTTCTCAAAATCTTACATCAAGTTTTGCTATATGAGATGGGTAAATTATTCTCCATTCCATGTCATAGGATGAGTGATTATAGCTCTGAGAGGAAGTTGTGTATAGTGTTTAAGAACACAGATCTTTAAGTCATACAGACGAAGGTTTGAATCCAGGTTGTGCTTCTTACTTAGCTATGTGGCTTTGGATGCATTATTTAATATTTTTCAGCCTCAAGTTCTACTTCTATAAATTGATAACACCTGCCTCCAAACAAGGTTACTGTGAGATTAGAAATGATGTATGGAGGGTACCCAGAAATATATTAAGTATACAGGCGCTATTGTTATTATTCTTGTTCTCCACTCCTACCACCACTTTCTTCTTGTGTTTAACTGTCTCAGTTAGAGAGCCTGGGTTTGTTTTTCAACAACTTCAGTGCAAACATTCTGCCATTGGAACTTATGGAGTGGTACCTTTTCCACAGAGTCTGTATTCTCTGACTTATTTATCACCTTCATAGTTAGGTTACTTTAATACTCAATTCCAACCTGGAGAAGAACTGCCAATCCTTCACATGATTTTTAGTTTTAGGGGACAAATAGGGCATCTAGTTATATCACGGTACCAACTTCCAACCCCCAAAATGAGCACACACTGACACAATACAAACACACAGTCAGAAAACTTCTACAATTGAATATTCAAATATAAAAGTATACAGGCAGTCCCTGAGTTACAAACACCTGACTGATGCACGACTTGCACTTACAAACAGAGACTATTACAGGTAATAAATGTACCTGTTCCAACTTACATACAAATTCAACCTAAGAATGAATCTACTGAACCTCTCTAATTCATAATCCAGAGACTTACCTGTACTTTTATTTCAGTAATGAAAGCCATTACTGTCAAGGAAGAATTCCAATCTCATATAGAATGGTAAAGAGTACCAAGACCATGAAGAGATGCCAAACAAAATAGCTTGACATTGTTCCATAGGTGCACAAACTAGACAATAAGACTCAGATCAGAGTAAGACAGTTTTACTCACACAGCACAATAAACAGCAGAGCATCAAACATACAGTTTTATTTACCTTGGGTCCAAGTCCCTCAGAGTCATGGGATCAAACAGATGGAATTTACACATGCAGAAGTAAGCAATTATCCAGTGTATTCAATACTAATATGAAGCCAGTAGACAATCTGATGCTTGCCCACATAGGAGAAAAACTCATTTCAATTCAAGTCGGGGGAGGGGTAAAGAGGGAGATGAAGGGAGTTGAGGTGCTGTCCTTGAATGGTCATGGGGTGAGGGTGTTTGGCACACCTTTTGTATGTGGGACATAACCACAAGAAGAACTCTACAAAACAAAATCAAATATTTTGACCTGGTTGTTTGTAGCCTCACAGCAACTTGAAATAAATTTACTTTTGTTTGTGGGGCAGGGGGGAAGTACTCAATCTGAAAAACTCAGGGTCAAGTGTTCAGCACCTTTTAGAGGAAGTAGTAAACAAGCCAGTCCCATCTCTTCTCCTCTCAGGGAGCAAATAGTTGTCACATATTATGGTGGTGTTGATCTGTATAATTGCCTACATAACTACAGAAACTATTCAGGATCAGAACAATTAAGCTTTGTAGCTTGACAAATTCAGTAAAGTAGTTCAGAAATGCTTGGGGCTCATGGCAGACTGCCTTTCCCCACAATTATAATAGCTTCCAATTTTCATAAACCCTTTTATCTTTTCATAAGTAAAATTAATGGTATATACCTCTATTCTTATGTTAAAATCTATTCCAGCTGTGCCATTGTCAGCATAGATAAAATTTTCTCCAACTGTTCTGCCTGAATATTTATGGTCAATAATGTCAAAATAGTCTTTTCCAAGTAGTCTCATCTTTAGGTCAAATGCGAAGCTGAGAGCAAGTTATCAACAAAAAGGCAGCAGACTAGGAAGCTTCAGGCACACATTCCTCCTCCACAGAAATATTAAATAAACAATACATGTCGGGGCAAAATTACTTTATAGGAGCTCTGAAAAATTAGTCAAGGACCTTCAGCAACCAAGAAAACACCCAATCAAAAAAGAAATCCACATTCAAAATGGTAGGAAATTCTATTATGATTTCATTTATGCTTGCCCCATTCCATCCCTGGCCTGAAGTGGCACTGTTTGGAGGACGTGGCAGCCTAGTCCCCACCTTCCTTTCCTTGAACAATAGAGAGCATAGTGGACATATTTGCAACAATGTAACCCATCTTGGAGGTGCCTGAAAGATTGGTCTCTATGTCCCCTAACTTATAGCTTAAACAGCCAAAAGGGTCATAGCTCTTATCTCAGGCTAGAAAAGCAATGTACACAGTTTGAGAAAACTGTAGTGAGGCTCTGTAAAAGTACAGAGAGCTTATATGAAGAAATGACCCCCATATTCCCAAATTTGAGAAGAAACATGGTTAAATCAGTTTACACAGATTTCCAGGGCAAGAGATTATTGGCAGATAAATAAAATAGAACAGCTTAAACCATTAGAAAAGGCAGTCCAGAAGAATTTTGGGGAAATTAAGACATTAAAAACCAGCTGCACATATGGGGAAATCAGCAATAGCATAAACACAAGCCCAAAGATGATACATGCCCAGAAAAGAATTTGCAAGATCTTATGCTCCATATAAGACTAATCACAATCATAGGAACATACCCTGATAATTAGTAAAGGTCTTGCCTTGCACAGAGTGAGTCTCCAAAGACTAAGAGGCATCACTGTTTTTATAAATCTCCTATTTTTAACAAAAAATCAGAAGGTATGTAAAGAAACAGAAAAACCCAGCCAATTCAAAGAAACAAAATAAATCTTTAGAAATCATCCCTGAAGCAACAAAGATTATAAAACTTTCTTAAATATACCCAAAGAACTAAAGAAAAACACAAACAATTAAAGAACATCAAGATGGGTGGCACCTGTGGCTCAGTGGGTAGGGCGCCAGCCCCCTATACCGAGAGTGGTGAGCCCAAACCCGGCCCCGGCCAAACTGCAACAAAAAAAATAGCTGGGCATTGTGGCAGGCACCTGTAGTCCAGCTACTTGGGAGGCTGAGGCAAGAGAATCTCTTAAGCCCAGGAGTTGGAGGTTGCTGTGAGCTGTGTGACTCCATGGCACTCTACCGAGGGTAATAAAGTGAGACTCTGTCTCTACCAAAATAAATAATAACATCAATAAAGGAGATATAAATAATGTGAGAAGATAAATAAAGGGATACAAATTATAAAAAGAAACAAACAGAAATTATGAAGTTGAAAAGTATAAGAACTAAATTTAAAAACCTACTAGAGGAGTTCAACAACAGATTGAAAAGATAGGAGAGATTAAGTATCAGTAAATTTGAAAATAAATCATTTGAAATTATCAAATCTGAAGAGAAAAAAGAATAAAGAAAAGAAATAAAGCCTACAAAACTTATGGAACATCATCTAATATACCAATATGTGCATCAGGAAGTTTAAGAAGAGAGCTAAAAGTACAGAAAGTCTATATGAAGAAATTACCCCCATATTCCCAAATTTGAGAAGAAACATGGATAAACAAATATAAGAAGCTAAAAAACATCCTAGTACTGTAGTAAAACATCCTTTTACTACTGTAAAACTCAAAAAAAAAAAAAACACCAGAACACATCCTAATCAAATTGTCAAAGCCCAAAGACAGTATTTTTTTTTTTTTTTTTTTTGGCCGGTGCTGGGTTTGAACCCACCACCTCCGGCATATGGGACCGGTGCCCTACTCTTTGAGCCATAGGCGCCACCAGTATATAACATATAAGGGATCCTCAATAAGATTATTGACAGATTTTCCAGCAGAATCCTTAGCCTTGCAGATGAGAGGCAATGTGATAATAGAAAGTGCATACAAAGTGCCAAAATAGAAAAAAAAATGTCTAATGAGAAGTCTATATACAGCAAAATTGTCCTAAAATGAGGAAGAAACTAAGATCTTTTCAAACAAAGAGAAATAAATAAAGTTTATTACCACTAGATCTGCCCTACAAAAAATGCTAAAGGGAATTTTTCACGTTGAAATGAAGAAAAAAACACTGACTGTAACTCAAATCCCTATGAAAATATAAAATTCTCTAGCAAATGTGAATACACGAGCAAATATTATTTAAAGTACACATTTCAAGAAGAATTAATACTGATCCTTCTGAAATGCTTCCTCAAAATTGAAAAGAAGGGAACACTTGCTGTTTCATTCTATGAAATATAACTCCACCTACCCTAATATCAAAGCCAGACAAAGACTCTATAAAAAAGAATACTGAATACCCACATTCCAAGTTAATATTGATGCAAAAATCCTCAATAAAATAATATTAAAAAAACAAATTCAATAGCATTTTAAGGAATTATACACCGTGATCAAATAGGCTTTATTTTTGGAATGTAAGGATGGTTTAACATATGAAAATAAATTGGTGCAATACATCATATCAACAGAATGAAAAGCACTTGACAAAATTCAACACCTTGCAAAGGTAAAAAAAAATTCAAAACACATGAAAAGATGCTCACCACCATTGTTCAATGGGAAAATGGAAATCAAAATCATGATGTTATACCACTTCATTTCTATTAGGATGGTTATTGTTATGGTCTGAAAAATAAATATCACCACCAAAATTCATATGTTGAAATCCTGACTCCTAAATTATGATATTAGGAGGTGGGGCCTTTGGAAGGTGATTAGGTAGTAAGGATGGAACCCTTGCAATTGGGATTAGTGTTCTTATAAAAGAGATCACAGAGAGATAACAAACAATTTGAAGATTCAGTGATAATGCATCATCTATGAACCAAGAAATGATCAGCCAGTGCTTTGATTGTGGACTTTCCAACCTCTAGAACTACAAGAAATAAACTTCTATAAAAGCTACCCAGCCTAAGGAATTTTTTATAGCAGCCCAAATTGACTAAAATAACTATTACAAAAAAATTAGAAAAGAACAAGTATTGGTTAAGTTGTGGAAAAATTACAAGTCTTGTGCAGTGAAAATGTGAAATGGTATAGCCACTATGGAAAACACTATGGTAGTTCCCTCAAAAAATTAAAATGGAACTACCATATGACCCAGCAATTCTAATTCTGGCTATATAATTAATATAATTAAAAGTAGGAACTCAAGTAGATATCTGTATACCCATATGTTACAATAGCATTATTCACAATAGCCAAATAATGGAAGAAATCTAACTGTTCATCTATTGATGAATGCATAAACAAGAGTACTATATAATAAAATGGAATATCATTTTCCCTTAATGATGAAGGAAATTCTGACACATGCCACAAAATGAATCCAAACATTAACAACATTATAATAAGTGAAATAATCCAGTCACCAAAGGATAAATACTGTATGATCCACTTATCTGAGGTACATGAAGTAATCAAATTTATAGACAGAAAGTAAAATGGTGGTTGACAAGGGATGAGAAAAGGGAGAATGGGTCGGGCACGGTGGCTCATACCTGTAATCCTAACACTCTGGGAGGCCAAGGTGAGTGGATTGCCTGAGCTCACAAGTTTGAAACCAGCCTGAGTGAGAACCAGACCTCATCTCTAAAAACTAGCCAAGCATGGTAGCAGGTTCCTGTAGTCCCAGCTACTTGGGAGGCAGAGGCAAGAGAATCACTTGACCCCAAGAGTGAGGTTGCTGTGAGCTATGACATCATGGCACTCTACCAAAGGTGACAAAATGAAACTCTATCTCAAAAAAAAAAAAGAAAAGAAAGAAAGAAAAGAAAAGAAAGGAAGAGAAAAGAAAAGAAGAGAAAAGGGAGAATGGGGAGTTTTTGTCTAACAGATATGAAGTTTCAGTTTGGGAAGCTTAAAAACGTTCTAGAAATGTTACATTTCTTTGTTAGAAAAAGTCCCTGGTATTTTATCTTCTTTGGCACTACTGTAAAATGGATAGAGTCCATGACCATATTTTCAACTTGACTATTGTCGGCATATACAAAAGCTACTGATTTGTAAGTATTGATTTTATATCCTGAAACATTGCTATATTCTTTAATCATTTCTAAGAGTTTTGTATTTGAGTCCCTGGGATTTTCCAGGTATAAAATCATGTCATCATCCACGAAGAATGAGAGTTTGACTTCCTCTGACCCTATTTGAATACCCTTGATCCCCTTCTCTTGCATGATTGCAAAGAAAAAGATCTCTATAATGAGAACTATGAAACCCTGAAAAAAGAAATAGATGAAGATGTTAACAAATGGAAAAACATATCATGCTTGTGGCTGGGAAGAAAAAACATTGTTAAAATCTCCATACTATCCAAAGTAATCTACAGATTTAATACAATTCCTATCAAAACACCAATGTCATTCTTCAAAGAACTTGAAAAGTTCTTGAAAAAGTATTTTATTTTGTATGGAATCAGAAAAAACTTAAAAGAACTTGAAAAAGTATTTTATTTTATATGGAATCAGAAAGAAGAAAAAAAAAAAACCTCGAATAGCCAATACATTACTTAGATAGATACTTAAAAAAAAAAAAAACAAAAAACTTTGAATAGCCAATACATTACTTACATACTTCAAAGAACTTGAAAAAGTATTTTATTTTATATGGAATCAGAAAAGAAAAAAAACCTTGAATAGCCAATACATTACTTAGAAATAAAAACAAATCAGAAGGCATCACATTACCAGATTTCAGATTATACTATAAATGTATAGTGATCAAAGCAGTATGGTACTAGCACCAAAAATAAAGATGTAGATATATGGAACAGAATGAACCCAAGCACATATCGTCATTTGATCTTTGATTAACCTGACAAAAACATACATTGGGGGAAAAGATTCCCTATTTAACAAATGGTGCTGGCAACATGTAGAAGACCAAAACTGTACCCTCACCTTTCACCACTAACAAAAATTGATTCTCACCGTATAAAAGATTTAAGCATAAGACATGAAACTATAAAAATACTAGAAGAGAGTGCAGGGAAAATGCTTGAAGAAATTGGCCTGGGAAAATATATTATGAGGCAGACCCCCCTGGGCAATTGAAGTAACACCAAAAATATATTACAGGGATCTGATAAAGCTAAAAAGCTTTTTCACAGCTAAGGGCATGTAAGTCAAGTAAACAGACAGCCTTCAGAATGGGAGAAGATGTCTGCAGGTTATGTTTCCAACAAAGGTCTGATAACTAGAATCCACAGAGAACTCAAACTAATCAATAAGAAAAGAACAAGCAACCCCATGTCTTTGTAGGCAAGAGACTTGAGCAGAAGCTTCTCTGAAGAAGACAGGAGCATGGTGTACAATCACATGAAAAAATGCTCATCATCTTTAATCATGGGAGAAATGCAAATAAAAACCATTTTGAGATATCACCTAATTCCAATAAGATTAGCCCACATCACAAAATCCCAAAATTACAGATGTTGGTGTGGATGTGGAAAGAGGGGAACACTCCACACTACTGGTGGGAATGTAGGCTAATATGTCCTTTTTGGAAAGAAGTTTGGAGAACTCTCAAGGAACTAAAAATTGATCTACCATTTGATCCTGCAATTTCATTACTAGGTATCTACCCAGATGATCAAAAATCATTTCACAACAAAGGCATTTGTAACAGAATGTTTATTGCAGCCCAATTCACAATAGCCAAGTCGTGGAAGCAGCCTAAATGCCCATCAACCCATGAATGGATAAACAAATTGTGGTATATGTATACCATGGAATACTATGCAGCCATAAAAGAGGGAGATTTTACAACTTTTATGTTTACTTGGATGGAAGTAAAACACATTCTTCTTAGTAAAGTATCTCAAGAATAAAGGAAAAAGTATCCAATGTACTCAATACTATTATTAAACCAATATATAAACACACGTTCATATGAATAATAAAATACAAAGATACTTCAGAAAGAAAGAAGGGCGAGGAGGAAGAGGGGAGGAGAGGGAAGAGGGTGAGTATAGGGACGGTATTTGGTGGGAGCTCACTTAATGTACACAATGTAAGGGTACATTTCAAAGCAGCTAAGAGTATATTATAAATGCCATACCACAAAAATAAGTGAGGTGATGGTTATGTTAATTACTTTGATTTAAGCATTTCACATTGTATATCAAATCATCACATTGTACTCCATAAATGTATACAGTTATGATTTAATAAAAAATAAGTTAAAAATAGAAACTTAAAAAAAGTTCTAGAAATGGACGGTGATAGTTTTCATAAAAAGGTGAATATACATAAAGTCACTAAACTTTACTCTTAAAAATGGCTAAAATGGCCACGATAACAAAACTGAAGCTAGAAAAATGTATATGCAAAGTACTAAGATGTTGAAAATGTTCTGATAACAATAGAGAAGAAGTAAATTAAAAATAAATACAGATACACACACATACAGTGGTATATTTCCTTTTAAAGGCCTCATAGTTTTTAATTCTCCTGGGCTTGATTTAATTCATAAGACTAGTATGATGATATTCAAATTCAACTGGGAAAATTATTTCATCTATAAATATACTTTAGCACTTAGATTCCTGTTCCAAAATTATCTACATTATTTTTGGATTTCTTCTTTGCCTGGAGGGCAGCAATCAAAAAGAGTCAGCTTTTCAAAAATGACACCTACATTCTTCTACATTCTTGTCAAAATTCCCCTCTTTATTTTGAGTCATTTCAAAAAAACAAAAGTGTTGACTGCAAGCTAATGTTCTGGGCATTGAGGGTAGTTTACACAGTACTTGAAATAATAAAAAATAAAACCACAGCCATGAGCTGCATAAGGACATTTCAACCATCACAGACCAAAAAATGCAAAGGTGGTCCCATGACACTATAATGGAGTTGAAAAATTCCTATTGCATAGTGACACTGTAGCTGTCATAACTTTGTAAAACTTCCCATTATTCAGGTATTTGTGGTGATGCTGGTGTAAACAAATATACTGTGCTGCCAGTCCTATAAAGGTATAGTACATACAATTATATACACTACATAATACTTGATAATAATAACAAATGATTCTTCCTGGTTTATATACTTATTATAGTATAATTTTTATCATTACTTTAGAGCATACTATAAATCAGTCTCAGACAGAGCTATTAAAAAATATTTGAGAAGAAGGGCAATGTTATCGTAGGAGATAATTCCATATGTGTTATCATCCCTGAATATCTTTCAGCTGGGTGAAGGTAGAACACAGTGATACTGATGATCATGACCCTATATAGGCTTAGGCTATTGTGTTTGTCTTGTGGTTTTAACAAAAAGCTTAGAAGTAAAAACATTAAAAGATTTAAAAATACAAAAACTTTATAGAATAAGGATATAAAGAATGAATACTTTTGTACAGCTGTACAATATTTGTTTAAGCTAACTTATTACAAAAGTCAAAAAGTTAAAAAATAAGTTTGTCAAGTAAAAACATTACAGTAAGCTAAGGTTCATTTATAATTGTAGGAAATGGTTTTATAAATTTAGTGTAGCCTTAGTGTACAGTGTTTATAAAATCTATAGCACTACATAGTAATGTCCTAGGCCATTATATTCACTCAATACTCATTCATTGAGAAACCAAGAGCAATTGCCAGTCCTGCAAGCTCCATTCACGGTAATTGACCTACACAAGTATACTGTTTTTTATCCTTTATTGTATTTTTACTGTATGTTTTTTGTTTAGATATGTTTAGATACACAAATACTCACCATTGTGTTACAACTGCCTACAGTATGCAGTACAGTAACATGCTCTAAAGGTGTGTAGCCTACAAGCAATAGGCTATGCTGTACAGCCCAGGCGTGTAGGCATATATAAGTATAGTCAGTGATGTTCACATGACAATAAAATCACCTAACGACACACTTCTTAAAATGTATCCCTGTCTTTATGTAGCACATGACTGTATATTGAAATTGGCTCCAAAAACAAAGATGACTATGAATAGTCTACTATGTAATAAAGATCACAGGACAATTTAATTTGGCATTCCAGTGGAAGATAGGAAACCTATGAAATCAATCACATAGATACTCAATTTTGAAAAGGGGAGTTAAGAAAGTATAGACATTAGAGGGAGGGGAGCAAGATGGTAGACTATAATCAACACATGCATACCACTCTCAAGGAAAGATTGAAAATTGTAGGTAGATACCTACCTATGTATGGAATCTCTTGGAGAGAGCATTGTGAATCATCAGAAAAGTGACAGGGATATTCATAATGAATAAGAAAGTGATGGAGCGAGCCACTTGGAAAGATCAAAAGGTACCTGGTTGAGGCATCCACACTTGAGGAGAGAACCCTGGGGAGGGGATCCCACCACCACCACAGACTTCAAAACTGATCAGGGGAGTGCTTGAGTCTGTGCAGCAACATTGAACCAAAGATCAGGCACAGCAGGCACCTGGTGGTTTCCATTGTCAAGTTGCTACAATGAATGCTATTCTGAGCACTCTATTCCAATGTGCACTATCTACGCAGAGCTTTCAGCTTTGCTGCAGCCACCTCCACATTGTGCCAGCCATGCCTAGGAGGGCACAGAAAGCACAGACACTCTTAGATGTTCTATGCTGGGAGGCAAGCACTTGGCCCCACTATGGGGGAGTTGAACAGAATGGTGCCACAGACACCACCTGAGAGGCCCAGCAGTGACTGCCTCCATAGGACCTGGGCAGGTGTGCAGCTCCAGCCACTTGATAGCCATCCTTGCCTTCATGACTCCCAGGATGCCATCTGGACCCCTGGTCCCACCTATATGGCTCCTGCACTGCTGATATGCCTTCCAGCCCCACCCTTAAGTTTCCTGAACCACCACCAGGCACCATAGTTCTAGCCTGCAGGCTCTCACTATGCTACTCACACCTGTGGCCTCATTCCCAAGACTCCTACCCACTGCATAGTACAGACCACCCCCATGGCCCAGTGTTTCATAAGGACCCTCTAGTCTTTAGTTGTCATTATAAATGGACCTAGGTAGAATGGATGACCATATCCATGACACCCATATCCTTTCCTAGATATCTACATCCAGCTGTAATCATCACCATCATGACCATGAGGATACACTGAGGCAGAGTAATCTCCTGCAATTTCAGCCTCCATAGAGAGAGACTTGCCCAGTCCCCCAACCAAGCCTCCAACCATGTCCTGGAAATAACCCACCACTCTAAATGAAGATCTTCCAGCAGCAGCTTGGATTATGAAAATCACAATGGAATAGGACAACACAGATCAGCTATCTTATAGAATCTCAGTGCATCTGTCCTTCTATTGGGCCAGTTTTGCAGAGTAGGTCAGAAAAGCACCATCTGGACCTCTTCTCACTAAGCAGAAAAGTTCCTAGCAAAGGAGAACAGGTGTGATGCAAATGTATCTGTGCTGAACTAGGTGAATAGGTTTCAGATAAGAAGAAATTAGCAAAAGAACTCTAGCAACAGGTGGTGCCTGTGGCTCAAGGAGTAGGGTGCTGGCCCCATATACCAGGGGTGGCAGGTTCAAGCCCAGCCCCGGCCAAAACTGCCAAAAAAAAAAAAAAAAAAAAAGAACTCTAGCAACATGAGAAAAAAAAAAAAAATCCTAGTTCTACACTCCTAAGGATCACAATATAACTATAGCACTAGACCCAAACCAACAGGAAATTGTTGAAATGTCAAAAATGGAATTCAGAACATGGATGGCAAATAAGACTAATGGGATTGAACAGAAAGTTGAAAACAAATATAATGAAAAAATTCAGGACATAAATACAAATACGAAAAAGTTACTAAAATGCTAGACAAATTAATAGAGAATATAACAGACCTTAAAGTAATGGAAGAATCGTTTAAAGATTTTAAAAATGCAACAAAAAGCTTCAACAACAGGCTAGAATAATAAAAAGAAAGCATCTCAGAGCTTGAAGTCAAGGCTCTCAAACTAACCCAGTAAGACAAAGACAGAAGAAAGAACAAAGAAGAATTAATAATCACTCAGAAAATTATGGAACTATGTGATATGAACCAATATACAAGTTATATGTACTACTGAGGGAGAAGAAGAATAAGGAGAAAGCATGGAAAACCTATTTGAGGGAATTATTTAGGAAAATGCATTGCTACCACCAGAGATTCAGATACCCAGAAACATGACTGTCTTCAAACACCAGAAACATTCATAGCAAATAAGACATCTCCAAGGCATCATCAGCTTGGCCAAAGGCAACATGAAGGAGAAAATTCTATAAACTGCAAGATGAAAGCAACAACTAACCTACAAAGGAAATCACATCTAGCTAATAGAAAACCTTCTCACCAGAGACCTTACAAACCAGAAAGGATTGGCACCCCATTTATAGTCTTCTTAAACAGAGAAACTGCCAGCCAACTATTTTGTTTTATAAAAAAATGGATTTCATAAATGATAAGGAAATTATGACCTTTTTAGATGAGCAAACACTAAGGGAATTTGTCACTATAGACCTATATTACAGGAAATACTCAAAACTACATTATACATAGAAATATACTAGATACCCACCACAAGTTAAAGCTCACAACTCTTATAAAACAATAGCACAAGATCAAAAACAAAATGAAGTATCATTCAACATGATGAACAGAGCAATAGCCCATAACTAACACTAAAAGGTTTAATGTCTCACTTAATAGACAAAGACTGGCTGAATGGATGAAAGAAAAAACACCAACACACCCCAAGTATATGCTATCTCCAAGCAACACATCAAATTAGCAAGGGGTTACACAGAATAGAGGTAAAGGTATAGAAAATAATATTCTATGTATGGGGAAACTATGAGCAGGTTTAGCCATTCTCATATCAGATACAATTGATTTTAAATCAGTAATGGTAAAAACAAACAAACAAAAAAAAACAATTGTCATTAAATAATGGTAAAAGAGCAATTCAACAAGAATATATAATAATAATAAATATATACATTATATATATATAAATCTACCTAACATGGAAGCTTTCAGATTCATAAAGCAAATTTCACTAGAGATAAACAAAGAAATAAATAGTAGCATTATAATTGCTGGGGACTTCAACACCCCACTGACAGGACAGGATAGATCCAGATCACTGAAGTAAAAAATCTATAAAGAAACATTGGACTAAAAACAGGACTCTAGAATAAGTGGACCTAACAGACCTTTACAGAACATTCTATGTCAAAATTACTGAGTATGCATTCTTCTCATCAGTACAATGGACATTTTTCTTTTTTTTTTATTAAATCATAGCTGTGTACATTAATGTGATCATGGGGCACCATACACTGGTTTTATATACCATTTGACATATTTTCATCACACAGGTTAACATAGCCTTCCTGGTATTTTCTTAGTTATTGTGTTAAGACATTTATATCTTATGCCACAAAATAAGTCTCTGCAAATTAAAAAAAAAAAGAAATGAAATGATACTATGTATCTCCTCAAAGCACACAGGAAAATAAAAAAACTAGAAATCAATTTCTAGAGAAACACTGAAATCTACACAAAGTCATAGAAAGTAAACAACCTGCTGCTAAATAATCTTTGAGTCAATGATGAAATTAATTTGAAAATTAAAAGATTCCTTAAACTGAATGACAAAGGGGGAACAAACTTTCAAAATCCACAGCAAAATAATTCTTAATAGGAAAGTTTATAGCTTATATGTCTACACATAAAGAAAAAAGATTACAAATTAACAATCTAATATTAAATCTCAAGGAACAAGAAAAACAAGACCCATGGCCAGAAGAAGAAAAGAAATAACAATGCTCAGAGCAGAACTAAATGAAATAGAAACAAAAAAGGATCCATGAAACAAAAATTTTCTTCAAAAAAGATTTAAAAATTGATTAACCAGAGATAGAAGAGAAAGGACTCAAATAAGCTCAGTCAGATGTTTAAAAGGAGAAATTTCAACTAATGGCACAGAAATACAAAATATCACCCATGACTACTGTGAAAACCCCTATATAATAAAACTAGAAAACCTAGAGAAAATGGATACATTTTTTTCTAACACACAGCATCCCAAGCCTGAATCAGAAAGGGAGAAATCTTGAAGGGAATAATAACAAGCATCAAGATTTGAAACAGTAATGAAAATTCTACTGAATAAAGAAATGCCCCAGACAACACAAATTCACAGCCAAATTCTACCAGACCTATAAGAAGAGCTAGATGTTACATACCCTACAGAAATTATTCAATAAAGAGAAAATCTTTCCTAAATCATTTTATGAACCCAGTGTCAACTTGATACTAAAGACAGAAAAGGACACAATGAAAAAAGAAAATTACAGACCAACATCCCTCATGGCTATAGATGCAAAAATCCTCAACAAAATGCTAGCAAATTGAATTAAACATAACATCAATAAGATAATTCATCATGATCAAGTGGGTTTCATCCTGGGGATGCAAGGATGGTCGAACATATGCAAATCAATAAACAAAAGCAAAAACAAAGACCATATGATTATCTCAATAGATGCAGAAAAATCATTTGATAAAATCCAGCTCCCTTTCATGATAAAAACTCTCAACAAACTAGGCATAGAAGGAACATACATTAAAATCAGAAAAGCCATATAGGACAAACCCAAAGACAATATCATACTGAATGGGGAAAAGTTGGTAACATTTTCCTAAAACCTGGAATAAGAAAAGGATGCCCACTGTCACTACCTCTATTTAACATAGTACTGGAAGTCCTAGCAAGAGCAATCAGAAAAGAGAAGGAAGTAAAGCATATCCAAATTTCCATAAAGGAGTTCAAACTATCCCTGTTGGCAGATGGTACTATCTTGTATCTAGAAAACCATGAGGACCCCCACAAAAAGGCTCCTAGCATTGATCAATAAATTCAGCAAAGTCTTGAGTTACAAAATCAATATCTAAAAATCAGTGGCATTTCTATATACTAGTAACAGTCAAACAGAGAATCAAATCAAGGACTCAATACCATTTACAATAGCCACAAAGAATATGAAATACCTGGGAATATACTTAACCCAAGTAGGTGAAAATCTCTACAAGTAAAACTACAAAACACTGATGTAATAAATCAGAGATGACACAACAAATGGAAAAACATCCCCCGCTATGGATTGGTAGAATCAACATCATTTAAATGTCCATACCACGCAAAGTGATTTACAGATTCAATGCCGGCTCCATCAAAATATAGATGTGATATTTTTCATATCTAGAAAAAAAATAATTCTTCACTTCATTTGGAATCAAGAAAGAACCTAAATAGCCAAAGCAGTCTTATGCAAAAAGAACAAATCTGGAGGCATAATATTATCTGACTTCAAATTATACTACATGGCTATATTAACCAAAACAGCATGCTGCTGGTATAAAAACAGAGACATAGACCAGAAGAAATGAACAGAAATGAAACCATCTATATAAAATCAACAGATTTTTGACAAAGCAGACAACATACACTGGAGAAAGGAAGCTCTATTCAATAAATGTTGCTGGGAATACTGGATAGCCACATACAGAAAAGGGAACAGGACCTCAATCTCTCACTGTATACCAAAATTAATTAAAGATGGATAAAAGACTTAAATGTATGACATGAAACCATAAAAATTCTAGAAGTAAACATAGGAAAAACTCTTCTAAACATTGGCCTAGGCAATGACTAAGACCCCAAAGGCTAAAAGAGTAACCAAAAAAATCAAGAAATAGGACTTATTTAAATTAAAAAGTTTTGCACAGTAAAGGAAATAGTCAATGGAGTAAATAGACAACCTAAAAAATGGAAGAAAATATTCACAATGCAATAAAGGGCTAATATCCAGAATCTATAAAGAACTCAAACACTAGCCTGGGGCAATAGCAACAGAGTGAGACAAAAGAAAAAAAAACTCAAATCAACAAAAACAATTAAGTAGTCCAATGAAAAAGTTGGCACAATACATGAACAGAAGATTTTCAAAAGAAGATAAATGGCAAAAATACATATGAAAAAATTCTCAAAATTTCTAATCATCAAGGAAATTAAAATTAAAAGAACAATGAGATGCCACCTATTGGAATGGTCATTATTAAAAAAATCCCAAAACAATAGATGCTGACATGGGTGCAGAGAGAAAAGAATGCTTATATACTATTGATACTGGAAATTAGTACAATCTCTATGGAAAATAGTATGAAACTCCTCAAATAAATAAAAATAGACATACTATTTGATCCAGTAATCCCACTACTGGGTATCTACCTAAAGGAAAATAAGTCATTTTACCAAAAGGACAACTGTGCTTGAAAATTTATTGCAGCATGATTCACAATTGCAAACACATGGAATCAACCTAACTTCTCATCAACTGATGAGTTGATAAAGAAAATGTGGTACATATACACCACATAGCATTACTCAGCCATAAAATGGAATGAAATAATGTCATTTTTACTTTTGGATGGAACTATAGACCATTATCCAAAGAAAAGTATCTCAAGAATGGAAATACCACATGTACTCACTAGTAATTGGAAGCTAAACAACAGGCACACACAGGCACAAAGAGTGCATTGGAAACCAAGGGTAAAAACTTACCTGTCCTGTACAATGTACATTACTTTGGTGATAGGCACACTAAAAACTTCAATTAAGCATTACTCAAAGTACTTATGTAACAAAAACATTTGTACCCCTTCAATATTTTGAAATTTTAAAAAAGAAATAGTAGACATTGGGGGAAGTCGATAACTAAAAAAATACAGAAAGCCTTTAAACAAATTAAAAATTTAATACAAATATTAATATATATTAAGGACCTAATATGTTAATATTCCTCTCTATCTCCCATCGGTATAATCAGTGACTGGCCCTATTTTCCATACCCCTCTAGTATTCCAAACATAGACTTCCCTAGATCCCATCTATAAACTTACTTTAATTCCAAGGGTTCATTCAAACACTGTCTTTTTTTAACCAGGGGAAATTTAAAGATTTTTATACAATTATCTTGGCAGCTTCACACTGAAAAATGTTGACTGTGGACCCAAGTAAGACTCTGTGGCCCTTCTAAACATGACTCTCTTCCTTTCAAAACCATTTGGAGTATCCTAGTTACTGATAGGACCTATGTTTACCTGGCACTAAGACTAGTCAAATCATAGAGGGTCAAACTTAATGGTTATTCCTGAGAGGACAGACACTTGCCAAGGCATTGCAGGGAAGTCTAGGTCATAATTAAATAGTTTGGAGAGACCATCTGGAAAGTGTGGCACCTTACCATGGGTGAGGGTCCAAACAAGTTAAGAAAAATGACTAATACATGAGAAATGGTCCCCAGAGGTCACACAGTCATGGGTTGCTCAGATTGCTATGTACAGAAGGACTCAAAGCATGTTCTCAAGTAGGGCTAACCACAAACACAAGAGCTGGCCACTAACTCTAAGGCACTATTCTTTCTTCTAGAATATTCATTTGGTCACCTGGAGTGCCATTTTAGGTGAAGTCCCAAGGCCAAATCACTTGGTAGTGATTACTTTACAAACCCGTGTCTTTGCTTTTGCTTCCAGAGCTCTTACCACCCTTACCATTTTATCTGAACATGAGGGCACAAACCTGTCCCTAATATACATTCCAGCATATCCTTCTCCACAACACACCCACCTCCACTACCCAACCATCACCACCATCATTACCATGCCAACACAACCCCACCAACCCAACACCACTATATATAATCTTTGCCCAGGTTTCATAATTGTTACATAAAGCATGGCTTCCTGATCCACATAAACTCAAGAGCCAATAGAAAATTACCACCAGTCTAGAGAGTTCAGTCTTGAGTAAGAAGACTTACTCAAATGAATAAAATGAGACTCTTTGTTTATTAGGGAAGGACATAAGAATCCACTTTAAATCCCCTTCTTAATCAGACCTTATGTGGAGGAGGCTATCAAAGGTTTTTAAAACCTACTCTTGGTTTGCTCTCCCCCCCCTCACATAATGATTCACTCTTTTTCTCAATACTTTCACTAAAAAATGATGTCATTTCCAGATAAACTATGACACTTGAACAGAACAGTTTTAATTTTAAAAATAGTATAATGTTTCCTAGTGTTCTTGGCCCTGTAACAGCCAAAATAGTAGAGGGCTAATGGCAAATACTTACACCATCAAGAAGTTCACTAATTAATTGATGCTATTTCTACCAACTCCTCAGCTTTTATTTCTTGGCACAATATCTGAAAAAGATCAAATTATTACAGCCTCAGAAAGAAAATTATACAGCTTTAATTTGTTTTAATGAGTTATATGGGGTTTCTCCCATGCCCTTTAGATTTGTCTCCAAGATAAAGGGTCTCATTATTTAGAGCCACATGTTTTTTGTTTGTTTGTTTGTTTTTGTTTTTGCAGTTTTTGGCCCAGGCTGGGTTTGAACCTGTCACCTCCAGCATATGGGGCCGGCACCCTACCCCTTTGAGCCACAGGGGCCGCCCTAGAGCCACATGTTTTGTGAATCACGTCAATGCTATCAAATCTTGTTTTTTTGTTTTTTTTTTTTTCATCCCTTCACCCTTCATATATCCCATAAGAGATACTGAAAACAAAATGATTCTCATGAAGTGTTGTCCCAAACAAAATTTTGAAGTAGGGAATATTTATCTTTTCTTCTCTTTCTGTCCTTCACTAAAGTCCTATGTTCCATTATACCATCTTCAAAATCAAAAAGAATGACTTGCTATTAACTGGATTTCAGCTCCCCAAGCATGCCATGAAAAAGTTCAAAACATGAGATGCTCTTCTACTCTGCCTCATCCCAAGAAAGTCCTAGTCCTATATATATATCTTCTGAAAACCATCCCAGAGGCAAAATATGCATATTTTGAGAGTTATAGAGATCTACAACTTCATAGGAAATGCAATACCTGCCTCCCTGCATGGAGACTATGAAGGAAATACATCTGTGAATTGATTCCACTAGCCTGGCAATTCAGCCCAGCGACTACCGAATTTAAAGGGCCTCACAATGCTGGGAATTTCAATAAAATGAAATATAAAATTATCTTGGAAACAGGTTTTAACACATTAACTGCCATGTGAGTTGTATTTAGCTCATACTAGTTTTGAGCCTGGGACCTCGTGAAACATACAGAACTTGTAGATAGATAGGTAGGAAAGTCTATAGTATGCCTGAACACTATGAAACAGCTGTTCATTGTTTTTGCTGTCAATCAGCACATCTCTCCTACCTTCTGTTGCACTGTTTTAGCTGGCCAATCAAGTGTACCACATGTGCTGGAATGTGTTCTCTGGTTACCATAACTTCTGATTGTACATTTCCCTGGCCACTCTTTGAAAGAAATCAGTATAATAGTATGTAGGGACAGGACATTGCTACACATACTTAGGGAGTATTACGCAGAGGTCATCATTCAGGACCATCCAAGTCCACTCCAGACAACTAAATACTTGTGAATGACAAAAGATTCAATTCCCAGAAATAAATTCAATAAGTATGCCATGAGTCACATATAACTCACGTGATGTACACTATAAAAGTTGATCCTAGAACTGTGTAAGTTTCATATAACTCATGCACAGAAAACAATTCTTAACAACTTTTTCATTTAAATTAGAAAGGATCATTTTCAAAGTTTTTATTCTATTTTCGTAATAAAACACTGTAGTCCCAAGGGAAAAAAATATTTAGTGTGGCAGTCAGTGTGTTAAAATAACAGTAGTTTAAAAAAAAAACAGTAGTAGTAATGAAAACAAGAAGTAACACACCTCACACCCTAGAGGTTAAGAACACGAGCTCTGGAGGCAGACAGATTGAGCTCAACAGCTACCCTTGGCACTTAACCATGTGGGAGTGATAACTTAGGTAAGTTATCCCAAACCTTAAAACCCATATTTCCTCACCTAAAATATATGTCATACTTATCTACCTCACAGGACTATTATGAGAATTGGGGAGTAAATGGATGGATTGCCAGGCTAGTGGAACTTTATAAATATCACTTCCTTGTGGTATGATCTGAGTCAAGTCTGTTAACCTCTCTGCATCCTTTTCTTTACATGTAAACTAGAATAAACAGTAATTATTCTGCTTATCATATGATGTTCATAAATCACAAATGAAAAAAATCAATGGCAAAGGGCTTTGTAAAGCCCAATACAATAGACAGACTAAAGGATCATTATCAATAACCTAAATCAATAATCTAAAAATGCCAACTATCTAAACAAAGGTTGGGGCCTGATTAATTGTGTGTTCTCATTCCTGGCTCCCTAGATTAGTTGTAACCTTTTGCCAAATCTAGTCACAAAATCTATCCTAATCAAATTTCTTTATTGGTCTCACCCAGTCTCCAACTGTGAGTCTGGGATTAAGACTATAGTTTACCCTATTTGGTTTTGGGCTTCGGTGCAACCTTCTTATGAACTTAGGAATCTAAACGTCTTGATTTTGACTGTATCATCTGGATTTCTCATACTGCTTGATAATTTAAGTCAACTAAATTTATGGCATTTGTTCTATCTACATTTTCAAACTGATTCTTCCTTCATATCGACCTAAAATGGTTCTTGTCTTCCTCAAATGCTAGTCCATTGGTCTCTGCTGTGGGAGTTAGTCTGACCATTTGAAATTAATGTGTGAAGACTGCCATGTGATCTGGCAATATTTTAGCATCAAGTTGTATTTATTAATAGTTATTAAACTCTTCCTGGGTATAGTGCATTTCTACAGGAAATGATATATCACACACATTCCTACAGTTATATATATCAAAATTTCAAGTTCACTCAGTCCTGATGAGATAAGGAACAGATGAGATCCCAGCCAAAGATACATATTTAAGATCTTACCATGGACAGCATACTTCTTTGGCCTATTGTCAGGGCTAGGGGTAGATGGAGTAGGCCCACTAGCATATCTTAGGGTAGAATAGAGAAATGAAAGCTATTTTTGGAAGACTAAAAGATAAACTCATTTAGATTTAAACGTATTTGTTTATTTCAAGCAGTAGAAAGTTTGAGGTAGATGAAATTAATGTAGTCTCTGGTACATAATGGACAATCAATACATGTTTGATAAATAACTTAATTACCTAATAATTTTTAAGGTCATATCTAGATAAGGATTTTTTAAGGGCAATTTTTTGTATATTTCATAAATCATATTATTCTTCTGAAGCTTTTCATAACAAACACCTTGGAAAATTATTGATGTAGCAAAGGAGAGATTGAGATGCTCTGGCAGTCTTAGACTTTATTAATAAATCAAAACAGGATTCAAGATTTTAAAAGAACAATTATGGTGATTAAAAAATTGATAGATGACTTTTTAACCAGAAAATACAGCCCTATATTCGTAGAGGAAACTCTCATGAGAAACCGACCTTCTCCCTGTTTAACCATGATATTATTTTGTAAACGGTATGTGATAGCACATCTGTGTGAAAAAGATTTTGAAAGGCTACAAAAGTTATTATATAAAGTAACAACCTTTTATTATTTTTCAATGTCTAGTGAAAAAGAAAACAGACACATTCCACCTGGGTTGTTTCCTGTCAGATTAAAACCCAAGACCTGTTTCTGTTCTTAAGCAGAGTGACAATACAATGTCGTTGTTTAGGGTATTATCTAGGCAGTAGCAGAGGGTGTTATCCAAGGGCAGGCTTCTCACCAGAATAGGCTAGAGATTGCCTTTGAGCTCCTGTTGTTTTTATTTCCAAACTTTGCCTGTTTTTGTTTGTCTGTTTGTTTGTTTATACAACTTCCTACCCTTTATTCATTTCTTATTCCTTTCCTCTTGTTCTGTTTCTTATATTAGACTCTGGGAAAATATGGTCTAAAAGATATACTGAGCTATGAACTTCCTCAATAGAAACACAATTATTAATAGTGCCTGTTTCAACCATGGTTACATTAAACTTTTTTTTCCCTTCCCATGTCATCACTTCCCTTCTCAAAAATTTGTACATTTTCTGCCATATATCTGGGTTTCACTCAGATGATGCTTTCTACTAATGAGTTAGTACTAGGAACAGGTTTTAAACAACTGACAGAGCTGAAGCAATGCCCAAACACAACTTACAAAACATACCAAGATGCCTTCTAACAACCATCTGCATTGTCTTTCTTTTTGAAACATAACAACCAGTTCAATAATTGACTGATTTAGACTTAGTAGGAAGGATAAATAAGGTGAAGTTTTCTTAAAGCTGTTAAGAGCAATCTTTTTCATAATTCAGCAAATGTTTATAAGTCTAAAAAAAATATAACACTATAAATGTTTTTTCAATGGAAAAAACAAAATTCCTGGGACTAGAAAATATATTTGGATTCAAGCAGCTGAGGTTAAAAAATTAAAACGTATATTTTTGTTAAATCTAAAGTATGAAAATACGTTGAGAGATAATCAGATCCTTTCCCCTTTAACCTCTCAGAGTGGGGAAGGGGAGGATAATCCATTAGATCTCCAGCATAAAGTTCTTTTACATCAGTGATTGTGCCTTTGGAAGGGATGAATTTGCCTCCAAGATTCCATTAGCAGCCCATATACCACAATTAGTTTCATGACCTTGCCTAACTGCAAAAAGCATGGGAAATATAGGAGAGTTCAAACCTATTTCTAGAAATATGATTCCATAGTCATTAACTGTTCTCACCGACCAATTCAAAATGCTTGGGACCTACAGTGTGACAAAGCCATCAGTACTAACAATGCCAAATATCATGAGACGTGTATACTCTCTATACCCTTCTCTCTACCTGGTTGTCATCTATCTCCCATTTTTTTTTTTTTTTTTGTAGAGACAGAGTCTCACTTTATGGCCCTTGGTAGAGTGCCGTGGCCTCACACAGCTCACAGCAACCTTCAACTCCTGGGCTTAAGCGATTCTCTTGCCTCAGCCTCCCGAGTAGCTGGGACTACAGGCGCCCACCACAACGCCCGGCTATTTTTTGGTTGCAGTTCAGCCGGGGCCGGGTTTGAACCCGCCACCCTCGGTATATGGGGCCTGCGCCTTACCGACTGAGCCACAGGCGCAGCCCTATCTCCCATTTTTTTTACACAACTCCTTTAATGAGGCAAAGTTTTCCAATGATGCTAATGTTAAATAACTCTCTGAGATAGCCAAATATAGTCTCTGAATTTCAAAGAGATAGAGCATTTACTGGAAAAAAATAATACTCAATTTCAAATAAGGCTGTCCATCTCCTAAGGAATTATCAATGTAAGTTGGTATTTTTAGGTACAAATAGAGAGAATTGGAGATAATCATTTGAAAAACATATATCAGCCTCATCTTGATCTAAGAATTTCCATTGCCTACTTGAAGAACTTCTAATTCATGCGTATCTTGAAATTTGAGAGTTCTGGGAACCCACAGAAATCTGATAACCCAGATCTCTCTTTTAAAGATAAAGAAACCAAAAACACTTCAAAACAGGGATTGTCATGTTTGTCTTCACACTTACAGTATGATTTACTTTCCACTATATTATATTGTATCTCTCTCATGTTTTACTCTGAAATATAACATGTTACTTTTAGAGTTTCATTATTTTTGTGAGCTTCTTTCCTGTGCTAGATAAGAAAGTTTTACTTTAGTTATCTATTTAACTTCACAATGATTAAAGTTGAAATTTGTTGTAAGCTGGCTACAATAACCTGCATAACAATCACTAATTCCTTTTAATATTTCATTGAATTACTATGTTTTTTTCTGGAAGTGCATTTAAGTATTCAAATGAGGAAAAGCCAATATAACATCTCAATTCAATAAGAAACTGGATTCACACCAACAGTGAATAAAAAATAAAAAGTAACCCTTTCCTGTGGATTCATTTTTTTTTTAATTAAAGTGAAAGAATATGCTAAAGTTCACCAAATACATGATCTATGGAAATGAACATGTTTATTGGGAAGAAAGTGTGTGTTTCTGTGTGTGTACACACATGTGCATGCACATATTTGATTATCTGAGTTTATTAATTTGAAAGAAAAGACATACTTTGTTTTTACAATTAATTACGTGAAGAAATAATTATTTTCATCTTGCCATGGAGAGTCTAAGTGCCTATGTAAATCACCTTCATAAAGTTAATTCTAGGCTTGGCAATAACAGGAATAAAAGACCCAAATGGTACCCCAAGACTGCTGATTATGAACTGAAATGTGTTCATCTTGAAAGCAGTGAACTAATGCCAAAAATTCCCATACTAGAAGAAACTTCCCAAACTGTATACATTTATATTACATTACATAATGCAAATTACATTTGCATTACATCATTTTCAGAAATGATTCTATACACAAAACACTAATGGGAAGTTGGATTAGACTTTTTCAAACTGACAAGTTTATAGCTAGCCTCATAGAATAAATGAGCATAGTATTTTACAAGCATAAACTAGGAAAAATAATAATTATCTAGTAGGGTATCCATAAATATTTAATGAGAACAATAAATATAAAGCTCGTAGTAGGATCATCTGCTGATAGTAGAAAATAAATGATCATTCTCTTGTCCTCAAAGGACTGTTTAAACTAGTCCTTAAATCTTTGACATGGCAAAGAATGAGTTTCTAAACTAAATAACTCAACAATCTAGAAAAAGAATACAGTGCAAGGTAAATTTGTGCCTTCTATAATATTATAGCCAACAAGTCAGGAATTCCTTCTTATTCCTTACTCTGCATTTTCCAGCAAGATGGATAGAAAAATAGGGCTGTCACTTCACCTCCACTATCAGTGCCCCAATTTTCTACCCATAGGCCAATTCTGTACCTTCCTTCCCCTGGCCCTTAATCTCAGCTGGCTATCATTGTTTTCCCCAAGATATTAAATATAATAAATTCTGTTATTTATCACTTGGAGGCATTTACATTTCTTTGAAGACTTCGGGAGGCAGAAAAACCATTTGAGAGCCAAATATGTCCATTTATTAGAGCGGAAACAATATAATTTGTCAGAATTTTCTGTAACTCTGCCCATTTTTATCTCAGTATAAGGATTCAGAATAGAATTTTATATGGGCCAGGGGATTAACGAAACCATGTAGTTTACACTGAAATTCTTTGTATGAGTCAGTTTCCCCCAGAAAAAGTTAACGTTACCTTCATGTTAGAGGGAATTGATGACACAATGAGTTGCACTTTGGCTCATTTATCTACCACCTCTGAATACACAGCCAGAAAAACTGAATTAACAAGTTAATTAATAAAATTAGATAAGAGTAAATCAAACCACAGTCCTTCTAAATATGACTAATTATCATTTATATTAGGAGTGGCTAAAGAGTCCTATTTCCTATTAAAAGTTAGGGGGAAAGTAAAAGAGAATATTGCTCAACTGTCAACCTTTGAACACTCATATAATAATACTTTAAGTATTATTTATAATAGGGCTTGGATCTGGTTCATTTCACTGATACCATCAATTTCTCAGATACCACCTACCTGCTTGCCATCAAAGGCTATATCTACAAACTAGAATATTTGGTATTATTTCTTCAGCAGGCTTTCAATGAAAGGGGCAAAAAATTCTACCAAAAACTAGCATGGATAGGAAGGGAGATTACTGAAGAAAGCCATAATTCTTTGGTTCTTATTTCTTGAAGCATTATGTGATGTGGGTAAGGCTGAAAACCTTACATTACAAATATCTTTACCACCTCTCCTTCCTTTTCCTGGTTATGACTTGCCTGCATCTAATATTGTTATGTATATCTTAGCAACATCATGGCAACAGCTTTAGTTCCTTTTACAACCTATTTTAATGTAAGAACCCAATTTTTTCCCACATAATGAAATCTTATAAACAGCAACATACTTTAAGCAAGCAGTGATTTTCACAGTTAGTTCTGGTTATCAGAAGTCACTGCTGCTCAAGTATCCCACTTCTACTTTCTTTAAAGCTGTCTCATTTGTATCTGTTTTATAAATTAAAGTCCTGAGGAAGATGTTGTTACCAAAGTCTGCCATATCTGTAAATATTTGCTTGAAATAAAACTATTTCCATTCCAATTAAGTAAACAATGTATAATTTTTGATGAATTTTTAAAATTGTTATCATCATTCTGCCATATGAAAACATATGACAATGGTTAAACCTGACTGAGGAACTCTTCTTCCCTACCTTATGCCATCTTTCTCAGGCTACCGGCCAACTTTAGTGGGACCTATCAATCACCTGGAGAAATAGTATATCTATGAAAAGAATCTCTGCATCCTAAAATTAATTCTTCAAAGCCTAGATAACTGTTGCCATCAAAATTCTGTGCTACTTTTCACACCTTCTGCAACGAATAACTATTTTTGTTGCATTCAGTCACATGTCTTGCAGAGAGACCTAGCCAATGCATGGACCTCTGGTTTAGTTTGCCTGAGTCAACTATTTCTATGTGAGATGTCTATTTCTAATTTTTGATGTCTGATAGAGTCAAAAGAATGAGAATTTTTTTTTTTAATTGTTGGGGATTCATTGAGGGTACAATAAGCCAGGTTGCACTGATTGCAATTGTTAGGTAAAGTCCCTCTTGCAATCATGTCTTGCCCCCATAAAGTGTGACACACACCAAGGCCCCACCCCCCGCCCTCCGTCCCTCTTTCTGCTTTGCCCCCCCATAACCTTAATTGTCATTAATTGTCCTCATATCAAAATTGAGTACATAGGATTCATGCTTCTCCATTCTTGTGATGCTTTATTAAGAATAATGTCTTCCAAGTCCATCCAGGATAATACGAAGGATGTAAAGTCTCCATTTTTTTTTAATGGCTGAATAGTATTCCATGGTATACATATACCACAGCTTGTTAATCCATTCCTGGGTTGGTGGGCATTTAGGCTGTTTCCACATTTTGGCGATTGTCAATTGAGCTGCAATAAACAGTCTAGTACAAGTGTCCTTATGATAAAAGGATTTTTTTCCTTCTGGGTAGATGCCCAGTAATGGGATTGCAGGATCAAATGGGAGGTCTAGCTTGAGTGCTTTGAGGTTTCTCCATACTTCCTTCCAGAAAGGTTGTACTAGTTTGCAGTCCCACCAGCAGTGTAAAAGTGTTCCCTTCTCTCCACATCCACGCCAGCATCTGCAGTTTTCAGATTTTGTGATGTGGGCCATTCTCACTGGGGTTAGATGATATCTCAGGGTTGTTTTGATTTGCATTTCTCTAATATATAGAGATGATTAACATTTTTTCATGTGTTTGTTAGCCATTCATCTGTCATCTTTAGAGAAAGTTCTATTCATGTCTCTTGCCCATTGATATATGGGATTGTTGGCTTTTTTCATGTGGATTAATTTGAGTTCTCTAGAGATCCTAGTTATCAAGCTTTTGTCCGATTGAAAATATGCAAATATCCTTTCCCATTGTGTAGGTTGTCTCTTTGCTTTGGTTATTGTCTCCTTAGCTGTTCAGAAGCTTTTCAGTTTAATGAAGTCCCATTGGTTTATTTTTGTTGTTGTTGCAATTGTCATTGGCAGTCTTGTTCATGAAGTCTTTCCCCAGGCCAATATTTTCCAGTGTTTTTCCTATGCTTTCTTTGAGGATTTTTATTGTTTCATGCCTTAAATTTAAGTCCTTTATCCATCTTGAATCAACTTTTGTGAGTGGGGAAAGGTGTGGGTCCAGTTTCAGTCTTTTACATGTAGATATCCAGTTCTTCCAACATTTATTGAATGGGGAATCTTTCCCCCAAGGTATATTCTTGTTTGGTTTATCGAAGATTAGGTGGTTGTAAGATGTTAGTTTCATTTCTTGGTTTTCAATTCGATTCCAAATGTCTATGTCTCTGTTTTTGTGCCAGTACCATGCTGTCTTGACCACTATGGCTTTGTAGTACAGACTAAAATCTGGTATGCTGATGCCCCCAGCTTTATTTTTATTACTAAGAACTGCTTTAGCTATACGGGTTTTTTTCCAGTTCCATACGAAACGCAGAATCATTTTTTCAAAATCTTGAAAGTACAATGTTGGTATTTTGATAGGAATGACATTGAATAGGTAGATTGCTTTGGGAAGTATAGACATTTTAACAATGTTGATTCTTCCCGTCCGTGAGCATGATATGTTCTTCCATTTGTTAATATCGTCTGCTATTTCCTTTCTGAGGATTTCATAGTTTTCTTTATAGAGGTCCTTCACCTCCATCGTTAGGTATATTCCTAGGTATTTCATTTTCTTTGAAACTATGGTGAAGGGAGTTGTGTCCTTAATTAGCTTCTCATCTTGACTGTTATTCGTATATACAAAGGCTACTGACTTGTGGACATTGATTTTATATCCTGAAAAATTACTGTATTTTTTGATGACTTCTAGGAGTCTTGTGGTTGAGTCTTTGGGGTTCTCTAAGTATAAGATCATGTTGTCAGCAAAGACGGAGAGTTTGACCTCCTCTGCTCCCATTTGGATTCCCTTTATTTCCTTGTCTTGCCTAATTGTATTGGCTAGAACTTCCAGCACTATGTTGAATAGTAAAGGTGACAGAGGACAACCTTGTCTGGTTCCAGTTCTAACAGGAAAAGCTTTCAGTTTTACTCCATTCAGTAAAATACTAATGTGGGTTTGTCATAAATAGCTTCAATCAGTTTTAGAAATGTGCCACCTATGCCTATACTCTTCAGTGTTCTAATTAGAAAAGGATGCTGGATTTTATCAAATGATTTTTCTGTATCTATTGAGAGGATCATGTGATCTTTATTTTTGCCTCTGTTAATATGGTGGATAACGTTTATAGACTTGCGTATGTTAAACCAGCCTTGCATCCCTGGGATGAAGCCAGGGATGAATCATGATGAATGACTTTTTTGATAATAAACTGTAATCTATTGGCTAGGATTTTGTTGAGAATTTTTGCATCTATATTCATGAGTGAGATTGGTCTGAAATTCTTTTTGTTTGGGTCTTTTCCTGGTTTTGGTATCAGGGTGATGTTTGCTTCATAGAATGTGTTGGGGAAGATTCCTTCTTCCTCAATTTTTTGGAATAATTTCTGCAGTACAGGAATAAGCTCTTCCTTGAAGGTTTGATAGAATTCTGGAGTGAAGCCATCTGGACCAGGGCATGTTTTGGTTGGAAGACTTTTTTATTGTTTCTTTGATCTCCGTGCTTGAAATTGGTCTGTTCAGGAGCTCTATTTCTTCCTGGCTGAGTCTAGAGAGAGGGTGTGATTCCAAATATTGATCCATTTCCTTCACATTGTCAAATTTCTGGGCATAGAGTTTCTGGTAGTATTCAGAGATGATCTCTTGTATTTCTGTGGGATCAGTTGTTATTTCCCATTTATCATTTCTGATTGAGGTTACTAGAGATTTTACTTTTCTATTCCTCGTTAGTCTGGCCAATGGTTTATCTATTTTATTTATTTTTTCAAAAAACCAACACCTTGTTTCATTAATTTTCTGAATGATTCTTTTGTTTTCAATTTCATTGATCTCTGATTTGATTTTGGATGTTTCTTTTCTTCTACTGAGTTTAGGCTTAGATTGTTCTTCTTTTTCCAATTCCATAAGATAGCTTCTGAGATTGTTGATGTGCTCTCTTTCTGTTTTTTGAATGTAGGCATCTAAAGCGATGAATTTTCCTCTCAAAACTGCTTTTGCAGTATCCCACAGGTTTTGGTAGCTTGTGTCTTCATTGTTGTTATGCTCAAGGAAGTTAACGATTTCCTGTTTTATTTCTTCCTGCACCCATCTGTTATTCAACAGAAGATTGTTTAATTTCCATGCCTTTGGGTGGGGTTGAGCGTTTTTGTTAGAGTTGAGTTCCACCTTTAGTGCCTTATGCTCTGAGAAGATACAAGGAAAAATTTCAATTCTTTTGATTCTGTTGATATTTGTTTTGTGTCCCAGAATGTGATCAATTTTGGAGAATGTTCCATGGGGTGATGAGAAGAATGTATATTCTTTATCTTTGGGGTGGAGTGTTCTATATGCATCTATCAAGCACAGTTGTTCTAGGGTCTCATTTAAATCTCTTATATCTTTGTTTAATTTCTGTTTAGAGGATCTGTCCAGCTCTGTATGAGGAGTGTTAAAGTCCCCTGTTATTATGGTATTGAGAGGCGGAGCAAGATGGCGGCCGAGTAACAGCTTCCTTGCATCTGGGCACCGTGAGTCTGGGGAGATAGGACTCCAGGCATCTCTGGCTGGTGAGATCAGCCTATCATCACCCCTGTGAGGATACAGGGAGTCAGCGAGAGACTTCTGGACCCCGAGACGAGGACTAAAACAGTGGAAAAACGGCAAGTGGTTGCGTGTGTTCAATCCGTCTAAACCCGCCCGCAACTGTAAGTTCAGTAGCAGCGAGACTGCAAACCAGAAAGGCCTTACCTGTGAACTGTTTTGGTGACTTTGGACTTGGCACTCAGTTGAACTGCCTTGGGGAGAGCCTGAGCGGGAGTGCAGAGAACTTTGGCCATTGTCTAGGGCCCGAGTCTGAGCCACTGAGCCAGACGGAAATAATAGTGTTTGGCTGTGGGTCACAGGGAGCCATTGTGAGCGATCTGCCCCGGCAAGCTCCGCCCTCAGGGTCGCAGAGCTAGAATCGGGTGGGAGCTGGTAACCCAGCGACCAAGTAGCCTAACGCTGGGGTCTGAGCCGCCTTTCAGCCCTAACCCTCAGGGGCAGAGTGAGACTGGTTTTGGCACACTGGGTAAGTGGATAGCCACTTCAGCAGTGATTCCAGCGCCAAGCCCTTTCCTGGGAAAGCCTCTGCTCAGCAAGTTTACAAGTTCAAAGTGCCTTTTAAGTGGGATGAAGAGAGATTTAGGGTGTCTACCTGCTGGGGTTTGAGAAATCAGCAGCCTCCAGTCGTATCAGAACTGTGTTTAACATCTCATAACCCAGAAGACTACGTGTTGCCAAGACAATATTCAATAACATATACATACTGCTTTGTTTTTGGTTGTGGTTTTTTTTTTTTTTTTGGTTTGGTTGTTTTTTTTGTTTATTTTGATGTTGTTTATGTTTTTTTTTTAATTTCAACCTTTTCCATACACATCATTTTTCTTTCTCAATTTTTCTAGTTTAATTATGATTTCCCATTGCTGCCTTTTTCAACAACTAGAACTTCATTTTTGCTAGTGTTTCTACCACTATTATTTGGTTTTTCACCCAATTTTATCCCGTAAAGTTTTCCGTTTGCTTGTTTTGCTTTGATTTATAGCATTTTCACTTTCTTCTCTACTTGGTGGAGGTGGGGTACTGTGTCTGATCAGGTTACCAAAGAGCTGCTGACCTCAAGGGAACCACCCAACTGGGCACCCCCAGAAGGTGGGATTTTTTTAAGGTTGTGTCAAAGTACCCTACTTTACACCTATATTTCTCTGTCTCCCTCTTTCTGTGCCTCTCTTCTTTTTGTCAATATTCCTTTTACCCACCCCCTCTTCTTTATCTATTTTTCTTTTTTTTTCTTGTCACTCGGTCCCCCTTTCTTTCATCCCTTTTTTGCTCTTCAACCTTCTCACCCTTCTGGTCCTGTAACCCTTAGTCCACAGGCATGAGAACTTAAAGATCAAGAGGAAGTGAAAGGAAAATTAGGGCAAGGAAACAGATAAAAGAAATCACTCATGAGGAAGAATCAGCAGAAAACTCAAGGCAACATGAAGAAGCAGTCCAGAACAACCCCGCCAAGGGACCATCAGGTAGCTACTGCAGATGATTCCACCTATAAAGAAATGTTAGGAATGACAGAAAGGGAATTTAGAATACACATGTTGAAAACAATGAAAGAAATGATGGAAACAATGAAGGAAACTGCTAATAAAGTGGAAAATAACCAAAAGGAAATCCAAAAACAGAATCAAATAAGAGATGAACGATATGAAGAATACACAAAGGATATAGCAGAGCTGAAGGAACTTAAACAATTAGGGAACTTAAAGATGCAATGGAAAGTGTCAGCAACAGGTTAGACCATGCAGAGGAAAGAATTTCAGAGGTAGAAGACAAAGTTCTTGAGATAACTCAGATAGTAAAAGAGGCAGAAAAGAAGAGAGAGAAAGCAGAATGTTCACTGACAGAATTATGGGACTTTATGAAGCGTTCCAACATACGAGTTATAGGAATTCCAGAAGGGGAAGAAGAATGCCCCAGAGGAATGGAAGCCATACTAGAGAATATTATAAAAGACAATTTCCCAAATATCACCAAAGATTCTGACACACTGCTTTCAGAGGGATATCGGACCCCAGGTCGCCTAAACTCTAAATGAGCTTCTCCAAGACACATTGTGATGAACCTGTCCAAAGTCAGGACAACAGAAACGATTCTGCAAGCTGCCAGGAGTAAGCGCCAGTTGACCTACAGGGGCAAATCCATCAGAGTGACCGCAGACTTCTCTAATGAAATTTTCCAAGCAAGAAGACAATGGTCATCTACCTTTAATCTACTTAAACAGAACGATTTCCAGCCCAGAATTCTGTACCCTGCTAAGCTAAGCTTTAAAATTGATGGAGAAATCAAATCATTTACAGATATACAAACATTGAGAAAATTCGCCACAACAAGACCAGCTCTACAGGAAATACTTCAACCTGTTCTGCACACTGACCACCACAATGGATCAGCAGCAAAGTAAGAACTCAGAAATTAAAGGACAGAACCTAACCTCCACACTGATGCAAAAGATACAACTAAGCAATGGACTCTCACCAAATAAGACGAATAGAATACTACCACACTTATCAATTATCTCAATAAATGTTAATGGCTTGAATTCCCCACTGAAGAGACATAGATTGGCTGACTGGATTAAAAAACACAAGCCATCCATTTGCTGTCTGCAAGAAACACACCTGGCTTCAAAAGACAAATTAAAGCTCCGAGTCAAGGGTTGCAAGACAAGTTTTTAGGCAAATGGAATTCAGAAGAAAAGAGGAGTTGCAATCTTATTTTCAGATACATGTGGATTTAAAGCAACTAAAGTCAAAAAAGACAAAGATGGTCACTTTATATTGGTCATGGGAAAAATACAACAAGAAGACATTTCAATTCTAAATATTTATGCACCCAATTTAAATGCTCCCAGATTCTTTAAACAGAACTTACTCAGTCTGAGCAATATGATATCTGATAATACCATAATAACAGGGGACTTTAAGAATGAGAATTTTACTATCTCTAGACAGCTACCAGTGCCTTAGTATCCTAGAGTACAATGAATACTTGCTGAACTCCAGAGAATACTGAAGACACTTCCCTAAGCAGTTTAATAATCTACAGATGTTTCGTAGTATGAAATTTGACTTGGAAAGTTAGTCTGCTCAGGCTGTCATAACAAAACCCTACAATCTGGATGGCTTAAACAATATAAATTTATTTTCTCATGGTTTTGGAGGACAGAAGTTCATGATTAAGGTGTCAGCAAATTTTTTTCCTGGTGAGGGCTCTCTTTCTGGCTTGTAGACAGCTACCTTCTCGTGGAATCCTCACATGGTCTCACTCTGTGTGTCTGAGAAAAGACAGAGAGAGAGATTACTCTCTCATGCCACTTCTTTTTTTAATTAAACCATAACTGTGTACATTAATGTATTTATGGAGTATGATATGCTGATTTGATATACATTGTGGAATTCTTCCATCAGACTAGTTAACACAATCATTACCTCACTTACATATTTGTTGTGGTAAAACACCAATATCATCAGGTTAGACATATACCTTTATAACTTCTTTTAACCCTAATTACCTTTCCAAAGGCCCCATTTCCAAATACCACCACATTGAAGGCTTAAACTTATGAATTGGTGGAGGTGCAACTAATTCAATCCATAATAGAGAGTAATGACACTTAAGCATGTCTTCTCTCCTCAAATTTTATACTTTTCTGTAGTCTTCTTTTAATTATTTGATTGTACATGTAATATTTATTGGGATTAGGCAATTGAACTATTAGCTACCAATGTCACTCCTACCCCAAATTTATCACTTCATTGACCTTCTTCTTGGACACAGTCTCCTAGAGAATAGACTCCAATGTTGGAAGAATTGGTCCAACTTCATGTAATAATGATAGGGGCCATCTCCAAAGCCCCAAATCTCTCCTTCATAGGTTTTTAATGATGCTAACCACTTACCCTTCTTTTCTGCTCCAAATTCCTAGCATCAGAGTTATCCTTTAGATTCAGAAAGAGAAAAAAAGAATGAAATAGGAAAAGAAAAGAAACATTCTCTAGAAAGTCATTGGTTAAGTGAATATACACTACTAGGAAATGGAGAGGTGGTCCCCCATTTTTGTAATTCAGGATTCTACTGTTAAACAATTATTACATGTTAACTTCTCAAATTAGGCAATTACCACTTTAAGAAGGTACAGAGTCTGGTCTTAAGAATATGAGAACCAAGTCTGTGTGTTTCAAGGGGGTGAGGAAACATGGTAGTAACAAATTCTTATGCATATGAAAGGAAAAATCCTACTAGGGCACATCTCAATCCAGCATCCTTGAAACTGGTAGAATCAGAGAAGGAGAATCAGCTATCAGACCAATAGGAGGCAGCAGGAACATGGTATAGGAAGCCCCTGGGAGGAGTGACCCAAAAATCAACTACCTATATCACCATTTTGCCTAGGGTGCATTATGAATGCTTGCTAGGAAACTAATTATGTCAACTCAGAATTTCAAATCAAAATGACCACTGGGGCTAGATCAGGCAGCACAGAGTGATCGTCTCCAAAAGTAAAAATTTCATACTATTAGATGCTTAATACATGTTTACATGTTTGGTAAACTGAACTGATTTTAGGCCCACTCTACTTGAACCTTTGATTTATGTATGTATATATGTATTTAGGTATGTTTGTATTTATTTTTGAGACAGAGCCTCTGTTGCCCTAGGCTAGAGTACCATGGCATCATAGCTCACAGCAACCTCGAATTCTTGAGCTCAAGCAATCCTCTTGCCTCAATTTTCTGAATAACTGGAACTACAGGCATGCACCACAACGCCCAGCTAATTTTCTGATTTTTAGTAGAAATAGGGTCTTACTCTTGCTCAGGCTAGTCTCAAACTCCTTAGCTCAAGCAATTCACCCGCGTCAGCCCCCAAGTGTTAGGATTACAGGAATGAGAGACACCACACTGGCCTGAATCCTTGATTTAGAAACCTAATATTATCTTTAGCTTTTGTTGGTCATTTATCAGTTGTAAGCTGACAGTTCTATTACTTAGCTTGTCCATATGCCTCACATATCTGAAAAGTAAGGACAAAAGTAAGGACAAAACATACACCAAAAATTAGGAGCAATTTTTTAACAGTAGAGTATAGTTATCCTGGGACCGCTGCTTTCACTTTGCCTTTGAGGAGTAATGAATAAAACAATAAAACCTTATCTTTCTCTAACACTTCTATGTTATGGAGGTTTTTTCATTATTTCTACAGATTGTTATAAACACAATTTTAAAACACAAGGTGGTACCAAATCAAGGAATTCTTATTTCACCACCCCCTGTCTGAGAAAAGTAGGAGTGTAAAAAAAGAAAGAACCTGTTATTCACAGCTTCAAGCAGTTGGAATATCTTCAGGACTCAAGGTGACCCATAACAAAACTAACCCATCAAAGACTTTCTTTATGATCCCTCTTGTTCCTCTACTTTAGCCAACAGACAAAGCCCTACATAGCAATTCCCCAGCTGTTCACAGTGCCAAAGTAATTTCAACACCAAAAGCCCACTCAGCCCTGGAGAATAAGAAACAGCATATGCACTTATGGCTTTTTGATTAAAGCTCAAGTACTACATCTTAGAAAGTCTGTGCCCTTTAGAAAGCTCAAAGTCCTTAGGCCATGTATGCCTTTGATTACCTACCCTCCAAAAAGGCTGAGATTGCCTCTTTTGCTTCATCAAAGGCTAGAGAAAAAGAGTGGGGAATTTCAACCCTGGTTGTATTACCATACCACCTCAAATACTTCAAGAGAACTTGAGAAATGACCTTTGCATACCCAGAATATTTTAAGAAAATGCATATACAGCTTGGTTTTTGAGAACTTTTCAAACATACATTAAAATATACGATAAAGTTATTACTAATGTTAGTGATTTGCCATTTGCAGTATGTACAATAAAAGCAGAACTTCAAAACGACACCATTATCTAATCTTTCAGCAACATTCAAAAAAATTAATAGCATTTATTTTTAGAGCAATTTTATGTATAAAGAAAAATTGAATGGAAAATACCAAGAGTTCCTATGTACCCTCTCAACCCTTCCTCTCCCCACAGTTTCACCCATTATTAACATCTTACATCAGTATGCTACATTTGTTACAGTTTATGAGCTAATAATTGACATACTATTTTCCCTAATACCTATGATTACACTAGGATTCACTCTTGGTATTGTACATTCCATGAATATGGACCAATCAATATATAATGACATATATCCACTATTATAGTATTATACAGTGTAGTTAAACTAACCTAAACATACCCCATGTTCCCACTTATTAATCCCTCCCTTCCTCCTTCCAGAGCCATGGACACCACTGATCTTTATACCATCCCCACAGTTTTTCCTTTTCTGGAATGTCATATAGTTGGAATCATATAGTTTATAGCCCTTTCAGATGGTCTTCTTTCACTTAGCAATGTGCATTTAGGGTTGCTGCATGTCTTCTCATCAAATAAACCCTCATTCCTTTTTATTGCTGAATAATAGTCCATTTTAGGGAAGTACCACAATTTATCCACTCACCTATTATAAAAAACTTGGTTGTTTCCAAGTTTTGACAATTGTAAATAAAGCTGCTATAAACATCCATGTGAAGGTTTTTGTGTTAATATAAGCTTTTAACTCGTTTGAAGAATTATTAGATCCTAGGGTAAGAGTTTGTTTGGTTTAGTGAAAAACTGCCAAATTATCTTCTAAAGTAGGTGTATCATTTTGCATTCACACCAGTAATGAATGAGAGCTTCCGTTGTTCTACATTCTCATCAGCATCTGGTATTGTTAGTGGTTTGGATTTTAGCCATTCTAATAGGTAGACAGTGTCATCTAATTTTTGTTTTAATTTACAGTTCCTGGATGACACATGATGCTGAGCATCTTTTCATATGCTATTTGCCATCTGTATATATTCTTTGGTGAGGTATCTGTATAGATCTTTTAGCCCACTTTTAAAAATTGTGTTTTTTTTTATTGTTGAGTTTTAAGAATTCTTTATATATTTCAGATATATAAAAATTTAGCATAGATTTTTTACCAATTGTACCTTGTCCTTTTACTTTTTAAGTGTCTTTAGCATATTAGAAGTTTTTAATTTTAATTAAGTCCAAATTACCAATTTCTTCTTCTGTAGATCATGCTTTAGGCATTGTATCTAAAAAAAAAATCATTCTTAAACTTAAGATTGGTGGGAAGCAGGCAAGATAAGATGGCTGACTGTCAGACTGCCCTGGCTAGAAGGAGGAAAATTAGACTGAAGTGAACTGGGAACAGTTAAAATTGAGGAGGGGTAGATCACAAGGAGAGTTCAACAGAGGTGTTCAGTGACCCCTCTGAGAAGAACTAAATGAATGAAGAGGACAAAAAGGAAGATAGGCAGAGATAAGAGGACAGTGATAGAGTAGAACAGATTGAAAGGAGTCTGGAGCCAAACAGAAGGTTAAAGAGGACCTCTCCCCCCACCCCAGGGGCACACCACAAGCAGCAAACCATAAGAATTCTCACCCCATAGGAAGAGTGCCACCAGAGACCAGAAGCCAAGATTTCCTGCACCTAGGCATTTCCTACCATCAAGCTCCCTCTAGACAATAGAAAAGAAATCAATTTAGGCTCCAGCAGGCTTGCAGCCATAGCCCATCCCCCTCTTTCTTCACAACCAGTGAGCCCTTGCTAAACCAGCTTCCCACTGCTCTGGCATATCAAGAACACTAGCCTGGCTCAGGCAGCCTGGCTGGGATGCATCCCCCCTGCAGGAGCGGGAGCAGTGAAGGGAGTCTGGAACCTACCCTTCCCCCATAGCAACTGCATAAGCAATTGTAGAGGCCAGCTTCTCTCTCACTGGCATCCAGCAGAAATGACTGCTTGTGGCTCAGGCAGGGCCCAGGAAAGTTGAAGGAAAAAGGGTCCTGACTCTCCATTGTATCTGTCAAGAACTAAGAAGGTCTCTACACTGCCTGGCTCTGAAGCCTCAGGTGACCCTCCCTTCCTGCCTACAACCTCCCATGCTGGGAAGCACTGAAAGCATAGGAAGAATCTAAGGCTTTATAAAATCTGTCATGGGTGTGCTGGCACTTTAGCTGGGCCTGGCTGATTCTGACCCAACCCTCTGGGATGATTTAGCTTGCCATTTGCACACTGCCCCTGGCCTAGGAGCTTCACATGAAACCCTGCCCATAGCCCATCCCCTCCTAGCTCAGAGAAAAGAAGGCTGGTTCTCAGGGATTTTGCCCTTATCTAAGTAGCCCTGAAAGGAAACTGTGGCATTCTGTGAGCAGGAAAGGACACAGAAAAAAGCTGTGGCTCATTTAAACAGTCAGTGTTGAAGGGGAATGGAGAGTTCCACATCCAGGGACTTCTGGGTATCATTCTAGCCTACAAGTTTTAGTATTCAAATGGCCTTTTAAACCTGCTGAGTGGGTGAATGGAACAACAAACTGCCATGTCACTTTGACAGGCCCTGAAATTGATATTAGCCTGCCTGTGTAAGTATGCAAACAGCCCCTTGTTGAGCAGGCCAGCTATGCAGCAAAGGGTTGCTTCACTTTGAAATGTCTTGTAAGGGATGGGGTGAGTTTCACAGTCCAGAGCCTCTGAACTTGACATTAGTCCCTTGAATTAGGCATCCCAACAGCCCTAAATTCTATTGAGCAGGCATCAGAACAAGTATGCTCTTTGCCTCAGTAGGTCCTAGAATAGACGTGGAGAGCCGCACCCATGAGGCCTATGAAACTAATACCACCCCACTGGATCTGGCAGCAAACCAGTACTAATACCTTCTGAGTGAGTGGTAGATCAAGGGACTGCTACGTCACATTGGCAAGTCCTAGAAGGTGCATGGAAACACTACTCTTCAGGGCAGCCAATGCAGACACCAGCACACTTGACTGGGCATCCAAAAGGCCCTAGAGCCTGTTGATTGATGCTGTAGCTTGTAGAAAGGTGTACCACTTGGTCAATCCAGGATACACCTCCAGGTTCCACCTGCCTTCCTAATCAAGCCCAATGAGAATATCTCTCAACAATGAATTAGGAACATACCAACCTTTTAGCCTAGAATTAAAAAAAAAAATTAGAAAATATATGAGAGGAGAAATCAGCAGAATTATGGCAACATGAAAATTCAGAGCAGGTCAACTCCCCAAAGGAATTATAATGGAGCTACAGCTGAAAACACCATCCATAAAGAATTGTTGAAATGACAGAAATGGAATACAGACTATGGATGGCAAATAACATAAATGGAATTGAAGAGAAGGCAAAAATGTCTAAAACAGTCTAAAGAGATGAATGAAATTAAGGACAAAGTTACCAAGGATCTGAGCATAATTAGGAAGCAAATAATAATGGAGTTATTTAAGGAATTGAAAGGGGCAAGAAATAAGTTTCAAAACATAGTAGATAGTCTCTGAAATAGATTTGAATATGGAGAGCAAAGAATCTCAGAACATGAAGACAGTAGTTTTCAGCTTACCCAATCTTTTATAAAGGCAGGAAAGAAGACAACAAAAGCCAATCAATCACTTAGAGAGATATAGGTGTACACAAAGCATACAAACATACAAATCATAGGTATCTCTAAATGAGAAGAGAGTCCCCAAAGCATGGAAGCTCTACTTCAAGACATCGTAATGGAAAATTTTCCAAGTATTGCCAGAGACAAAGACATACAGATACTAGGTGGCTACAGAACTCCAGAAAAATTCATTTCAAATAAAGCCTCTCCTACACGCATTAAAATTAACTTGCAAAACATAAAATGAAAGAGAAAATTATTCAAACAGCTGCACGTAAGCAGCAGGTTACCTACTAGGGCAAAAACATTAAGGTGACTGCAGACTTTTCAGCAGAAACTTTATAAGAAGAGACTGTCACCTGTCTTTAATCTCCTCAACCAAAAGAACTTCCAGTCAAGGACTCTGTATCCCACTTAACTAAGTTTCATATTTGATGGAGAAATAAAATCTTTTACTGACAAGCAAATAATGAGGAAGTCAGCTACAAGAGTAGCAGCACTGTAGGAAGTGCTCAGACCCCTAGTATGTAGACCATCAAAATGGACCACCAGCAAAGTAAAAATACCCAGAAACGAAAGGACAAAGCCTAAGTTCCACAACAGCTCAAGTGATAAAACTAGGCAACGGACTCCTATACAATGTATTGAAGAGAACTCTACCATTCTTATCAATTCTCTCAATAAAGGTGAATGTGTTGTATTCCCCACTCAAGAGGCACGAACTAGCTGCCTGTATAAAAAAAGCACAAGCCAAGCATATACTGTCTTCAGGAAACACATATAACCTCCAAGGAAAAAACAAGAGTCAGGACTAAGGATTGAAAAACAATATTTCAGGCAAATAGAAATCAGAAGAAAGTAGTAATCACAATCCTATTTTCAGATACAATTGGCTTTAAAGAAACGAAAGCAAAGAAAGACAAAAATGGATACTATATACTGGTCAAGAGAATGATGCAACAAGGAGACATTTTAATTGTAAATATTTATACACACAACATAAATCCTCCCATATTTATAGAACTAACCCTAACATTTCTGAACAATATAATATCTTACAACACCATAATTCCTGGGACTTCAACACCCCACTGACAGAAGTGGACAGTTCCTCCAAACAGAAACAACAAAGAAATGATGGATTGAAACACAACTCTAGACCAAATGGGCTTAACAGAACATTCCATCCAAATAATACTGACTGTACATTTTTCTCATGAGCACATCAATTACTCTCTAAAATTGATCATATCGTAGCTATGACACTCTAACAAAGTAAGACTCTGTCTCCAACCCCCCACAAAAAAAAATGTTTCCAAAAAAAGGGCCTGGATCAGATGGTTTCACACTAGAATTCTACCAAACCTTAGAAGAGGAGTTCACACCTATATTGCCGAACCTATTCCAAAACACTCAGGAGGAAGGAACCCTCCCAATTCCTTATACAAAGCAAATATCACCCAGATAATAAAAGCTGGGAAAGACCTAACAAAAGAAGAAAACTACAGGCCAATATCATTAAAGAACATTGATGCAAAAATACTAAATAAAATCCAAGCAAATAGAATATAGCTACACATTAAAAAAATATATATATATATACATCATGATGAGGTGGGCTTTGTCCCAGGGATGCAACGCTGGTTCAACATACATAAATCTTTAAACATAATTCACAACATTAATAAAAGCAAAAACAAAGACCATATGATCCTCTCAATCAATGTAGAAAAAGAATTTGACAAAATTCAGCATTTTTTCTTAGGTAAGAACACCTAAGAAAATACGCATAGATGGCATGTTTCTGAATTGATAGAATCTACCTGTGACAAACCCATAGCCAATGCCATACTGAATGGAGTAAAAATGAAAAAATTTCCACTTAGAACTGGAACCAGTCAAGGATGTTCACTATTGCCACTACTATTCAACGTAGTGCTCATAGTCCTAGCCAGTGAATTCAGGCAAGAGGAGAGTATCAACTGTGTCAAAGTCGGTACAGAAAAGATTAAACTTTTTCTCTTTGCTGATGATATGATCTTATACTTAGAAAAACTTAGGGACTCAGCCACAAGTCTCATGGAAATGATCAAGAAATACAGTAACATCTTGGAATATAAAATTAATGTTCTCAAATCAGTAGTCTGCATATACACTAACAGTGAAACTGAGAACTAAATCATAGTCACAAATCGCTCTCAGTAGCTTCAAAGAAAATGAAATACCTTGGAATATACTTAACAAAAGATGTGAAGGATTTCTACAGAGAGAACTATGAAACACTGACAAAAGAAATAAGAGAAGACATTAACAAACGGAAAAATAGACCATGCTCAAAGCTGGCAAAAATCTGTATGTTAAAATGTCTACAATACCCAAAGTGATCTACAGATTTAACTAGTTTTCCATTAAAATGCCATCATCATACTTTGAAGAACATAAAAAAGTTCTCTGATTCATATGGAACCAGGAGAAAAACCAAATAGCCAACTTAATGTTATGAAATAAAAACAAAACTAGAGGCATCACATTACCAGACTTTAGTTTATTTCTATTACAAATCTGTAGTGATCAAAACAGCATGGTACTGGCAAAAACAGAGCGATATAGATCTATGAAACAGAATCAAGAACCTAGAGATTAAACCAACCTCGTATCACCACCATCTGATCTTTGACAAGCCAAACAAGCATATAGTAGGTGGGGAAAAAAAATCCCTATTTAATAAGTGGTGCTGGAGACAACTGGTTAGCCACATGTAAAAGACAGAAACTGGACTTGCACCTCTCACCACTTACAAAAATTAATTCATGTTGTATAAAAGATTTAAATCTAAGACATGAAATGAAAAAAAAATACCCTAGCAGTGTGATAAAAACTCTTAATAATATCATCCTTGGGAAATAATTAATAAAGAAGACCCCATTGGCAACTAACTGTAGCAACAACAAAAATAAATGAATGGGACCTGATAAAATTAAAAAGCTTCTTCACACCTATGGACATAAACAACAAAGCAAACACACAACCTTCAGAATGTTAAAAGATATTCATGTTATGAATTGAACAAAGGTCTAGTGACCAGAATATTCTAAGAACACAAGCAAATCAACAATTAAAGAGCAAACAACCCCATCAATCAATGGGCAAGTGACATGAGCTGAGTCTTTTCCCAAGAAGACAGACAAATAACCAACAGACACACAAAAAAGTGTTGGATAAAAATTTAAATCTAAGATACAAAACAATAAAAATTCTTGAAGAAATAAATGGGAAAAACTCTTAAGGATGTAGCCCTAGAGAAAGATTTTATGCCATTGTCAACTGGGCCAGCATGAAAAATAAACAAATAGCAACTGATCAAGATTAAAAACCTGCTTCCCAGCTAAGGACATAATAAGCAAAACAAATTGGTAACCATCAAAATAGGAGAAGATATTCACATGCTACAAAGGAATAATAACTAGAATCTACAGAGAACTCAAGCATAGCAAGAAGAAAATTGTAAACAAGCCAACTGATGACTGGGCAAGAGAAATGAACATAACCTTCTCCCAAGAAGACAGAAGAATGGCCAAAAAAACATATTATGGTACTTCATTAACGTAAAATATTATGCAGCCTTTAAATATTATTTTAAGAATATCTTTGATAATGTAGAAAATACTTACGATAATATAATGTTAAATGAAAAAATATATCAAACTATATATACACTGGATTCTCAACTCCCAAGAAATAACTATCAGGACATAGTCCAAATGCTAGCAATGTTTCTCTTTAGGGGACAAGATTATGAGAAATTACACTACATTTTTCTAAAAATTTCTACATTTTCAAAACTCTCAAAAATGAGCATCACACAGCCCTCTTTAAAAATAGAAAAATAAATACTTACCACGCCAGTATAACTAATCAAATGTCAGATATCTAGGCTATTTTTCTGGAACATAACATGACCCATAATTTCTAACTTCTTTTCCAGAGAAGACATCCAGTTTTAAGTACATTTTGGGGTTAATATTCTCTGCTTTCCCAACCAATATTTCTATAGTGGATATGGAGTTATTTTATAGTGAATCAACAACAATAAAATGAAAAAGGAAAAGGAAAATTTTCCTGAGGAACGTTACTAAGATATTAACAGTATGCAGACATGAATTTGGAACCTAAACTAGTTCAAGGTGACATCAATCAGCAGAAGAGATTATCTGTATCTATTCCCATAGATGATAACCAGGGTAAAGATGAGAAAAACATATGTGTGTGTAATTCATGTTCAAATAGAAGGAGAAACTGATATTAAACATTTGCTTGCTTTTTTTTTTTTCTTTGCAGTTTTTGGCTGGGGCTGGGGCTGGGTTTGAACCCACCACCTCCGGCACATGGGGCCAGCGCCCTACTCCTTTGAGCCACAGGCACAGCCCCCCCCCTTTTTTTTAACAGAGTCTAACTGTGTCGCCCTTGGTAGAGTGCTGTGGCATCAGAGCTCACAGCAACCTCCAACTTCTGGGCTTAGACAATTCTCTTGCCTCAACCTCCTGAGTAGCTGGGACTATAGGCCCCCACCATAATACCCAGCTATTTTTTTTTTTTGGTTGCAGTTTGGTGAGGGCCAGGTTTGAACCCACCACCCTCAGTATATGGGGCTGGCACACTACTCACTGAGCCAGAGGTGCTGCCCTACTTGCTTATACTATGTCCTGCAGCATGTTAATATCATGAGTTTCCTTACAAATATATATTGGTTTTGAAAGTATGTATACATATTATTGAAACACATTGTATATTTGGGTCTGCTACAAAGCCTGTTTGTAAGGCTATTAAATTACACAACACATTAAAGACAACATTGCATCTAAACAGATGTTTAAAGTTTTGTTAGGGCAAAACTTCTTTAACTTTGAAGCAAGCTACATTTTATAATGGATTGGGTTCAACAACGTGATTCCCCAACCAATAACTGTGTTTATAAAAATTTTCTTCAGAGTTCCCACATAAATTAAAAGAGAGAATAAAATTTTAGAAGCTCAAGACTCAGAAATTCTGGGGCTTCTAAAATATGACAGCAAGAAGGAAATAATGTAGTCTATGTAACCCACCTTCTGGAGTTAGAAGGGCACGTGTCATAATATCTCAAAATAATTATTAAGGTATAAAAATATTTAAAAATCAAATTATTAAGTGAAATAAGATTAACATGTCACTCAGGACTGGACTATTGGCAACTGTAACATAATCTGACAATATGCCTTCATAGTAGCTGACAAGTGCTTTCTTACTTTCAATGTCATCTCTTGTTTACAAGAAGTGTTTATAAAGTAATGTAACTTTTTAAATCTAACATACTATCTACCATTTTCCTCATAATGAACTCTTTTTTTACAAAGCAATCACTTTAAGGTGGTACATACTTATTTCATTGCTCAAATCCTACATGGAATTCCTTTTCAAAAAGTACCTCTGCCTAGGGAGATGGTGTGATTACAGGTATTTCTCCATTTCCTCCACATTGTCAAGAGTTTCTTGTAGTAGTCAGAGATAATCTCTTGTAACTCTTTGATATCTTTTATTTCTCTTTTTTCATTTGTGAATGAGGTTATTAGAGATTTTACCTTTCTATCTCTAGTTAATAATGCCAAAACTTTACCGATTTTATCTTTTCAAACAACCAAATTGTTGCTTCATTAATTTTCTGAATGATTCTTATATTTTCACATGGATTTATTTCTGATTTAACTTTAGTTATTTCTTTTCTCCTACTAGGTTTTCGATTAGATTGCTCTTCCTTTTCCATTTTTTATTAAATCATAGCTGTGTACATTAATGTGATCATGGGGCACCATACCCTGGTTTCACAGACCGTTTGACACATTTTCATCACACTGGTTAACATAGACTTCCTGGCATTTTCTTAGTTATTCTGCTAAGACGTTTACATTCCACATTTACTAAGTTTCACATATACCCTTATAAGATGCACTGCAGGTGTAATCCCACCAATCTCCCTCCCTCTGCCAACCTCCACCCTCCCTTCTCTCCCTTTCCCCTTTCCCCCTATTCTTAGGTTGTAACTGGGTTATAGCTTTCATGTGAAAGCCATAAATTAGTTTCATAGTAGGGCTGAGTACATTGGATACTTTCTCTTCCATTCTTGAGATACTTTACTAAGAAGAATATGTTCCAGCTAAATCCACGTAAACATGAAAGAGGTAAAGTCTCCATCTTTCTTTAAGGCTGGATAATATTCCGTGGTGTACATATACCACAATTTATTAATCCATTTGTGGATAGATGGGCACTTGGGCTTTTTCCATGACTTAGCAATTATGAATAGGGCTGCAATAAACATTCTGGTACAAATACCTTTGTTATGATGTAATTTTGGTCTTCTGGGTATATGTCTAGTAGAGGAATTATAGGATTGAATGGCAGATCTATTTTTAGATCACTAAGTGTTCTCCAAACATCTTTCCAAAATGAATGCATTAATTTGCTTTCCCACCAGCAGTGTAGAAGTGTTACCTTTTCTCCACAACCATGCCAACATCTCTGGGATTGGGATTTTGTGATATAGGCTAGTTTCACTGGAGTTAGATGATATCTCAAGGCAGTTTTGATTTGCATTTCTCTGATGATCAAAGATGATGAGCATTTTTTCATATGTCTGAAGGCTGGGCACCTGTCTTCTTCAGAGAAGTTTCTCTTCAAATCCCTTGCCCAGCCTGCGATGGGATCCCTTGTTCTATTCTTGCTAATGTGTTTGAGTTCTCTGTGGATTCTGGTTATTAAACCTTTATCGGAGACATAACCTGCAAATGTATTCTCCCAATCTGAGGGCTGTTTGCTTGCTTTACTTACTGTGTTCTTGGCTGTGTAGAAGCTTTTTAGTTTGATCAAGTCCCAGTAGTGTATTTTTGAAGCTGCTTCAATTGCCCTGGGTGTCTTCCTCATAAAATACTCGCCCAGACGGATTTCTCCAAGGGTTTTCCCTGCACTCTCTTCTACTGTTTTTATAGTTTCATGTCTTTAGTTTAAATCTTTAATCCAGTGAGAGTCTATCTTAGTTAATGGTGAAAGGTGTGGGACCATTTTCAGTCTTCTGCATGTTGCCAGCCAGTTCACCCAGCACCATTTGTTACATAGGGAATCTTTTCCCCATTGAATGTTTTTAATTGGCTTGTCAAAGATTAAATAACAGTAAGGAGCTGGGTTCTTCTCTTGGTTCTCTATTCTGTTCCAGACATCTACTTCTCTGTTTTTGTGCCAGTACCATGCTGTTTTGATCACTATCAATTTGTAGTATAGTCTGAGGTCTGGTAGCATGATTCCTCCTGCTTGGTTTTTATCTCTGAGTAATGTCATGGTTATTCGAGGTTTTTTCTGATTCCATATGAAACAAACTATTGTTTTTTCAAGATCTTTAAAGTATGGCAGTGGAACTTTAATAGGGATTGCATTAAAATTATATATTGCCTTGGGTAGTATGGACATTTTAACAATGTTGATTCTTCCCAGCCATGAGCATGGTATGATTTTCCATTTGTTAACATTTTCAGCTATTTCTATTCTTAAAGTTTCATAGTTCTCTTTATAGAGATCTTTCACATCCTTTGTTGGATAAATTCCCAAATATTTCATCTTCTTTGGCACTACTGTGAATGGGATAGAGTCCTGAACTGTTATTTCAACTTGACTATTGTTGGTATATATAAAGGCTACTGATTTATGAATGTTGATTTTGTAAGCTGAGACGCTGCTGTATTCCTTGATCACTTCTAAGAGTTTTGTAGTAGAATCCCTGGTGTTTTCCAGATATACAATCATATTATCTGTGAAGAGCGAAAGTTTGATCTCTTCTGACACTATGTGGCTACCCTCGATCACCTTTTCTTCCCTAATAATGATGGCTAAAACTTCCATTACAATGTTAAAGAGCAATGGAGACAATGGGCAGCCTTTTCTGGTTCCTGATCTGAGTGGAAATGATTTCAATTTAACTCCATTCAATATGATATTGTCTGTGGGTTTATTGTAGATGGCCTCTATCAGTTTAAGAAATGTCCCTTCTATATCAATTTTCTTAAGTGTTCTGATCATGAAGGGATGCTGGATATTATCAAAAGCTTTATCTGCATCGATTGAGAGAATCATATGGTCTTTGTTTTTTAATTTGTTTATGTGCTGAATTATACTTATAGATTTACGGATATTTAACCAGCCTTCAGATGCTGGGATAAAACCAACTTGGTCATGATGTATAATTTGTTTGATGTGTTACTGGATTCTGTTTGTTTGGATCTTTTTGACTATTTTTGCATCTATATTCATTAGTGATATTGGTGTATAATTTTCTTTTCTTGTTGGGTCTTTTCCTGGTTTGGGGATCAGGGTGACGTTTGCTTCATAGAACATGTTGGATAGTCTTCCTTCTTTTTCTACCTTTTCGAACAGGTTAAGTAATATAGGTACTAATTCCTCTTTAAAGGTTTGGTAGAATTCTGAGGTGAAGCCATCTGGTCCTGGGCTTTTTTTTAGGGAGGTTTTGTGTGGTTGATGCTATTTCAAAACTTGATATGGGCCTGTTCAACATTTCCACTAGATTCTGGCTAAGTCTTGGAAGTTGTCGTGCTTCCAAGTATTGGTCAATTTCCTTCAGATTTTCATATTTCTGAGAATAATGTTTCTTGTAATATTCATTAAGTATTTTTTGAATTTCTGAGGAGTCTGTTGTTATTTTGTCTTTGTCATTTTTGATTGATGACATTAGAGATTTTACTCTTTTTTTCCTGATTAGGTTGGCCAAAGGTTTATCTATTAAATTGACCTTTTCAAAAAACCAACTTTTTGATTTATTGATCTGTTGTATAATTCTTTTGTTTTCAATTTCATTTAATTCTGCTCTAACTTTGGTTATTTCTTTTCTTCTACTTTGTTTGGGATTGGAATGTTCTTCCTTTTCCTGTTGCTTGAGATGTCCCATTAAGTTGTTAACTTCCTCTCTTTCCGTTCTCTTGAGGAAGGCTTGCAGTGCTATAAATTCCCTCTTAGGACTGTCTTTTTGGTATCCCACAGGTTCTGATAATTTGTGTCTTCATTGTTGTTTTGTTCCAAAAATTTGGCAATTTCCTTCTTAAACTCATCTCTGACCCAGCTATCGTTCAACATAAGGTTATTTAACTTCCATGTTTTTGTATCAGTATGCAGATTCTTGTTGTTACTGAGCTCAACTTTTATTCCATGGTGGTTTGAGAAAATGCAAGGAATAATTTCTATTCCTTTAAATTTACTGAGGTTAGACCTGTGACTTAAGACGTGATTGATTTTTGAGTACGTTCTGTGGGCTGATGAGAAGTATGTGTATTCAGTTTTGTTGGGATGAAATGTTCTGTAGATGTCTGCTAAATCCAAGTGTTGGATGGTTAGGTTTAAATCTAAGATTTCTTTGCTCAGCTTCTTAATGGAGGATCAATCCAACACTGCCAAAGGAGTGTTGAAATCTCCGACTATTATGGAGCTGGAGGAAATCAAGTTGCTCATGTCTGTTAGAGTTTCTCTTATATATTGAGGTGCATTCTGGTTGGATTCATAGATATTAATAATTGAAATCTCATCATATTGAGTATTACCCTTAACAAATATGAAGTGACCATTCTTATCCTTCCTTACTTTTGTTGGTTTAAAGCCTATTGTATCTGCAAATAAAATTGCAACACCTGCTTTTTTCTGATTACCATTTGCCTGAAATATGGATGACCATCCTTTCATCCTGAGGCTATATTTGTCTTTTAAGGTAAGATGTGACTCTTCTATGCAGAGAGAGTCACATCTTACCTCCTTTTAGGAGGTTAAAAGTATCTGGCCTGAGTTTTGTATCCAGTCAGCTAACCTATGCCTCTTTAGAGGAAAGTTAAAGACATTCATGGAGAATATTGATAAGTCTGGTAAAATTTTTGGTATCGAGTTTTTCGAAAGTCCAGTGGACATTTTTAATCCTTTCGCAATTGTGGAAGTTGGAGTTTGATCAAAAGTTTCTGAGTGAGTTTACTTTTGTGGTAGAGGATTGGGTTGGTCGTTATGGAAGATAGGTCTGAGAAAATCCTGAATAACTGGTTTGGTTATGGCAAATTTCTTCAACATATGAATATCATTAAAGTATTTAATTTCTCCATTATAAATGAAGTTCAGTTTTGCTGGATACAGGATTCGGGGTTGAAAGGTATTTTGCTTTAGGAGTTTAAAAGTCGATGAGCACCCTCTTGTTGTTGAAAAGTTTCAGCAGAGAAATCTGCAGTCATTCTAATATTCTTCCCTTTGTAGGTAATGGATTTCTTTCGTTTGGCTGCTTTGAGAATTTTCTCCTTCATATTAACTTTAGTGAAGTTAATTGTGACATGTCTGGGGGGTGTCTTATTGGGATTGAGTCGTGCTGGGGTTCTGAAACTGTCTGTTATCTGAATTTCAGAATCTCTAGGCATGTCTGGAAAATTCTTTCATAATTTCATGGTGAAGGGCTTCTGTGCCTAGCAAGGCCACTTCATCAGATTCTGGGATTCCAATGAGGCAGATATTAGCCTTGTTCGAATAATCCCAGAGTTTTCTGAGAGAATGATCTGTTTTTGCTCTCCATTTCTCTTCCTCTTTGAGAGTTTGGGAGTGTTCAAAGGCATGTCTTCAATTTCAGAAATCCTTTCTTCTGCTTGCTCCACTCTGTTACTGAGGGATTCTACTGTATTTTTCAGATCTTTGAGGATGGTAAATTGTTGCTTTAGTGTGTCTAAATCTTTAAATTCGTTAAATTCTTGAGACAACTTTTGAATTTCCCCTCGAATTCCTAATTCCGACTTTTGAATTGCTGCTTGAAGTTCTAATTCCAAATTTTCTTCCACTTTATTAATCTTGTTTCCAATCCAAATTCTGAATTCGATTTCTGACATCTCAGCCAGTTGTTTATGAATGGGATCTTCAGTTACATCTGTCATATCTTTTCTTGGAGGGGGGGGTTTGCTCTATTCTGGTTCTTCATGTTGCCAGTGTTTTTCTGCTGATTCTGCCCCATGCTTGTTTTACACCCTTTGATTTTTCCCCTGGAGCTTTGTCAAGGACCCATATAGTGCTATGGCATAAGAAACTGGGGACCTGTTTTGTGTGGTGGGGCTAAGTGGTTCTGTCTTGTTTTCAGCTGGTTTCTGTTTGACCCTAGTGAAACAGTTACTTTAGGTTGAAGTCTCAGCTGTGGAGAAATATCAGCAATTAAGTCACCCCCCACCACAGGCAACAATTGGAAAAGGAAAATCAAACCTTCCTACAATCCAGGGCACCACCTGAATAGTCCTCAGGCGATTGGCTCAGTTCAAAAGTTTCAAATCAATTGTCTCAGTCTGCACCTATCTCAGGTGGGATAGTTTAAGAGGTCTCTGGGAACTGGATCCCAGGGGTCTGGTGACTACTCTGATATGGCTTGGTCCAGTGCTGTGTGGAGTCAGGAGGAGCCACCCAGCAAATAGATCAGTCTGGGAAGGTTGATGCCTCCTTCTCCACCTTGCACCTCTGTAACACCCAGTCACTTATAGCCCTGCAGTTGGCTGACCCAGTTGCCTGTAGTGAACAGATACTTGAGGGGTTTGCAGTTGCCTGAATCACAGGGAAATCTATTTCTGTTTAGCCAGTCTGCTGCGCTCTGCCTCTACCTAGCAGAAGGAGGTGAGGCCTGACCACCTCAGGTGCTTGATGAAGGCTGGGGGGTGTTCACTCAGTTCCAGCCCCACCCATGATTGATGTTACTGACAGAACATAACAGAATAACTTTGCAGGATTTTGTTTCTGTTCTTGCTAAATTCCCCTGTCAGTTCTATACTGATGCCTTCCTTTCTCTATAGGCTGATGATCCCCTGAGAGCCAGGTGCGTCTTAGGCTCAGTAAAGCAATCCTCTGGGTCAGCCCCACCTTGGGAAGTTCCGGGGTCGGTGAGTACATTTCTGGTCCCTGCGCTCCACCCATGTCTGTACCACCTCAGGGAAATCCTTTACTCATGGGGCCTGCATTTCCATCCCAGATCTGTTCGTGGTGGTTGCCAGCCTCCTCTGGTTGCCCAGAGAGACAGGGGGTGCAGCTTCAGAACATCCGGGAGTGAGCTGTAGTTGTTGAATGACAGCTGCTACTCTGTGCCTCAGGGAACTGCTGCTCTGGTGTGGTTCCCCCCCAGCCGACCGTCCTCACCTTGCTCCCATGCCCCTGAGTCAGCACTGACCAGCTGCAGTCCAGGCACCATCCATACCCCTCGAGAAATCACGCAAGACTCTGAACTCCTGGGGGACTGGCATCCAGACCTCAGTGTGAGTGGAAGGGAGCGCTGGGAGCTCAGAATTCCAGGTAGAGCCTATATACAGTTTTATACAGTTTTATGCCTGGCAGGAGAACACCATGGCACCCTAGTAGGGGAGGTAGGGCCAGTTTTTAGAGGGTCTCTCCCGTGGAGCACAGTGGGAGGACCTTTGAACTCTGCCCATTTGTTTGTGGGGCACTCCAAGCCATTCTCATGGGGGAGGAGACTCCCGTCTGCTTGGTGATGGATTTTGTACCTTTTGTTTGTATCCTTGTGGTCGCAGGTCGCCTCAGCGAGGTTAATGTGCGTTCTTCAAACTTCTCGCTTGGTGCAGGTCAAATTCACCAGGTTACTTGCTAAATTTCTGTCCTTTAACTCTCCTTCTGGACGGGAGTCTCTGTGGAAAGCTGGCTTTAGTCAGCCATCTTCTCTCCTACCCTCCTTTTCCATTTTTTATGATGATTCATTAGGTTGTTATTGTGCTCTCTTTCTGTTTTTCAGATGTAGCCATGTAATGCAATAAATTTCCTTCAAATGACTACTTTTCCAGTAACCCACAGGTTTTGGTAACTTAAAGCTTCATTGTTTGCATGTTTGAGGAATTTAATAATTTCTTCCTTTATCTCTTCCATGACCCAACTGTCATTCAGCATAAGGTTTTATTGGTTGCTGTTGTTGTTTGTTTGTTTTGTTTTGCTTTGAGACAGTGTCTCACTCAGTTGCCCTTGGGGTGAGTGCTATGGTGTCACTGTTCACATCAACCTCAACCTCTTGGGCTCAAAAGATCTTTTTGACTCAGCCTTCCAAGTTGTTTTGACTACAGGCACCTGCCACAGTGCCTGGCACTTGCTAAGTTGATCTTGAACTCCTGAGCTCAAGGAATCCACCCATCATGTCCTCCCAGAGTGCTAGCTGAGCCATTGCACCTGGCCACAGCATAAAGTTTTTAATTTACATGTCTTTGTGATGGGGATAGAAATTTTTTTGGAGTTGAGTTCCAACTTTATTGCCTTGGGGTCTGAGAAGATACAAGGTATATTTTCAATTCTTTTCAATTTTCTGAGGTTTGATTTGTATCCCAGGATATAACCTGTTTTGAAAAATGTTCCATGGGCTCACATACAAAAAACAAACAAACAAAAACATATATTCTTCCTTAGGTTTGGGATGGTATGATCTTTATATGTCTATTAAGACAATTTTTTCTAGGGTCATATTGAAGTCCTTTGAATCTTTGTTTAGTTTCTGTTTAGAGGATCAGACTAAAATTGGACCCACACCTTTTACCACTTACTAAAATTGATTCAAGATGGATAGAATACTTAAATATAAGGCATGAAATAATAAAAATCCTAGACCTAGAAGAAAGTGTGGGAAAAACTCTAGAGGATGTCATACTGGGGAAAGATTTTATGAAGAAGACTTTAGTAGCAATTGCAACAACAAAAATAAACAAATAGGACTTAATTAAACTAAAAAGCTTCTGCACACAATCAAAGCAAATAGATGTCCTTCCAAATGAGAAAATATTTCCATATTATGAATCTCACAAAGGTTTGATAACTAGGATCTACAGAGAACACAAATTAATCAACAACAGAAAAAGAGCAAAGAATCCCATGGGTAAAAGACATGAACAGAAACTTATCTGAGGAAGACAGATGAATGGCTAACAAACATGAAAAAATGATCATCATTCCTAATCATCAGGTAAATACAAATAAAACAACTGAGATAACACTTAACCCCAGTATGGTTAGTCCACATCACAAACCCCAGAGTTGTAGTAGCTGGCATAGATGTGGAGAGAGGGGAACACTTCTACACTGTTGGTGGGTCTACAAACTAATACAGCCTATTTGGAAAGAAGTATGGAGAATCCCTAAAGAACTCCAATTAGAATCTGCATTTGACCCTGCAATCCTACTGCTTGGCATCTATCCAGAAGAAAAAAACATTTTATCATAAACACATTTGCAATAAATTGTTTATCACAGATTTGTTTACAATCACCAAGACTTGGAAACAAGCTACATGTCCATTAAGTCATGAATGGATTAACAAATCGTGATACATGCACACCATGGAATACTAGTCAGCCATAAAACAAGAAAGAAATTTTACATCTTTGTATTAACCTAGATGGAGTTGAAACACATTCTTCTTAGTAAAGTGTCACAAGAATGGAAAAGCAGGAGGTGGAGGAAGATGGCGGCAAGTAACAGCTTCCCTGCAACGGAGCACGGTGAGTCTGGGGAGATAAGACTCTAGGCATCTCTGGCTAGTGGGATCTGCCTATAATCATCCCTTTGAGGATACAGGGAGTCATCAAGGGACTTCTGGACCCCCAAAGAAGGACAAAAACAGTGGAAAACTGGCAAGTGGTTGCGTGTGTTCAATCAACCTAATCCCACCAGCAGCCGTAAGTACAAGCAGCAGTGAGACTGCAAACTGGAAAGGCCTTAAATGTGAACTGTTTCAGTGTTTTTTGGACTTGGCACTCAGTTGAACTGCCTTCAGGAGAGCTTGAGCAGGAGTGCGGAGAACTTTGGGCATTGTCTAGGGCCCCAAACTGAGACGCTGAGCCGGACGGAACTAATAGTGTTCCGTTATGGGCCACAGGGAGCCATTGTGAGAAAACTGCCCCGGCAAGCTCTGCCCTCAGGGTTGTAGAGCAAGGATCAGGTGGGAGCCAGTAACCTAGTGCCCGAGCAGCCTAAAGGCAGGGAATGAGCTGCCTTACAGCCTTAACCCTCAGGGGAAGAGTGAGACAAGCTTTGGACACTGGAGCCTCGGGCTGCTGCCCTGGGTTGAGTGCCATGGCATCAGGCTCATAGAAACCTCAAACTCCTAGGCTTGGCACCACCCAGACCTCAATAAGAGCTGCACCACAACCACCAATCCGAGACCCATGCCTGCTGACCAGGACCTGCAAAAGCCACACAACCCTGCGTCCTCCCTCCTGTACCCTCCCTGACTCCACACTCACCCGATCATCTGGCAAGGTATGATGGTAGCCACGCACCCTCTGGAGCCCTCACTGCCTCTGCTGAGGGCCCTTTTCCTGGCCAGAAACTGCTGGAGCAGTGGGCTCTCTGTGCCAAAGACACTGAGTGCCAGGCACTCCCACAACCATGTGCACCACCTCCCGCCCTGTTCCTGGATCCAAGAACTCAGAGCTGCTTCCACAGCCAGAATTCCCTGGCTGGGGCAGCCCCTGGAGAACTACACAGGGTCACTCCCAACAAAGATCCTGAAACAATAGAGTGATCCTGCTGGGGTTTAATCTTGGAGAGACACCTCTCCAACTCTGAGTATGGCCAGAGGCAATGGTGAAAAACAATCATGAGGTGAAATCAACAGAAAAACTCTGGCAATATGAATAATCAGAGTAGATCAACTTCCCCAAGGATCAATGAGACAGAAACAGCACAAGATCCCATGCATGAACAAATAGCTGAGATGTCAGAAATCTAATTTAGAATCTGGATCACAAATAAGATCAAATTAGAATTCCAAGCAGTAAACCAAAAGATATCTCAAGAATTCAACAGATTCAAAGACCAAATGACTAAAGATTTTGACACATTGAGACAAGAAGTTGCAGCCCTCAAAGATATGAGAAACACAGTAGAATCCCTCAGTAACAGAATGGAGCAAGCAGAAGAAAGGATTTCTGACATTGAAGACAAAGCTTTCGAATGCTCCCAAACTCTCAAAGAAAAACAGAAATGGAGGTCAAAAACAGATCACTCTCTCAGAGAGCTCTGGGATAATTCAAAGAAAACTAATATTCGTATTATAGGGATCCCCGAAGCAATGAAGTGGCTTCACAAAGCCCAGAGTCTCTTCTCCATGAGATTATGAATGAGAAATTCCCAAACATGCAAAAGATTCTGAAACTCAGATAGCAGACAGTTTCAGAACTCCAGCACGACTCAACCCAAGACACATCATAATCAATTTCAATAAAGTTAATATGAAGGAGAAAATTCTGAAAGCAGCCAGATGAAAGAAAACCATCACCTACAAGGGCAAGAATATTAGAATAACTGCAGATCTCTCTGCTGAAAACTTTCAAGCTAGAAGAGGATGGTCATCAACTTTTAATCTCCTAAAACAAAATAACTTTCAACCCAGGATCCTGTACCGAGCTAAACTGAGTTTCATTTATGATGGAGAAATTAAATACTTCAATGACATTCACATGTTGAAGAAATTTGCCATAACTAAACCAGCTCTCCAGAATATTCTCAGACCTATCCTCCATAGAGACCAGCTCAATCCTCCACCACAAAAGTAAACCCACCCAGAAAATTTTGATCAAATTCCAACTTCCACAGTCACAAAAGGATTAAAAATGTCCACTGGACTCTCAAAAGGCTTATCAATATTCTTGATTAATGTGAATGGTTTAAATGGTCCTCTAAAGAGGCACAGGTTGGCTAACTGGATACAAAAACTTAAGCTGGATATCTGCTGCATACAAGAATCGCATCTTACATTAAAAGACAAATATAGACTCAAGGTGAAGGGATGGTCATCTATACTCCAGGCAAATGGAAAGCAGAAAAAAGCAAGCATTGCAATCCTATTCGCAGATGCAATAGGCTTAAACCAACTGAAACAAGGAAGGATAAGGATGGACACTTCATATTTGTTAAAGGTAATACTCAATATGATAAGATCTCAATTATTAATATTTATGCACCCAACCAGAATGCACCTCAATTTATAAGAGAAACTCTAACAGACATGAGCAACTTGATTTCCTCCAGTTCCATAATAGTTGGAGATTTTAACACCCCTTGAGCAGTGCTGGGTAGAGCCTCCAAAAAGAAGCTAAGAAAACAAATTTTAGATTTAAACTTAACCACTCAACATCTGAACATAACAGACACCTACAGAACATTTCATCCCAATAAAACTGAATACACATTCTTCTCACCAGCCCACAGAACATACTACTAAATCGACCACATCCTAGGCCACAAATCAAACCTCAGCAAATTTAAAAAAATAGAAATATTTCCTCTCAGACTATCATGGAATAAAAGTTGAACTCAATAACAACAGGAACCTGCATACCCATACAAAAACATGGAAGCTAAGCAACCTTATGCTGAAAGATAGATGGGTTATAGACGAGATTAAGAAGGAAATAACCAAATTTTTGGAACAAAACAACAATCAAGACACAAATAACCAGAACCTCTGGGATACTGCAAAGGCAGTCCTAAGAGGGAAATTTATAGCACTGCAAGCCTTCCTCAAGAAAACGGAAAGAGAGGAAGTTAATAACTTAATGGGACATCTCAAGCAACTGGAGAAGGAAGAACAGTCCAACCCAAAACCCAGCAGAAGAAAAGAAATAACCAAACTCAGAGCAGAATTAAATGAAATTGAAAACAAAAGAACTATACAACAGATCAATAAATTCAAAAGTTGGTTTTTTGAAAAGATCAATAAAACAGATAAACCCTTGGCCAACCTAACCAGAAAAAAAAAAAGTAAAATCTCTAATTTCACCAATCAGAAATGGTAATGATGAAATAACAACAGACCCTCAGAAATTCAAAAAATTCTTAACGAATACTACAACAAACTCTACTCTCAGAAATATGAAAATCTGAAAGAAATTGACCAATACCTAGAAGTACGCCACCTACCAAGACTTAGCCAGAATGAAGTGGAAATGTTGAACAGGCCTATATCAAGTTCTGAAATAGTATCAACTATACAAAATCTCCCTAAAAAGAAAAGCCCAGGACCAGATGGTTTTATGTCAGAATTCTACCAAATGTTTAAAGAAGAACTAGTACTTATATCACTAAACCTCTTCCAAAATATAGAAAAAGAAGGAATATTCCCCCAACCCATTCTACAAAGCAAACATCACCTTGATCCCCAAACCAGGGTAAAACCCAACAAAGAAAATAAAATTATAGACCAATATTACTAATGAATATTGATGCTAAAATACTCAATAAGATGCTAACAAACAGAATCCAACAACACATCAAAAAAATTATACACCATGACCAAGTCGGATTTATCCCAGGGTCTCAAGGCTGGTTCAATATATGTAAATCTACAAATGTGATTCAGCACATGAACAAAGTAAAAAATAAGGATCATATGATTCTTTCAATTGATGCAGAAAAAGCTTTTCATAATATCCAGCATCCCTTCATGATCAGAACACTTAAGAAAATTGGTATACAAAGGACTTTTCTTAAACTAATAGAGGCCACCTACAGCAAACCCGCAGCCAATATCATATTGAATGGAGTTAAATTGAAATCATTTCCACTTAGATCAGGAACCAGGCAAGGTTGCCCATTGTCTTCATTGCTCTTTAACACTGTAATGGAAGTTTTAGCCATTGCAATTAGGGAAGAAAAGGCGATCAAGGGTATCCACATAAGGTCAAAAGAGATCAAACTTTCACTCTCTGCAGATGACATGATTGTATATCTGGAAAACACTAGGGATTCTACTACAAAACTTTTAGAAGTGAACAAGGACTACAGCAATGTCTCAGGCTACAAAATCAACACCCATAAATCTGTAGCCATTGTATATACCAAGCTGAAAAAACAGTCAAGGACTCTATTCCTTTCACAGTAATGCAAAGGAAGATGAAATATTTGGGAGTATACCTAACAAAGGATTTGAAAGCTCTCTACAAAGACAACTATGAAACTTTAAGAAAAGAAATAGCTGTAGATGTTAACAAGAGGAAAAACATGCCATGCTCATAGCTGGGAAGAATCAACATTGTTAAAATGTCTATACTACCCAAAGAAATATATAATTTTAATGCAATTCCTATTAAAGCTCCATTGTCATATTATAAAGATATTGAAAAAAAATACTCCGTTTTATATGAAATCAGAAGAAACCTCAAATAGCCAAAACATCACTCAGCAATAAAAACACAGCAGGAGGAATCATGCTACCAGACCTGAGACTGTACTATAAATTGATAGTGATCAAAGCAGCATGGTATTGGCACAAAAACAAAGAAGTAGATGTCTGGAACAGAATAGAGAACCAAGAGATGGATCAAGCTACTTACCATTATTTGATCTTTGACAAGCCACTTAAAAACATTCAGTGGGGAGAAGATTCCCTATTTAACAATTGGTGCTGGGTGAACTGGCTGGCAACCTGTAGAAGATTGATACAGACCCACACCTTTCACCATTAACTAAGATAGACTCTCACTGGATAAAAGATTTAAACTTAAGACATGCAACTATAAAAATACTTTAAGAAAGTGCAGGGAAAACTCTTGAAGGAATTGGTCTGGGTGAATATTTTATGAGGAGGACTCCCCAGGCAATTGAAGCATTATCAAAAATACACTACTGGGATCTGATCAAACTAAAAAGCTTCTGTATAGCCATGAACATAATAAGTAAAGCAAGCAGACAGCCCTCACAATGGGAGAAAATATGTGTCAGTTATACCTCCGATAAAGGTCTAATAACCAGAATCCACAGAGAAGGCAAACGTATTAGCAAGAAAAGTACACGTGATCCCATCTCAGGGTGGGAAAGGGACTTGAAGAGAAACTTCTCTAAAGAAGACAGACGCACAATCTACAAACACATGAAAAAAAGCTCATCATCCTTAATCATCAGAGAAATGCAAATCAAAACTATTTTGAGATATCACCTAACCCCAGTTAGAGTAGCCCACATAACAAAATCCCAGAACCAGAGATGTTGGCATGGATGTGGCGAAAAGGGCACACTTCTACACTGCTGGTGGGAATGCACACTAATACGTTCCTTGTGGAAAGATGTTTGGAGAATACTTAGAGACCTAAAAATAGACCTGCCATTCGTTCCCATAATTCTTTTACTAGCTTTATACCCAGAAGACCAAAAACCACAATATAATAAAGACATCTGTACCAGAATGTTTATTGCAGCCCAATTCATAATTGCTAAGTCATGGAAGAAGCCCAAGTGCCCATCGACCCACGAATGGACTAGCAAATTGTGGTACATGTATACCATGGAATGCTATGCAGCCTTATAGAAAGAGAGAGACTTTACCTCTTTCATGTTTACATGGATGGAACTGGACCATATTCTTCTTAGCAAAGTATCTCAGGAATGGAAGAAAAATTATCCAATGTACTCAGCCCTACTATGAAGCTAAATTATAGCTTTCACATGAAGGCTATAACCCAACTATAGCATAAGACTATGGGGAAAGGGCCAAGGAAGGGGAAGGGAGGGGGGAGGTTTTGGTGGAGGGAGGGTAATGGGTGGGGCCACACCTACGGTGCATCTTAGAATGGGTACAGGCAAAACTTACTAAAGGCAGAATACAAATGTCTACATAAAATAACTAAGAAAATGCTATGAAGGCTACATTGAACGGTTTGATGAGAATATTTCAGATTGTATATGAAACCAGCACATTGTACCCCTTGATTGCAGTAATGTACACAGCTATGATTTAACAATACAAAAAGACAGAAAAAATAATTAAAAAAAAGAAAAAAGAATGGAAAAGCAAATATCCAATCTAGTCAATACTAATATGAAGCCAGTCAATGATCTACTTCATGCCCACATAGGAGAAAAACTGAATTCAATACTAGGGGTGAAGGAATGAGGGAAGGGGAAACGGAGGCATAGGGTACTTCCTGTTAATGGTCACAGTGTAGGGGTATATGGCACACCCTTTAGGTGTGAGACACAATTACAAGCGGGACTCAACCTAACATATTCAAATATTAACCTGTTTTTTGTACCCTCAAATTAACCTGAAGTTAAAAAAAAAAAAAAGTATGTCTGATACATGACAGCTATACTTCTTCTTTATTTTCTGTCCAGTTTAATGGCAAGATATTGCTTCAAAACATTTTTACTATTTCTCAACAAAAGTTACCACTCCCCTCAGAAGATAGTGATTGACTACTATTAAGAATATTTCAATGATGTAAACATAAAATTGATACCTTATTTTAATATTTATGGATATAAAGTAATATCTTTATATCATTAAATTTAAAAATTCATTTATTAAATGACATGTATAATATGACTTTTTTCCAAATTTGTATTCAACAGATGTTTACTAAGCAGCTTACTGTGTTCCAGATAGTTTATTGTTTAAACAATAAACAAAACAAAGTCCCTGTCATTATGAAGGATATTGTCTAGTATGAGAGACTGACAATAAACAAAAAATATATATAGTATTTTGTCCAATAAAAAGTGCTACTAAGGAACATAAACTAAGTAAGGGAGCATGGAGTATCAGGAGGGGTGCTATTTTAGATAAAACAATGGGGGACATTTACAGAGATACTTTGATGAGGCAAAACAGCATAGCATGTAAATATCTATGGGTAGGGCTTTCCTAACAGAGGGAACAACAAGCTGAGGTACCCAAAGCAGAATCATGATTTAGTTGTCTGAGGAACAGCAAAGAGGCCAGTGCAGCTAAAATGAAGTGAAAACAACAGTAATAATTAATGAGATAATAGAAGGAGGCAGGAGCCAAGTAGACCTCACAGACTATATAAAAGAGGATGGACTTATTGGAATTGTGAGTAGGGAAATGACATGACATGATGAATTTTTTTTATTTCAAATTAATATGACAGTACAAATTTTTAGATTACATTGTTTTCACTTCTAAGGTAAAGTTCAAGTTGTCATTGAGCCCTTCATCCAGTGGGAGTGCTGAACACCCTCACATTGTTCACATTAGGTGATATCCCGACAGTTGCCATCCCTCCTCCCACCAATCACCCCCCACTTCCCTTGCTAGACTATATTTGTGTTTTATCATTCGTGTGGGTGTGTAGTTGTTTGTATATTGGTTTATGTTAGTATTAATTAGATTACTTCTTTTTTTTTTTCATTCTTGTGATACTTTACCAAGAAGAATGTGTTTCAACTCCACCTAGGTAAACACAAAAGTTTTGAAGTCTCCATCTTCTCTTATGGCTTAAAAGTACTCCATGGTATACATATATCACAGTTTGTTAATCCATTCATGGTTTGATGGGCATTTGGGTTGCTTCCATGACTTGGCAATTGTTAACTGAGCTGCCATAAAAATTCTGGTGCAAATGTCTTTGTGGTAAAATTATTTTTGTTCTTTTGGGTAGATACCTAGTAATGGGATTACAGGATCAAATGAAAGATCTTTGAGAATTCTCCATATTTCTTTCCATAAAGGTTGTATCTGTTTGTAATCCTACCAGCAGTATAGAAGTGTTCCCTCCTCTCCACATTCATGCCAGCATCTGCATATTTGGGACTTTGTGATGTGGCCTAATCTCAATGAGTTATAATGATATCTTAGAGTGGTTTTGATTCACATTTCTCTGATGATTAAACATTATGAGCATTTTGGGGCGGGCCTGTGGCTCAAAGGAGTGGAACATCAGCCCCATATACCACAGGTGGCAGGTTCAGACCCAGCCCTGGCCAAAAACTGCAAAAAAAAAAAAAAAAAAAGAAAAGAAAAGATTATGAGCATTTTTTCATGCGCTTTTTTGGCCATTTGTCATCAAAGTTTCTCTTCACTTATAAATGGGGTCATTTGTTCTTTTCTTTTTTTTTATTAAATCATAACTGTATACATTGATATGATCATGGGGCATCATACACTCGCTTCATAGACCATTTGACACATTTTTATCACAGTGGTTAACATAGCCTTTCCGGCGTTATCTCAGTTACTGTGCCAAAACCTTTACATTCTACATCTACCAAGTTTTGCAAATACCCCTGTAAGATGCACCACAGGTGTGATCCCACCGATCCCCCTCCCTCTACCCAGCCCCCCTTTCCCACTTCCCCCTATTGTTAAGTTGTAACTGGGTTATAGCTTTCATGTGAGAGCCCCAAATTAGTTTCATAGTAGGGCTGAGTACATTGGGTACTTTTTCTTCCATTCTTGAGATACTTTACTAAGAAGAATATGTTCCAGCTCCATCCATGTAAACATGAAACAGGTAAAGTCTCCATCTTTCTTTAAGGCTGCATAGTATTCCATGGTATACATGTACCACAATTTATTAATCCATTCGTGGATCGATGGGCACTTGTGCTTTTTCCATGACTTAGCTATTATGAATTGGGCTGCAATAAACATTCTGGTACAAATATCTTTGTTATGTTGTGATTTTTGGTCTTCTGGGTATATGCCCAGCAGAGGAATTACAGGATTGAATGGCAGATCTATTTTTAGATCTCTGAGTGTTCTCCATATATCTTTCCAAAAGGAATGTATTAATTTGCATTCCCACCAGCAGTGCAGAAGTGTTCCCTTTTCTCCGCATCCACGCCAACATCTCTGGTCTTGAGATTTTGTGATATAGGCTAGTCTCATTGGAGTTAGATGATATCTCAAAGTAGTTTTGATTTGCATTTCTCTGATGATTAAAGATGATGAGCATTTTTTCATATGTCTGAAGGCTGTGCGCCTGTCTTCTTCAGAGAAGTTTCTCTTCAAATCCCTTGCCCAGCCTGCGATGGGATCCCTTGTTTTCATTTGTTCTTTTCTTGTTGGTTAATTTGAATTTTCTGTAGATTTTAGTTATCAGGCCTTTGTCAGATTCATAACATGAAACATTTTTCTCCCATTCTGAACGCTGTCTGTTTGCTTTGGTTGTGGTTCCCTTAGCTGTGTGGAAGCTTTTTAGCTTAATCAAATCCTATTTATTACCAGGCGTGGTACTCAAGCCTGTAATCCTAGCACTCGGGAGGCCAAGGTGGGTGGATTGCCTGATCTCACAGGTTCAAGACCAGCCTGAGCCAGAGTGAGACCTCATCTCTAAAAATAGCTAGGCGTGTGACAGGCACCTGTCATCCCAGCTACTTGGAAGGCTGAGGCAAGAGAATCGCTTAAGCCCAAGAGCTTTAGATTTCTGTGAGCTGTGATGGCATGGTATTCTACCAAGGGCTACAAAGTGAGACTTTGTCTCAAAAAAAAAAAAAAAAGAAGAAGAAGAAATCAAATCTTATTTATTTGTTTTTGGTATTGCTGCAATTGCCGGTGGGGGAGGGTTCTTTATAAATTATTTCCCAGGCCACTATTGTCAAGCATTTCCCCACACTCTCTTCTAGAATTTTTGTTGTTTTGTGTGTGTTAAATTTAAATCTTTCATCCAGCAAGAGTCGATTTTTGTCAATGGTGAGAGACATAGTTCCAGCTTCAGTGTTCTACATGTGGCTAACCAGTTCTCTCAGCACCATTTATTAAATAGGGATTCTTTTCCCCAGTGCATGCTTTTGTTTGGTTTATCAGAGATAGGATGATGATCTGTGCCTGGGTTCATCTCATAAGTTCTCTATTCTATTCCATAGATCTATATCTTTATTTTTGTGCCAGTCCCATGCTGTTTTGATCACTTTACACTTGTAGTATAACCTAAAGTCTGGTAACATGATGACTTCAGATTTATTTTTATTTCTAAAAAATGTATTGGTGCCAGGTGTGGTGGCTAAAACCTGTAATCTTAGCACTCTAGGAGGCTGAGGCTGTTGGATTGCTGGAGCCCAAGAGTTTGAGGTTGATGTGAGCTATGACGTGACAGCATTCTACTAGGGACAAGAAAGTGAGACTCTGTCTCAGAAAAAAAAAATTGTATTTCTTATTCAGGGTTTTTCCTGGTTCTGTATGAAATGAAGTACTATTTTTTTCAAGTTCTTCAAAGTTGGTGTTTTGATGGGGATTGCATTAAATCTGTGGCTTGCTTTGGGTAGTATGGACATTTTAACAATGTTGATTCTTTCCAGCCATGCGCATGGTAAGTTCTTCCATTTGTTAACATCTTCTGCTATTTCTTTCTTCAGGGTTTAATAGTTCTTTTTATAGAGATCCTTTACTTCCATTGTTAGATATATTACCAGGTATTTCATCTTCTTTGGAGCTACTGTAAAAGGGATGAACATTTTTAAAGGATCATTCTGAATATTTAGGTAAAGAAAGACTGTAGACAAAATAGGTTATTGTTATACTCCATCAAGAAATCATGATGGTCTAGACAAGAGTGGTGGCAATACTAAAGGTGGTTGAGACTGATTATATTTGATATGCATGAAGGTAAAAGTTACAGGATTGTGTATATGTACATCGACATATAGTAACACAAAATGTTAATAGTACATATTTATGAATTTTGGAGTTACAAGTAATCTTTAGTTTTTTTTGTGCCTTATATACTAATTGATTTTTTATCAGTAAAATACTAGTTATTTTATTTGAGGGTAGGGTAGAGTAGGGTGTATTGATGAGAGACTGAGCCCTAGAACCCATCTGACAAAAATGCAGTGCCAAAGATTCACAGCTATTGGGTAGATGAGGTATCTGCTGCCAGAATGACAACTGGGGGTTCTCTGCTAAGAACTGATGAACACTGGAAAATAAGACAGCTCAATCCAAGGAAAGCCGAGTTCCTAAGACCATGCATATGGGCTCTGGCAGACCATTGGGCAAGAACTCAGCAATAATCATAGAAAGGAATCCTACAAAGAAGGAAAAATATTCCAGGAGCCTGGCAACAAACAACAAACAGAAGTTAAGGCCTGCAACATGGGAGATATTCAGCAGTAGGCAAGATTTCCTAACAAAATTATGTTCCTCAATTTCTTTTTCTTTCATGACTGTATACATTACTGAATTTATGGGATACAATGTGCTGATTTTATATACAATTTGGAATGTTTACATCAAACTGGTTAACATATCATTCACTTCACTTATTTAATTGTTGTAAAGGAATGTAATAGTAAGCAGAGCCCAAGCAGGCAAGTGCTGGTAGAAACATAAGGACTCAATTTTTACCAAATCCATGGGAAATATGATAACCCTCTGTCTCTAGCCAAGCCACAAATTCTATGGAAGAGCAATGGTTCCTGGATAGGAGAAAATACAGTTCTTTTGTTGACAATCACAACCTACCCTAACAGTTCCATGATTCTTTAAACTCTTAAAGACACAGAGAGACTCCCTTGTGGGAATGCTCATTGAAGCAGATACATGTTTCCAAGAGAAATAAAGAATGGCATTTCGTTCAGATATTCATGCGTAGAACACCATTTCCTCAATAGGACATAACAATAACACACAAACTCAAATTTACACTATTTATGAGATCATATTTTGAAATCTTGATTTTAAGTTCTTTGATAATAAGGACCTTAACTTATTAATCTTTATATCCTTGGTATGTCCATAGTCCAATTCATGGTAGGTATTATATAATTGTTTGTTTAAAAAAGAGATGAACTAATGTATAAACCTGATGTCACTGGAAATTGGTCACAGCATGAGGACACTGTGTGTATATTATACACTTGCATGTAAGTTGTACATTTATCTCCATAACATTGCCTACTAAAATGTGTTTATGTTCTAACTGGAAAAATAATAACCTGTAAAATGACAGCTAATTCAATCAAATTGTTTTCTATGTTCCTTCTATGTGTACAATTTTGCATATGTTGATACTAATCAGCTTGGACCAACCCTGTACCCAGCAGTTTGTCAAGGCCGACATGAATCATCAGTGTCCTGCTAGAGACATATGGCTGGTTTTTCCTTCCATCTGACTAGTGTAGCATTTTCTACCTGAAATAACTGACTATAAACTATTAGGTAGGGATAAAATCTGCAGGTGGCATATACAGGACAGGAAAGTAGTTTTTAGGGACAAAGAAGCTGGGGCCCAATCAGAGGAAGGGACTGTAGGAAAATGCAGAACACCTGTCAGTCACCTAGTAACACCCAATATCTCCCATAAGCTCTCCTCTGGACCATGCTAATAAAAGAAAACCACCTAGGAGTCCTTAACATCTTTCCCCATTTGTGGAGGTTGACTGTTCCTTTCTCTGTAATGTATTTTTGCTTTGTATAGCTTCTAGCTTTTTTGCAATAAAAGTTGTTTGTGTGGAATTGCTTCATGTCTGCAGTCACTCCATTACACTGGCCTTGCTTGTGATTCTTCTAAGCAAGGAGCCAAAGAACCAGGATGATAATCCATCAAAAGGATAGACCTGACATAAACCCAGGTAGTATAATAGGAACTAATGGACCATTTCTCAAATTCTAGCATTATGGGGAAGTACACTGACTAGACAGGACATTTAGAGTTCCAGCTCTGTCACTAAATAGCACTCTAGCCTCAGACAAGTCACTGTCTCTGTGACAGTGACATTTACTAATCTATAAAATATATAGGTAGAGCCAGAGGCCCCATGATGTTGCTTCTAGCTTTAACATTACATAAGGTCCATGAGGACAGTGACTCAGGGCCTGGAGACTCAAGGGCACCAGACAAAACTTTTTGAATGAAGAAACAAAGGAGCATCTAAATTTAATCAAAACTATAGACAATGTGTCTCCCCACAATGTAGAAATGACCTTAGTGAGTAAAAAAAAGAGAGAAAGAGTCTGAAAATGTTGAAAATTGAAATTGTATTATACTTGAAAAGAAATTTCTATGGGGACTCAAGTTCTATCTATCAAAATTCAGTGACATATCCACTATACATGAAAAATAGCTCTCTGACCAAAAGGTGTAATGAATTAAACACAAGAGTCTTCCCTAAAGCATATGGAGTAGGTTCTGCTATGTGATTAGTATGAATATATTATGTGCAAAATTAGGCACTTCGTTGGCAATGTTTAGTTAACACCTTCAGAACTGGGGCTACCATACCATTCACAAGAGTAATATTTTATTTAATCCTATTAAATGTCTTCTCAGATGCCTCTGAATTATCCCTTGTGAAATTTTTCGATCAATCTTCAGTCTGAAAGAGTTTTAATCAAAACCATTTATTCAAACTTTCCTTTTCTCCCTCAGACAACAATTTATAGTCAACTACAATAACAATAGACATTTGTATTAATAATTATAAAAATTATTATTACAGATATAATTCACAGATGATATACCATGGGCCATATATGATTCTGAAAATTTTACATACATTATTGTATTTAATACTTACAATGACCCTATGAATTAGTTGTCATAATAATCATTTTAAACGTAAGCAAATGAAGCTCAGGAAGGTTAAATAGCCTGCCCAATGTACTCATGGCTCATGATCAAGAGATCTAGGACATAGACCACAGCCTCACTGACTGCAAAGTCTAAAGCTCTTGTCCATTATGTTACACTGTTAAATAATACATGTTAAAAATAATACATATATAAATAATATATTATTAATACATTAATAATACATGGTGTTTGACTATTATTCTTTCCATAAATGTTTATCAAACACTAAATTCTAGGAATTGTGCTACATGTGAAAATAAAGTAGGGAGAAAGATAGACCCTGTGCCTTCACTAGCAGAGAAGATAATGAACTATGCAGTAACAGTGTGATAACTGCTATGATGGTGAATCAGGGATCTGCAGATCACAGAGTAAACACCTTTTAAATGTAAGTTCAACACAAAAACTCACTTCTTGGTTGAATAAACCTGCTTTAATTTTGTATATGCAGCAGTTTCTGTAGAGACTGACAGTGAATTAAACTGGTCACACATGCACAAGTAGATGTTCTGAAGCTATAATTTTCATTAGATAATGAACATTTACCTGCCCCTTAGGATAACACTGGACATTATCAGCCTGCTAGACAGTTTCTGCAACATACAATTAATGAAATGGAGACTTTGGTAACTATTTCCTTTCTTAGAAAAACCTAGTAACTTCATATAACAATAGTGAAATACATATATGAGGCTTTATAATAATCTTTCTTTTGTGGGAGTGGGGAAGAAAGTAAAGTACATAGCTTTAATCAGATTCAAAAAGGGGTCTAAGACATAAAGAGGAAAGCATCTTTTCTTTAAGTGAATGTTTAAATATTTTCCAGAAATCTGGAAAATTTGCATCATATACACAGCATTCCTCCACTAGCTTCTTTTCCTCTATCTCAACCACAACTCTAGCCTAACTCCTAAGGCTCTCTCTCATCCTACAAACCTCAGAAACCCTCATTCCTGACTCTTGTCCTGCCTTCTTCCCATCCCAAATTTGCCGATAACTCCCAGAGACAAGCTCTGTCTGTGGCAATCAAAGGGACAGAGAAAAATGACTGAATTCACAATTCTCCAGCCCCACGTGGCATGCCAGCTGCAGTCTGTGCAGACCTATTACAGCAAAAGCTGTGTTATCTGGCTCTTTCCCAACAGGAAAGAACTGGAAACCAGCATTTCTAAAATGCCCCAATACAAATTTCCAATCTAGTAACTGAAATTGATGCCATTGAAATTCAGCTACAGTGACACAACACTTTAAAAGAAGCCTGATCAAAATGCAAAGCTAAAAGTTGTCTCAGATGACTTGAGCTAAGCATCATAAACCCAGCAGGCAAAAGAAAACTTTATATAGATTGAAACTAAACAAAAACAAAAACAGAGGAAGGTAAAAGAAATTTAAAAATACTAAATAAGTAGAAAATAGAGGTAATTATGAAACTTAAAAAGTATTTCTTAGTCTTTAAAATGATTATGACTACATAGACATTTGGAAAACTACGTAGCACCTAATTTTCAAGTAAAAAAAAAACAAGACCTACAATTATTATGATTACAAATATACAAATGTGCATGCACATGCAATAAGAATGGGAAAGTACATGTGAGAATACAATCATTCTTAATTTTAAGGTTCTGGCACTCAGAACAAAAATTTTTCTTATTAAAATTATATGTCAATGGGATAGTGTGTTTGCTACTTGAAGGGAGAAAGAGAGCACTATCCCCCACTAAGAATTATTAAAAGTCATTAAGTTCAGAGAGGCAATTTATAGAAAAGTATACCTAAAGTTGCTTCTAAATTAAGCTGACTATATCGAGAGACTAAACCTACTTTCTTCTTATCCAAACTATAACACTTAAAATACTGAAAGCTCAGAAGTGAAAAGAAAAAAAAGTTTACCAAGTTCTTGAGAAATTTAACTCAATTAAAAATATTTGGGGGGGTGGTGGCTTGAACTATACACTTAGTCCTATGGAATGACAGAGACTAGATTTCAGTGTTGACTGTTAGCCAACTTAGCTCCTCAAGACTCATTCACTTGAGTGTCTCCCTGGCCTCTGCCTGCCTCCAGACCACCTTCAGTGCAGCACTGGCTTTGCCATCATAGTCCTGCCTCTAGAAATTTGCTTATACCTGATATCAAGTTTCCATTTGCCGCATAGCAATCTTTTGGTAAATTCAAGTGGTAAGCAGTGGGATTTAAAATATTTATTGACAACCACGCATCGCACATTCATTTTCCCTATTTATTGGCCTTCCTGCTCAGTGTTGGACACAGAGGAAATAGAAATTGTTACCTAATAGGCTTAGGTCACTAAGATTCAATGCCCAGGCCTTCCTTACTGCCTTCTTAAGTCTATAGATGCAATTCAGGTCATAACCATGAGGTTAATGGTTGCCTGGGCTTATTTATGATCAAAGTCCTCAAACACATGGCAAATGAACCTGAGACTACACTCTACTTAGGTTTTTTACAAAAGAAATATGACAAGTTAATTATTATACTTTGCTATTGTAACAAATTCTAGTTACTCAGTGTATCAAGTGATAAATTTAGGGCAACGTTTCAAGAAATACAAATATTTCATCTAGTCTTTGATGGATATCAGCCTGAAATTTGTAAAATAGTTATTCCTGAATCTTAGTCATTTGAAACTCATTTTATATCTCTGAGCTTCAGTTGCCTCTTTGGTGAAATTAGAATATTGTTATCTGCCTCAAAAGGAGTATGTGGAATCAATGATCTAAGGTTCCTTCCAAATCTTAAACAGGCGTCCTCAAACTTTTTAAACAGGGGGCCAATTCACTGTCCCTCAGACCATTGGAGGGCTGGACTATAGTTAAAAAAAACAACAAAAAACTATGAACAAATTCCTATGCATAGGAATTGCACATATCTTATTTTGAAGTAAAAAAACAAAACAGGAACAAATACAATCACACTGCCTCATGTGGCCCGTGGGCCGCAGTTTGAGGACCCCTGGTATAGAACTATATGATAAGACAGGGAATAACCAGGTTTTAAAATAGTTATGAACCAAGTGTATGGTGCCCCATGATCATACTAATGTACACAGCTATGATTTAATAAAAAAATAAAAAAAAGTTTTACAGTGATTTCCTCGAATAGATGCTTAATATTTATTTACTCAATGTTTTCTTGATGAAAGAAACAACAACACAATCGAAAATATCCCTTTCTTGCAGAAGAGCTTGGCAAACAAATTCGCAGTTAGGTCAGAAGCACCTGATACTGACTCCAGACTTTGCCCTGTTAGATTTTGGCATAAATGTATATGTGTGTGTGTGTGCGCGCACACACACACACAAGTGCATATTTGTATTAAATCTTCTAGCCTCAAAAAATTATATTTTTAAATGTCCACATAATATATAAAATATCCAAATATACAGTGAAAGACATATGCCTCCCTCTTCCTTTCCCACCCACAACAAATCCCTCATTATATGATGATGACTACATTATTACAACAGAACCTGAACAAACTTTTTTTACCAGGCATAATGTAAACAGCTTCCACAGAAGATATCCAACCTCAGGGAGAAAACATATACCTGACATCTATAGGCTCCCATTCCCTTTTAAACTGAAAACTAATGAAGCTAGAGTTCCAGGAGAGACTGCCAAGCCTTTAAGAAAAAGTGAAAAATCTGAAAAGTTTATCCCAGGAGAAATCTCATGTCTGCCATTGCCTTGGCCAATGATAGGCACCAAGTTACTACCTTTGGCTGCTAGTTTAGCTATTTCCTTTTGCATAGCTAGTTTTGGTTGTTTAAGACCATGGTGACATTTTCTCTTGCTCTAAATATCAGTGTTTCCTCTTTTAGTGAGGAGCAGCAGAAATATGTGCAGAGTGATCACCACCAACAGCTAAAAGGATAGGCAGATGTGAAATGAGGATAAGTAACTACACCTGGTGGTCAGTAAGCACTTCAAATAAATTTTCATATATATATATATATGTATTTTTTATTAAGTCCTTTGTACATAGATCATAAAAACATTTATGTCATTTTCAATGTGTTGATTATTTGTACAAATTGGAGTGCTTACATCATACTAATCAACATAGCTTTCACCTCATTTATTCAATTATAGCATTAGGACATTCGTGTTCTACACATGATAGATCCAACTTGTACTTCCAATGTGCTCCATAGGTGTGCTCCCCCTACTATACCTCTAACCCTCTCCCCTCCCCTCTCCCTCCCCTTCCCTCCTCCATCTTAGGCTAAAAGAAGAAACTTTTTTTAATGGTATGTATATGTGTCTTAATATAGCATATATCAATACAAATTTTAAATAATTTACAACTATAATATTCTGTTTTCTAGTTCCTACCAGTATCTGGTAAGTAACAGTTACTCAATAAACTCATTCAGCATCTTTCTGTTGAAAACATACTATTTACAAGGATGTGATACGTATAATACTTCTTAGAACACAGAGTTAGTTTCTGCACACAAACACACACACAAATAGACCCATCCATCCCTTTCTATTCACCAGTTTCTCAAAACCTAATAAATCTAAACCAAGGATTACAAAGGCTCAGCCCATAGTTCAAATTAGCCCACAGACAATTATCACTTTTCTTATAGCTACACAGTACTTTTTTATTCAGACCAAGTCACACTCTATTGCCCAGGCTGGAGCGCCATGGAATCAGCCCAGCTCATAGCAACCTCAAACTTCTGGGCTCAAGCAATTGTACTGCCTAAGTCTCCCTAGTAGCTGTGACTACAGGCACCTGCCACAACACCAAGCTAGTTTTTCTATCTTTAGTAGAGACAAGATCTCACTCTTGCTCAAGCTGGTCTCAATGTCCTGAGCTCAAACCATTCTCCTCCTTCACTTTCCCAGAGTGCTAGGATTACAGGTGTGAGCCACTGACCCTGGCCTACAGTATTTCTTGAAATATTTAAATAGTTGCCAATATTTAACATGAGGGAAATTATCTCAGAAAAAATCTATAGCTCTGGTCTCACAGGATTACATGGGCTAGAGCTGCAAAGTCGTCCTGTTTGGCATGCATTCTTCAGTTTGCCGTCCTCTACCTAGCCTACTGCACTCACTTATGTTCCCTTCTAGACACCAAGACACAACTGAGCTTGTGCCAACTGGTCTAACCACATCAGTCATTTTTATGCCAAATGTTGTCTCCCTCCTCAGTGCACCTGCTTTGGAAGTTGATAAGCAGGCAACTGAGTGCTTTGCCTAAGTTGAACTATAGAAAAAAATAAGTGCCTACAAATATTTTTTGGTGTCACCTATCCCAGAAGTGTTTGTACTTTTTTAGTGGTCATTATCTTAGCCCAGATTATTCTCCTATCTCACCTGGAAAGACTAGTTTTCTATTGTTCCTTTTGCCACCCACACCCTTCAAGTCATCTTCCAAATTGCTGAGTTTATTTTTCTAAAACAGACCTGATTTTGCCTCTCTCCTATTGAAAACCTCTGCTGGCTATCTTAGCTGACTACATTTGAATAGAATAGCATCCAAATCCCTCAGCACAGCAAACATATGTAGCAACTATGAATTTTAAGAGTCTTCATTTTGGATTCCAAAAAAATGTAACTTTGTTGTTTTATAATAGCTGAATCACCATTTTTTTTTGTGTGTGTGTAAATTTGTAAAAATTTTATTGGTAACGGTTCAACACAAACTCTAGATTTGGACTGTCATGAAAATGGATATAATATTTTGATTTGGCAAAAACTTTTTTTTTTTGAGGCAAGCATGGGACAAAGTTTACAGAGTAAGAGCAGGATACAGGGCGGCAGAGCAGGATGCATTCCCCATAGACAGGGGATGGGCTTCCATTGCCAGGGCAAGTAGGCAAAGAGGCAAAGAGGCAAAGAGGCCTGGTGCACGCATGTTGACATTACTAGGTCCTTTCAGATAATGATGACAGTATTTTCACAGTTCAAAAGTAATGAATATTTATTCCTAGATATTAGTGTTTCAGTACCTTTCATTTCTGAGAAATATTTCAGTAATATCTATCCAGAATGAATTTCCTATTATTATGGGATCATGAGAGTTAACAGGGTATCAAAGAATTGCATAGAAATACAATCACATCTCTACATAAAAATATTTTTTTGTTCTCAGTTCATCTTTTAGATCCTACCACTTTTATATATTTCAGCAATGTGAGTTCTAAAATGTTATATAGTCATGTAGAGATAAAGAAAATATGCATAACGTATGCAATACATGTTAATATTAGAGTTACTTTTGCCTTCCTGTAAGCCAATTGCATGTCAATAGTACACATTTCACTTATAAATTTAACTATAGAATTCACTAATTTTGAAAAAACAGAATAAATTGATTAGGCCAGAAAATTAAGGATTTATAAAAGTGCCCTCTGCTGCATAAATTTAAATGTGCAACTTTTTTTTTTTTTTTTATTCTTTGCAGCCTTAAAAAAAGATGGAGACTTTACCTCTTTCATGTTTACATGGATGGAGCTGGAACATATTCTTCTTAGTAAAGTGTCTCAAGAATGGAAGAAAAAGTACCCAATGTACTCACCCTTATTATGAAACTAATGTAGGACCTCCACATGAAAGCTATAACCCAGTTACAACCTAAGAATAGGGAGAAGGGGGAAAGGGAGGGGAGGGAGGGAGGGGGGAGGGAGGGGGAAGGAGGGAGATTAATGGGATTACACCTGAATCACTCTTTAGAGGTCACATTCCTTCCACCAGAAAGCAGAGAATTCAATGTAGCTTATTTCATGTAAGTTCAGTTACTTGTGGATTTTCTCAGTCATTTCAGGTTTAAATACAATTCAAGATTTTCACCTCTCTGTGCTCCTCTACTTAGTTCTAAGATTAGTCTAAGTCCAAGTGGCTTACAAATCTTCATGACAAGGGGGCAGCAAGGACACAAGGTCCATGTCCATTTCTGTCCTCTATCAATTGCAGGGTATACAATCCTAATTGAGTTCTTGACTGGCACTCCCACTCTATAGTAGCATCTGCTGACTTAGAAACCTTTCCATCTGGCCTCAGGTGCTGTGGTTCAAGCATCATTCAATCTTGGTGTCCCCTCGGTATGACTGACAGGTCTATCCAGGTCTGCAAGCTCTCAATGAGTAGCCAGTTAGAAAACCACTGGCTGATTCTTGTTCCATGTTCTATTTTAAAACATTTTCTATGTATTTTAAACTATTTGCTCAGTGTGAGGATATATTCAGAGGTATAGCCTCAAAACTTAGCATTGTGCCTTGCTGAAAAAATGTTTTTTGAATGAATAAAATTTGCCTTGCCACCTAGCCTACTCTCACCCCTTACTTTGGCTTAATCTACACAGATATATGTACACATACAAATACTAACTTAATCTGAGTTTATCAGGGAAGGTCCATATGAGGAAGTGATGCTTAAGTACTGTGAATATGCAGCATTTAACCCCCACCACATCCCCCCTCAAACAAATTGACATGCATGTTGATACATAGGCAAACACTGACACTTCACAACAGTGATTTCATGATGTCTTTCAAGTCGCAGGATTATTCAGAGATGTGTGAAGAGGATATGAGAAAGGACAGGGACTTCAAGAGAGCAGGAGTCTTAGGTTCCTGCTAGGCAGAACGATGGTCCCCAAAGACACACACATCTGTTCATGACTCTTGCCAACTGATAAATAGGATTGTTAGCTCTCATTCTCTTAAGACAGATGAATGGCAAACAAACACATGGAAAAAAAGGCTGACCTTTGACAAAATTCAGCATCCTTTTCTAACAAAAACACTAAGATAATAAGCATATGTAGTACATGTATTAAGCTGATTGAAACCATCTATGACAAACCCACAGCTAACATTATACTGAATCATGTAAAACTGAAAGCTTTTCCACTTTGAACTGGAACCAACAAGGATGTCCACTATTACCACTATTATTCAATATAGTTCTGGAAGTTCTAGCCAATGCAATCAGGCAAGAGAAGGATATAAAGGGCATCTAAATGGAGGCAGAGGAGATCAAACTCTCCCTCTTTGCAAATGATATGATCTTATACTTAGAAAACCCCAGAAACTCAACCACAAATTTTGGAGTGATCAGGAAATACAGTAATGTCTGAGGGTATAAAATCAAAGTCCACAAATCCACAGCCTTTGTATACACCAATAACAGCCAAGTTGAGGAGCAAATCAAAGACGCAATTCCCTTCACAGTAGCTTCAAAGAAAATGAAATACTTAGGAATATACCTTAAAAAAGAGGTGAAAGATCTTTTCAAAAAGAATTATGAAACCCTAAGAAAAGAAATTGCAAAAGACACTAACAAATGAAAGAACATACCATGCTCTTGGTTGGGAAGAATTAACATTGTCAAAATTTCTATGCTACCCAAAGCAATCTAGAGATTCAATTCAATCCCCATTAAAATACCAACATCAGAAAAGGCCTGTCTGAAGATGCTGGCCGAGTAATAGCTTCCCTGCAACTGGGCACAGTGAGTCTGGGGAGATAAGACTCCAGGCATCTCTGGCTGGTGGGATCTGCCTATAATCATCCCTTTAAGGATACAGGAAATCAGCAAGGGACTGCTGGACCCCAAGAGGAGGACAAAAACAGTGGAAAACTAGCAAGTGGTTGCGCATGTTCAATCGACCTAATCCCACCAGCAACCGTTAAGTACAAGCAGCAGCGAGACTGCAAACCGGAAAGGCCTTACCTGTGAACTGTTTCGGTGTTTTTGGACTTGGCACTCAATAGAACTGCCTTGGGGAGAGTTTGAGCAGGAGTGCAGAGAACTTTGGGCATTGACTAGGGTCCCAGACTATGCCTCTGAGCCAGATGGAGCTAATAGTACTCAGCTGTGGGCAGCAGGCAGCCATTGTGAGAGAACTGCCCCAGCAAGCTCTGCCCTTGCTGGGGCAGAGCAAGTAACCTAATGACTAAGCAGCCTAAAGGCTGGGACTGAGCTGCCATACAGCCTTAACCCTCAGGGGCAGAGTGAGACTGGTTTTGGCAAACTGGAGCCTCGGGCTGTTGCCCAGGGTGGAGTACCATGGCATCACAGCTCATAGCAACCTCAAACTCCTGGGCTTGGCATCGCCTGGACCTCCATAAGAGCTGTGCTGCAAACCCAAACCTGCGACCCGCACCCGCCAGGCCTCATCATGCCCTGGCCAGGAACTGCAGGAGCTGTGCAACTCCACATCCTCCCTCCTATACCATCCCTGCCTCCACACTGGCCTGCTGGTCTGGCCTGGGAAACTGGTAGCAATGTGCCCTCTGGAGCCCTCCCTGCCTCTGCGCAGAGCCCTTCTCCTGGCCAGAGAGTGCTGGAGCCTTGGACTCTCTGTGCCAAAGTCACTGGGTGCTAGGCACTCCCAGAACTGTGTGCATCACCTCCCACCTTGTTCCTGGTTCCAAGTGTGTCACACTCCAGAGCTGCTTCGACAACCACAATTCCCTAGCTGGGGCAGCCCTAGAGGAACTACACAGGGCCACTCCCAAAAAAGATCCAGCAAAAATAGAGTGATCCTGCTGGGGTCTGATCTTGGAGAGACACCTCCCCAACTCTGAGGACTGCCAGAGGCAATGGTGAAAATCAATCATGAGGTGAAATCAATAGAAAAACTCTGGCAATATGAATAATCAGAGTAGATCAACTCCCCCAAGGATCAATGGGGCAGACACAGCACAAGATCCCATGCATGAACAGACAGCTGAGATGTCAGAAATCTAATTCAGAATCTGGATAGCAAATAAGATCGAATTAGAATTCCAAACAGTAACCTGAAAGATATCTCAAGAATTCAATGAATTCAAAGACCAAATGACCAAATATTTTGAAACATTGAGACAAGAAGTTGCAGCCCTCAAAAATATGAGAAACACAGTAGAATCCCTCAGTAACACAATGGAGCAAGCAGAATAAAGGATTTCTGACATTGAAGACAAAGCTTTCGAATGCTCCCAAACTCACAAACAGAAACAGAAATGGAGGTCAAAAACAGATCACTCTCTCAGAGAGCTCTGGGATAATTCAAAGAAAACCAATATTAGGGTGGCGCCTGTGGCTCAGTCAGTAAGGCGCCAGCCCCACATACCGAGGGTGGCAGGTTCAAACCCAGCCCCGGCCAAACTGCAACCAAAAAATAGCCAGGCGTTGTGGCCGGCGCCTGTAGTCCCAGCTGCTCGGGAGGCTGAGACAAGAGAATCGCTTAAGCCCAGGAATTGGAGGTTGCTGTGAGCTGTGTGAGGCCACGGCACACTACAGAGGGCCATAAAGTGAGACTGTCTCTATAAAAAAAAAAAAAAAAGAAAGAAAAAAGAAAGAAAGAAAACCAATATTTGTATTATAGGGATCCCCAAAAGCGACGAAGTGGCTTCACAAAGCACGGAGTCTCTTCTCCATAAGATTATGAAGGAGAACTTTCCAGACATGCCAAGAGATTCTGAAATTCAGATAGCAGACAGTTTCAGAACTCCAGCACAACTCAACCCAAGACACATCATAATCAATTTCAATAAAGTTAATATGAAGGAGAAAATTCTGAAAGCAGCCAGACTTTTAGAAAACCATCACATACAAGGGCAAGAATATTAGAATAACTGCAGATCTCTCTGCTGAAAACTTTCAAGCTAGAAGAGGATAGTCATTGACTTTTAATCTCCTAAAACAAAATAACTTTCAAACCAGGATCCTGTACCCAGCTAAACTGAGTTTCATTTATGATGGAGAAATTAAATACTTCAATAACATTCACATGTTGAAGAAATTTGCCATAACTGAACCAGCTCTGCAGTATATTCTCAGACCTATCCTCCACAAAGACCAGTGTAATCCTCCATCACAAAAGTAAACCCACACAGAAAATTTTGATCAAATTCCAACTTCCACAGTCGCAAAAGGATTAAAAATGTTCACCATCTCTCGAAAGGCTTATCAATAGTCTCAATAAATGTGAATGGCTTAAATGGTGCTCTAAAGAGGCACAGGTTGGCTGACTGGATACAAAAACTCAAGCCAGATATCTGCTGCATATAAGAATCACATCTTACATTAAAAGACAAATATAGACTCAAGGTGAAGGGATGGTCATCTATACTCCAGGCAAATGGAAAGCAGAAAAAAGCAAGCATTGCAATCCTATTCACAGATGCAATAGGCTTTAAATCAACCAAAATATGGAAAGATAAGGACAGACACTTCATATTTGTTAAAGGTAATACTCAATATGAGATCTCTATTATTAATATTTATGCACCCAACCACAATGCACATCAATTTATAAGAGAAACTCTAACAGACATGAGCAACTTGATTTCCTCCATTTCCATAGTAGTTGGAGATTTTAACACCCCTTGAGCAGTGCGGCATAGATCCTCCAAAAAGAAGCTAAGAAAAGAAATTTTAGATTTAAACTTAACCATTCAACATCTGGACTAAACAGACATATACAGAACATTTCATCCCAACAAAACTGAATACACATTCTTCTCATCAGCCCACAGAACATACTCCAAAATTGACCATATCCTAGGCCACAAATCTAACCTCAGCAAATTAAAAAAAATAGAAATTATTCCTCGCATCCTCTCAGACCATCATGGAATAAAAGTTGACCACAATAACAACAGGAACCTGCATACCCAGACAAAAACATGGAAGCTAAACAACCTTATCCTGAAGGATGAATGGGTTATAGACGAGATTAAAAAGGAAATCACCAAATTTTTGGAACAAAACAACAATCAAGACACAAATAACCAGAACCTCTGGGATACTGCAAAGGCAGTCCTAAGAGGGAAATTTATACCACTGCAAGCCTTCCTCAAGAAAACAGAAAGAGAGGAAGTTAATAACTTAATGGGACATCTCAAGCAACTGGAGAAGGAAGAAGACTCCAAACAAAAACCCAGCAGAAGAAAAGAAATAACCAAAATCAGAGCAGAATTAAATGAAATAGAAAACAAAAGAATTATACAACAGATCAATAAATCCAAGAGTTGGTTTTCTGAAAAGGTCACTAAAATAGATAAACCTTTGGCCAACCTAACCAGGAATAAAAGAGTAAAATCTCTAATTTCATAAATCAGAAATGGTAACGAGGAAATAACAACAGACCCCTCAGAAATTCAAAAAATCCTTAACGAATACTTAAAGTAACTCTACTCTCAGAAATATGAAAATTTGAAAGATATTAACCAATACTGGAAGTACACAACCTACCAAGACACAGCCAGAATGAAGTGGAAATGTTGAACAAGCCTATATCAAGCTCTGAAATAGCATCAACTATACAAAATCTCCCTAAAAGGAAAAGCCCAGGACCAGATGGCTTTATGTCAGAATTCTACCAAACCTTTAAAGAAGAAGTAGTACCTATATTACTAAACCTCTTCCAAAATATAGAAAAACAAGGAATGTTACCCAACACATTCTACAAAGCAAACATCACCTTGATCCCCAAACCAGGGAAAGACTCAACAAGAAAAGAAAATTATAGACCAATATCACTAATGAATATTGATGCTACAATACTCAATAAGATGCTAACAAACAGAATCCAAGAACACAACAAAAAATTATACACCATGACCAAGTGGGATTTATCCCAGGGTCTCAAGGCTGGTTCAATATATGTAAGTCTATAAATGTAATTCAGAACATAAACAAACTAAAAAATAAGGACCATATGATTCTTTCAATTGATGCAGAAAAAGCTTTTGATAATATCGAGAATCCCTTCATGATCAGAACACTTAAGAAAATTGGTATAGAAGGGACATTTCTTAAACTAATAGAGGCCATCTACAGAAAACCCACAGCCAATATCGTATTGAATGGAGTTAAACTGAAATCATTTCCACTTAGATCAGGAACCAGGCAAGGTTGTCCATTGTCTCCATTGCTCTTTAACATTGTAATGGAAGTTTTAGCCATTGCAATTAGGGAAGGAAAGGCAATCAAGGGTATCCACATAGGGTCAGAAGAGATCAAATTTTCACTCTTTGCAGAGGACACGATCATATATCTGGAAAACACTAGGGATTCTACTTTAAAACTTTCAGAAGTGATCAAGGAATAAAGCAATGTCTCAGGCTACAAAATCAACACTCATAAATTTGTAGCCTTTATATATACCAACAATAACCAAGCCAAAAAAAAAACAGTCAAGGACTCTATTCCTTTCACAGTAGTGCCAAAGAAGATGAAATATTTGGGAGTATACCTAACAAAGGATGTGAAAGATCTCTACAAAGAGAACTATCGAACCTTAAGAAAAGAAATAGCTGAAGATGTTAACAAATGGAAAAACATACCATGCTCATGGCTGGGAAGAATCAACATTGTTAAAATGTCCATACTACCCAAAGCAATATATAATTTTAATGCAATTCCTATTAAAGCTCCATTGTCATATTTTAAAGATCTTGAAAAAATAATACTTTCTTTTATATAGAATGAGAAAAAAACTCGAATAGTCAAAACATTACTCAGAAATAAAAACAAAGCAGGAGGAATCATGCTACCAGACCTGAGACTGTACTATAAATCGATAGTGATCAAACAGCATGGTACTGGCACAAAAACAGAGAAGTAGATGTCTGGAACAGAATAGAGAACCAAGAGATGAATCCAGATACTTATTGTTATTTGATCTTTGGCAAGCCAATTAAAAACATTCAGTGGGGAAAATATTCTCTGTTTAATAAATGGTGCTGAGTGAACTGGCTGGCAACCTGTAGAAGATTGAAACTGGACCCACACATTTCACCATTAACTAAGACAGACTCTCACTGGATAAAACATTTAAACTTAAGACATGAAACTATAAAATACTTGAAGAAAGTGCAGGGAAAGCTCTGAAGGTATCAGCCTGGGTGAATATTTTATGAGGAGGACTCCCCAGGCAATTGAAGCAGTATCAAAAATACACTACTGGGACATGGTCAAACTAAAAAGCTTTTGCACAGCCAAGAACATATTAAGTACAACATGCAGACAGCCCTCAGAATGGGAGAAAATAGTTGCAGGTTATACCTCCAATAAAGGTCTAATAACCAGAATCCACAGAGAACTCAAACGTATTAGCAAGAAAAGAACATGTGATTCCATCTCAGGGTGGGAAAGGGACTTGAAGAGAAACTTCTCTAAAGAAGACAGACACATGATCTATAAAAACATGAAAAAAAGCTCATCATCCTTAATCATCAGAGAAATGCAAATCAAAACTACTTTGAGATATCACCTAACCCCAGTAAGAGTAGACCATGTAACAAAATCCTAAAACCAGAGATGTTGGCGTGGATGTGGAGAAAAGGACGCACTTCTACACTGCTGGTGGGAATGCACACTAATACGTTCCTTCTGGAAAGATGTTTGGAGAATACTTAGTGACCTAAAAATAGACCTGCCATTTGATCCTATAATTCCTTTACTAGGTTTATACCCAGAAGACCAAAAATCACTATATAGCAAAGACATCTGTACCAGAATGTTTATTGCAGCCCAATTCATAATTGCTAAGTCATGGAAGAAGCCCAAGTGTCCATTGACCCACGAACGGACTAGCTAATTATGGTACATGTATACCATGGAATATTATGCAGCCTTAAATAAAGATGGAGACTTTACCTCTTTCATGTTTACATGGATGGAACTGGACCATATTCTTCTTAGCAAAGTATCTCAGGAATGGAAGAAAAATTATCCAATGTACTCAGCCCTACTATGAAGCTAAATTATAGCTTTCACATGAAGGCTATAACCCAACTATAGCACAAGACAATGGAAAAAGGGCCAAGGAAAGGCATGGAGGGGGGAGGTTAGGGTGGAGGGAGAATAATGGGTGGGGCCACACCTACGGTGCATCTTAGAATGGGTACAGGTAAAACTTTCTATATGCACAATACAAATGTCTACATACAATAACTAAGAAAATTCCATGGAGGCTACGTTGAACAGTGTGATGAGCATATTTCAGATTGTATATGAAACCAGCACACTGTACCCCTTGATTGCACCAATGTGCACAGCTATGATTTAACAATAAAAATAAATAAATTAAAAAAATAAAAAATAAAATAAAATACCAACATCATATTTTGAAGAACTGGAAAAAAAAATTACACTTCATTTAGTATGGAACCAGCAAAAACAAACAAACAAACAAAAAAACATATAGGTAAGGCTATTCTTAGTAATAAAAACAAAGTCAAAGGTATCACTCTACCAGACTTTGGGCTGTACTACAAGGCTATAATGATCAAAAGAGCATGGTATTAGCACAAAAATAGAGACATAGACATACGGAACTGAATAGAAAACCAAGACATGAAACCAGTGTCTACTTGCCATCTGATCTTTGATAAACCAAACAAAGGCATACACTGGGGAAAAGAATCCCTATTCAACATATGCTGCTGGGAGAACTGGATAACTACACGTAAAAGACTGAAACTTGATGCACACTTTTCACCATTAAAAAAATTGACTCAAGATGGATAAAAGACTTATATATAAGACACAAAATGATAAAAATTTTAAAAGAAAGTATGGGGGAAACTGCTGATGATGTTGAACAGAGGATTTCATGACAAAGACTTCAGTGGCCATCACAACAACAACAAAAATTAACAAATGGTACTTAATTAAGCTGAAAAGCTTCTGCATAGATAAGGATACAACAAATAAAGCAAAAAGACAACCTTCAGAATGGGAAAAGATATTTTCAGGGTATCAATGTGACAAAGGGTTGATAACTAGAATCTACAGAGAACTCAAATTAATAAACAGAAAAAGAGTAAACAATCCCATCTACCTATGGGCAAGAGATATGAACAGAACCTTCTTTGGCAAAGACAGACAAATGGCTAATAAACATTTGAAAAAATTCTCATCATCCCTGATCATCATAGAAATGCAAATCAAAACCATGCTTAGATATCACCTAACCCAGGGAGAATAGCCAATATCACAAAGTCTCAAAGCTGCAGATGCTGGCATGGATGCAGAAAGATAGGAACACTTTTGCCCTGCTTGTGGGACTGCAAACTAGTACAACCTTTTTGGAAGGAAATATGAAGAATCCTCAAATCAAATTAGACCTCCCATTTGATCCTGCAATCCCATTACTAGGCATCTACCCAGAAGGAAAAAAAAAAATCATTTTATCCTAAGGATATTTTCACTGGACCGGTAATTGCAGCTCAATTTCTAATCACCCAAATGTGGAAACAACCTAAATGCCCACAAACTGAGGAATGGATTAACAAGCCATGATATATGTATTCCACGGAATACTATTTAGCCATTAAAAAAGATGAAGATTTTACATCTTTCGTATTTACCTGGATGGAGTTGGAACATATTCTTCTTAGTAAAGCATCACAAGAATGGAGAAGCAAGAAATCAATGTACTTAATTCTAATATGAAGGCAGTAGATGATCAATAAAAGGTGAGGGGAAGGGGAATGAGGTATGTGGAAAAGGGGAGGAAGGAGAGGGATGGGGATTCACAGTGTATGGCAAACCTCTTTGGGGAGGACACAATTATAAGAGGGACTTTACCTAACACCACTATCAGTGTAACCTAATTCTTTGTACCCTCAATGAATCCCAAACAATAAATAAAAAATAAATTAAAAAAAAAAAACAGAAAAAATGCTTACTGTCTCTATTCATCAGCAAAATGCAAATTGAAACCACCTTGAGGTTTCACCTAACCTCATTGAAAATAGCCCACATCTCAAAGTTCCAAATCTGCTGATGCTGGCCTGGGTGTGTAGAGAAGGGAACACTTTTACACTGCTGGTGTGATCACAAACTAATATAGCCTCTATGAAATGAAATATGGAAAATCTTCAAAGAGCTAAAAGTAGACCTTCCATTTGATTCCAAAATCCCTATACTAGATGTCTACCTGGAACTTAAAAAAAAATATGTTTTTACCATAAGAACATTTGCATAAGAATGTTTATGGCAGCTCAATTCACAATTGCCAAGATATAGAATCAACACAAGTGCCCATCAACCCATTAATGTATTAATAAACTATGGTGTATGTATACCATGGAGTACTATTCAGCCATAAAAAAGAGACTTTACATCTTTTGTACTAACCTAGAAAGAGATGAAGAACATTCTCCTAAGTAAAGTATTATAAAAATGTAAAAGTAAGTATCCCTTACTCAATACCAATATGAAACCAATAAATGAACAACTTCATACCCACACTAGAGAAAAACACAATTAAATTCAAAGGGGTACGGGGGGTGGAGGGCAGAGAAGGGACTAGGGAAGAGGATCACTAAACCATCACCCAATAGACACAATGTAAGGGTATATGGAACACCCCCTGGATAAAGGGCTCAACTACAACGTGGACTTTACCTAACAAATGCAAACAATGTAACCTAATCATTTGCATCCTCATATTAATCTGAATAAAAGCAGGCCCACATCTTAATTCTCAGAACTTGTGGATATATTACCTTACACCACAAAAAGTATTTTGCAAATGTTATTAAGTTTAAGGATCTTGAGGTGTTTACCTGGATTATCTTGGTGGGCCTAATCAAATTACATGTGTCCTTGAAAGTGTAGAACATTTCCTAGCTGTGATCAGCAAGAGACATGATGAAAGAACTAAGGTCAAAGAGATTCAATGCTACTGGCTTTGAAGATGAAGGAAGCCATGAGACAAGCAAGATGGGCAGCCTCTAGAATCCAAAAAGGCAAGGAAACAAATTTTCCCTGAGAGCCAGGGGAAAGAAACACAGTCCTTCTGACAATTTTAATTTAGCCTAGTGACCTCCAGATAATAAATTTGTGTCTTTTACGCCATTACATTTGTGGGCATTTGCTATGGCGCCCATGGAAAACTGTAACTCCTCTATTACCTATCCCCTCTGCTGCTTCAAACAGAACAGTTCTGCATTTATTTTTTCTTTACTGGGGTTCTGTAGAAAAGTTAATTTGAGATCAGGGTTCCAAAATAAACTCTTTCGTTCCCTTCAAAATTCCTTGATACCTTTCCTCTTGTTGTCTTTGCTATCATTTCTGACCATTTATGTTCTCCTAGTATTCTTTCAGAAATCCTTCAAGAACCAGCTCAGATTGGATTAAAGATGGCGGCCGAGTAACAGATTCCCTGCAACTGGGCACCGTGAGTCTGGGGAGATAAGACTCCAGACATCTCTGGCTGGTGGAATCTGCCTATAATCATCCCTTTGAGGATACAGGGAGTCAGCAAGGGACTTCTGGACCCCAAGAGGAGGACAAAAACGGTGGGAAACAGGAAAGTGGTTGTGTGTGTTCGATCGACCTAATCACACCGGCAACCGTAAGTACAAGCAGCAGTGAGACTGAAAACCAGAAAGGCCTTGCCTGTGAACTGTTTCAGTGTTTTTGGACTCAGTTGAACTGCCTTGGGGAGAGCTTGAGCAGGAGTGTGGAGAACTTTGGGCATTGACTGGGGCTCCAGACAGAGCCACTGAGCTGGGCTGCAGGGAGCCACTGTGTACAGAAAGAACTGCCCCAGCAAGCTCCGCCTTCAGGGTCCCAGAGCAAGGATTGGGTGGTACATAGTAACCTAGCGACTGAGCAGCCTAAAGGCGGGGACTGAGCTGCCTTGCAGCCTTAACCCTTAGGAACAGAGTAAGACGGTTTTGGCATACTGGAGGCTCGGTCTGTTGCCCTGGGTAGAGTGCTGTAGTGTCACAGCTCATAGCAACCTTAAATTCCTGGGCTTGGTGCTGCCTGTACCTCCATAAGATCTGTGCCATGACCCCACACTAACCAGGCCTCCGCATGCCCTGACCAGGAACTGCAGGAGCCATGCCACCCTGCGTCCTCCCTCCTGTGTCCTCTCAGCCTCCAACCTGGCCCGCTCGTCTGGCCAGGGATACTGGTAGCCGTGTGCCCTCTGGAGCCCTCCCTGCCTCTACACAGAGCCCTTCTCCTGGCCAGAGACTGCTGGAGCGTTGGACTCTCTGTGCCAAAGTCACTGGGTGCCAGGCACTCCCAGAACAAGGTGCACCACCTCCTGCCCTGTTGCTGGATCCGGGTGTGTCACATGCCGGAGCTGCTTCCACAACCAGAAGTCCCTAGCTGGAGCAGTCCCAGAGTAACTACACAGGGTCATTCCATACAAAGATCAAGCAACAATGGAGTGATCCCGCTGGGATCTAATCTTGGAGAGACACCTCCCTAACTCTGAGGACGGCCAGAAGCAATGGTGAAAAACAATTATGAGGTGAAATCAACAGAAAAACACTGGCAATATGAATAATCAGAGTAGATCAACTCCCCCAAGGATCAATGGGGCAGACACAGCACAAGATCCCCATGCATAAACAAATAGCTGAGATGTCAGAAATCAAATTCAGAATCTGGATAGCAAATAAGATTGAATTAGAACTCCAAGCAGTAACCCAAAAGATATCTCAAGAATTCAACAAATTCAAAGACCAAATGACCAAAGATTTTGACACATTGAGACAAGAAGTTGCAGCTCTCAAAGATCTGAGAAACACAGTAGAATCTCTCAGTAACAGAATGGAGCAAGCAGAAGAAAGGATTTCTGACATTGAAGACAAAGTTTGTGAATGCTCCCAAACTCTCAAAGAGGATGAGAAATGGAGGGCAAAAACAGATCACTCTCTCAGAGAACTCTGGGATAATTCAAAGAAAACCATTATTCATCTTATAGGGATCCCTGAAAGTGATGAAGTGGCTTCACAAGGCACAGAGTCTCTTCTCCATGAGATTATGAAGGAGAACTTTACAGACATGCCAAGAGATTCTGAAATTCAGATAGCAGACAGTTTCAGAACTCCAGCACAACTCAACCAGAATAAGACATCCCCCAGACACCTCATAATCAATTTCACTAAAGTTAATACGAAGGAGAAAATTCTGAAAGCTGCTAGAGGAAAGAAAACCATTACCTACAAGGGGAAGAATATTAGAATAACTGCACATGTCTCTGCTGAAACCTTTCAAGCAAGAAGAGGATGGTCATCAAGTTTTCATATCCTAAAACAAAACAACTTTCAACCCAGGATCCTGTACCCAGCCAAACTGAGTTTCATTTATGATGGAGAAATTAAATACTTCAATGACATTCACATGTTGAAGAAATTTGCCATAACTAAACCAGCTCTCCAGAATATTCTCAGACCTATACTCCATAAAGACAGCATAATCCTCCACCACAAAAGTAAACTCACCCAGAAAATCTTGATCAAATTCCAACTTCCACAGTCGCAAAACGATTAAAAATGTCCACTGGACCCTCGAAAGGCTTATCAATATTCTTGATTAATGTGAACGGTTTAAACTGTCCTCTAAAAAGGCACAGGTTGGATGACTGGATACAAAAACTCAAGCCAGATATCTGCTGCATACAAGAATCGCATCTTACATTAAAAGACAAATATAGACTCAAGGTGAAGGGATGGTCATCTATATTCCAGGCAAATGGAAAGCAGAAAAAAGCAGGTTTGAAATCCTGTTCGCAGACACAATAGGCTTTAAGCCAACCAAAATAATTAAGGATAAGGATGGACACTTCATATTTGTTAAAGGTAATACTCAATACGATGAGATCTCTATTATTAATATTTATGCACCCAACCACAATGCACATCAATTTATAAGAGAAACTCTAACAGACATGAGCAACTCTATTTCACTCCTTTAGCAGTGCTGGATAGATCCTCCAAAAAGAAGCTAAGCAAAGAAATTTTAGATTTAAACTTAACCATTCAACATCTGGACTAAACAGACACATACAGAACATTTCATCCCAACAAAACTGAATACACATTCTTCTCATCAGCCCAGGGAACATACTCCCAAATCGACCACATCCTAGGCCACAAATATAACCTCAGGATATTTAAGAAAAAAACAGAAATTATTCCTTGCATCTTCTCAGACCATCATGGAATAAAAGTTGAACTCAATAACAACAGAAACCTGCATACCCAGACAAAAACATGGAAGCTAAACAACCTTATGCTGAAGGATAGATGGGTTATACACGAGATTAAGAAGGATATCACCAAATTTTTGGAACAAAACAACAATCAAGACACGAATTATCAGAAACTCTGGGATACTGCAAAGGCAGTCCTAAGAGGGAAATTTATACCACTGCAAGCCTTCCTGGAGAAAACAGAAAGAGAGGAAGTTAATAACTTAATAGGACATCTCAAGCAACTGGAGAGGGAAGAACACTCCAACCCCAAACCCAGCAGAAGAGATCAATAAAATACATAAACCTTTGGCCAACCTAAACAGGAAAAAAAGAGTAAAATCTCTAATTTCATCAATCAGAAATGTTAAACATGAAATAACAACAGACCCCTCAGAAATTCAAAAAATCCTTAATGAATACTACAAGAAACTCTACTCTCAGAAATATGACCATCTGAAAGAAATCAACCAATACCTAGAAGTACGTCACCTACCAAGACTTAGCCAGAAAGAAGTGGAAATGTTGAACAGACCTATATAAAGTTCTGAAATAGCATCAACTATACAAAATCTCCCTAAAAAAAAAGCCCAGGACCAGATGGCTTTACATCAGAATTCTATCAAAGCTTTAAACAAGAACTAGTACCTGTACTACTAAACCTCTTCCAAAATATAGAAAAAGAAGGAGTATTACCCAACACATTCTACGAAGCAAACATCACCTTGATCCCCAAACCAGGGAAAGACCCGACAAAGAAAATAAAATTATAGACCAATATCACTAATGAATATTGATGCTAAAATACTCAATAAGATCCTAACAAACAGAATCCAACAACACATAAAAAAAATTATACACCATTACCAAGTGGGATTTAACCCAGGGTCTCAAGGCTGGTTCAATATACATAAATCTATAAATGTAATTCAACACATAAACAAACTAAAAAATAAGGACCATATGATTCCTTCTATTGATGCAGAAAAAGCTTTTGATAATATCCAGCATCCCTTCATGATCAGAACACTTAAGAAAACTGGTATAGAAGGGACATTTCTTAAACTAATAGAGGCCATCTACAGAAAACCCAATATGGAAGAGGCCATATTGAATAGAGTTAAATTGAAATCATTTCCACTTAGATCAGGAACCAGGCAAGGTTGCCCATTGTCTCCATTGCTCTTTAACATTGTAATGGAAGTTTTAGCCATTGCAATTAGGGAAGAAAAGGCGATCAAGGGTATCCACATAGGGTCAGAAGAGATCAAACTTTAACTCTTCGCAGATGATATGATTGTATATCTGGAAAACACTAGGGATTCTACTACAAAACTTTTAGAAGTGATCAAGGAATACAGCAATGTCTCAGGCTACAAAATCAACACCCATAAATCTATAGCCTTTATATATACCAACAATAACCAAGCTGAAAAAGCAGTCAAGGACTCTATTCCTTTCACAGTAGTGCCAAAGAAGATGAAATATTTGGGAGTATACAAAGGATGTGAAAGATCTATACAAAGAGAACTATGAAACCTTAACAAATAGCTGAAGGTGTTAACAGATGGAAAAACATACCATGCTCATGGCTGGGAAGAATCAACATTGTTAAAATGTCCATACTACCCAAAGCAATATATAATTTTAATGTAATTCCTATTAAAGGTCCATTGTCATATTTTAAAGATCTTTAAAAAATAATACTTCATTTCATACGGAATCAGAAAAAAACTCAAATAGCCAAAACATTCCTCAGCAATAAAAACAAAGCAGGAGGAATCATGCTACCAGACCTAGGACTGTACTATAAATTGATAGTGATCAAAACAGCATGGTTCTGGCACAAAAGCAGAGAAGTAGATGTCTGGAACAGAATCAAGAGATGAATCCAGTTACTTACCATTATTTGATCTTTGACAAGCCAATTAAAAACATTCAGTGGGGAAAAGATTCCTTATTTAACAAATGGTGCTGGGTAAACTGGCTGGCAACCTGTAGAAGATTGAAACTGGACCCACACCTTTCACCATTAACTAAGATAGACTCTCACTGGATAAAAGATCTAAACTTAAGATATGGAACTATAAAAGTACTTGAAGAAAAGTGCATGGAAAACTCTTGAAGTAATCAGCCTGGGTTAATATTTTATGAGGACGACTCCCCAGGCAATTGAAGCGGTGTCAAAAATACACTACTGGGACCTGATCAAATGAAAAAGCTTCTGCACAGCCAACAACATAGTAAGTAAAGCAAGCAGACAGCCCTCAGAATGGGAGAAAATATTTGCAGGTTATACCTCTGATAAAGGTCTAATAACCAGAATCCACAGAGAATGCAAATGTATTAGCAAGAAAAGTACACGTGATCCTATCTCAGGGTGGGCAAGGGACTTGAAGAGAAAGTTCTCTAAAGAAGACAGATATACAATCTACAAACACATGAGAAAAAGCTCATCATCCTTAATCATGAGAGAAATGCAAATCAAAACTACTTTGAGATACCACCTAACACCAGTAAGAGTAGTCTACATAACAAAATCCCAAAACCAGAGATGTTGGTGTGGATGTGGAGAAAAGGGCACACTTCTACACTGCTGGTGGGAATGCACACTAATACGTTCCTTCTGGAAGGATTTTGGAGAATACTTGGAGACCTAAAAATAGACCTGCCATTTGATCCTATAATTCCTTTACTAGGTTTATACCCCAAAGACCAAAAGTCACAATATAACAAAGACATCTGTACCAGAATGTTTATTGCAGCCCAATTCATAATCGCTAAGTCATGGAAGAAGCCCAAGTGTCCATCAACCCACGAATGGACTAGCAAATTGTGGTACATGTATACCATGGAATATTATGCAGCCTTAAAGAAAGATGGAGACTTTACCTCTCTCACGTTTTCATGGATTGAGCTGGAACATATTCTTCTTAGCAAAGTATCTCAGGAGTGGAAGAAAAAGTATCCAACGTACTCAGCTCTACTATGAAGCTAAATTATAGCTTTCACATGAAGGATATAACCCAACTTTAGCACAAGACTATGGGGAAAGAGCCAGGGAAGGGGAAGGGAGTGGGGAGGTTTTGGTGGAGGGAGGGTAATGGGTGGGGCCATATCTACTGTGCATCTTAGAATGGGTACAGATGAAACTTACTAAACGCAGAATGCCTACAAATGCCTACATACAGGAACTAAGAAAATGCCATGAAGGGTACGTTGAAAAGTTTGATGAGAATATTTCAGATTGTATTTGTAACCTGCACATTGTATCCCTTGATTGCACTAATGTACACAGCTATGCTTTAACAATAAAAATAAATTTAAAAAAAGAGTGTTAAGTACCAAAGAATAAAAAAAGGAGTAAGACAGTCTTTATACCCAAGAAGTAGAGAATCCAACAAGGAGAGAACAGATGACAGAGTTGAGAAGATTAAATTAGAAAACTGACTGAAAGGATATTAGAGCAGTGCTCAGATTAATAAGTGTTCAGTGCATGTCAGGGGAGAAGGGGAAGAGAAGAAAGGAAGGAGGAAAGAATTAAGGAAGAAAGAAGAAAGGAGAGTAGGAAAAGGGATGGAAATGGAACTCTACAGGATAAAAAAAAAAAAGAACCAGCTCAGATGTCACTCTTTTTCTGTCTGATGTCCCTACCCTACTCTACCCAGGCAGAATTAATTGCTCCTTCCTCTCAATTTCCATTATGCATCATACATGTATTTCTTATTTAACTCTTTATGAATTGACAATTCCTCAGGGACAAGGACCATGTTCAGGCCTAGATTACATTTGTGTATTTCATAGCACTTAAAATAACTTGTGGTTCTCTAATTATGTTTGTATTTACTGTCCATCTTCCCACTAGATTAAGTTTGAAGTCAGCATGTCAACCCTATTTACCATGGTTTACATAGCTTCTGCCAGTGACCATCACACTTATTCCCTTAATAAATATTTAGGGATAAATATGTTGTTGAATGTGTATTCATTTAATTTAATTAGTATCTTGGAGAATGGATTCCATTTGCAGAGTTATCCCAAAGCATAGCTGTTGAGGATTGCAGAAAGAGACATGCAGCAAAGGAGTCCAGAGATCATGTCAGCTACCCTCTCTCAACTAATAATACCCAACTCTACTGTTGCTAAAAGGAATAGCCAGGCCTCATCCGACTGAAGCAGCTGCTCACTCCCAAGGCAGTTAATCAATGGAGTCCTGGCACAAAGCTTTTAAAGGTTGCCAACTTTAAATACAATTTGTCACTAGGTATTGGAGGCATTCACTTGAGAATAATTAGTAGCCCTTTTGTGCATCAAAAGTGACCAAATCCATAGCAATCCATCATTGAGATTGATGACTTTGTTTTCCAAAACTCATCAGAGAAGGTGCTTTTCAATTTCAGTGATAAAATCAATATGCTGAGCAAACAACCACAGTGCATGCTGGGTGACTTTTATCAAGTATGTTGGTCTGGTAACTAATGGTTGCCACAGATAAGGTGTTCATATCTACTAATTAGAAAAGTCTAGTCAAAATTTGATCCCTTTGAATCTGTTTTATAATATAAACATATCTAAGTGTTTTAGGCAAGTAGCTTTTCTGAGTTTGTTTCTCCTGGAACAAAGCCAACATTATAAGAAGGTAAGATACACAGTAACCTATATAGTGTGATTTAAGGAACATCATGAAGATATGTCCTCAAAAATATCTCTCCCACTGTTAGTACCACCTGCAAGTTCACTATTTAACAACCTAGCTGCCATGTACCTAGCATATAGCCATGTACCAACACACTATCCAGTAAAAATTCAAATATGTATCTGGAAAAGGAAGCTCTTGTCCCTAACTATGAATAAAGCTATATAATTATTGATTCGGAGAAGTCTTTATATGGAATAATGAAAGGAAAACAATAATCAAAAGAAAAATGTGAGAGTTTTTATATGATAAAAGGATGGGGAAGAGTTTTAGTAGTAAGTATGGGATGGAGGAGGGAACTCTGCAGTGGGGGTGAGGTATCACTGCAGGTGAATATGCCCAATCTTAATCTGCCCAAGGAACACAGGCTCAAATATTTCCCTCACGTATAAGTTTCTTGCACAGAAAGTCTTCTCTGGGAAAATAACAAATCTCTTTCTGAAATCTATCTTCCATGTTTGACAATGCTTAATCCAAGGTCATTCCTCAAAAATGGTGTACAATTACCAGGGAATATTATGCAGCATTAATAGATTAATAAATTGTTGTATATGTACAACATGGAATATTATGCAGCCTTAAAGAAAGATGGAGACTTTACCTCTTACATGTTTACATGGACAGAGCTGGAACACATTCTTCTTAGCTAAGTATTTCAAGAATGGAAGAAAATGTATCCAATGTACTCAGCCCTACTATGAAACCAACTTAGAGCTTGAGGGGAAAGGGAAGAGGAAGAGGAGTGGAGGGGGAGGATGGGTGGAGGGAGGGTAATTGGTGGTACCACACCTACGTGTATCATACAAGAGTACATGTGAAATTTACTAGGTGTAGAATATAAATGGCTTTTTTGTTATTATTAAATCATAGCTGTGTACTTTAATGCAATCATGGGGCACCATACACCAGTTTTATATTTCATCACACTGGTTAACATAGCCTTCCTGGCATTTTCTTAGTTAATGTGTTAAGACATGAAAAAGGTAAAGTCTCCATCTTTCTTTAAGGCTGCATAATATTCCATGGTGTACATATACAACAATTTATTAATCTATTTGTGGGTCGATGGGCACTTGGGCTTCTTGCATGATTTAGCAATTATGAATAGGGCTGCAATAAAAATTCTGGTAAAAATATCTTTGTTATAATGTGATTTTTGATCTTCTGGGTATATACTTAGTAGAGGAATTGTAGGATCAAATGGCAGGTCTATTTTTAGATCTCTGTGTTCTCCAAATATCTTTCCAAAAGGAACATATTAGTTTGCATTCCCACCAACAGTACAGAAGGGTTCCCTTTTCTCCAAATCCATGCCAACATCTCTGGTTTGAGGATTTGTGATATGGGCTAATCTTACTGGAGTTAGATGATATCTCAAAGTAGTTTTGGTTTGCATTTCTCTGATGATTAAGGATGATGAGCATTTTTCATATGTCTGTGGGTTGCATGCCTGTCTTCTTCAGAGAAGTTTCTCTTCAAGTCCCTTGCTCAGCCTGAGATGGGATCACTTGTTCTTTTCTTACTAATACGTTTGAGTTCTCGGTGGATTCTGGTTATTAAACCTTTGTCAGAGACATAACCTGCAAATATCTTCTCCCATTCTGAGGGCTGTTTGCTTGCTTTACTTACTGGGTTCTTGGCTGTGCAGAAGATTTTTAGTTTGATCAGGTCCCAGTAGTGTATTTTTGAAGCTGCTTCAATTGCCTGGGTGGTGCTCCTCATAAAATATTTGCCCAGGCCAATGTCATCAAGAGATTTCCCTGCACTTTCTTCTAGCATTTTTATAGTTTCATGTCATAAGTTTAAATCTTTAATCCAGTGAGAGTCTATCTTACTTAATGATGAAAGGTGTGGGTCCATTTTCAGTCTTCTGAAGGTTGCCAGCCAGTTCACCCAGCACCATTTGTTAAATAGGGAATCTTTTCCCCACTGAATGTTTTTAATTGGCTTGTCAAAGGTCAAATAACAGTAAGTAGCTGGGTTCATACCTTGGTTCTCTATTCTGTTCCATACATCTACCTCTCTGTTTTTGTGCCAGTACCATGCTGTTTTGATCACTATTGATTTATAGTATAGTCTGAGGTCCAGTAGTGTGATTCCTCATGCTTTGTCTTTATTTCTCAGTAATGTCTTGGCTATTCAAGGTTTTTTCTGATTCCATATGAAATGAAGTATTTTTTCGAGATCTTTAAGGTATGACAGTGGAGCTTTAATAGGGATTGCATGAAAATTATATATTGCTTTGGGTAATATGGACATTTTAACAATGTTGATTCTTCCTAGCCATGAGCATGGTATGTTTTTCCATTTGTTAACATTTTCAGCTATTGCCTTTCTTAGAGTTTCATAGTTCTCTTTATAGAGGTGTTTCATGTCCTTTGTTAGATAAACTCCCAAATATTTCATCTTTTTGGCACTACTGTGAACAGAATAGAGTCATTGACTGCTTTTTTCAGCTTGACTATTATTGGTATATATAAAGGCTAAAATTTATGAATGTTGATTTTGTAACCTGAGATGCTGCTGTATTTCTTGATCACTAGAGTCGTGAAGTAGAATCCATGGTATTATCCAGATATACCATCATATCATCTTCGAAGAGTGAGTGTTTGATCTCTTCTGACCATATATGGATACACTTGATTGCCTTTTCTTCTCTAATTGTGATGGCTAAAACTTCCAGTATAAAGTTAAAGAGTAGTGGAGACAATGGGCAACCTTGCCTGTTTCCTGATCTGAGTGGAAATGATTTCAATTTAACTCCATTCAATACAATATTGGCTATGGGTTTGCTGTAGATGGCCTCTATCAGTTTAAGAAATGTCCATCTATACGAATTTTCTTTGTTTTGTTTTGTTTTTTGCAGTTTTTGGCCTGGGCTGGGTTTGAACCCGCCACCTCCGGCATATGAGGCTGGCACCCTAATCCTTTGAGCCACAGGTGCCACCCTATATGAATTTTCTTAAGTGTTCTGATCATGAAGGGATGCTGGATATTATCAAAAGCTTTTTCTGCATCAATTGAAAGAATCATATAGTCTTTGTTTTTTAAAATTATTTATGTGCTGAATTATATTTATAAATTTATGTATATTGAACCAGCCTTGAGACCCTGGAATAAAACCCACTTGGTCATGGTGTACAATTTGTTTGATGTGTTGCTGGATTCTGTTTGTTAGGATCTTGTTGAATATTTTGCATCAATATTCATTAGTGATATAGGTCTATCATTTTCTTTTCTTGGTGGGTCTTTTCCTGTTCGGGGGATCAAGGTGATGTTTGCTTCATAGAATGTGTTGGGTAGTATTCCTTCTTTTTCTATATTTTGGAAAAGGTCGAGTAATAAGGTGCTAGTCCCTCTTTAAAGGTTGGTAGAATTCTGACGTGAAGCCATCTAGTCTTGGGCTTTTTTTTCCTTAGGGAGATTTTGTATGGTTGATGCTATTTCAGAACTTGATATAGGCCTGTTCAAAATTTCCACTTGATTCTGGCTAAGTCTTGGAAGGTGGCATGCTTCCAAGTGTTGGTCAACTTCCTTCAGATTTTCATATTTCTGAGAATAAAGTTTCTTGTAATATTCATAAAGATTTTTTGAATTTCTGAGGATTCTGTTGTTATTTCATCTTTGTCATTTCTGAATGATGAAATTAGAGATTTTACTGTTTTTTCCTGGTTAGGATAGCTAAAGGTTTATCTATTTTATATATCTTTTAAAAAAAACCTAACTTTTTCATTTATTGATCTGTTGTATAATCCTTTTGTTTTCAATTTCATTTAATTCTGCTCTAATTTGGGGTATTCCTTTACTTCTACTGTGTTTGGGATTGGAATGTTCTTCCTTTTCCAGTTGTTTGAGATGTCCCATTAGGTTGTTAACTTCCTCTCTTTCCATTCTCTTGAGGAAGGCTTGCAGTGCTATAAATTTCCCTCTTAGGACTGCCTTTGTGGTATCCCAGAGGTTCTGAAAATTCATGTCTTCATTGTTGTTTTGTTCCAAAAATTTGGTAATTTCCTTCTTAATCTCGTCTATGACCCACCTATCATTCACAATAAGGTTATTTAGCTTCCATGTTTTTGTATGAGTATGCAGATTCCTGTTGTTGCTGAGTTCAACTTTTATTCCATGGTGGTCCAAGAAGATGCAAGGAATAATTTCTATTCTTTTAAATTACTGCTGTTAGACTTGTGACCTAAGATGTGATCGATTTTGGAGTATGTTCCCTGGGCTTATGAGAATAATGTGTATTCAGTTTTATGGCGATGAAATGTTCTGTAGATATCTGTTAAATTCAAATGTTGAATGCATGTTAAGTTTGAACCTAAAATTTATTTGCTTATCTTCTTATTGGAGGATCTATCTTACACTGCCAAAGGAGTATAAAAATATCCGACTATTATGAAGCTGGAGGAAATCAAGTTGCTCATGTCAGAGTTGCTCTTATAAATTGAGTCACATTCTGGTTGGGTACATAAATATTAATAATTGAAATCTCATCATATTGAGTATTAACCTTAACAAATATGAAGTGACTATTCTTATTCTTCTTTACTTTTGTTGCTTTAAAGCCTATTGTATCTGCAAATAGAATTGCAACACCTGCTTTTTTCTGATTTCCATTTGCCTGAAATATAGATGCCCATCCCTTTACCCCAAGTGTATATTTATCTTTTAAGGTAAAATGAGATTCTTGTATGCAGCAGATATCTGGCCTGAGTTTTTGTATCCAGTCAGCTAACCCGTGCCTCTTTTGCGGAAATTTAAGCCATTCCCGTTAATGAAGAATATTGATAAGCATGGTCGAATTTTGGGTATTGAGTTTTTCAAAAGTCCAGTGGATATTTTTAATCTTTTCACTACTGTGGAAGTTGGAGTTTGATCAAAAGTTTCTGAGTGAGTTTACTTTTGTGGTAGAGAATTGGGCTAGTCATTATGCTGGATAGGTCTGAGAATATCTTGGAAAGCTGGTTTAGTTATGGCAAATTTCTTCAACATGTAAATGTCATTAAAGTATTTAATTTCTCCATCATAAATGAAACTCAGTTTTGCTGGATACAGGACCCTGGGTTGAAATTTATTTTGTTTTAAGAGATTAAAAGTCAATGACCACCCTCTTCTAGCTTGAAAGATTTCAGCAGAAAGATCTGCAGTCATTCTAATGTTCTTCTCTTTGTTGGTTATGTTTTTCTTACATCTGGCTACTTTCAGAATTTTCTTCTTCATATTAACTTTAGTAAAATTAATTATGATGTCCCTGGGGGTTGTTTTATTCGGGTTGAGTCATACTGGGGTTCTGAAACTGTCTGCTATCTGAATTTCAGAATCTCTTTGCATGTCTGGAAAATTCTCTTTCATAATTTCATGAAAAAGAGCCACTGTGCCTTGCGAAGCCACTTCGTCACCTTCAGGGATTCCTATGAGGTGAATATTAGTTTTCATCAAATTATCCCAGAGGTCTCTGAGAGAATTATCCATTTTTGCTCTCCATTTGTCTTCCTCTTTGAGTGTTTGGGAGCATTCAAAAGCTTTGTCTTCAATGTCATAAATCCTTTCTTCTGCGTGTACCATTCTGTTACTGAGGGAGTCTACTATATTTTTCAGATCTTTGAGGGCTGCAAATTCTTGTCTCAATGTATCAAAATTTTTCTTGATTTTCTCTTTAAATTCATTGAATTCTTGAGACAACTTTTGAAATGCTCCTGGAATTTCTAATTCCAACATTTCCTCTATTGTATTAATCTTGTTTGTGATCCAAATTCTGAATTCAATTTCTGACATCTCGGCAATCTGTTTATCAATGGGGTCTTCCATTGTGTCTGCCATATCTTTCCTTGTGGGGTTGATCCACTCTGGTTTTTTCATGTTACCGGAGTTTTTCTGCTGATTCCTTCCCATGATTATTTTCAACCATTTGGCTAGATGAGTGGATAAAGAGAAGTTGGGTTGGGAGCTCTAGGAGTAGTGCTTAACCAGTCCTTTGCCCAAAAGCTGGTACTTTTCTGTACCTTTTCCCCTGGAGCTTTGTCAAGGACCCATACAATGCTATAGCCTGAGAAACTGGGGACCTGCTTGGTGTGGTGGGGCTAAGTGGCTCTGTCTTATTTTCAGCTGGTCTCTGTCCTACCCTAGTGAATCTGTTAGTCTGGATTGAAGTCTCAGCTATGCAGAAATACCAGCAATTATGCCACTCTACCTCCCACAGGCGACAATTGGAAAAGGAAAATCAAACCTTCCTACAACCACACACCCAGGGTATCACTTGCATAGTCCTCGGGTGATTGGCCCACTTCAAGAGGTCCAAATCAATTGTCTCAGTCAGCACCTATCTCAGGTGGGAGAGTTTAAAAGGTCTCTGGCAACTAGATCACAGGGGTCTGCTGACACCTCAAATATGACTTGCTCTGGTGCTCCGTGAGGTCAGGAGGACCCATCCAGCAAATAGATTAGTCTGGGAAGGTTGATACCTCCTTCCCCACCTTGCACCTCTGTCACACCCAGTCACTGATATCCCCACAGGGCTGTGACCCAGTTGCCTCCAATGAGCAGGTAGTCCAGGGCGTTGCGCCTGCCTGAATCACAGGGAGATCTATGTGTCCTCAGCCAAGCCACTGCTCTCTGCCATTATCTGCCAGGCAGAGGTGAGGCCTGACAACATCAGGTGCTTAATGGAGGCTGAGGCAGTTCACTCAGTTCCAGCCCTGCCCCTGACTAATGTTGCTGACAGAACAGAACAACTTTGCAGAATTTGTTTCTGTCCTGGCTATATTCCCCTGCAGATCAGACACTGTTTGAGTTCACACAAACTGACTCAGGCCCAGTCTGTGCTGCTGGCTGGTCCTGGCTACAGTTTCTATTGGGGCAGGTTGGTTAAGCTCACACTCAGCTGTCAGTTCCAGCCTCTGCCTGCCCTCCTTTGTCTCAGCTATGATCTCCTGAGGGCCAGGTGCATCTTAGGCTCAGTAAAATGTTCCTCTGGGTTAGCCCTGCCCTGAGAGTCTGCAGTCTCTGCACATGCTTGTATTCTAGTCCCCGTGCTCCACCCAGGCCTGTATCGCCTCAGGCAAACCCTTTACTCACAGGGCCTGCGTTTCCATCCCAGATCTGTTCCTCTAGTGGCTGCCACTAGAGAGGATGCCTGGCCTCCTCTGGTTGCCCAGAGAGACAGGGGGTGTAAGTCCAGAATATCCAGGGATGTGACCCCTATTGTTGCAGCTGCGGCTGCTGCTCTGTGCCTTGGGGCACCACAAATTCTGTATGGTTCCCTCTCAGCTGACCATCCTCTCCTCACTCTCATGCTGCAGAATAAGCACTGATCAGCAGCAGTCCATGCCCTGTCTAAACCTCTCAAGAAAATACCAAAGAATCTAGACTCCTGGGGGACATGCTTCCAGACCTTGGATTGAGAGTGGAGTGGTGTGCTGGGAGTTCAGAATTGCAGGTAGAGAATATATACTGTTTTATACAGTTTTATGCCTGGCAGGAGAGTGCCATGGCACCCTAGTAGGGGAAGTAGGTCCAGTTTTTAGAGCATCTCTCCCATGGGATAAAATGGGAGGACTTTTGAACTCTGCTCACTTGTTTGTATGGAGTACTGTGAGCTGATCTCATTGGGGAGGGGACTCCTGTCCACTTGGCAATGGATTTTGTACCTTTGTTTGTATCCTTGGGGTCACAGCTTGCCTCAGCAGGGTTGATGTGTGTTCTTCAACCTTCTTTCTTGGCTCAGCTCTAATTCACCAGGTTACTTGCTAAACTTCTTTCCTTTAACTCTCCTCTGTGTAAAGCTGGCTCTAGTCAGCCATCTTGCCTCTGCCCCTCCAAATATAAATGTTTTAACACAATAACTAAGAAAATACCATGAAGGCTATGTTAACCAGTTTGATGAAAATATTTCAAATTGTATGTAAAACCAGCACATTGTACCCCATGATTACATTAATGTACAAAGCTACGATTTAATAAAAAATTTTTTTCAAAAACATGGTGTACAATTGAGCATGTTTTTAAAATTTCTCCAGCAGCTAATTCTTTTCTGGGCGCTCTCTCCTAGGAAGTGCTATTTTTCCTCTCCTTATTTTAACTCTTAAGAATTTAAAGCCTCTAGAGAGAAGCAGTCATCTTCCTGGCTTTATATCTGATTGTGGAAAAAGAAATTGATGCCTATTGAAGAGACATGAGACATGGAAGAATTATTGGGAAAAAAATTATGATAACAACAAGGGATTTAAATTTGGTAAAACAATAAGGATTTAGACCAATGGAAAGAATGACCCAAATTCCTGAAATTATAATCATCACCTTAATCTAGGGTCAGTCTGAGCATCACTAATGGGATGAATATCACTAGTGAGATAATTAGTAATGGAATGGGATGAAAAATGGAGTATCCAACAGTACCAATAGTATAATCTTGTCAAAAATGTTTGGTTTGAATCTAAACAAGTCTCTACATCCAATTTTCAGTTTATAGGTCACAAAGGGGATAGAGAAACCAGCTAAACAGTGCTTTAAGAAAGCCTAGAAGATGACTGACCTAGTCTCTTCAGAAAGTTCCTATGATGGAGAAAGAAATATTCAATGTAAAAGATAATTATCATAATAATCAGATCTAATGTATTTTCCTGGTTTGAATACTAATATGGAAAAATAGACAAACAAAATTAAAAAACATTTTGAGAATAATTGAAAACTGAATGTGTATGATATTGAATAATATTAGGGAATTATTAATTTTTAGGTCTGCTAATGTTATTTTGACCCTGAAGGGAAAAAAATTCTCATTTTAAGGATGAATACAAAGTCATTTAGGGTTATAATGTGTGCTTTATCATAACACAACATCCAAAATTATACCATACTTATTATTGCCTATTCTACCTGTGTTTAAGGACAATAAAAATGGTCCAAAATTTGATTATATATTTTCAATATAGACAGGAGATCATGACTTGAACTTTGCTGTACAAATGACCCTTACACACTCCTAAAATACACTGAATGAGATAAGGGCAGAATGATAGTTTTGAATTAGATTATAAGAGACATTCCATCATTTAAAAAATGGTTATTCTGTTTATCTAATCATAGTTTTATTAGACCAGTGGTGTGCTCAGCTATACTGACACTCAATAGAATATAAGGGAAGAATATTTAAACTCAGAATTCATAAACATGGATGCTTTTACAAACAAGAAGCAAGGCAAGATTGACGGTCAATGCTACTAAAATACAAAGATCCAGTCAGACGCTTATAAAACTCACTAGAGACTGAATGGTATAAAGTTAAGGTTATAGGATATGAAGCCTTTCAGAATCCTGTGTTGGAATTCCAGTTCTACCAGTTCTAAGCTGTTTTCTCAGGGCAAGTAGTTACTATTAAATGTATTTGCCTTGTAGGGTAATTATGTGGATTAAATGAGATGATGTAAATGAAATGTTTATCACAAGGCCTGGGACATATTCACCACTTAAAAAATGTGAGCCATTGTTTCTTATCTCTAATTAAGTGGCTTTTAAATAAACATTGGTCCATTTAAGAGCTTTGGAAAGTCCACCATCCCTATGAAATTAAATATAAAATTTTGTAAACTTTCATTTTAACAAGACCCTTACTTAGACTTTTTATCTGATTATTAGAAGTCTACAACTGATTCAAATGATTAAGACTCGCTAATCAAGAGGTACTTTCTTAATTATTCAATTCCAGATATATATGACTGTATTGCTTATGGATACTGACTGACACAAAGTATGTGTGTCCTGTCAAAATGTTATCACCTCTTCTAATAACACTTGATTTTGCTAAGCATCAATAGCCAAGAGAAAACAGATTGATGAAAGGTCAGAGAAAGGCCTGTTCTTGGGAGGAGGCTCAGCAAGATTGTACACAAAGGACAGTAATATCTCTTTTCTTCCTGTTTATTCCTTATTGGTTTCAGAGAGGATCCCTGATTAATGCCTAGCTATAACATTTTTAAATGTCAGCTTATGTAATGGAGGTACCACAGCCTAGCTACATCATTAAAGAGACCACCAGTTGGCCAAGAAAATGGCATACTTCTTGTCTGGATTGGGCACATTACCCAGAAGAAGGCACTGGCTTTCTGAAAATATGACTAAAATTTTAAAGTCTCTTGGCAATAATTTTCCAGCACACAATTTTAATCTGGCCTGACTCTGCAGCACTCCTGCTAAAATCTCCTATAGGCAAATCCCCACAAAGTCCGCAAATTTGTCAGAAGGAAGACATGTCTATAATCAACGATTAATCCTATTGACTATGATTAACATTTCCATACTCCAGCCTATCAGTTCTGAATGCTATGGCATGATTCTACCTGTCGCTATACATCCCTCAGAGGATTACAGTTTCTTTCAAATCTCCTTTCAGAGAAGATGTAAGAATCTGACACATAGGTCACACCATTTTAAAGATGTTACATTTCTCACCTTAGCTAAAGCTGTTTAATCTATCATGTGATTCTACTTTATATTTGTGATGGCCTGATCTCATATAATTCCATGCGGATATAGGCATAAAACCTTGGTAGTCAGATGATATGTCCTCATAGAAACTTAAACAAAGTGTTAAAAACAATTCATCCCTGTGACCTTGGACAAAACAAGTCACCCATACATTCAATATGTATTTATTGTGTACCTACCAAGTTCTAGCATATAAATAGAGCATAACAGAAGACAATTACAATTGGAGTAATCATGGGACACTATGATTGTCACAATTGTCAGAATAGGCTTCTTAAAAGAGGGAGTATCCAAACTAGAAGTTTCCTAAACATGTGTCTGTGGTGCAGAATTACAGAAAAAGGGAAAAGCATGTGCAGAGGCTCATAAGCAAAAGAGAATATAACTCATTTATGGAACTGCAAGTAGTACGATGGCTGGTCTGGGGAAGTCACGAGAAGAACTGAAAGAGCTGTGACCAAAGACAGTAGAAGTCAGATCAAGAAGGTTCTTAGAAGCCACGCTAAGGTATTTAGAGTATCTAGAAAGGATGAAGAACCATTAATGACTTATAAGCTATAGCAACAAGACAGGAATTGGGTTGTATAAAGATAAAACCAGTTACAGTGTCAATAGATTGAATTAAGTCAAGATTTAAGGCAAAAGACCAGTTTGAAGGCTACTGCAGTGATCTAGGTGAGAGATAAAAGCGATCCAAACTGAACAATCTGATACTGTAGATGCAGGCATCCTCAAACTTTTTAAACTGTTTTTAAACTGTTCACTGTCCCTCAGACCATTGGAGGGCCAGATTATAGTTAAAAAAAAAAGGGTGGGGGGAGACAAGATGGCTGACTGAAGCCAGCCTTCCACAGAGGCTCCCGTTCAGAAGGAGAGTTAAAGGAAAAAAATTCAGCAAGTAACCTGGTGGATTTGACCTGCACTAAGAGAGAAGGTTGTAGAACGCAGGTCAACCACGCTGAGGTGAGCTGCGACCATAAGGATACAAACAAAAGGTACAAAATCCATCACCAAGCGGATGGGAGTCCCCTGCCCCATGAGAATGGCTCAGAGTGCCCGACAAACAACCAGGCAGAGTTCAAAGGTCCTCCCACTACACTCCACGGGAGAGACCCTCTATAAACTGGACCTACCTCCCCTATCGGGGTGCCACGGCGTCCTCCTGCCAGGCATAAAACTGTATAAACTGTATATGGTCTCTACCTGGAATTCTGAGCTCCCAGCGCTCTCCTTCACTCACACTGGAATCTGGAGGCCAGTCCTGGTCAGTCGGTGGAGAGGGGACTGCACCAGAGTGGCAGTTCCCTGAGGCACAGTGCGACAGCCATCTTTTGGTGATAATACGGCCAGGCATAAAACTGTGTAAAGCTGTGTGTGTTCTCTGCCCGCAACCCCAGGCTTTCAGCAGTCCCCGCGCTCCCCTCTGCTCTCGCTCCAAGGTCTGGAGTCCTGTCCCCCAGGGGTCCAGACTCTTGGGCGACTGCTCGAGGGGTGTAGACAGTGCTGGGCTACAGCCTGTCAGTGCAGACTCTGGGGTACGGAGCGGAGAGAGGATGATTGGCCAGAGGGGAGCTACACCAGAGCAACGGTTGCCTGAGCCATAAGGCAGCAGCCCTCTTCTGCTAGCAATATGGCTCACTACAGAATATTCTGAAGCCACACCCCCTGTCTCCCTGGGCAACCAGAGACTCTGAGTTTGCCTGAGGCAACATAAACTTCCAAACCAGGGAATCTCCCAGGGCGGGGCTGACCCAGAGGTCCGCTTTCCTAAATCTAAGAGGCAACTGGCCCTCAGGGGATCGTCAGCCTATAGACAATACAAGAGCAAAGACAAGTTGATTTGGAACTCAATTCAGCTTCACTTCTGCAGGGGAAATGCAGAGTTGTTCTGTTCTGTTCTGTCAGTAACATTAATCAGGGGTGAGACTGGACCTGAGTGAAAAACCCTCAACCTTCATCTAGAGCCCGAGGTTGTCAGGCCTCACCTCCTCCTGCTGGAGAGAGGAAGAGCGCAGCGGCCTGTCAGACTTCCTTGTGATTCAGGCAGGTACAAACTCCTGGAGTACCGATTCACTACAGGCAACTGGGTCAGCCAACGGCAGGGCTATCAGTGACTGGGTGTGAAGTGGTGCAAGGTGGAGAAGGAGGCAGCAACCTTACCAGATTAATTTATAGGCTGGGTGGCTTCTCCTGACTCCACGCAGCACTGGAGCAAGCGACACCAGAGTAGTCACCAGACCCCTGTGATCCAGTTCCCTGAGACCTCTTAAACTCTCTCACCCGAGACAGGTGCACACTGAGACAATTGATTCGGACATTTTTGAACTGACCAATCACCTGAGGACAAATCAGGTGGTGCCCTAGGTGCACGGTGGTAGGAAGGTTTGATTTTTCTTTTCCAATTGTTTGCCAGTGGGGGGCGGGGTGACATAATTGTTGATATTTCTCCACAGCTGAGACTTCAATCCAAAGTATCTGTTTCACTAGGGTGGAACAGAAACCAGCTGAAAACAAGGCAAAACCATATAGCCCCACCACACCAGACAGGGCCCCGGTTTCTCAGGCCACAACACTGTATGGGCCCTCGACAAAGACCCAGGGGGGAAAAATCAGAGGGAGTAAAACAACCATGGGGCGGAATCAGCGGAAAAACTCTGGTAACATGAATAACCAGAATAGATCAACCCCCCCAAGGAAAGATATGGCAGATGCAATTGAAGATCCCATTCATAAACAACCGGCTGAGATGTCAGAAATCGAATTCAGAATTTGGATTGCAGACAAGATTAACAAAGTGGGATTAGGAATTCGAGGAGAAATTCAAAAGTTGTCTCAAGAATTTAACGAATTTAAAGACAAAACCCCCAAAGACTTAGACACACTGAAGCAAGAATTTGCAGCCCTCAAAGATATGAAAAATACAGTAGAATCCCTCAGTAACAGAATGGAGCAAGCAGAAAAAAGGATTTCTGACATCAAAGATAAAGAGTTTGAATGCTCCCAAACTCTCAAAGAGGAAGAGAAATGGAGAGCAAAAACGGACCACTCATTCAGAGAGCTCTGGGATAATTTGAAGAAGGTGAATATCCAAATCATGGGAGTTCCAGAAACAGATGAAGTGGCCTCGCTGGGCACAGAGGCCCTTTTGCATGAAATTATGAAAGAGAATTTTCCAGACATGCCTAGAGATTCTGAAATTCAGATAGCAGACAGCTTCAGAACCCCAGCACGACTCAACCCCAATAAGACATCCCCAAGGCATATCATAATTAACTTCACTAAAGTTAATATGAAGGAGAAAATCCTCAAAGCTGCCAGGAGAAAGAAAACCATTACCTTCAAAGGCAAGAATATTAGAATGACTGCAGATCTCTCTGCTGAAACTTTTCAAGACAGAAGAGGGTGGTCACTGACTTTTAATCTCCTAAAGCAAAATAACTTTCAACCCAGGATCGTGTATCCAGCTAAACTAAGTTTCATTTATGATGGAGAAATTAAATACTTTAATAACATTCATATGTTGAAGAAATTTGCCATAACCAAACCAGCTCTTCAGGATATTCTCAGACCTATCCTCCATAATGACCAACCCAATCCTATACCACAAAAGTAAACTCACTCAGAAACTTTGGATGAAACTCCAATTTCCACACTGGCGAAAGGATTAAAAGTGCCCACTGGACTTTTGAAAAACTCGATACCAAAAACTTCACCAGACTTATCAATATTCTCCATTAATGTGAACGGCTTAAACTGTCCTCTAAAGAGGCACAGGTTAGCTGACTGGATACAAAAACTCAGGCCAGATATCTGTTACATACAAGAGTCACATCTTAACCTAAAAGACAAATACAGACTCAGGGTGAACGGATGGTCATCCATCTTTCAGGCAAATGGTAATCAGAAAAAAGCAGGTGTTGCAATTTTATTTTCAGATACAATAGGCTTTAAACCAAAAAAAGTAAGGAAGGACAAGAACGGTCACTTCATATTTCTTAAGGGTAATACTCACTATGATGAGATCTCAATTATTAATATCTATGCACCCAACCAGAATGCACCTCAATTTATAAGAGAAACTCTAACAGACATGAGCAACTTGATTTCCTCCAGCTCCATAATCGTCGGAGATTTCAACACTCCTTTGGCAGTGTTGGATCAATCCTCCAGCAAGAAGCTGAGCAAAGAAATCTTAGATTTAAACCTAACCATCCAAAATTTGGATTTAGCAGACATCTACAGAACATTTCATCCCAACAAAACTGAATACACATACTTCTCATCAGCCCAGGGAACTTACACCAAAATCGATCACATCTTAGGTCACAAGTCTAACCTCAGTAAATTTAAAGGAATAGAAATTATTCCATGCATCTTCTCAGACCATCATGGAATAAAACTTGAACTGAGTAACAACAGGAATCTGCATACTCATACAAAAACATGGAAGTTAAATAACCTTATGCTGAATGATAGCTGGGTCAGAGATGAGATTAAGAAAGAAATCGCCAATTTTTTGGAACAAAACAACAATGAAGACACGAACTATCAGACACTCTGGGACACCGCAAAGGCAGTTCTAAGAGGGAAATTTATAGCACTGCAAGCCTTCCTCAAGAGAACGGAAAGAGAGGAAGTTAACAACTTAATGGGACATCTCAAGCAACTGGAAAAGGAAGAATATTCCAACCCCAAACCCAGTAGAAAAAAAGAAATAACCAAAATTAGAGCAGAATTAAATGAAATTGAAAACAAAATAATTATACAACAGATCAATAAATCAAAAAGGTGGTTTTTCGAAAAGCTCAATAAAATAGATAAACCTTTGGCCAACCTAATCAGGAAAAAAAGAGTAAAATGTCTAATCTCATCAATCAGAAACAACAAAGACGAAATAACAACCGACTCCTCAGATATCCAAAAAATCCTTAATGAATATTAAAAGAAAATTTATTCTCAGAAATATGAAAATCTGAAGGAAATTGACCAATACTTGGAAGCACGTCACCTTCCAAGACTTAGCCTGAATCAAGTGGAAATGTTGAACAGGCCCATATCAAGTTCGGAAATAGAATCAACCATACAAAACCTCCCTAAAAGGAAAAGCCCAGGACCAGATGGTTTCACGTCTGAATTCTACCAAACCCTTAAAGAGGAATTAGTACCTATATTACTTAATCTGTTCCAAAAGGTAGAAAAAGAAGGAAGACTACCCAACACGTTCTATAAAGAAAACATCACCCTGATCCCCAAACCAGGGAAAGACCCAACAAGAAAAGAAAATTATAGACCAATATCACTAATGAATATAGATGCAAAAATATTCAACAAGATCCTAACAAACAGAATCCAGCAACACATCAAACAAATTATACATCATGACCAAGTAGATTTTATTCCAGGATCTCAAGGCTGTTTCAATATACGTAAATCTATAAATGTAATCCAGCACATAAACAAATTAAAAAACAAAGACCATATGATTCGCTCAAACGATGCAGAAAAAGCTTTTGATAATATCCAGCATCCCTTCATGATCAGAACACTTAAGAAAATCGGTATAGAAGGGACATTTCTTAAACTGATAGAGACCATCTACAACAAACCCACAGCCAATATCATATTGAACGGAGTTAAATTGGAATCATTTCCACTCAGATCAGGAACCAGACAAGGCTGCCCATTGTCTCCATTGCTCTATAACATTGAAATGCAAGTTTTAGCCACTGCAATTAGGGAAGAAAAGGCGATTAAGGGTATCCATATAGGGTCAGAAGAGATCAAACTTTCACTCTTCACGGATGATACGATAGTATATCTGGAAAACACTAGGGAATCTACTACAAAATTCTTAGAAGTGATCAAGGAATACAGCAGCATCTCAGGTTACAAATCCACATTCATAAATCGGTAGTTTTTATATATACCAACAACAGTCAAGTTGAAAAAACAGTTAAGGACTCTATCCCATTCACAGTAGTGCCAAAGAAGATGAAATATTTGGGAATTTATCTAACAAAGGACGTGAAAGATATCTATAAAGAGAATTATGAAACTCTAAGAAAAGAAATAGCTGAAAATATTAACAAATGGAAAAACATACCATGCTCACGGCTGGGAAGAATCAACATAGTTAAAATGTCTATAGTACCCAAAGCAAGATATAATTTCAATGCAATCCCTATTAAAGCTCCACTGTCATACTTTAAAGATCTGGAAAAAACAATACTTTGTTTTATATGGAATCAGAAAAAACCTCGAATAGCCAAGACATTACTCAGAAATAAAAACAAAGCAGGAGGAATTACGCTGTCAGACCTCAGACTATACTACAAATCGATAGTGATCAAAACAGCATGGTATTGGCACAAAAACAGAGAAGTAGATGTCTGGAATAGAATAGAGAATCAAGAGATGAATCCAGCTACTTACCGTTATTTAATCTTTGACAAGCCAATTAAAAACATTCAGTGGGGAAAAGATTCCCTGTTTAACAAATGTTGCTGGGTGAACTGGCTGGCAACCTGTAGAAGACTGATAGTGGACCCACACCTTTCACCATTAACTAAGATAGACTCTCACTGGATCAAGGATTTAAACTTAAAACACGAAACTATAAAAATACTAGAGGAGAGTGCAGGGAAAACCCTTGAAGAAATCGGTCTGGGCGAGTATTTATGAGGAGGACCCCCCGGGCAATTGAAGCAGCTTCAAAAATACACTACTGGGACTTGATCAAACTAAAAAGCTTCTGCACAGCCAAGAACACAGTAAGTAAAGCAAGCAAACAGCCCTCAGAATGGGAGAAGATATTTGCAGGTTATGTCTCCGACAAAGGTTTAATAACCAGAATCCACAGAGAACTAAAACGCATTAGCAAGAATAGAACAAGGGATCCCATCACAGGCTGGGCAAGGGATTTGAAGAGAAACTTCTCTGAAGAAGACAGGCGTGCGGCCTTCAGACATATGAAAAAATGCTCATCATCTTTAATCATCAGAGAAATGAAAATCAAAACTACTTTGAGATATCATCTAACTCCAATGAGACTAGCCTATATCACAAAATCCCAAGACCAGAGATGTTGGCGCAGATGTGGAGAAAAGGGAACACTTTTGCACTGCTGGTGGGAATGCAAATTAATATATTCCTTTTGGAAAGAGATATGGAGAACACTCAGAGATCTAAAAATAGATCTGCCATTCAATCCTGTAATCTCTCTACTGGGCATATACCCAGAAGACCAAAAATCACGTCATAACAAAGATATTTGTACCAGAATGTTTATTGCAGCCCAATTCATAATTGCTAAGTCATGGAAGAAGCCCAGGTGCCCATCGATCCACGAATGGATTAATAAATTGTGGTATATGTACACCATGGAATATTATGCAGCCTTAAAGAAAGATGGAGACTTTACCTGTTTCATGTTTACATGGATGGAGCTGGAACATATTCTTCTTAGTGAAGTATCTCAAGAATGGAAGAGAAAGTACCCAATGTACTCAGCCCTGCTATGAGACTAATTTAGGGTTTTCACATGAAAGCTATAACCCAGTTACAACCTAAGAATAGGGGGAAGGGGGAAAGCGAGGGGAAGGAGGGGGAGGTGGAGGGAAGGGGATTGGTGGGATTACACCAGCGGTGCATCTTACAAGGGTATATGTGAAACTCGGTAAACGGTTTGTGAAGCTAGTGAATGATGCCCCATGATCATATCAATGTACACAGCTATGATTTAATAAAAAAATAAAAGAAAAAAATCAACAATATGAGAATTTTCCATGTCAATGTTATTAATTTTAATGGCTATATAAATTGCTCTTTATCTATATAACAACTTTTTATCCCAACCCTGTACTGCTGAATTTTCAAATTATTCCCAATATTGTAGTTTTCTACAAAATACTGAAATAAATGTTTTATACATAAAAAAAATAAATAAAAAACTATGAACAAATTCTTATGCACACTGCACATATCTTATTTTGAAGTAAAAAACAAAAACAGGAACAGATACAATCACAATCACACCGCCTCATGTGGTCCCCAGGCTGCAGTTTGAGGACCCCTGTGTAGAAGATGCTACGCCACACCATCCAACACCCACCTATATGAACAAGGCACTCATTCTCCAAGTTGCCAGGAATATTGGCTGCTGATGCCTCACAGCTGACTTTCTTTCCAGAAATTACCCTCGGTCCTAGCTGATTGTTCAATGTTATGACACTCTCTATGGGCAGCCAACATCCAATGAATGGGCAAGGCAGGCCTACAGAACCCTGTATTGAGCCCTCACCTAAGCCTGAGGCAACTCTGAAAGACAGTTTTGGCTCATGAGCTCCCTACGAAATAGGCTAAGGCTTTTGTTGTGACTGCATCACAATTCAGCTGCTGCTTCTGTCCAATCCAGTTTTATTGACTTTCTTCCAGGTTTGTTCCTGAAAGTTTCACCACACAAATGCCTATCTTGGTCTATTTCCAAAGGATCAGATTGAAGACAGAACCTTAGTAGTTCTCATCTATAAAATGAAAAGGTAGACTGGGTGCTTTCTAAAAAAATTTCCTATTTGCTCTACCATGCCATGGACTTTGGGATTCTTTGACAATTCCTGCAGCAGTTTCAAAACAGCAGGAAATGGATATGACAGATGCTTAATTTTACCAATCCCAGCAGGACTTGCCACAATAATTAGAAATGTTTCACAAACAGACCACCCACAAATCTTGCACCCAGTTGGGGTTGACATTGTCTACTTTTATAGATATAAATTTCTTTATGGATTCCATGCCAAAGACTGCTTTTTGTAGAAAAAAATATTGCTGTTCCCTGTGGACCAGCGTGAAACAGTGCTGTTATCTTTTGCTGATACCAGACCTAAAAACGGTAAGTCCAGCACTTTTCTAAATGCAATGTAAAGCTAAATATATGATTAATATATCAAGATGGATACTGCTGCTATGACTTTCTCCTCCTCCTTCATAAAAATTGCTCAGCAAAAGAAAATTGAAATGCAGAATTCTTTTGTGGGCTATTATAGCTATACCTCACTACTATCAATGGTGATCCATTCCTGAACTCTAATTCATAAAATCTGACAACCTCAGCACAGTGGTTTCATACAGAATTTCCATGATTTATGAAGGATATTTTCCTATAAAGAATTTTTTAGGGGGATGATGGGAAGATGGCAGACTGAAGCCAGCTTTCCACAGAGGCTCCCGTCCTGAAGGAGAGTTGTGGGAGGAAAATTTGGCAAGTAACCTGATGGATTCGAGCAACACCAAGCAAGAAAGTTGAAGAACGCACATCAACCCCGCTGAGGAGAGCTGCGACCACAGGGAAGCAAACAAAAGGTACAAAACCCATCACCAAGCGGACGGGAGTCCCCCCTCCCCCACATGATTGGCTTAAGGGCCCCACAAACAAAAGGGCAGAAATCAAAGGCCATCCCACTACACTTCACGGGAGAGACCTACTACAAACTGGACCTACCTCCCTTACTAGGATGCCTAGGCGTTCTCCTGCCAGGCATAAAACTGTATAAATCTGTAAATATCCTTTGCCGGCAACTCTGAGCACCCAGCACTTCCCTCCACTCTCTCTGAGGTCTGAAAGCCTGTCCTCAAGGAGTTCAGATTCTTGGGTAACTCCTAAAGGGGAGAGAACAGTCCCCAAGCTGCGGCTGGTCAGCGCTGATTCTGGGGCACGGGAGAAAGGTGAGGACAGTCAGAGGAGGGAGACCCTCACCAGGGCAGCACTTCCCTGAGGCGAGGTGCAGCAGCCCTCCTTGGGCAACAATACAACCAGGCATAAAACTGAGTCGAACTCGCTACCAGCTGCTCTGAGCTCCCTGCTGCTCTGAGCTCCTGGCGCTCCCCCCGCCCTCGCTCTGTGGTCTGGAGACCTGAGCGCCTGCCGTGTGACCGGGCAGGGAGCTGGGTGGAGCTGAGTCTGTTTTTTGCTGCCTGGCAGTTCTGGGCTCCAGCCGCTCCCTCCACCCCGCCCCCACTCTGAAGCCTGAAGGCTTGAGCTGCGGCAGTACAACCGGGCGAGAGACTGGGAGGAACTGAATTTGCTCGCTGCTGACTGGGCTCCCTGCAGCTGGGAGCCCCTGCTGGCTCTGAGCTCCCGGCGCTCCCCCCCCGCCCCCGCTCTGTGATCTGGAGACCTGAGCACATGCAGTGTGGCTGGGCAAGGAACTGGGTAGAGCCAAGTCTGTTCGCTGCCTGGCAGTTCTAGGCTCCAGCCCCTCCCCTCACCCCGCCCTCACTCTGAAGCCTGGAGGCTTGGGCTGAGGCGGTGCAGTGGAGCCAAAGATTGGGAGGAACTGAGTGAGCATGCTGCCGGTGGCTCTGAGCTCCCAGCACCACACACCACCCTCACTCTGGGATCTGGAGGCCTGTCCCCCGGGAGTCCAGATTCTTGAGGGATTTGTCGGGGCGTGGACAGTGCCCAAACTGCGGCTGGTCGGTCCTGACTCTGGGACACAGGAGTGAGGCTGGGTGAGACCCACATCAGAGCGGCAGTTCCCTGAGGCAGCTAAAGCCATACCCCCTGCCTCCCTTGGCAACAAGAGGAGGCCACCCCTGAGTATAGGATTTGCCTGAGGTGACTCAAAGACCCAGGAAAAATCCAGAGTAGGGCCGACTCAGAGAACTGAGACTTCAACCCAGAGTAAGTGCTTCGCTGAAGTCAAACAGAAGCCAGCTGACAATAAGTCAGAACCACTCAGCCCCACCACACCAGACAGGGCCCCAGTCTCTCAGGCTACAACACTGAATGGGCCCTCAACAAAACCCTAGGGGAATAATCAAAGGGAGTAAAACAACCATGGGGCGAATCAGCGGAAAATCTCTGGTAACATGAATAGCCAGAATAGATCAACCACCCCAAGGAAAGAAATGGCGGATGTAATTGAAGATCCCATTCATAAACAACTGGCAGACATGTCAGAAATCGAATTCAGAATTTGGATTGCAAACAAGATTGATAAAATGGAATTAGGAATCTGAGGAGAAATACAAAAGTTGTCTCAAGAATTTACCGAATTTAAAGACAAAACCACCAAAGACTTAGACACACTGAAGCAGGAATTTGCAGCCCGTAAAGATATGAAAAATACAGCAGAATCCCTCAGCAACAGAATGGACCAAGCAGAAGAAAGGATTTCTGACATCGAAGATAAAGCCTTCGAACGCTCCCAAACTCTCAAAGAGGAAGAGAAATGGAGAGCAAAAACAGATCTTTCTCTTAGAGAGCTCTGGGATAATTCGAAAAAGGCAAATATATGAATAATAGGAGTTCCAGAAAACAATGAAGTGGCATTGATGAGCACAGAGGCCCTTCTGCATGAAATTATGAAAGACAATTTTCCAGACATGCCTAGAGATTCTGAAATTCAGATAGCAGACACTTTCAGAACTCCAGCACGATTCAACTACAAGAAGTCATCTCCCAGACATATCATAATTAGCTTCACTAAAGTCAACATGAAGGAGAAAATTCTCAAGGTTATCAGGCGAAAGAAAGCCATTACCTACAAAGGTAAGAACATTAGAATGACTGCAGATCTCTCTGCTGAAACTTTTCAAGCCAGAAGAGGGTGGTCATCTACTTTTAATCTCCTAAAGCAAAATAACTTTCAACCCCAGATCTTGTATCCAGCTAAACCGAGTTTCATCTATGATGGAAAAATTAAATAATTTAACGACATTCATATGTTGAAGAAATTTGCCACAACCAAACAAGCTCTTCAGGATATTCTCAGACCTATACTCCATAAAGACCAATCCAATCCTCTACTACAAACGTAAACTCACTCAGAAACTCCTGATCAAACTCCAACTTCTACAATGGCGAAAAGATTAAAATTGTCCACTGGACTTTTGAAAAACTCGATACCCAAAATTTCACCAAACTTATCAATAATCTCCATTAATGTGAATGGCTTAAACTGTCCTCTAAAAAGACACAGGTTAGCTGACTGGATACAAAAACTCAGGCCAGATATCTGTTGCTTACAAGAGTCACATCTTAACTTAAAAGACAAATACAGACTCAGGGTGAAAGGATGGTCATCCATATTTCAGGCAAATGGTAACCAGAAAAAAGCAGGTGTTGCAATTTTATTTGCAGACACAATAGGCTTTAAACCAACAAAAGTAAGGAAGGACAAGAATGGTCACTTCATATTTGTTAAGGGTGATACTCAATATGATGAGATGTAAATTATTAATATCTATGCACCCAATCAGAATGCACCTCAATTCATAAAAGAAACTCTAACAGACATGAGCAACTTGATTTCCTCCAGCTCCATAATAGTCGGAGATTTTAACACTCCTTTGGCAGTGTGGCATAAATCCTCCAACAAAAAGCTGAGTAAAGAAATTGTAGATTTAAATCTAACCATCCAACATTTCGATCTAGCATACATCTACAGAACATTTCATGAAAACAAAACTGAATACACATACTTCTCATCAGCCCACGGAACATACTCCAAAATCAATCACATCTTAGGTCACAAATCTAACCTCAGTAAATTTAAAGGAATAGAAGTTATTCCATGCATCTTCTCGGACCATCATGGAATAAAGCTTGAGCTGAGTAACAACAGGAATCTACATACTCATACAAAAACATGGAAGTTAAATAACCTCATGCTGAACGATAGCTGGGTCAGAGATGAGATCAAGAAGGAAATTGCCAAATTTTTGGAACAAAACGACAATGAATACACGAACTATCAGAACCTCTGGGACACCGCAAAGGCAGTTCTAAGAGGGAAATTTATAGCACTGCAAGCCTTCCTCAAGAGAACGGAAAGAGAGCAAGTTAGCAACTTAATGGGACATCTCAAGCAACTGGAAAAGGAAGAACACTCCAACCCCAAACCCAGTAGAAGAAAAGAAATAACCAAAATCAGAGCAGAACTAAAAGAAATTGAAAACAAAAGAACAATACAACAGATCAATAAATCAAAAAGCTGGTTTTCTGAAAAGGTCAACAAAATAGATAAACCATTGGCCAACCTAATCAGGAAAAAAAGAGTAAAATCTCTAATCTCATCAATCAGAAATGACAAAGATGAAATAACAACAGACTCCTCAGAAATCCAAAAAATCCTTAATGAATATTACAAGAAACTTTATTTTCAGAAATATGAAAATCTGAAGGAAATGGACCGATACTTGGAAGCTCATCACCTTCCAAGACTTAACCAGAATCAAGTGGAAATGTTGAACAGGCCTATTTCAAGTTCGGAAATAACATCAACCATACAAAATCTCCACAGAAAGAAAAGTCCGGGACCAGATGCTTTCACATAAGAATTCTACCAAACCTTTAAAGAGGAATTAGTACCTATATTACTCAAACTGTCCCAAAATGTAGAAAAAGAAGGAAGACTCCCCAATACATTCTATGAAGCAAACATCACCCTGATCCCCAAACCAGGAAAAGATCCAACAAAAAAAGAAAATTATAGACCAATATCACTAATGAATATAGGCGCAAAAATATTCAACAAGATCCTAACAAACAGAATCCAGCAACATATCAAACAAATCATACATCATGATTAAATTGGCTTTATCCCAGGGTCTCAAGGCTGGTTCAAAATACGTAAATCTATAAATGTAATTCAGCACATAAACAAAGTAAAAAACAAAGATCATATGATCCTCTCAATCGATGCAGAAAAAGCTTTTGATAACATCCAACATCCCTTCATGATCAGAACACTTAAGAAAATTGGTATAGAAGGGACATTTCTTAAACTGATAGAGGCCATCTACAGCAAACCGACAGCCAACATCATATTGAACGGAGTTAAATTGTAATCATTTCCACTTAGATCAGGAACCAGACAAGGCTGCCCATTGTCTCCATTGCTTTTTAACATTGTAATGGAAGTTTTAGCCACCGCAATTAGGGAAGAAAAGGCGATCAAGGGCATCCACATAGGGTCAGAAGAGATCAAACTTTCGCTCTTCACAGATGATATGATTGTATATCTGGAAAACACTAGGGACTCTACTACAAAAATCTTAGAAGTGATCAAGGAATAGAGCAACATCTCAGGTTACAAAATCAACATTCATAAATCAGTAGCCTTTATATATATCCACAATAGTCAAGTTGAAAAAACAATTAGGGACTCTATCCCATTCACAGTAAAGCCAAAGAAGATGAAATATTTGGGAGTTTATCTAACAAAGGATGTGAAAGATCTATATAAAGAGAACTATGAAACTCTAAGAAAAGAGATAGCCGAGAATGTTAATAAATGGAAAAACATACCATGGTCATGGCTGGGAAGAATCAACATTGTTAAAATGTCCATACTACCCAAAGCAATATATACCTTCAACGCAATCCCTATTAAAGTTCCACTGTCATACTTTAAAGATCTTGAAAAAACAATACTTCATTTTACATGGAATCAGAATAAACCTCGAATAGCCAAGACATTACTCAAAAATAAAAACAAAGCAGGAGGAATTACGCTACCAGACCTCAGACTATACTAGAAATCAATAGTGATCAAAACAGCATGGTATTGGCACAAAAACAGAGAGGTAGATGTCTGGAACAGAATAGAGAACCAAGAGATGAACCCGGCTACTTACTGTTATTTAATCTTTGACAAGCCAATTAAAAACATCCAGTGGGGAAAAGATTCCCTATTTAACAAATGGTGCTGGGTGAACTGGCTGGCAACCTGTACAATACTGAAACTAGACCCACACCTTTCACCACTAACCAAGATAGACTCTTATTGCATTAAAGACCTAAACTTAAGGCATGAAACTATAAAAATACTAGAAGAGAGTGCAGGGAAAACCCTTGAAGAAATTGGGTTGGGTGAGTTTTTTACGAGAAGGACCCCCCGGTCGATTGAAGCAGCTTCAAAAATACACTTTTGGGACTTGATCAAACTAAAAAGCTTCTGCACAGCCAAGAACACAGTAAGTAATGCAAGCAAACAGCCCACAGAATGGGAGAAGATATTTGTAGGTTATGTCTCTGACAAAGGTTTAATAACCAGAATCCACAGAGAACGCAAACGCATTGGCAAGAAAAGAACAAGGGATACTATCACAGGCTGGGCAAGAGACTTGAAAAGAAACTTCTCCGAAGAAGACAGGCGAGCAGCCTTCAGACATATGAAAAAATGCTCATCATCTTTAATCATCAGAGAAATGCAAATCAAAACTACTTTGAGATATCATCTAACTCCAGTGAGACTAGCCTATATCACAAAATCTCAAGACCAGAGATGTTGGCGTGGATGTGGAGAAAAGGGAACACTTTTGCACTGCTGGTGGGAATGCACACTAATACATTCCTTATGGAAAGATATATGGAGAACACTTAGAGATCTAAAAATAAATTTGCCATTCAATCCTGTTATTCCTCTGTTGGGCATATACCCGGAAGACCAAAAACCACATCATAACAAAGATATTTGTACCAGAATCTTTATTGCAGCCCTATTCATAATTGCTAAGTCATGGAAGAAACCCAAGTGCCCATCGATCCATGAATGGTTTAACAAATTGTGGTATATGTACACTATGGAATACTATGCAGCCTTGAAGAAAGATGGAGACTTTACCTCTTTCATGTTTACATGGATGGAGCTGGAACATATTCTTCTCAGTAAAGTGTCTCAAGAATGGAAGAAAAAATATCCAATGTATTCACCCCTACTATGAAACTAACTTGGGACCTTCACATGAATGCTATAACCAAGTTACAACCTAAGAACAGGGGGAAGGGGGAAAGCGTGGGGAGGGAGGGGGAGGGGGTGGAGGGAGGGGGATTGAAAGGATCATACCTGTGGTGCATCTTACAAGGGTACATGTGAGCCTTGGCAAATGTGGAATGTAAATATCTTGGCAAAGTAACTAGAAAATGCCAGGAGGGCTATGTCAACTAATGAGATGAAAATGTGTCAAATATTCTATGAAACAAGTGTATGGTGCCCCATGATCATATTGATGTACACAGCTATGATTTAATAAAAAAATAAATAAATAAATAAAAATTATAAAATGTAAAAAAGAATTTTTTAAAAGATGTATTTACAAAGTGTGGCTCCAATCTTAGAATCTGAGAGCTACAATGAACTTGCAACATCTACACCTGGAATTTTTAACTTTGAGTCTGTGGAACCATGGATGGGTTTCAGTAGGTCTGTGAAACCCTAAAGTCATGTACAAAATTTTGTGAAGAGGTTACATAGCTTTTAGTAGATTATATAGTCTAATATATGTGTATAAATAGTTTGTGGCCTCTGAAAGGTCAGCAACAATTGTCTACACTCGAATCATCTTGCTTCATACTTGATGAAATGCAAGATAAGAGAAATGAAGTTGAGATGACTTATCCAAGGTCAATTAGTTTATTATTAGTAGCTCAAATGGGGCTAGAATTTTTATTTGCTTCCTTTCAGTCCGGTGAGCTTTCTGCTACACTAGGCTTTGAAGGCATTTCAAACCAAAAAATTATTCCTAGTACATTATAATTTCCCCTATCACACTAACACTTTCCTACTGCCAAGAAAATGTTTCCTCAAAGGAAATCAAAGCCTACTGCTAGGCTCAGTAACTTTTATAATACCTCCTATTTATCTAGCATTTTATTGTTTTCAAAGCACTTTAACACACATGATTACATTTTATTTGAGCCCTGAAACCCCTTCAAGGTAAAAACCTAGGAGTTAAAAGCATAGGCTCTGAATCTGGGCTATCTGGGATGGAATCCCACCCCTGCTACTACTGCCATCTGGGGCACCCTAGGAAAGCTACCTAACTCGTGCCTTAGCTGTGTCATCTATAAAATAAGGATGGTGATTGTACCTATATCACGCACTTATTGTAAACACTGAGCAGGTAATACATGAAAATCACAGAGAGCAGGGGTACTGCACAGTACACATTTAATAAATAGTAGCTTTTATCATTATGTCTATTTATAATTGCCAGTGAGGAGATTGAGAAATAATATTATGTGTCTTGCTGAAAGATACCCTGTGAATAATGGCTCTAGGACACAAAAACAAGGTGTTTTAACCCCATGCCAAAAATGTTTCAATATCCACATAGAATTGAGTACAAACAGCCATGAAGCATTCAACTTCTCAGTGATCAAAATAGCTGTTTATTTATATATAGTAATAAGTTAGATGTCATCAGTGATAAGTTATGATTCTCAGAACTCCAAATCTATTCTGAGAATCACCTTTCATTTCTCATTTTGATGCACAGAAAAGAAATTACAATTAAATGGGCGGCGCCTGTGGCTCAGTCGGTAAGGCGCTGGCCCCATATACCAGGGGTGGCGGGTTCAAACCCGGCCCCGGCCAAACTGCAACAAAAAAAAATAGCCAGGCATTGTGGCGGGCGCCTGTAGTCCCAGCTACTCGGGAGGCTGAGGCAGGAGAATCGCTTAAGCCCAAGAGTTGGAGGTTGCTGTGAGCTGTGTGATGCCATGGCACTCTACCAAGGGCCATAAAGTGAGACTCTGTCTCTACAAAAAAAAAAAAAGAAATTACAATTAAACTACTGAATGTATTATATAAACTTTTTAAGGCATATTAGGTATGTTTCTTGAAAAAGATTTTTTAATTAAGAAGACATGACTGGGCGGCGCCTATGGCTCAAGGAGTAGGGCACCAGCCCCATATAGCAGAGGTGGTAGGTTCAAACCCGGCCCTGGCCAAAAAAATGCAAAATAAAATAAAAATAAATAAATTCTATTTCTTAAAAAAAGAAGAAGGAGAAGAAGACATGACTGGTATGGTTAATTTTTTGAGGGAATTTGTCTTAAAAGAAATGATATACAATATTAAAAACCCTGGCCAAGAAGAAGGCACATAACTTTAGAAATGCTTTTGAGAAGCTCAAAAATACTCAAGTCATATCTCCAAATGATAATTAAGGTCTGTATTCATGGTGTGTTCAAAATGAGCAAGGCCCCAGACAACAAGAGCTAGAGTGAACTTGCCTCCTGGCTAAAATAACAAGGAGGTCTCAGTCACTTGTCTTTAAATTGTGCAGTGGCCACTTCAGCTGCTCTAAGTAGCTCCCAAATGCTCTTGAGCTGAAGGAAGCCTTTTAAATGAGTTTTTCAACTACCATAAAATACTTTATAAACTTCTCTGCCCAAGTTCCTGTATACTTCTCAGATTGGGTGAACTAGATTGTGTGAAAAGCATCCTTTTTTTTTTTTTTGCAACAGTAGCCCCAAAGGGAGTGGGCACGTTCTTCAGTGATAGATTAGTAGGCAAGTTGTAACATGCCAGACTAGGAGAAGCTTGCAGCCCTTTTCTTTAAACAAACTCACCCGTGTTCTTGCCTTGCAACTTTCCATTAGCAATTTTTTTGAAGTCCACCTATTCTTGGTCACAATCAACTAAGGCCCCATCAAAACTAACAAAAGGTAGCATTATAAATCTGAGATTCTTTTTTTAACCTTTATTTTCCTCCCTTAGAAAACCATCATCTCTTCCAATGTCATGGAAACCTGTGAGGTCAATTAGCTGCTTTCAGTAGTGGCTCTGTGGTTCCCTATAATACAGCATTCCAAGTGAAGCCCTTTTTGGCAGAAGAGTCTTGTCCTGACTTTACTTTTAAGTTCAAAGCAACATAACCCGATTTTTTTTTAAATCAAAATCTGAGAATGAAGCTGTGCTTATACTATTGGAATCCAAAACAAAAAGGATGTTGAAGCTGGGATCAGACCTTAGGCATAAGATTGCACTAAGAGACCATAATTGGTCTTCAAGCCTGCCAGCAGCCCTGTAAACCACCAGCTGGGTGAACCTCCCCTGATATCTGCAGAGTCAGTTGCAACCTACACTCCACAAGACCATCCATGGGTCAAGGCAGAAAGGCAGTGTATTATGATGGAAGTAATATCAACTAAATTAAACATCTGGGACCTGAGTCCTAAAGCCAATGCTAGTGCAATTTAGCTGTGTGGCTTTAAACAGATTATCCCTTTTCAGAACTGTTTCCTCTTCTACAACATGAGGGATTAGAGAAAGTGATATTTTTTCCAATTACCACATACTAAGATAAACAGCCCTAAACCAATACTTAGCATCTAGTTTGTTGTATTTTGATATCATTATGACTTTGAGATCCCAACATTCCAATAACTGTGTCTGTTATCTTGTTTCTTTACATGCTGGTCTTCACCTAGAAATCTAATTCTCACAGTCACTTAATATCTGATATTATATGCTCAGTCTCCATGAGTAGGTCCTCAACTCAGGCTGACTACACCAACTGCCTTCCCTCTAACTTCTCCACAGCAGTTGCTACCTACTCCAACCTCCATTGACTACCTTCCACACACCAATGTGGATACGTATTCTAAGTCCTGGATTCATTGTTTTTGTTTCTTGGTTGGTTTATTGATTTTTTTTTGGCTAATGATACTCGTGATTTTTTCCACTCTCCATCCTAGAATGATGATTCCCTATATTCAGGTCTCCCTCAGATATATGTTCACAACTGACTGCTTCAAAGACTTGTTCCCAAATTTATACCTGACTCCATGGTCTGTTTGGACTCATAGTCCAAGCTTTCCTCATTATAATACTGACCTGGCTCCCATCCCTATGTTTTTAGATTTTTATAATCCCTCCTTGGAGGCTGACCTCATGCTTCTGGGGTAGTTTCTCTGATTCACAAATATCCTCACTTTGAGGCTGTGCCCTAAGTGGGCAAGAGAGACCTGTGATTTGGGGACCAAGAATAGTGATGGTGAATACAATGCTATCTTCAACACATTAACAGTGATGAAGTAGATATGCCCCAGCATGGAGTACTAGCCAGCATGCATTGTTATTGTCTTGAGTTGTTGACATTCATGTCATATAGATTGTTAAATATTGTAAATATTACCTTTCCACAGGGCCTTTCTTCTAAGCTCCTCTCTTTTTTCCCTTGTAGTCTCAAATTCTGCTTCCCTCTAGCCCTTCCCTCTGAATGCAAAATAGCAAATAGGTATCTCTTTCATATTTTTACTCATTTTTCTTCTCCATTAACAATTGGATGGTTCCACAGGGCTCTTTGGATTTATCGCTCCATTAAGTCCTTTTAAGATCTGAGCATATTTCTAATATTCTGGCATGGTAGTCAGAATCCTAAAGATATTCCTCTCCAACCACCCCAAATCCCTGTTCCCTGGTTTTTCTATCAAGCATTAATCTATGTCAGGTGTACTCAAACTGCGGCCCGCGGGCCATGTGAAGCGATGTGAATTGTATTTGTTCCCATTTTGTTTTTTACTTCAAAATAAGATATATGCAGTGTGCATAGGAATTTGTTCATAGTTTTGTTTTTGTTTTTTAAACTTTAGTCCGGCCCTCCAACAGTCTGAGGGACAGTGAATTGGCCCCCTGTTTAAAAAGTTTGAGGACGCCTGATCTAGGTTCTTCTGGAAAGGAACTTTGCAGATGTAATTAAGCTTATAAACCTTGAGAAGAAGTGTGGGAGATTTAAGGCATGAGTACACAAATGTCTATTGTTGGTTTTGAAGGGAACCACAAATCAGGGAATATAGGCAGCATCTAGAAGCTGAGAACAATCTTCAGCCCAGAGAAAGCAAGGAAACAGGGACCTCTGTCCTACAACTTCATGGAACTGAATTTGGCCAACAACCTGAATGTACATAGCAAATTAGAGTCTTCTAAAAACAATGCAGCCTGGCTATCTCTCTTATTTTGGCCTGCTAGACCTGAAGCACTGTAATCATACAAGCCATTTTTTACCCAGACTTCTGACTTACAGAACAGTGAGATGATAAATTTCTGTCAATGTAATTCACTAAATTTGTGATGATGGCACAATAGCAATAGAAAAAAAAATAGATCAGAATAAATATTTCTGAATGCTCATTATTATATTATGTAATGCAAATTCTTTATCATTATAATTTGATAAACATTTTAAGCTTCTAGTAGACTTCTCCATTAAATTAAAATTATCTGTTATTATAGTTCTTGATTTTTTAAAATTTTTGGTCCTGCCCCTCTGCTTGAATATTCAATTAATACCCACTCCTCCATACTAGAGTCAGTTCCATCCAGACAAAAATATATCAGTTCTCACCTATGCCCATCCTTGATCCAAGTAAGGTGCCATCTCTAAGAATGGTCTATAGGAAATTCATGTTGCAAAGCTTTTTGGTTTATTTCTTTCAAAAGTATAATTTACTTGCAGGTGATGGAATCCAAGGCCAAAGTTTAATGTACTATATTACTTTTCCCTTTCTACCTATCCCCTCTCCTTAAGTGGTCTTGCTATGTTATCTCCTGTATCTCCATCGAACTTCATACTCAGTTAAAAAGAGGATAGAGAGTCATATTCAATGAAGAATGGGATTAGAAATCTACTTTGAACCACACCCACCACAGATTTTTGTAAACCATTGAAAGTGTGCTTTTATAGCCATACACAAATCCATCATTTCCATCTCACTGGTAAGTTAATTTTCCTAAAATTTACTACCATTGTTTTAGGAAGTGGTCCCCGTTGAGAGACCCCTGGGGGAAAATTGAGGCAAGAAACTTAGGAACAATCCATTTTTCATGTGTTGTCACATTTGAGTTCAATCTTCAGCTCATTTAGGTTCGTATTTTCTTGATGTAGAGACTAATTTCATCAAATATGCAAACCTTCCTAGGGAGGGATTGAAGTCGCATAAACTCTGGGTTGACTGGACAGACACCGGTCAATTAGCATTTCAAACAATTATAAAAGAAATAGAGAATTTCTTTTTCTTTTACATTTACTGCTGTCAATTGCAAGGCTTCAGAGACTATAGGAAGCTAATTTTCCCTGTAAGACCATGAGAATAAATTTGATTAGAATTTAGGGGCATGTTTTCATCATAAACTGGAATTTTCCCAGTACAGGAGCTGTGAATTTCTATAACAACAAATATTGGAGATTTCTAAAATGTTTCCTTTTCTGTTATGGACATATATCCACAAATTCTTATCTTATAAACATAAAATATCCTTATAAACCTATATATAGACACAAATGGCCCATTTACATGATCTCATATAATAAGACACGGGTAGTACCAACCTTTTCATTATGTTTGGAACAAAGTGTTAGAAGAAAAAGGTAGAAAGTATGGAGAACATGCTGACTGGCTCCTCCTCATCCTAGGACTTCGTACTTGCCCACGAGCCTTTAAAAAGCTATGGAAAATTAAGCCTGAGCCTCTCTCAGGTACATGCTTAGTCCCAGCCTCCAAATTAAAAAAAATTATCTTGGCATTGCTAAGAATCCTTTGACTTTTTAAATATCCTAGACCTCACTATACCTCCCAGGCTCACTAATCCTCATTTCTTCTAATATCCCTAAACGTTGCAACTTGTTAGGCCCTCTGGAACTCCTGGATCTTGATCTACTCTCAAAGTCAGAGTTGGTATCTCTGGTACCCTCTTTTTTGCAAAAGAAAGGAAATATTATGTCTGAGTCCCTCAATGCCACCTAACAACCTGCATATCATTTTCTTCAGAAGTCGGAGTTGCAAATAAAAATGAGTTAGTTGACTAGTTATGGTTTTGTAATTAAATCATAAACAGAATATGTGTCATATTCTGAGGCCCCTGTTATTCATATCTGAAGGCAACTAAGCAACTGCAGACATACACTGAAATAGACATCGTTGTTCACTGGTGGCAGCTGTCCAAACTTCAAGCCTAGCACCTATTAGCAATGAGGCCAACTCTATAATATTTAACCCTTCAACTCTGAAATCTTTGAAGTGATCCTGAAAATTCATAGATGTCTTTACCAGAATCTTCATGCCTGTCTTTGTTAAAGTGACTCAAAGCCTAAGACAATATAAGGATAGTAATAGGGTTTGGGTCTTTGTAGCTTTCCATCCTAGAATGCTTCTTGATAAAATGCAAGTCTAACATCTCACCAAGAAACATCTTTCTTGCCTGAGATAATTTGAAAATTCTTCCTGTATGGCTGGCTGCAAATTTGAACCTCTATCTGAATTACAGAAATGTGAAAGGAAGGAAGAACAGAAGAAACAAAATTCAAAACTATATGATTATGAGGATAAGATCTTTCTAAAGAATAGTTTTAATATTGAGACATCAATAGCCCAAGGGCTATTGATAGGAATGGAAATAAGAAAAATTGAATAGAATTACGAGCCATGCCACCAACTTTTAACGAGGCCTCTGGCAAATCAGTGATACTTTCACTGTGCCCCGAGTTTCCTAGCTTGAATCTGCCACTGAATTTCCCCCTTCCCATCAGTCCCAGCAGCTCCTCATGCTTACAACACATTTTGTTCAGAATGTCTTATTTGAGATTTCACCTTGGTCGTTGGTGATGCCTGAAATAATATAATACTGGAATAGCTGTACACTGAAGTGCATCGCTGACTACATCCTACTGCTGGGTGTCACGCTGCTCCATGATTCAGTGGATGGATATTAAAGAAATGACAGTCACTTCAGCAGCCCTGCTTGATAGACCATTCCCCCCCATCTCTGTCTTATTAGTCCAATAAATAAGTTTTCCCAATGTTTTTCACAGAATCTATGATGAAGAAAGAGCTAAGTTTTAAAAACTTGCAGGTAAGATAAATATAAGAACAATTTTTATGTTAAAAATAATACTCTAAGATTTTGTTTATAAATTTGGCTGTTTTAAAGATACCAAACTTAATTGAGGAGCAAATCAAAAATCCAGAAAACCAAGTGCTAGTAAAAACTGATACCAATACTTCACACTGAAAAAACTCAAAGGCTGCTCACTTTTCTTTTGCTCCCTAACTCCAGGCTATGTATAGGAATGGCTCTGGAGCAAAATCGTAGCTAAATGTTTTCTAATCTGTCCCTGTGTTCTGAGTCTCCCCTTTACTCCCAAAAGGCCCGTTGATCATAGCAAAGCCTTCACATATTTTTAAGCTTCCACCCCATTCTCTCCTAATGGATTAGTTTTTCAATCATTCAAATCACCAGAAGCACTGGGAGGAAGGAGGGTATTTGGTGGGACCTCACCTAATGTGCACAACGCAATGGTACACTTCAAAACCATTAAGATTAGAGTATAAATGTCTTAGCACAACAAATAAGTGAGGAGATAATTATGTTAATAAGTTTGATGTAAGCATTCCACAGTGTATATGAAATCAGCACATTGTACCCCATCAATGTATTAATGTATACAGTTATGATTTGATAAAGGAAAAAAATAAAATCCAGATTCTTAGATCTATTCCCTAGAGATTCTAATTTTCAATGTTTAACAAATATCCTAAGCAATTCTTTTACCAGGTAAGTTGGGAAACCTTTGCCCCCAGGCCTCCTAAATCTTTACTACTTGAAGTATGATACAGCATTGACATTACCTAAGATCTTTTTAGAAATGCAGATTCATAGGCTGTGCCCAGCCCTAGAATCTGTCTTTTAAGAAGATCCCCAGGTGATCGTTGTACACATCAAAGTTTGAGAAGCATTACTCTTTTTGTTATTTTTTATTTTTAGTGATTATGAGTACAAAAAAGTTGCATATGTTTATAGGGTACATGTGATGTTTCGATGCAGGCATACAATGTGTAATAATCAAATCAAGGTAATTGGGGTATCCATCACCTCAAGCATTTATCATTTCCTTGTGTTAGGAACATTCCAAATCCACTCTTTTAGTTATCTTAAAGTATACATAGCTTGCTGACTATAGTCACTTTGTTGTGCTATCAAAAATTATTCATTCTATTAAACTATATTTTTGTACCCATTAACTATTCCCACTTATCCCAAATGTCTCTGTCTCCATAAAATCAATTACTTTAACATTTAGCTCTCACATATGAGTAAGAATATGGACATTTTGTCTTTCTGTGCTTGGGCATCTTTCATTTAACATAATGGTCTCCAGTTCCATCCATGTTGTTGCAAATGACATAATTTTGCTCTATTTTATGGCCAAAAAATATTTCCTTGTATATATGTACTGCATTTTATTCATCCATTCATCCACTGATAATCACTTAGGTTGATTCCAGATCTTGACTATTATGATGCAATAAACATGCGAGTCCAAGTATCTTTTCAATATACTAATGTTCTTTCTTTTAGATATATTCCTAGCAGTGGGATTGCTGTGTTGTATGGTATGAGAAGCCTTATTTTAAATGGTTATATCATCTAGTAACCTAATAACCCCTATTAATACTTCATTGTGAATTAGTTTAATAGATAATTCCTCGAATTCATTTATCCATTTAGCTAACAGTAGGAATCTATTAAAGTGCCTGAGCACTGTGCTAGGCAGCAGGATTTGCATTTTGCAGAGGAGATGGCCTGAAACTAGAGGAATCCATCTTTAATGGTAGAATATCAGGCATAAAGTCAGGCACATTAGGAGTATATTTTGAAAGTAAGGTAGAGTGCAACCATGTCCAAATCATACTACATAACTGGCCATTTATTCCACTCATGCATAAGGTTGATTTTCACTACGTGTATTCCAGTTTCTGGTCATAGTAAATTTTACCCCTAACACACTAGATATCTCACTGCTCCTCTCTTCCAATAGGTCAGAGAATGCTGGTTTTGAGCACAGGTAGGTGTAAAGAATTAATGCAGAGCCTTGCATCTGCTGAATCATGTTTCCTTGGAGAAAAGAACAAGCCCGGGTAAAAGACTGCAGCCTGAACATTTGCAGAACAAGCAAATGAGGAAAGAGAAAGTAAGGTATCTCTTCAGATAGGGCAAGGAGTATTCACTCCACAGAATGGAGCCAGGGTTAAGCCCAGGAAGCAGCAGCATGATGGCTTTATTCCAACGAGCTCCTTTAAACAATTCGGGCCTTGATTTGTTTTGAGACCTGTGCGGATCATAGTTGTGAAAGGAGTAATACATTCTTTTCTTATATCACAACAGACTTTGGGTCTTCTAAAAATGTAGCCCACTAACCTGTCACTTTGGTGGTGGGGAAGAGAGATCAAAAGTATAACAGGTTTTAATGATGAAATAATTCCTTTCTGAAGACAATATGTGACAAAGAAATTAATCTAGACACAATTCTAGATAATCACAGTTAAGTATTGGACTTCTGCTTTGTGATATCAAAGTGGCTTAACAGAAAAAAAATCATAAACATTTGATTTTCCTTGGATTTAAAGATTTGTAGACAATCTGTTGTCTTATAGTTGAAAAACCAAAGCGATAATGTAAGACTCCCTGATTAAGTCATGAGAAGTCTATAAGAGTTTCATCGGGGAGGCGGAGCAAGATGGCAGCCGAGTAACAGCTTCCTTGCATCTGGGCACCGTGAGTCTGGGGAGATAGGATTCCAGGCATCTCTGGCTGGTGGGAACTGCCTATCATCACTCCTATGAGGATACAGGGAGTCAGCAAGAGACTTCTGGACCCCAAGAGGAGGACTAAAACAGTGGAAAACCGGCAAGTGGTCGCGTGTGTTCAATCCGTCTAAACCCGCCCACAACTTCCACAGGCACAAGAACTTAAAGAGCAAGAGGAAATGAAAGGAAAATTAGGGCAGGGAAACAGATAAAAGAAATCACTCATGAGGAAGAATCAGCAGAAAACTCCAGGCAACATGAAGAACCAGTCCAGAACAACCCCGCCAAGGGACCATGAGGTAGCTACTGCAGAGGATTCCACCTATACAGAAATGTTAGGAATGACAGAAAGGGAATTTAGAATACACATGTTGAAAACAATGAAAGAAATGATGGAAACAATGAAGGAAACTGCCAATAAAGTGGAAAATAACCGAAAGGAAATCCAAAAACAGAATCAAATCAGAGATGAACGATATGAAGAATATAAAAAGGATATAGCAGAGCTGAAGGAAATGAAACAGTCAATCAGGGAACTTAAAGATGCAATGGAAAGTATCAGCAACAGGTTAGACCATGCAGAAGAAAGAATTTCAGAGGTAGAAGACAAAGTTCTTGAGATAACTCAGATAGTAAAAGAGGCAGAAAAGAAGAGAGGGAAAGCAGAACGTTCACTGTCAGAATTATGGGACTTTATGAAGCGTTCCAACATACGAGTTATAGGAATTCCAGAAGGGGGAGAAGAATGCCCCAGAGGAATGGAAGCCATACTAGAGAATATTATAAAAGAAAATTTCCCAAACATCACCACAGATTCTGACATACTGCTTTCAGAGGGATATCGGACCCCAGGTCGCCTCAACTCTAACCGAGCTTCTCCAAGACACATTGTGATGAACCTGTCCAAAGTCAAGACAAAAGAAAAGATTCTGCAAGATGCCAGGAGTAAGCGCCAGTTGACCTACAGGGGCAAATCCATCAGAGTGACCGCAGACTTCTCTAATGAAACTTTCCAAGCAAGAAGACAATGGTCATCTACCTTTAATCTACTTAAACAGAACAATTTTCAGCCCAGAATTCTGTACCCTGCTAAGCTAAGCTTCAAAATTGTCGGAGAAATCAAATCATTTACGGAAATACAAACATTGAGGAAATTCGCCACAACAAGACCAGCTCTACAGGAAATACTTCAACCTGTTCTGCACACTGACCACCACAATGGATCAGCAGCAAAGTAAGAACTCAGAAATCAAAGGACAGAACCTAACCTCCACACTGATGCAAAAGATAAAACTAAGCAATGGACTCTCACCAAATAAGACGAATAGAATACTACCACACTTATCAATTATCTCAATAAATGTTAATGGCTTGAATTCCCCACTGAAGAGACATAGATTGGCTGACTGGATTAAAAAACACAAGCCATCCATTTGCTGTCTGCAAGAAACACATCTGGCTTCAAAAGACAAATTAAAGCTCCGAGTCAAGGGTTGGAAGACAATTTTTCAGGCAAATGGAATTCAGAAGAAAAGAGGAGTTGCAATCTTATTTTCAGATACATGTGGATTTAAAGCAACTAAAGTCAAAAAAGACAAAGATGGTCACTTTATATTGGTCAAGGGAAAACTACAACAAGAAGACATTTCAATTCTAAATATTTATGCACCCAATTTAAATGCTCCCAGATTCTTGAAGCAGACCTTACTCAGTCTGAGCAATATGATATCTGATAATACCATCATAACAGGGGACTTTAACACACCTCTTACAGAGCTGGACAGATCCTCTAAACAGAAATTAAACAAAGATATAAGAGATTTAAATGAGACCTTAGACCAACTATGCTTGATAGACGCATATAGAACACTCCACCCCAAAGACAAAGAATATACATTCTTCTCATCACCCCATGGAATATTCTCCAAAATTGATCATATCCTGGGACACAAAACAAATATCAACAGAATCAAAAGAATTGAAATTTTACCTTGTATCTTCTGAGACCATAAGGCACTAAAGGTGGAACTCAACTCTAACAAAAATGCTCGACCCCACCCAAAGGCATGGAAATTAAACAATCTTCTGTTGAATAACAGATGGGTGCAGGAAGAAATAAAACAGGAAATCATTAACTTCCTTGAGCATAACAACAATGAAGACACAAGCTACCAAAACCTGTGGGATACTGCAAAAGCAGTTTTGAGAGGAAAAATCATCGCTTTAGATGCCTACATTCAAAAAACAGAAAGAGAGCACATCAACAATCTCACAAGAGATCTTATGGAATTGGAAAAAGAAGAACAATCTAAGCCTAAACTCAGTAGAAGAAAAGAAATATCCAAAATCAAATCAGAGACCAATGAAATTGAAAACAAAAGAATCATTCAGAAAATTAATGAAACAAGGAGTTGGTTTTTTGAAAAAATAAATAAAATAGATAAACCATTGGCCAGACTAACTAGAAATAGAAAAGTAAAATCTCTAGTAACCTCAATCAGAAACGATAAAGGGGAAATAACAACTGATCCCACAGAGATACAAGAGATCATCTCTGAATACTACCAGAAACTCTATGCCCAGAAATTTGACAATGTGAAGGAAATGGATCAATATTTGGAATTACACCCTCTCCCTAGACTTAGCCAGGAAGAAATAGACCTCCTGAACAGACCAATTTCAAGCACTGAGATCAAAGAAACAATAAAAAAGCTTCCACCTAAAAAATGCCCTGGTCCAGATGACTTCACTCCAGAATTCTATCAAACCTTCAAGGAAGAGCTTATTCCTGTACTGCAGAAATTATTCCAAAAAACCAAGGAAGAAGGAATCTTCCCCAACACATTCTATGAAGTAAACATCACCCTGATACCAAAACCAGGAAAAGACCCAAACAAAAAGGAGAATTTCAGACCAATCTCACTCATGAATATAGACGGAAAAATTCTCAACAAAATCCTAGCCAATAGATTACAGCTTATCATCAAAAAAGTCATTCATCATGATCAAGTAGGCTTCATCCCAGGGATGCAAGGCTGGTTTAACATACGCAAGTCTATAAACGTTATCCACCATAATAACAGAGGCAAAAATAAAGATCACATGATCCTCTCAATAGATGCAGAAAAAGCATTTGATAAAATCCAGCATCCTTTTCTAATTAGAACACTGAAGAGTATAGGCATAGGTGGCACATTTCTAAAACTGATTGAAGCTATCTATGACAAACCCACAGCCAATATTTTACTGAATGGAGTAAAACTGAAAGCTTTTCCTCTTAGAACTGGAACCAGACAAGGTTGTCCTCTGTCACCTTTACTATTCAACATAGTGCTGGAAGTTCTAGCTAGCCAATACAATTAGGCAAGACAAGGAAATAAAGGGAATCCAAATGGGAGCAGAGGAGGTCAAACTCTCCCTCTTTGCTGACGACATGATCTTATACTTAGAGAACCCCAAAGACTCAACCACAAGACTCCTAGAAGTCATCAAAAAATACAGTAATGTTTCAGGATATAAAATCAATGTCCATAAGTCAGTAGCCTTTGTATACACCAATAACAGTCAAGATGAGAAGCTAATTAAGGACACAACTCCCTTCACCATAGTCTCAAAGAAAATGAAATACCTAGGAATATACCTAACGAAGGAGGTGAAGGACCTCTATAAAGAAAACTATGAACTCCTCAGAAAGGAAATAGCAGAGGATATTAACAAATTGAAGAACATACCATGCTCATGGACGGGAAGAATCAACATTGTTAAAATGTCTATATTTCCCAAAGCAATCTACCTATTCAATGCCATTCCTATCAAAATACCAACATCATACTTTCAAGATTTGGAAAAAATGATTCTGCGTTTTGTATGGAACTGGAAAAAACCCCGTATAGCTAAGGCAGTTCTCTGTAACAAAAATAAAGCTGGGGGCATTAGCATACCAGATTTTAGTCTGTACTACAAAGCCATAGTGCTCAAGACAGCATGGTACTGGCACAAAAACAGAGACATAGACACTTGGAATCGAATTGAACACCAAGAAATGAAACTAACATCTTACAACCACCTAATCTTCGATAAACCAAACAAGAACTTACCTTGGGGGAAAGACTCCCTATTCAATAAATGGTGTTGCGAGAACTGGATGTCTACATGTAAAAGACTGAAACTGGACCCACACCTTTCCCCACTCACAAAAATTGACTCAAGATGGATAAAGGACTTAAATTTAAGGCATGAAACAATAAAAATCCTCAAAGAAAGCATAGGAAAAACACTGGAAGATATTGGCCTGGGGAAAGACTTCATGAAGAAGACTGCCATGGCAATTGCAACAACAACAAAAGTAAACAAATGGGACTTCATTAAACTGAAAAGCTTCTGTACAGTTAAGGAGAAAATAACCAAAGCAAAGAGACAACCTACACAATGGGAAAGGATATTTGCATATTTTCAATCAGACAAAAGCTTGATAACCAGGATCTATAGAGAACTCAAATTAATCCACATGAAAAAAGCCAACAATCCCTTATATCAATGGGCAAGAGACATGAATAGAACTTTCTCTAAAGACGACAGACGAATGGCTAACAAACACATGAAAAAATGTTCATCATCTCTATATATTAGAGAAATGCAAATCAAAACATCCCTGAGACATCATCTAACCCCAGTGAGAATGGCCCACATCACAAAATCTCAAAACTGCAGATGCTGGCGTGGATGTGGAGAGAAGGGAACACTTTTACACTGCTGGTGGGACTGCAAACTAGTACAACCTTTCTGGAAGGAAGTATGGAGAAACCTCAAAGCACTCAACCTAGACCTCCCATTCGATCCTGCAATCCCATTACTGGGCATCTACCCAGAAGGAAAAAAATCCTTTTATCATAAGGACACTTGTACTAGATTGTTTACTGCAGCTCAATTTACAATCGCCAAAATGTGGAAACAGCCTAAATGCCCACCAACCCAGGAATGGATTAACAAGCTGTGGTATATGTATACCATGGAATACTATTCAGCCATTAAAAAAAATGGACACTTTACATCCTTCGTATTAACCTGGATGGAAGTGGAAGACATTATTCTTAGTAAAGCATCACAAGAATGGAGAAGCATGAATCCTATGTACTCAATCTTGATATGAGGACAATTAATGACAATTAAGGTTATGGGGGGGAAGCAGAAAGAGGGATGGAGGGAGGGGGGTGGGGCCTTAGTGTGTGTCACACTTTATGGGGGCAAGACATGATTGCAAGAGGGACTTTACCTAACAATTGCAATCAGTGTAACTGGCTTATTGTACCCTCAATGAATCCCCAACAATAAAAAAAAAAAAAAAGAGTTTCATCAAATTTATTGTAGTATGCTGAGGTATCAAAAAAAATGATTGAAAAATTTCTAGCACAAAAAAGTCCTCCAACTTAAGGTATTTTTTTTTTTTTTTAGACAAAGCCTCAAGCTGTCGCCCTGGGTAGAGTGCTGTGGCATCACAGCTCACAGCAACCTCCAGCTCCTGGGCTTATGCGATTCTCTTGCCTCAGCCTCTCAAGTGGCTGAGACCACAGGCGCCCACCACAACACCCGGCTATTTTTTTGATTGCAGCGTCATTGTCGTTTGGTGGGCCCGGGCTGGATTCAAACCCGCCAGCTCAGGTGTATGTGGCTGGTGCCTTAGCCCCTTGAGCCACAGGTACCGAGCCAACTTAAGGTATTTTAAAACATTTTAGAAATAATGGAAATTCTCTCTCTTTATTGTACCCCTTTTACATGTAGACATAATCTCAGACAATGGTTTTATTACAAAGATTTGCTTTATCATAGTCAAAATCAATTGTTTGAATGTTTAAATATATATTCCATTTCACATTCTTTTGAACACATTTAGAACAGAAAATAACAACCCAGCAGCTGCCAAATTGGTTGAAGCTGTTCCACCTTTCACTGCCATTATTATCCATTGTTCAGGAAATTTTCATCATAAGTACAATGTTTTATAAATAAACACAGTATGTTCCTGTGATGTTTGCTATCATGTTTTAGAGTGGGGTTTATAGTGCAAACAATCTGAGGATGTTCCCTTTCTTCCAGGATATGAGGCCTTACAAATCAAATGTATTGCCATCAGTTGAACAGGATTTCCAGGTTATGGTCTTGCAATCTAAACAGAAAGGATTCTGTCAGCATCTGCCCAAGCTTGAAGATTGGCTAAGGTAGCAAATTGGGACAGTGCAGTCGCTTTCCAGCCTCTAACCCTGGCCTGGCCACTCCCTTGGAAGCCAGTTGTTATTCTGTGCTACAGCCTGGAAAATACAAAAAGCTATCTGACCCAGACAGATTTGGTCTTTATCTCAAACACTTCTTATCTCTGAGGCAGTATGTTTGTCTCTGCTGTCCCTATTCCCTTGACATTGACTGTTGTTCTCTCTTTGACTTCTGTATTCTAAATCTTTTCTCATTCAAGATCATAGATTCAGATTAAATCCTATGTTTCATTTACAAACACTTCCTTTGCTTTTCAAATCTTAGTTTTGAGCCTTACATAATTGATTGTTCTCTTTCCACAATTCAGAGCAACAGTTCCCACCACAGATAAAAACTAAGGGAAATATCAGTGTACATTTGCATGTATTAGATACACACAGATATTAAAGCTTTCATATACAAATAAAACTCTATTAAGAACAGTACAAATAACTTCTAATGATAATGTAAGAAAATGTAATACATAACAATAGTAAGATTCTAACACTAGTTAAAATGAGGCAACCCTTGAGGAAACAGCAGCTGTTGTTTTTTAGTCTACTTGTTCAACTTATCCCTAAATAAACAATGACTCTCTGACTCACCCTAAATATTTTTTAAAGTCAGAAATTCATAGAAATGTGTGTGTGTGTGTGTGTGTGTGTGTGTGTGTGTGTGTGTGTGTATCTTGCATGTAGTTCCAGAATTTTAAAGCTTTGGAACAGCTTATTAGAAAAAAACCCATTCAAATAGCTTTCATTCAATCACTGATACCCCCACTGGTAGGTCAGACCTATAGCTGCCAACTTACAACTCTTCTGAAAAAGCCCTATATTCCCTTCCAATTTTCCAGCTTCTAAATTCTCTTTCCTTGTTAGCAGAAATAAAGTGGTGGGGGGAATTATGGCCATATCCTGCACATTTCACAGCATGTTCTAGTGACTTTTAGTTGGCATTATCACATGGTTGGTTTCCTTAGAAACTTCTGTAACAGATTTCAAGCCTCTTCCAAACCCATTTAAGTTTTCAAAGGGCCATATCCCTTTTTTCTCTGAATATATTTTTTAAATATTTAAACATAGCATAAACTGCTTTTAAACAGCAGGAAAACTATAAGTGGCTTTTCTACAGCTACATTTAGAGATGCTTATAACAATAAGATACACTTTAAGAGACGTGTTTATGTACATATAAAGGTATACACAAAAACATATGTATATGGAAAAAATCATAACCTGAACCACTCTTTCTGATACATGGATTAGACTCAAGATGAAAATTATATAAATATAAAAGAAGAAATAATATAACATGTATACTTCCATGGATCATAAAGAAGACTGGGATAAAGCCATTTCTAGGCAATAAAACCGAGGAAGATAAGCTTTACATAGTACCTGAACCTATTGACCAACTTCTCCTTAAACAACCCATCCTCCTTAAAGTATACCTCCTTCTATGATTTTTGTGATATTGTGCTGTCTTCATTGTCCTATTTCTTGGTCCATATCTTTCATATATACTTTCCTAGCTTGTGCCTTTTCTTTCTACCCCAATCAAGGCTGAATTTTAGACCCACTGCTTCTCTTATTCTATAAACTCTGCCTCATGGTATAATGCTAATGCTATAGTTTCAACCATTACCTTATTGCAAATAATTAATTCCCTAAGTTATACATCTAGCCATAACCTTGCACCAGAGTTTTAATCCCACATTCCCAGCTGAATATAGGAACAAGAACATTCTTCAGCCATATCTAACTCAATATAGCTGAAATAAAACTGTCTTTTCACATAAGTTAGCACCCTATCTAGCCTTTCCTCTGTCCATCAAGAGCACCACCATTATCCTAGGCTCAAAATCTTGGTACACTCTTTTACTCAATTCTCTTCTTCTTCCTTCACAAGAAATCAGTCATGAAATGACTCAGATATTATTATTTCATTCAACAAATACTTATTGAGTGCCTAACATTTCTAAACCATTGGGATAGACATTAGAAAAATAATTAGTATTTTTCTCACGTATAAACAATGTGAAAATCTGCAGTTACCAATAACATAGTGGGCTAGAAATCCTTAAAAACCTTCCGGTTGTAAAATATCTAAAGTTTCTTTTTTTTTTTAATTCAAACATTTTTTTGAGATAGAGTCTCACTTTGTTGCCCTCAGTAGAGTGCCATGACATCATAGCTCACAGCAATCTCAAACCCTCAAACTCTTTGGGCTCAAGGGATCCTCTTACCTTAGCCTTCCAATTAGCTGGGCCTACAGGTACCCAACAAAAAATCCAGCTATTTTTAGAGATGGGGTCTTGTTCTTGCTCAGACTGGCCTTAAACTTCTGAGCTCAGGCAATCCACTTGCCTCGGCCTTCCAGAGTGCTAGGATTATAGGCATGAGCTGATGAACCCAGCTCATTAAATTCAGACTTTTAAATGCTTAACTGAGATTTCATGAAAGAAAAAGAAATTGCTAGAGGCCAAATGAAATGGTACCTAAAAACCAGGGCAGTATGCGTATGACCTGATATTAGAATATTCTTGAGGATATCTGTTGATCTCCTTTAACTAGAATCTTGAATTTTAATGCTCACACATGTACAGATGACAAGGTAATGGCTCAAATAAGACAGGATATTAGAAATAGACTTCAGGATAAATCTGGGACCCTTAAAAACTATGCTTTCATTAAAGTGGGTAGATAAGAAAACATGCATACAGGCACAGAAACAAAATGAAAGTAACAGCTCAGTTAGTAAAATAAAAATTTGTATCAAAATAAAAATAGAAGAGAACTTCTTCAACCCGACAAAAGATATATACCAAAATCTGACATTAAATATCACACTTAGTAGAAAACATTAGAATTCCAGGGCCATACCACCACTCTGAATGCGCCTGATTTCATCTGATCTAGAAGTATTCCTTTTAAAGTTAGAACATGACATAGATATCTTCCATCTATACTCCCATTAAATACTGTGCTGGAGAATCTTACCAATGCAGTAAGACAAGAAAATAAAAAGGTCCAAAGTTTGTAAAAGAAGACATGAGACTATTTATATTCACATACAAGTTTCTAACATACAAGAAAAACTACAAACTAACATAATTATAAGCATTCATAAAAATATGATTATAAACATATATGAAAAGGCAAATATAACTAGAATAATGAAGACAATCTTCATAAAATAAGAGCAATGCTTGAGCCTCACTTATGAGACTTACTATAATGGTATTTAAAAAAGTAAAGACACACATATTAATGGAAAAGAATCAGGAATCCCATATTAGGACAACTGAACACTCACATACAATACAATAAGTTTGGACCTATACCTTATAGCACATAGAAAAATTAAACCAAAATGGACCACATACCTAAATACGAGAGTTAAAAGTATAAATTCCTCATGACATAATTTTCATGACCTTTGTTGGGCAACAATTAAATATGAGTGATACTGTACAAGCAATAAAAGAAGAAAATATACAAGTAGAATATCATTAAAATGTAAATATTTTTGTTCTTCAATGTATACCATCAAGAAAATGATATCTTTAGGCTTTGTTCTGAATGGGAGAAAATATTCACAAGCTACACAACCAATAAAGGGTATATAGCCAGAATTTATAAATAGTTCCAGAAAATCGCCAGAAAAAAATAACTCTGTTAAAAAGTGGGAAAAAGACATAAACAAATGCTTTCCAAAAGATGAAAGACAAATGGCTAGGAAAAAATGAAAAATGTTCAATGTCACTAATCATCAGGGAAATGCAAATTAAAACCATAATGAGATATCACCTTACCCAAGTTAGAATGACTTTTATTAAAAAGTCCACAAACAATAGATGTTGGCATAGATGCAGAGAGAAAGGAATGCTTATATGCTGTTGGTAGGATTTTAAATTAATACAATGTCTATGGAAAATAGTATGGAATTATCTCAGAGAACTAAATGTAGACCTACCATTTAACCCAGCAATTCTACTTCCGAGTATTTACCAAAAGGAAAGAAGTCCTTTTATCAAAAAGACATCTGCACTCAAATGTTTATTGCTGTCAAATTTACAGTTGCAAAGATGTGAAATAAACCCAAGTGCCCATCAATTCATGAGTGGGTTAATAAAATGTGTCATATGTGTACCATGGAGTATTACTCAGACATAAAAAAAGTGAATTAATACCTTTTGCAACAATCTGGATGGAGCTGGAGGTCATTATCCAAAGTGAAGTACCACCAGTGTGGAAAAACAAACACCATGTGTACTCACTATTTAACTGGAACTAATTACCAAGCACACAAGTACCCAATGGGAAGTAAAACTCAGTATAAATCAACTAGAGGGGAAGGAAGAGGAAGGAAAGGGAATAAACCAACCTAATAGGTACTATGAACACTACTTGGGTGATGGGCACACCTACAGTCAGGACTCAGACATTACAAAAATGATCCATGTAACCCAAAATATATGTATCCCCTAATATTTTTAAATTTTTTAAAAAAGAAAATGACATTTCAACAGACTGGGAAGAATATTTGTAAGGTGTACCTCTTGTAAAAGTCTTAAATTCAGAATATATAAATAACTCTTATTACTCAAAAGAAGACAAAGACCCAATTAAAATTAATAAGAAATTCCCTAAAGATATATATATGGCTAAAAACCCTTTAAAACATGCTCAATATGATTAATCATTAGGTAAATGCAAATAAAAATCTTAATAAAGTAACATTATAGTATCTGTCAACAAAAAGCCAGATAATAACAAGTGTTGATAAGAATAAAGAAAAATTAGAACTTATATACTTTGCTGGTGGGAATGTAAAATCAGATGGCCACTTTGTAGAACACTTTGGAAGGTCCTCAAAAAGGTAAATACATAGTTTCCATGACCCAGATATTCCATGACTAAGTACATACATATACAATAGAAATGAAACCATATGGCTACACAAAAATGTACATAAATGTTTATAGCAGCACTATTCAAAGCCAAAATATGGAAACAACCCAAATGTCCATCAGTTGAGGAATGGATGAACAAAATGTGCTATGTTTGTACAATAGAATACTATTCAGAAATGAACAGTTAAATATTAATACATGCTACAAAATTTATAAATCTTGACAATATTATGCTAAGTGAAACACTGAAACTATTTTGCAACTTCTATAACCTACAAAGCATTCAGACATTAAAATTACTTCTTCCAATATGATAGCTACATATGGGTTTTGAGCATTCAGAATGTGGCTGGTCAGAATTGAGATTGGCTACAAATGTAAAATATTAACCAGATTTTGAAAACACTGGATGCACAGGGGGTTGGGGGAGATGGAGCAAGATGGTAGACCAGAAGGATTGTTTGGCTGAGCTCTCCTAGCATGACTGGGGGAAAAACCCAGCCATACCTGGCATGGGGACCTTACCTCAAGTCATAGCTTGGGGTGTACAGCGAGGTGGTTGTATACAGGAGAAAGCGTGGGATCCAGAGTGGTGGAGCTCCGACTGAGCAGGCAAGTGTCTGGGAGCCAGCAGGAATGGCCAGCCCCCAACAGATGTCTGGGGATGGGAAGAAGCCTTTCCACAGTTTTCAGATTTCTGGGGAAGCTGCATGTTGAGTGATAAAAAGAGTGGGTGGACATGAAAAGTATACAGCAGCCAGATTTCAATACTGGTTAGAATGGATTTGCCATCAGTTTGGTGGCTGCAGGGAAACCATAACGGGAAGATACTGGCTGCCAGGGAACTGCCATTATGGGAAAGTTATGAGAAGGTTGTGTGGGTGGGCCTCACATCCAGGGTCTAAAGCACAGCTGTCTCTGTTCTGTCTGCCTGGATCAGACCTCCACTCTTGGGACAGGCTGAGTAACTCCCAAACCCCATGGGAACTTTTGTCAGGGGGCACTGTGAGATCTACATCTGAAGGATTCTGGAGAGCATTATGATCCCTACATCTGAAGGATTCTGGAGAGCATTATGATCCCATCCCAGTGGGTCTGAGGGTTGATGAAACAATCAGGCAATCACTGAGGGCAACTAAGCTAGGAACCAGGACCATGCCTGGAAATAAAGGTTTCTGGCTGGGTTCTCCATCTCCTAAAGACAAATCACAGTGCTACCTGTTTTCCCAGCAATAATTATATATATATATATATATATATATATATATACACACACACACACACATATATATATCCCTTCTGCTATACATATATTTTTCTTTAGTTCATTTTTTCTTCTTTTCATTCTTACTGACCTTGCTGTTGCTTATGACTATTTGAGCTTTTCTTGTTTTGTTTTGTTCTGTTTTGTTTTTGTTCATTTGTTTGGTTGGTTCTATTCTTAGCTTCCATTTTTACTTTCATTGAGAGCAAGGACTCCTGTGTTCTTAGTTACAATATTTTAGCCTTACTTATTCTCTCTTTCTACTTTACTCCTCTCCATTCTCTCTTTTGACACTCTTCTACTTTTCTCTTCTTTCCTACATAAATTGTTCAAGCAACAGCTATGATATCTGCCCCCTTTTTTCGTCTTTCTTCTTTCTTTCCTTTTTTCTCTTCCCCCTCTCTACTTTATTTGACACAACTGCATCTCTAATCTTCTTTACCTATTCTTATTTTATTATTATTATATTATTTTTTCTTCTTTTGCTGAGAGCTGAGGTAACACAGCTGTCATTTGACAGGAAGGTGATGGCAGTAGTTTGGCTCAAGAAGGTCAGTAAAGAGATTACAGTCCACAGAGCCCTTCTACCTTTGGCCCTGGGAAGATGGTATTAGGAAGTCCACACTGCAGAATTTTTCTATTTCTTTTCCATTTTTATCTATTTTTTTCCTTCTTGCTTTTTGTTTTTTCTCTTTTCTTTCTCTTCCTATTTTTGGCAGAGTAAGAGTCTGGATTTACTCAGGCTGGTAAGAAACTCCTGATCTCAAGGAACCTACCCAGCCAAGCCCCTCAAACTTCTTGAGTTACAGGCGTGGCCTTAGCACCATACTAATCAATAACATTTTTTCCTATTGCTCTCATTCTCTCTTCCTCTGCTCCTTCTCTCTCACTCTTTCTTTTCTTTCATCTCCCATCCTTTTTTTCTTTTTGTCTTTCCTCCTTTCTTCCTCTTTCTTTTCCTCTTGTTTCTCCCTGCTCATTCTTTATACTTCTCTTTCTTTTGGCCTATACCATGAGGCCATTTCAACACCTAAGTTCTGAGACAAGGTAATTTGAAGCAAAGAAGGAGGTAAGAAGAAAAAAGGAGGACAAGGAGGTGAACAAGAAGAAAGCACACATGAGGAGGAATCAACAGAAAAACTGGGGTACCATAAAAAACCAAAACAGAGTAACTCTTCCAAGGGACTATGAGGCAGTTACTACAGAAGACTCCACCTATAATGAATCAATGGATTTGACAGAAAGGGAAATTAAAATATGAATAATAAAGGCAATAAAGGGAATAGATAAGAAAATAGAAAGACAAAATGAAAAGACAGATGAGAGATATGTACAATATAGAAAGGATATGGCAGAGTTTAAAGAAATGAAGGAGACAATCAGGGAATATAAAGACACAGTAGAAGTAAACAAAGTAAATACCCAGAATCTAAAGGTAAAAACTTAGCTTCTACAATGGCACAAAAGATAAAGCTACACAACAGACTTTTGCAAAACAAGATGAATAAAATTCCACCACACGTATAATTCTCTCAATAAATATCAATGGATTGAATTCCACACTGAAGAGGCACAGGCTGGCTGATTAGATAAAAAAATCACAAGCAATGTATATGCTGCCTCCAGGAAATGCACCTAGCTTTGAAGGAAAAATCAAGATTCAGGGTTAAGGGATGCAAAAAACTATTTCAAACAAACGGAAATCAGAAGAAAGGACAGGTTGCAAACTTATTCTCAGATACAAGTAGATTTAAACCAACTAAATTTAAGGAAGACAAAAATGGATACTTCATACTGGTCAAGGGAACAACACAACACAAAGATATTGCAATTTAAAATATTGCAATAATACACACAACTTAAATTCTCCCAGATTTATCAAACAGACCTTCATGGATCTAAGCAATATGATTTACCACAACATCTTAATAGCTAGGGACTTTAACAACCCTATGACATAACTAGACACATACTCTAAACAGTATTTAAACAAAGATACAAAGGACTTAAGTGTGACCTTAGAACAAATGAGATTAATAGACATATAGAGAACACACTATCCCAAAGCTAAAGAATACACATTTTTCTCATCAGTAAATGGAACATACTCCAAAATAGATCACATCCTAGGATACAAATCAAACCTCAGAACAATTAGAAGAATAGAAATTATACCTTGTATCTTCTCAGACCACAAGGCATTAAAGATGGAACTCAACTACAACAAAAATGTTCATCCGGGGATTAGATTAAAGATGGCGACCGAGTAACAGCTTCCCTGCAATCGGGCATGGTGAGTCTGGGGAGATACGACTGCAGACATCTCTGGCTGGTGATATCTGCCTATCATCATCCCTTTGAGGATACAGGGAGTCAGCAAAGGACTTCTGGACCCTAAGAGGAGGACAAAAGCAGTGGGAAACTGGCAAGGGGTTGCATGTGTTCCATCGACCTAATCACACCGGCAAATGTGAGTACAAGAAGTAGTGAGACTGCAAACCGGAATGGCCTTACCCGTGAACTGTTTCAGTGTTTTTGGACTTGGCACTCAGTTGAAGTGCCTTGGGGAGAGCTTAGGCAGGAGTGTGGAGAAATTTGGGCATTGTCTGGGGCCCCACAGAGCCACTGAGCTGGGCTGCAGGGAGCCATTGTGTGAGAGAACTGCCCCTGCAATCTCCACCCTCAGGGTCCCAGAGCAAGGAGCGGGCGGGACCTAGTAATCTAGCAACTCAGCAGCCTAAAGGCGGGGACTGAGCTGCCTTACACCCTTAACCCTCATGGGCAGAGTGAGATGGTTTTGGCACACTGGAGGCTAGGGCTGTTGCCCTGGGTAGAATGTCATGGTGTCACAGCCCATAGCAACCTCAAATTCCTGGGCTTGGTGCTGCCTGGACCTACATAAGATCTGTGCCACGACCCCACACCAAGCAGGCCTCCACATGCCCTGACAAGGAACTCCGGGAGCCGTGCAACTCTAAGTCCTCCCTCCTTTGTCCTCCCAGCCTCCACACTGACCCGTTCATCTGGCCAGGGATACAGGTAGCTGCATACCCTCTGGAGCCCTCCCTGCCTCTACGCAGAGCCCTTCTCCTGGCCAGAGACTGCTGGAGCCTTGGGCTCTCTGTGCCAAAGCCACTAGGTGCCAGGCACTCCCAGAACCGTGAGCACCACCTTCTGCCCTGTTGCTGGATCCGGGTGTGTCACATGCTGGAGCTGCTTCCACAACCAGAACTCCCTAGCTGGAGCAGCCCCAGAGGAACTACACAGGTTCACTTGCTACAAAGATCAAGCAACAATAGAGTGATCCCACTGGGATCTAATCTTGGAGAGACACCTCACCAACTCTGAGGACGGCCAGAGGCAATGGTGAAAAACAATCATGAGGCGAAATCAACAGAAAAACTCTGGCAATATGAGTAAGCAGAGTAGATCAACTCCCCCAAGGATCAATGGGGCAGATACAGCACAAGATCCCATGCACAAACAAATAGCTGAGATGTCAGAAATCAAATTCAGAATCTGGATAGCAAATAAGATTGAATTAGAACTCCAAGCAGTAACCCAAAAGATATCTCAAGAATTCAACAAATTCAAAGACCAAATGACCAAAGATTTTGACACATTGAGACAAGAAGTTGCATCCCTCAAATATCTGAGAAACACAGTAGAATCCCTCAGTAACAGAATGGAGCAAGCAGAAGAAAGGATTTCTGACATTGAAGACAAAGTTTGTGAATGCTCCCAAACTCTCAAAGAGGATGAGAAATGGAGGGCAAAAACAGATCACTCTCTCAGAGAGCTCTGGGATAATTAAAAGAAAACCAATATTCGTCTTACAAGGATCCCCAAAAGCAACGAAGTGGCTTCACATGGCACAGAGTCTCTTCTCCATGAGATTATGAAGGAGAATTTTACAGACATGCCAAGAGATTCTGAAATTCAGATAGTAGACAGTTTCAGAACTCCAGCACAACTCAACCCAAATAAGACATCCCCCAGACACCTCATAATCAATTTCACTAAATTTAATATGAAGGAGAAAATTCTGAAAGCTGTCAGATGAAAGAAAACCATTACCTACAAGGGGAAGAATATTAGAATAACTGCAGATCTCTCTGCTGAAAACTTTCAAGCTAGAAGAGGATTGTCATCAACCTTTAATCTCGTAAACCAAAACAACTTTCAACCCAGGATCCTATACCCAGCTAAACTGAGTTTCATTTATGATGGAGAAATTAAATACTTCAATGACATTCACATGTTGAAGAAATTTGCGATAACTAAACCAGCTCTCCAGGATATTCTCAGACCTATACTCCATAAAGAACAGCGTAATCCTCAACCACAAAAGTAAACTCACGCAGAAAATTTTGATCAAATTCCAACTTCCACAGTTGCAAAAGGATTAAAAATGTCCACTGGACTCTCGAAAGGCTTATCAATATTCTCTATTAATGTGAATGGTTTAAACTGTCCTCTAAAGAGGCACAGGTTGGCTGACTGGATACAAAGAATCACATCTTACATTAAAAGACAAATATAGACTCAAGGTGAAGGGATGGTCATCTATATTCTAGGCAAATGGAAAGCAGAAAAAAGCAGGTTTGCAATCCTGTTCACAGACACAATAGGCTTTAAACCAACCAAAATAATTAAGGATAAGGATGGACACTTCATATTTCTCAAAGGTAATACTCAATATGATGAGATCTCTATTATTAATATTTGTGCACCCAACCACAACGCACCTCAATTTATAAGAGAAACTCTAACAGACATGAGCAGCTCTATTTCTTCCACTTCCATAGTAGTTGGAGATTTTAACACCCCTTGAGCAGTGCTGGATAGAGCCTCCAAAAAGAAGCTAAGCAAAGAAATTTTAGATTTAAACTCAACCATTCAACATCTGGACTTAATGGACATCTACAGAACATTTCATCCCCCAAAAAATGAATACACCTTCTTCTCATCAGCCCACAGAACTACTCCAAAATCGTCCACATCCTAGGCCACAAATCTAACCTCAGCAAATTTAAAAAAATAGAAATTATTCCTTGCATCATCAGACCATCATGGAACAAAAGTTGGACTCAATAACAACAGGAACCTGCACACCCATACAAGAACATGGAAGCTAAACAACCTTATGCTGAAGGATAGATGGGTTATAGACGAGATTAAGAAGGAAATCACCAAATTTTTGGAACTAATCAACAATCAAGACACGAACTACCAGAACCTCTGGGATACTGCAAAGGCAATCCTAAGAGGGAAATTTATAGCAATGCAAGCCTTCTTCAAGAAAATGGAAAAAGAGGAAGTTAATAACTTAATAGGACATCTCAAGCAACTGGAGAAGGAAGAACACTCTAACCCCAAACCAGGCGGAAGTAAAGAAATAACCAGAATCAGAGCAGAGATAAATGAAATTGAAAACAAAAGAATTATACAACAGATCAATAAATCCAAAAGTTGGTTGTTTGAAAAGATCAATAAAATAGATAAACCTTTGGCCAACCTAACCAGGAAAAAAAACAGTAAAATCTCTAATTTCATCAATCAGAAATGTTAATGATGAAATAACAACAGACCCCTCAGAAATTCAAAAAATGCTTAACGAATACTACAAGAAACTCTACTCTCAGAAATACGAAAATCTGAAAGAAATAGCCCAATATCTGGAAGTACACCACCTACCAAGACTTAGCCAGAACGAAGTGGAAATGTTCAACAGGCCTATATCAAGTTCTGAAATAGCATCAACTATACAAAATCCCCCTAAAAAGAAAAGCCCAGGACCAGATGGCTTTACGTCGGAATTCTACCAAACCTTTAAAGAAGAACTAGTACCTATACTACAAAACCTCTTCCAAAATATAGAAAAAGAAGGAATATTACCCAACACATTCTACAAAGCAAAAATCACCTTGATCCCCAAACCAGGGAAAGACCCAACAAGAAAAGAAAATTATAGACCAATATCACTAATGAATATTGATGCTAAAATACTCAATAAGATCCTAACAAACAGAATCCAACAACATATCAAAAAAATTATACACCATGACCAAGTCAGATTTATCCCAGGGTCTCAAGGCTGATTCAATATACGTAAATCTATAAATGTAATTCAACACATGAACAAACTAAAAAATAAGGACCATATGATTCTTTCAATTGATGCAGAAAAAGCTTTTGATAATATCCAGCATCCTTCATGATCAGAACACTTAAGAAAATTGGGATAGAAGGGACATTTCTTAAACTAATAGAGGCCATCTACAGCAAACCCACAGGCAATATCGTATTGAATGGAGTTAAATTGAGATCATTTCCACTTAGATCAGGAACCAGGCAAGGTTGCCCATTGTCTCCATTGCTCTTTAACATTGTAATGGAAGTTTTAGCCATTGCAATTAGGGAAGAAAGGGCGATCAAGGGTATCCATATAGGGTCAGAAGAGATCAAACTTTCACTCTTCGCAGATGATATGATCATATATCTGGAAAACACTAGGGATTCTACTACAAAACTTTGAGACATGATCAAGAAATACAGCAATGTCTCAGGCTATAAAATCAACACCCGTAAATCTGTAGCCTTTATATATATCAACAATAACCAAGACGAAAAAACAGTCAAGGACTCTATTCCTTTCACAGTAGTGCCAAACAAGATGAAATATTTGGGAGTATAACTAACAAAGGATGTGAAAGATCTATACAAAGAAAACTATGAAACCTTAAGAAAAGAAATAGCTGAAGATGTTAACAGATGGAAAAACATACCATGCTCATGGCTGGGAATAATCAACATTGTTAAAATGTCCACACTACCCAAAGCAATATATGATTTTAATGCAATTCCTATTAAATCTCCATTGTCATATTTTAAAGATCTTGAAAAAATAATATTTGTTTTATATGGAATCAGAAAAAAACCCCGAATAGCAAAAACATTACTGAGCAATAAAAACAAAGCAGGAGGAATCACGCTACCAGACCTGAGACTGTACTATAAATCCATAGTGATCAAAACAGCATAGTACTGGCACAAAAGCAGAGAAGTAGATGTCTGGAACAGAATAGAGAATCAAGAGATGAATCCAGCTACTTACCGTTATTTGATCTTTGACAAGCCAATTAAAAACATTCAGTGGGGAAAAGATTCCCTAGTTAACAAATGGTGCTGGGTAAGGCGGCTGGCAACCTATAGAAGATTGAAACTGGACCCACACCTTTCACCATTAACTAAGATGGACTCTCACTGGATAAAAGATTTAAACTTAAGACATGAAACTATAAAAATACTTGAAGATAGTGCAGGGAAAACACTTGAAGGAATCGGCCTGGGTGAACATTTTATGAGGAGGACTCCCCAGGCAATTGAAGCAGTGTCAAAAATACACTACTGGGACCTGATCAAATGAAAAAGCTTCTGCACAGCCAACAACATAGTAAGTAAAGCAAGCAGGCAACCCTCAGAATGGGAGAAAATATTTGCAGGTCATACCTCCAATAAAGGTCTAATAACCAGAATCCACAGAGAACTCAAACATATTAGCAAGAAAAGAACACGTGATCCTATCTCAGGGAAGGCAAGGGAGTTGAAGAGAAACTTCTCTAAAGAAGACAGACGCACAATCTACAAACACATGAGGAAAAGCTCATCATCCTTAATCATCAGAGAAATGCAAATCAAAACTACTTTGAGATACCACCTAACACCAGTAAGAGTAGCCCACATAACAAAATCCCAAAACCAGAGATCTTGGCGTGGATGTGGAGAAAAGGGCACACTTCTATACTGCTGGTGGGAATGCACACTAATACGTTCCTTCTGGAAGGATGTTTGGAGAACACTTAGAGACCTAAAAATAGACCTGCCATTCATCCTATAATTCCTTTACTAGGTTTATATCCCAAAGACCAAAAGTCACAATATAACAAAGACATCTGTACCAGAATGTTTATTGCAGCCCAATTCATAATTGCTAAGTCATGGAAGAAGCCCAAGTGCCCATCGACCCACAAATGGACTAGCAAATTGTGGTACATGTATACCATGGAATATTATGCAGCCTTAAAGAAAGATGGAGACTTTACCTCTTTCAAGTTTACATGGATGGAGCTGGAACATATTCTTCTTAGCAAAGTATCTCAGGAGTGGAAGAAAAAGTATTCTATGTACTCAGCTCTGCTATGAAGCTAAATTATAGCTTTCACATGAAGGCTATAACCCAACTATAGCACAAGACTATGGGGAAAGAGCCAAGGAAGGGGAAGGGAAGCGGGAGGTTTTGGTGTAGGGAAGGTAACGGGTGGAGCCACATCTGCGGTGCATCTTAGAATGGGTACAGGCGAACTTACTGAATGCAGAATACAAATGCCTACATACAGTAACTAAGAAAATGCCATGAAGGCTACGTTGAACAGTTTGATGAGAATATTTCAGATTGTATATGAAACCTGCACATTGTACCCCTCGATTGCACTAATGTACACACATATGATTTAACAATAAAAAAAATTAAAAAAATTAAAAGAAAATGTTCATCCACACACAAAGGCATGGAAATTGAACAACCTTAGGCTAAATAATAGTTGGATTCAAGAGGAGATAAAAGAGGAAATCATTAAATTCCTCAAACATCACAACAATGAAGACACAGACACATGTTACCAAAACCTGTGGCATACCTCAAAAGTATCTTCAGAGGGAATTTTTTTGCATTAGCTGCCTACATTTTAAAAACAGAAAGAGAGCATATCAACAAACTCATTAACAATCTTATGGAACTAGAAAAACAAGAACAAGCTAATCAAAAACCCAGCAGAAGAAAATAAATAAATAAAATTAAACCAGAAATTAATGAGTATTGAAAACAAATGAATCTTTCAGAAAATTAATGAAACAAAAAGTTGGTTTTTCAAAAAAATCAATAAACTTTTTGCCAAATTATCTAGAAACAGAAAAGTAAAATCTCTAATAACCTCACTCATAAATGATAAAGGTGAAATAACAACAGATGCAACAGAGATACAAGAGATTGTCTGTGAGTACTATAAGAAACTCTATGCCCAGAAATTTGGCAATGAGGAAGAAATGGATCAATACCTAGACTCACACCCTCTTCCTAGACTTAACCAAGAACAAATATATCTCTTGAAAAGACCAATTTCAAGCACTGAGGTTGAAGAAATAATAAAAACTTTCCCAACAAAAAAAATGCCATGGTCCAGATGGCTTCACACCAGAATTCTATCAAACCTTCAAAGAAGAGCTTCCACCCATGTTTCAGAAATTATTCCCAAAAATTGAGAAGGAAGGAATCTTCCCTAACACATTTTACAAAGAAAATATCACCTTGACACTAAAACCATGAAAAGACACAACTAAAAAGGAGAACTTCAGACCAATTTCACTAATGAATATAGGTGCAAAAATTCTCTATAAAATCCTAGCCAAAAGATTACAGCTACACATTAAAAAAAATCATACATCATACTCAAGTAGGTTTCATCCCAAGGATGCAAGGCTGGTTTAACATATGCACATCCATAAACGTTATTTACCAAATCAAAAGAAGCAAAAAGAAAGACCATATGATCCTCTCATTAGATGCAGGAAAAGCTTTTACTAAAATTCAGCACCCTTTTCTAATTAGAACACTTAAGAACATAGGCATAGGTGGCACATTTCTTAAACTAATTGAAGCCATGTATGACAAACCAACAGCTAATATTATACTGTATGGAGTAAAACTGAAAGCTTTTCTACTTAGAACTGAAACCAGATAAGGATGTCCACTATTGCCTCTATTATTCCACATTGTGCTGGAAGTCCTAGCCAATGGAATCAGGCACGAGAGGAATACAAAGGGCCTCTAAATGGGAGCAGAGGAGGCCATACTCTCACTCTTTACTGATGATATGATCTTTTACTTAGAGGACTCCAAAGAATCAACCAAAAAACTCCCAGAACTGATGAAAAAAAAAAAAAAAAACAGTAATGTCTCAGGATATAAAATCAAGTCCACAAAACAATAGCCTTTGTACAGTCCAATAACAGCCAAGATGACAAGCTAATCAAGGACATAATTCCCTTCACAGTAGCTTCAAAAAATGAAATACCTATGAGTATACCTAACGGAAGAGGTGAAGGGTCTCTATAAAGAAATTTATGAAACCCTAAGAAAACAAATAGCAGAAGATATTAACAAATGGAAAAACATAAAATGCTCATGGCTGGAAAGAATAAACATTTTTAAAATGTCTATATTTCCCAAAGCAATTTATAGATCAATGTAACCTAAATGTCCACCAACCCAGGAAAGGATTAACAAGCTGTGATATATGTATACTATGGGATACTATTCAGCCATAAAAAAGATGGAGCCTTTACATATTTTGTATTAACCTGGATGGAGGTGGAATACATTCTTCTTAGTAAAGAATCACAAAAATGGAGAAGCAAGAATCTAATGTACTCAATTCTAATATAAAGGCAGTAGATGATCTAATACAAGGGGGGGTAGGGGAATTAGGGATCGGGTAGAGGGGTATAGGAGATCATGATGTATGGCACCCTTCTACAATCAGTATAACCTAATTCTTTGTACCTTCAATACATCCCAAACAATAAATAAAATAAAATAAAATAAAATGATCTGGTTAAACAAAAACATTGTATGAACAACAAATATAAAATATTTCACTTAAAATTTCCCTTCCCTAAAGGATGAAATAATAATATTTTGAATATATTGGGTTAAGTAAAATGTTAAAATTATTATCATCTATCTCTTTTTACTTTCCAAATGTATCTACAATAAAATATACGTGGCTTACATTATATTTCTACTAGCACTGATCAAAAATAATGAAACATGCCAACAAAACAAAAAGATACTCAAATGAACAGTGAAATACAAATTCAAACAATGAGATATGCATTAAATTACAAAATTCAAAAATCTAACCTAGTCATTTTTTTACAAGGATATAGAACAACTGGAAATATGACACACAGGTGTGTGTTTGGGGTGAGAGATGGTTGTAAATCAGTGTAACCACTGCAAGGAATAGTTTGGTAATATCTCAGAGTTGAAGACATGCATTCTCTATCATCCAGCAATTTTTCCTAGGTATATACACCATAGAAACTCTCACATATGGACCCAAAGAGACATATAAAACAGTGTTCACTACAACATTGCTTGTAATTGTGAAAAATTGCAAACAACATAAATGCTCATCACAAGAGAATAGATAAATATATTGTGTCATGTTTGGCTAATATCCTGTATTTTTCCATTGCTAAAATAAAGGAACTAGAAGTACTTCTAAAAATGTGATCCCAGGAATTTCTTAGCAATGCAAATTCCTGGGCCCCAATCCAGACCTCCTAAATCAGAAATTCTGGGGGTGTGTTTTAACAAGTCCTCCAGGGGATTCTGTTGTGTGGTAAAGTTTGAAAACTACTCAACTATGTATATTGGCTGGATAAATTTCAAAAACAATGTTGCAAATGAATAAATACAATGTGCTACTATTGTGTAAAGTTTAAAAACTTGAAAATGGCACCTTTTATTGTTTGTGGATGCTTACATTGTAGTAAAAATATAAAATATGTGAAGATGATTAACAACAAATTTATAATTGTACAGAGTAGAAAAGGAGGCTAAAGGGATGTGGGAGAAGAGGAGTGAAACAGGACAGTTCAAACATATTTGTGATGTTTTATTTATTTTTAAAATACTTAGGATGCTGGATAAACATCTCTGTACACAGATCTTGACACTGTTGTCTAATTAATCCCTCGGGATAATTTTGAGAAGTAGAACTGCTGAACCACACTTCATTAAATTACCACTATTACCACCACAATTCTCATCTTTTCAGGTGGGGGGTATTGTAATTGTTCATTACTGATAACTTTATTCTAACATATACCCAAGCAACTCAGCATACACCTTGAAACCTCCAACTTCCAAAAAAGGTCACTTTGTACATATCATCATCCTGGGTAGACATCTTCAATGGGAAAACAACTTCAAAGTCTAAACTCCTCATCTTATATTCAGGTGCTTCCAAATAATGGTTCCTATCTACCTCCTCAACTATATAATGCTAGTTACACATGACATCTTCAGAAAAATAATCTTATTTTGTTAAAGTAGTCTTGCATTGCTCCCCAAACTCACTGTACATAATTCTGCCTCCTTGCCTTTGCTCATTACTAATAATGTCCTTATTCTCTGACATTTGAGTCCCGGTTGTACCATAAAACTTGGCCTATTCTAAGCACAAGTCTCCCCATTCCTATTATTCTAGGAAAAAATTATATCATAAATCACCATCATTAATGATTTCTTCCTTTGAACTCTTCTAGCATAATCTATGGCACTCACTTGGTACTCAGCCAATTGTTTGTTTTTACCTAGGCATAACTGATTAACCCAGCTACACTGTATTATTATTATTTTCCACTTAAATTTTGTCATGCCATACAAGAAATTTAAGGAAGTTCAACTATAGTGTCCTAAGGTCACGGTGAAAATAAGTTAGACTACAGCTCTATGAGAGCAAGAACCATGACTGCTATGTTTATAACTGCATAGCTAGCACCTAGCAAATATTGTAGCACACACAGTAAGTACCTGATGAACATTTTTTTCTGAAGAAATTAATGAATGAATGGGCTTTAGAATTTTGTTGTAATAATTATTGCTACTTCCAGGTACTAAAATTCTATTTGAACACTGTGGCATGAACCAGGAAGAAAACAAATCCTTCAGAAGCTCCACAGCCCATACCATTAACTCTCCAAAGGTTATCATTCTGATCACATACTATTATAAAAGCTGCTATGCACCTCTTATTTTAAAGCAAAATCAATGGCTAAAATTAACTGAGGGCTTAGTTTTTCTGGCATGACTTTATCTTTACAACAATCCTGTGGAGCAGGTAGTGTGATTATTGGAAATTACAGATGAGGAAAGTAAAGCCCAGAAACTAAAGCCCAGAGTGGTTATAGCCTGGCCCACTGCCACAGTTAGTAAATAGATAAGCCAGGACTTGAAAGCATGTTCAAGTATCCTGTTACCACATTAAAAGGTATTTTGAAAAGATAATGATAGATTCAAAGAGGTAAATTTACATAAGGTTTAGAATCTGGTTCAAACAATAAACCAAATCAACTACTTATTTCAAACTGCTTTGTATTTGTAGGAGGAAAACCAGAATTGACTGGGATTCAGTGCTTTCTCATTCCCTATTTGATATTTTTCCATCCCCAAACATCAATTATGAGAAGAAGATGTCTTTGTTATCCCCATTTTGCAGGCAAGGAAATTGAGAATTGGAGAGGTGAAGTCCCTTGCTCAAAGCCAAATAGTGATGGAAAGAGCTTGGTTTGGACTTCAAGTCTAGGTGTTTTACCCTACACCATTTCAGGCACATTTAAAGATACACCATATGAATAAAAAGTCCCATAACAGTTATTAATGCTGTATATTACCTAATATCTTAGTAACCTAGATAAGATACATGTCCATTCCATTCACTAGCCAGAAATTATAACTTATTGGTTTAGGGTATCTAGTCAATATTTAGTTTAACTGAGTTAACTTCCAATACCATAGAATACCACATTTCCTGTAGATGCTAGTATAGGATAATATACAAAATAAATGTTCAGGACATGTTATTAGCTGACACACCTCTTCAGGCCAACTTAAAGAAATAGTGATGCTGCAAAGATCATAATTATATTTACTACATATTTTCTTGGGGAGAATCAAAGCGGTAGTTATTTACAATTTGAGACATTTTATAGATTTCTTGAAATATTGACCTTTGGTGAAATATTTTGTGGCTCACTGAATACTCTTAATATGCCTATTAAGGTATTTGTAGAACTTAATTATAGATACTATTATCTTTTTTATGCAATATTCAATTACTTACATGGCATGTCATTTATTTTAATGATTATCTCAATAATTATTCTACTAAATCTAAATGAGTGTTCTTAAATCAATCTATATGCTGCAAGTTTCTTCCCCATTGTACCCTCAACCTTATGATCATCATATGTTCATGGAAGCAGCTCCCTTAGAGGTTGTATCAAATCAGCATGCAGGAAAACTGCAAAAGTAATGGGAATTAGAGCCAAGCCTTCGTGGGTCCTTGACATTATTTATGCAAAATAATTAACAAGAGGCCTTGCATACCAAAAATCACTAAATCTATTCATGTATTCACTTATTTCCCATACCCCTCCCCAAATTCCTGAGATATATTTAAAGAGAACACACTTTGTCCTAGCCAGGACAGAAAACGGATTCAATTAAAGGAGTTGATACTGCTGGCCCTTACTGAGATGGTAGGAAACATAGTTAGTACTCATCCTCCTCTTCTAATGAGCTTATTTATTTCATACTTTTTATTCTCATCTCTGTCTCTTTTTTACTTAGGCATGAAGGACTCTTACACATACTGAAGAATTCCATATCCAATGCAATCCAGACCTGTGGGTAAACATGGGCTCTAATATACTTTAGCTGCCTTAACTTTCTAAACCCAGACTAATGGTGCTTCAGTACCAAATCTTATACTTATAAAGAAAGGAAATAATAAACAGAACTGCATATTTCATTCCCTCACAAATCATTTTTCCATGACACACCAACTTTAAGCTTTCTGAACTCAAGAATCAGGAGATAAAGAAATACTATGAATCTAAATAAAAGGCATTTTCCCTCTGATTGCCATATCATGATCCTGCAAATATAGGGGTAAAGTGTAGGAATTAAGGTAGTTTACTGAGGATGATATAGAAGATCTCCTACACTACTGCCACTTCCTCCAGGCTTCCCCCATAAAAATGAAGGTAGAGAAATAAGTTTGTATTAACATATGGATTCATCATTTTCCTTTATTTCAATCCCTAAAGTAATTCTTTAGAAGATGGTATTCTATTCTTGATGCCTGTCTTCTAGGATTTAGCAAACATGGAAGTTAGAGTTTGAGGGTACCTTGAAATCCACAAGGCTATAAGTAACAGTGGGAGAGACTTGTGATAAAGGTACTATTCTTTTTTTATATGATCAAAACAGCTGATCCAAGAGGATGAAGGACAGTGATAATGACTGAAAGAGGAAGGAAACTACTGCCTACTAATCCAAGTCTGAGAAACAGGTGTTCACTGTCTACATATGTCTTCTATATGTAAACAGGGTAGCTCTTATGCTATGTATTTCACAGTCATTAAGAAACTTGAGGGTGGAGCCTGTGGCTCAAGGAGTAGGGTGCTGGCCCCATTTATCAAAGGTGGCGGGTTCAAGCCCGGCCCCGGCCAAAACTGCAAAAAAGTAATAATAATGAATGAATAAATAAAGATTAAAAAAAGAAGAATCTAAAAAAAAAAAAAAGAAACTTGAAAAGATATATAAAGTACCAGTAATAGTCATTCCTTTAATACCAGCTATTATGGCCAGATCATGAAATTGCACAGTTCTTTCAAGTATTGTACATTTATTGCCAAGTACAAATTACAAGAGACTATAAGGAGTATGACTCAGAACCTACCTTAGAAGAAATAGTCTTTAATGGCATCTATAGAAAACAGTTCATTTTCCCCTCTGAGCCTCATTTTCTTTCTTTTTTAAGAGACAGAATCTCACTCTATTATCCAGGATAAATTGCAGACGCAAAATAATAGCTCACTGTAGCCTCCAACTCCTAGGATAGAGTGATACTCCCGCCTCATCCTCCTGAGTAGCTAGGATACAAGCATACACTACCATGACTAGCCAATTAAAAAAATTATAGAGATGGGATCTCACTAAGTTTCCCAGGTTGGTCTCAAACTCATGGCCTCAAGCTATCCTTCTGCTTTGACCTCCCAAAGCGCTTGGATTACAGGCATGAGCTGCCACACTCAGCAGAGCCTCATTTGCCAAGCTATACAAAGCTATCATGGGACTAGCCCAGTTTCTAAAAGATGTGATACATAAAATATGTATCACAATCAAAATCACCTGGATAGGTATTTGTTAAAATTAAGATTCACAAGTCTCTCTTAAGATCCATGGAATCAAAAACTCTGAAGCTGGGGCCCAGGGATTTGCCTTTTCAACACAGCTCTCTACCTTCTCACTCCAGTTGGTTTTGGTATATATTTAATAAGTTGCAAAGATGCTCCACTTCATGTGTGATTATGTTCATATTGTTACCGTTTTCTAGACTATGTTTCCCCCACCATTGTCTGTGGAGATCCTGCCTAGGTTTCTAACTTCGGCTCAAATATAAATTGTCTCTGAAACCCTCCTTTATCCACTCACTTCTCAAACAGAGGCCAGTTTTCATGTTGCTAGGGGAAGGATGAAAGAAGGCTTCAGTGCTGGGGTAAATCCCAGCGCACACTGGGATAGAGCTCAGGGAAGGGCTCTGACATCTGCACTAAATTATTGTGTCTGAGTTTCTTCGTTTGAGTTTCAGTCTCTATAAGAGCTTTAAAATGTGTAAACCAATAACTAGGACACTTGCACTGAGCTTCTGACTGATGAAAACAGTGAACTACAAACAAGTATAGTTTGAGACGGAATAGTTGAGACGGAATTTTGATATCCATTTAAAGATAGAAGAATAGGAATCAAAAGGATACCAAAAGGCTGCCAAATAGACAACTGTGTATGGGTAGTAATAGAGAAAGGTAATGACCACTGAGGGACATTCTCTTGCCCACCAGCAAACAATAGGCAACTCCCTAATAAATCATATGCAGTTGGAAGACAGGAGAGGAAGAAAGGGGCTGACAAGAGGTACAAGATTTGATTACATTAAAATTTTAAAATCCCACTGAGAGACATTAAATCAGTGCCTCTCAAAGTGTGGTCCAGAAACACTTCCATCATAAACAGCTGCATCAGAAAATAACGGAGCTTATTCAAGATGCAGATCCTTAGGAATGAGAATCTCTAGGGGTCAGGACCCAATGACCAACATTTGAGAATAACTTCACAAGATGAATTATCCTTCTTGTTTTGACACTTCCTTCTTCTAATTTGTCATCATACCAATTCTCAGGGATTTAAGGGAACTCCAGGAAGCATAAGCCATGAGAAAGAAGTTCTGATCAGAACATAACTGAAGCTCAGGAGAAAATTGCAATCTTTGTACTAGGTTAGAGAGATTTAGGTAAACCCAAGCATCACGTATTGCCAGTCCTGAAAGGGTTTATTTCAGAAACTTTCACACCTACCGTTAACTTTTTCAAAGCAACAAAAGAAGAAATGTGCCCTAGTCAAAGACTTTCTGCTTTTATTAATTACACAGGAACAGCAGACTGCTATTGCTTATTTTCTCAGAGATCCTTGATTATTTTTGTAATAAGCTCTCTTATGTAATAAGATAGCCAAGGCTAGGCTTTTCTGTGCATTTTGCTGATTTATGCCAATAGATTCACCATCAGCAGTCACAGATTTACAAGCAAACTATCACCCCTGACACATTATGAGCTATCAAGCCAGGTGTCTAATACTTCCAGTGCCTTCTAGAGCCTGTATAAGTGAACTTAGGAATCACTCCAAACCTGTATTTACATGAGGCAAACAATAAATAAAATTATCAGATTAATTCAATGTAAAACAAATAATTTAACTCACAGAGCCTCAGATGTGGTTGGTATGAAGCATATTTTTAGATCTCCAGTGCAGTTCCTAAAAAAAATATACAGAAGTATAGTATGTTAATTTTTTCCAGTTAGAGCCATAATCCATTCTAATTAGCTGCCTCCATAGAAGATGCAAGCAGTCCATACCATAGTGGGATATCACTCCCAACTACAACAAGAATCCCAAAAGCCAGAGAAAAGATTTTTGCTATATCGATCCATCCATAAATCTGTTTAAGAAATATTTATTCTATTATTTCCTAAGTCTTATTCTAGATGCTATGATACAGCAATTATAAAAACAGATAAAGGGAGTACCCTCATGGAGCTTATAGTTTAGTGGAAGAAACTGACAATAAAATGAAGACAAAAAAAATTTCAGATTGCAACAAATGCTGTGAAGAAAATAAACAGTAATTAAACAGGGAACTGGGTGGCGCCTGTGGCTCAAGGAGTAGGGTACCATCCCCATATACCGGAAGTGGCGGGTTCAAACCCAGCCCTGGCCAAAAAACTGCTAAATAAATAAATAAATAAACAGGGTAACTGTAGGGGTGAAAAACTGTATTGGATAATTGAGAAAGGCCTCTTTGAGGAAGGTAGTGACACATAAATTGAAACCAGAATGACAAGAAAGAGCCATCATTAAGAAGATCTGGGGACAGACCCTCAAGTAGGATAAAACTTGACCTGGCTGAGGAATAACAAGGACAATATGATTATAACAGAGAGAAGAAGAAAAAAGTTGTCTGGAGATGAGGTCATTAACTAGGCAGAGCCAGATTGTTTTGGACCTCATAGGCCACAGAGAAGAGTATAGAGTTTGTTCTAAGTGCAACAGGAAGGCAGACAGCCTATGAGAACTGATGGAAGCATGATACCTGAAGATATATTTGTCATCATATTGTTAGCAATAGCTACTGAGTATCAGCCACTACATATGCTAAAATGCTTTAGAAAACATAATTTCCTTCCATCAGTGCTTTGTAGGTTTCCTTGTAGAGATCTATCTCCTTCTTGGTTAGGTGTATTCCTAGGCATTTTATTTTATTTTCAGCTATTGAACATAGCATTGAGGTTTTTTTTTAATTTTAGGATATTAGGGGGTACATTTGTTTTGTTTACATAGTTTGTTTTGTGCACAAATTGAGTCAAGATCATAAGAGTGCACCATACCCATAGGTGTGAATTTACCCATCCCTTCTGCCCTCCTCTCCACATTTGATTTGCACTGAAATTTACTTTCATATGTGCATGTATTGATTGATCAGTTCCAACCTGGTATTGAGTACATGTGTTTGTTTCACCCTTCCTTTACTGCTTCACTTAGAAGAATGGTCTCCAGTTCCATCCAGGGTGTCTCAAAAGACACAAGTTCACCATTTTTATTCATGGCTGAGTAATATTACATAGAATGCATATACTACATTTTATTAATCCATTCATATATTGATGTTCACTTGGATTATTTCCATGTCTTTGCAATTGTGAATTGTGCTGCTATAAACATTCAAGTATAGGCATCCTTTCTTTAAAATGACCTTTTTCCCTTGGGTATCTACCCAGCAGTGGGATTGCTGGATCAAATGGTAGATCTACTTTATGTTCTTTGAGATATCTCCATATAATTTTCCATAGAGATTGCACTAGTTTGAAGTCCCACCAACAGTATGTAAGGGTTCCTTTCTTTCTCCTCATTCAAGCCGGCATCTGTTGTTTGGGACTTTTTAATATGAGCCTTCTCATTGAAGTTAGTATCTCATTGTGGTTTTGATTTGCATACCCCTCATGATTAGTGAAATCGAGTACTTTTTCATAAGTTGTTGGCCATTAGTCTATCTTCATTTGAAAATTTTCTTTACATGTTTTTTCTTCACTTTTAAAATGGGGTTGTTTCACTATTTCTTGCTTATTTGCTTGAGTTCTTTGCAGATTCAGGTTATCAGTCCTTTATCAGATGTATAGCATGCATCCCCCATTCTGTGAGTTGTCTATTTACTCTTTCGATGGTATCCTTGGCTGTGCAGAAGCTTTTTAAATTGATCAGGTCCCATTTATTTATTTATTTATTTTGTTATTATGATTACCTTTGGGGTCTTCTTCATGAATTCTTTTTTTTTTTTTAGGAGAGTTTTTTTATTTTATTGTTGGGGATTCATTGAGGGTACAATAAGCCAGGTTACACTGATTGCAATTGTTAGGCAAAGTTCCTCTTGCAATCATGTCTTGCCCCCATAAAGTGTGACGCACACCAAGGCCCCTGCCCCCTCCCTCCATCCCTCTTACTGCTTTCCCTCCCCATCATAACCTTAATTGTCATTAATTGTCCTCATATCAAAATTGAGTACATAGGATTCATGCTTCTCCATTCTTGTGATGCTTTACTAAGAATAATGTCTTCCATGTCCATCCAGGTTAATACGAAGGATGTAAAGTCTCCATTTTTTTTAATAGCTGAATAGTATTCCATGGTATACATATACCACAGCATGTTAATCCATTCCTAGGTTGGTGGGCATTTAGGCTGTTTCCACATTTTGGCTATTGTAAAATGAGCTGCAATAAACAGTCTAGTACAAGTGTCCTTATGATAAAAGGATTTCTTTCCTTCTGGGTAGATGCCCAGTAATGGGACTGCAGGATCAAATGGGAGGTCTAGCTTGAGTGCTTTGAGGTTTCTCCATACTTCCTTCCAGAAAGGTTGTACTAGTTTGCAGTCCCACCAGCAGTGTAAAAGTGTTCTCTTCTCTCCACATCCACGCCAGCATCTGCAATTTTGAGATTTTGTGAAGTGGGCCATTCTCACTGGGGTTAGATGATATCTCAGGGTTGTTTTGATTTGCATTTCTCTAATATATAGAGATGATGAACATTTTTTCATGTGTTTGTTAGCCATTCATCTATGGTCTTTAGAGAAGGTTCTATTCATGTCTCTTGCCCATTGATATATGGGAATGTTGGTTTTTTTCATGTGGATTGATTTGGGTTCTCTATAGATCCTAGTTATCAAGCTTTTGTCTGATTGAAAATATGCAAATATCCTTTCCCATTGTGTAGGTTGTCTCTTTGCTTTGATTATTGTCTCCTTAGCTGTACAGAAACTTTTCAGTTTAATGAAGTCCCATTTGTTTATTTTTGTTGTTGTTGCAATTGCCATGGCAGTCTTCTTCATGAAGTCTTTCCCCAGGCCAATAGCTTCCAGTGTTTTTCCTATGCTTTCTTGGAGGAGTTTTATTGTGTCATGCCTTAAATTTAAGTCCTTTATCCATTTGAATCAATTTTTGTGAGTGGGGAAAGGTGTGGGTCCAGTTTCAGTCTTTTACATGTAGATATCCAGTTCTCCCAACATTTACTGAATGGGGAATCTTTCCCCCAAGGTATGTTCTTGTTTGGTTTATCGAAGATTAGGTGGTTGTAAGATGTTAGTTTCATTTCTTGGTTTTCAATTCGATTCCAAGTGTCTATGTCTCTGTTTTTGTGCCAGTACCATGCTGTCTTGACCACTATGGCTTTGTAGTACAGACTAAAATCTGGTATACTGATTCCCCCAGCTTTATTTTTATTACTAAGAACTGCTTTAGCTATACGGGGTTTTTTCCAGTTCCATACAAAACGCAGAATCATTTTCTCCAAATCTTGAAAGTACGATGTTGGTATTTTGATAGGAATGGCATTGAATAGGTAGATTGCTTTGGGAAGTATAGACATTTTAACAATGTTTATCCTTCCCATCCATGAGCATGGTATGTTCTTTCATTTGTTAATATCCTCTGCTATTTCCTTTCTGAGGATTTCATAGTTTTCTTTATAGAGGTCCTCCACCTCCTTCATTAGGTATATTCCTAGGTATTTCATTTTCTTTGAAACTATGGTGAAGGGGCGGCGCCTGTGGCTCAAGGAGTAGGGCGCCGGTCCCATATGCCGGAGGTGGCGGGTTCAAACCCAGCCCCGGCCAAAAAAAAAAAAAAAAAAAAGAAACTATGGTGAAGGGAGTTGTTTCTTTAATTAGCTTCTCATCTTGACTGTTATTGGTGTACACAAAGGCTACTGACTTGTGGACATTGATTTTATATCCTGAAACATTACTGTATTTTTTGATGACTTCTAGGAGTCTTGTGGTTGAGTCTTTGGGGTTCTCTAAGTATAAGATCATGTCGTCAGCAAACAGGGAGAGTTTGACCTCCTCTGCTCTCATTTGGATTCCTTTTATTTCCTTGTCTTGCCTAATTGTATTGGCTAGAACTTCCAGCACTATGTTGAATAGTAAAGGTGACAGAGGACAACCTTGTCTGGTTCCAGTTCTAAGAGGAAAAGCTTTGAGTTTTACTCCATTCAGTAAAATATTGGCTGTGGGTTTGTCATAGATAGCTTCAATCAGTTTTAGAAATGTGCCACCTATGCCTATACTCTTCAGTGTTCTAATTAGAAAAGGATGCTGGATTTTATCAAATGCTTTTTCTGCATCTATTGAGAGGATCATGTGATCTTTATTTTTGCCTCTGTTATTATGGTGGATAACGTTTATGGACTTGTGTATGTTAAACCAGCCTTACATCCCTGGGATGAAGCCTACTTGATCATAATGAATGACTTTTTTGATGATTAGCTATAATCTATTGGCTAGGATTTTGTCGAAAATTTTTGCATCTATATTCATGAGTGAGATTGGTCTGAAATTCTCCTTTTTGTTTGGGTCTTTTCGTGGTTTTGGTATCAGGGTGATGTTTGCTTCATAGAATGTGTTGGGGAAGATTCCTTCTTCCTCAATTTTTTGGAATAATTTCTGCAGTACAGGAATAAGCTCTTCCTTGAAGGTTTGATAGAATTCTGGAGTGAAGCCATCTGGACCAGGGCATTTTTTTGTTGGAAGCTTTTTTATTGTTTCTTTGATCTCAGTGCTTGAAATTGGTCTGTTCAGGAGGTCTATTTCTTCCTGGCTAAGTCTAGGGAGAGGGTGTGATTCCAAATATTGATCCATTTCCTTCACATTGTCAAATTTCTGGGCATAGAGTTTCTGGTAGTATTCAGAGATGATCTCTTGTATCTCTGTGGGATCAGTTGTTATTTCCCCTTTATCATTTCTGATTGATGTTACTAGAGATTTTACTTTTCTATTTCTCGTTAGTCTTGCCAATGGTTTATCTATTTTACTGATTTTTTCAAAAAACCAACTCCTTGTTTAATTAATTTTCTGAATGATTCTTTGGTTTTCAATTTCATTGATCTCTGATTTGATTTTGGATATTTCTTTTCTTCTACTGTGTTTAGGCTTAGATTGTTCTTCTTTTTCCAATTCCATAAGATGGCTTGTGAGATTGTTGATGCGCTCTCTTTCTGTTTTTCGAATGTAGGCATCTAAAGCGATGAATTTTCCTCTCAAAACTGCTTTTGCAGTATCCCACAGGTTTTGGTAGCTTGTGTCTTCATTGTTGTTATGCTCAAGGAAGTTAATGATTTCCTGTTTTATTTATTCCTGCACCCATCTGTTATCCAACAGAAGATTGTTTAATTTCCACGCCTTTGTGTGAGGTCGAGCGTTTTTGTTAGAGTTGAGTTCCACTTTTAGTGCCTTATGGTCTGAGAAGATACAAGGTAAAATTTCAATTCTTTTGATTCTGTTGATATTTGTTTTATGTCCCAGGATATGATTAATTTTGGAGAATGTTCCATGGGGTGATGAGAAGAATGTATATTCTTTATCTTTGGGGTGGAGTGTTCTATATGTGTCTATCAAGCACAGTTGTTCTAGGGTGTCATTTAAATCTCTTATATCTTTGTTTAATTTCTGTTTAGAGGATCTGTCCAGCTCTGTAAAAGGAGTGTTAAAGTCCCCTGTTATGATGGTATTATCAGATATCACATTGCTCAGACTGAGTAAGGTTTGTTTCAAGAATCTGGGAGCATTTAAATTGGGTGCGTAAATATTTAGAATTGAAACGTCTTCTTGTACTTTTCCCTTGACCAATATAAAGTGACCATCTTTGTCTTTTTTGACTTTAGTTGCTTTAAATCCACATGAATCTGAAAATAAGATTGCAACTCCTCTTTTCTTCTGAATTCCATTTGCCTGAAAAATTGTCTTCCAACCCTTGACTCGGAGCTTTAATTTGTCTTTTGAAGCCTGATGTGTTTCTTGTAGACAGCAAATGGATGGCTTGTGCTTTTTAATCCAGTCAGCCAATCTATGTCTCTTCAGTGGGGAATTCAAGCCATTAACATTTATTGAGATAATTGATAAGTGTGGTAGTATTCTATTCATCTTATTTTGTGAGAGTCCATTGCTTAGTTTTATCTTTTGCATCAGTGTGGAGGTTAGGTTCTGTCCTTTAATTTCTGAGTTCTTACTTTGCTGCTGATCCATTGTGGTGGTCAGTGTGCAGAACAGGTTGAAGTATTTCCTGAAGATCTGGTCTTGTTGTGGCAAATTTCCTCAATGTTTGTATATCCATAAATGATTTGATTTCTCCATCGATTTTAAAGCTTAGCTTAGCAGGGTACAGAATTCTGGGCTGAAAATTGTTCTGTTTAAGTAGATTAAAGGTAGATGACCATTGTCTTCTTGCTTGGAAAGTTTCATTAGAGAAGTCTGCGGTCACTCTGATGGATTTGCCCCTGTAGGTCAACTGGCGCTTACTTCTGGCAGCTTGCAGAATCTTTTCTTTTGTCTTGACTTTGGACAGGTTCATCACAATGTGTCTTGGAGAAGCTCGGTTAGAGTTGAGGCGACCTGGGGTCCGATATCCCTCTGAAAGCAGTGTGTCAGAATCTTTGGTGATATTTGGGAAACTTTCTTTTACAATATTCTCTAGTATGGCTTCCATTCCTCTGGGGCATTCTTCTTCCCCTTCTGGGATTCCTATAACTCGTATGTTGGAACACTTCATAAAGTCCCATAATTCTGACAGTGAACGTTCTGCTTTCTCTCTCTTCTTTTCTGCCTCTTTTACTATCTGAGTTATGTCAAGAACTTTGTCTTCTACCTCTGAAATTCTTTCTTCTGCATGGTCTAACCTGTTGCTGATACTTTCCATTGCATCTTTAAGTTCCCTAATTGACTGTTTCAGTTCCTTCAGCTCTGCTATATCCTTTTTCTATTCTTCATATCGTTCATCTCTTATTTGATTCTGTTTTTGGATTTCCATTTGGTTATTTTCCACTTTATTAGCAGTTTTCTTCATTGTTTCCATCATTTCTTTTTTTTTTTTTTATTGTTGGAGATTCATTGAGGGTACAATAATCCAGTTACACCATCATTTCTTTCATTGTTTTCATCATGTGTGTTCTAAATTCCCTTTCTGTCCTTCCTAACATTTCTTTATAGGTGGAATCCTCTGCAGTAGCTACCTCATGGTCCCTTGGCGGGGTTGTTCTGGACTGGTTCTTCATGTTGCCTGGAGTTTTCTGCTGATTCTTCCTCATGAGTGATTTCTTTTATTTGTTTACTTGCCCTAATTTTCCTTTCACTTCCTCTTGCTCTTTAAGTTCTCATGCCTGTGGAAGTTGTGGGCGGGTTTAGACTGATTGAACAGAAATAACCACTTGTCAGTTTTCCACTGTTTTAGTCCTCCTCTTGGGGTCCAGAAGTCTCTCGCTGACACTCTGTATCCTCACAGGTGTGATGATAAGGCAGATCCCACCAGCCAGAGATGCCTGGAGTCCTATCTCCCCAGACTCACGGTGCCCAGATGCAAGGAAACTGTTACTCGGCCACCATCTTGCTCTCCAACCCCTCCTCAGTGATTTTCTTATCCTTTTCATGAATTCTTTGCCCAGGCCAGTATCTATAAGAGTTTTTTCTAATTTTTCCTCTAGAATTCTTAAGTTTCCTGCTTTAGGTTTAAGTCCTTTATCTAGCATGAGTTATTTTTTGTGAGTAGTGAAATGTGCAGATCCCATTTCAGTTTTTTTACATGTGGTTATCCAGTTTTTCCAGCACCATTTATTCAACAGGAATTCTTTCCCACAGTGTATGTTTTTATCTGTTTTTTCAAAAGTCTGAAAAGTATATAAAATGATTTCAGAGCCAAGATACCATTATGGCTTTAGAGGTAAAATGAAGCTATAAGGGTCTACCCAACAGAATGAACCAAAATTCCCCACACATATCTATACTTTCAATAAATATTAATAGCTTGAATTCCCCACTAAAGAGTCATAGGTTCTCTCATTGGATAATAAAACCCAAACCAACTATCTTCTGTCTCCTAACCCAGAAGGACTAATTTAGACTCAAGGTGAAAAGTTGGAAAACAATACCATGCAAATGATAATCAAAAGAAAGCTGGTGTACCCATTCTGCTATCAGACAACATAGGCTTTAAATCAACCAAAGTAAAGAAAGATAAATATGGTCACCATATAATGGTGAAGAAGACTTATCAATCATAAACATTTGCAAACCCAATACAAGAGTGCCCATATTCTTAAAGTAAACTTTACTCAACTAAACAAAATGATTAACAGCAATGCCATAATTACTCCACTGCCAGAACTGGACAGATCCTCCAAATGGAAAATAAAGAAACAATGGACTTAAACTGAACTCTAGAATAAATGGATATTGTAGACGTTTATAGAACATTCTACCTAGAAACGACTAAATATACATTGTTCTCATTGGCACATAGATCATTCTCTAAGATTAGTATTGAGTTCTGTATTTAAATCTCAGCTTGATTGTTATTAGAATATAGACATGGTACTGATTTCTGTACATTGATATTATAACCTATGACTTTGCTGAATTTGTTTACCAATTCTAGCAGTGTTTTAGTTGAGTCTTTAGGGTACTCTAGATACAAGATCACATTGTTGGCAAACAGGGATACTTTGATCTCTTCTTTCCCACTATGGAACATCTTTTTCTTTTTTTTTTTTTTTTTTTGCAGTTTTTGGCTAGAGCTGAGTTTGAACCCACCACCTCCGGTATATGGGACAAGCACCTTACTCCTTGAGCCACTGGCACCACCCCCAATATGCAACATCTTTATATCTTTCCCTCTCCTGATTGCTCTGGTTAGTACTTCCCGTACTATGTTGAATAGAAGTGGTGACAAAGGGCATCCTTGTCTTGTTCCAGTTCTTAAGCAGAATGCTTTCAAATTTTCCCCATTCGGTATGATGTTGGCTATGAGTTTGTCATATGTGGCTTTTGATATTTTGAGATATGTTTCTTCAATACTTATAATTTGTTGAGGGTTTTTTTAATCAATATCGTGAAATACAGCTATATTTTATGAAATGCCTTTTCTGTATCTAATGAGATGATCATATGGTCTTTGTTTTTACTTCTTTTTTTTTGTAGTAAATCACATTTATTGATTTACATATATTGAACCATCCTTTCATTCCCAGGGTGTAACCCACTTGATCATGATGAATTATCTTTTTTATGTGCTGTCAATTTGGTTTTCTGGTATTTTGTTGAGGATTTTTTTCATCCATATTCATAAGGGGTAATTGTCTGTAGTTTTGTTGTTATTGCTGTTGTTGTATCCTTTCTTAGCTTTGATATCAAGGTGATATTGGCTTCACAGAATTAGTTTCCTCCTTTTCAATATTATGGAACAGTTTCAGTGTAGAGGGTTCCATTTCTTTTTGATAGGTCATATAGAATTCAGCTATGAATTAATCTGGTCCATGGCTTTTCTGTTGTTGTTGAGAGACTTTTTTGTTACTGTTACTTATTGTCCTGTTGAGAATTTTTAATTCTTCTTGATTTACAATTGGGAAGCTGTGTTTCTTTAAAAGTATCCATTTATTCTAGGTTTTCTGGGTTGTGTGCATAGAGGCTTTCATAGTGGTCACATGTGATATTTTGTATTTCTGTGGTATCAGATATAATGCCTCCTTTTTAATTTTAGATTGAGTTTATTGGACTATCCTCTCTTCTATTTCCTGTTAATCTAGCTACTAGTATATTATTTTTATTTATCTTTTCAAAGAGTCAACTTTTTCTTTTATTAATCCTTTTATATTTTTTGTTTCCATTTCATTTAGTTCTGCTCTGAGGTTTGTCTTCTGCTAGCTTTGGGTTTTTTTTCTAGACCTTTGAGGTATGACATGAGATTATTAATTAGTGATCTTTCTGACTTTTTTATTAAGTCATAAACACATAGATCATGTATACATTTCTGCCTTTATAGTTTAAAATGTGCTGATTTTATATACCATTAGGAATACTTACATCAAACTAGTTCATATAGTCTTTGCCTCATTTACTTAATTATTGTGTTAAGACATTTATACTCTATATTTAGTATATTTGACATGTTTTTGATGTAAGCATTTAAGGCTATGAATGTTCCCCTTAACACTGCCTCTTTTGTATCCTGTACATTTAGAAGCTTGTGTTCTCATTGGCATTCAGTTTGATAAATCTCTTGATTTTTATTTTAATTTCATCATTGACCCAAGGATTTTTCAGCAGCAGGTTATTTAATTTCCATAAACCTTTCAACAATCCTCTAAAATGTGACTGTTCCCATATTAGGCAACAGAACCTTAGAGTTCACCCAAGGCCATACAACTAAGTAGTAAAGCCAGGATTCATTTTTTGATTTGTGTCTGTCTAACTCCAAAGTCAAAGGCTATCAATCACTACGCAAACTAAGATTTATTATTAAACTAATGTATACTCAAGTATACGTACTATATAAGTTATAATGCCATTCAAGAAGAGCTTAGTATATGACAGACACTAAATAGAATTCAATTATTATTCACCTTTACATCATGAGATAGGTACTATAGTTATCTCATTTTGCCAATGACCAAATTGTGGCTGAGAGAGTCTAAGGAGTCATGGTTACATAATTGAGAAATTCAAAGCTAGATCCATTTAATTTCAAAGTCCCAATGAATAGTATGTCCCAACAATGCCAAATACCATTTGTCTTTAGGACTATTTTTATTCAAATGTTATCCTGCTTTGGATACTTGTATCATTACTATCCTGCTCATTTATGCATAAGCATCAAAAGCTATGAAAGGATAGCAAAAATCATATGATCAGAATTGAAACTAAATGAAAGGTGAGGTGATATCCACAACCTAGCTCTTTTCTCCAGTCCCTTTGTAAACAAAGAACACAGCCCATCTGTGTGAGGACAGGAAGCTGCAAGATTTCTTTGTATATCTGAGAGACAATGACCCTTCTGTCTTAGCTATAAATAGCAAATATGTGATTGGATAAGTCTGTAATATCTGTTAAAATGCTAAGATCCATGCAATCTAGTGGTAATGTACCCTGAACACCCTCTGGTATCCACTCTTCTCTGTGCGCCCAACAATGCCTGGGATTTCTAAGGACCTCTTTCTATTAAGAAAAACTAAGGTAAAGGAAAACTACTCTGAGGATGTTTAATAAGTTGAAAATTTAAGGTGGATATTACTTAAGCTTTGGAAAGACAATGGAATATTATTCAACCATTAGAAGGAATGAAGTACTGATATATGCTACAGCATAAATGTATATAGAAAATACTATATGTGAGCCAAACAGAAGTGCCACAAATTATATGATTCTATTTATATGAAATTTCCAGAATAAGAAATTCTACAGCGGCAGAAAATAGATTAGCCATTTTCAAGTGCTAGAGATCTTGGAGGTAATAAAATGGGTTTGGGTTTCTTGGCCGGGGTGATAAAAATATTCTGAAATTAGATAATACTGATGGTTGCACAACATTGTGAGTATACTAATATCACTGAATTTTATACTTAAGGTAAATTTTATGACATATGAAATATAACTCAATAGCACTTTCATAAAAATTATATATTTGTAGAGATAATATTAACAATATTTAATATTAATAATATTTGTATTCAACATCCCTGCAAGTCTCAGAAGCTAGCTAGACAAACACATTCATGGCAATTAGGATCTGGACCCCACAGAAATTCAACCCTGATAATAGATACTCTTTAATCTTTATTTCTCTTTTCCTTTAGTGTCCTAATAAACAGTCTTCTTGCAACTCCCCAAGAATGCAAGCAATGAAGAGGTTCAAGATTCAGACCGGAAGAAAGAGGACATTATCTTAAATTTATTCATAGATACTGGCACTGACCATTTGTTTACTACCATCAGAGTTAGAAGACATCAAGACAAAAGTGTAGGGCTAACTAAAGCTTTTGGAACCTCTACTTTCTTATGCTGGAGATAATTTTACAGGGAATAATTCATAATATTAATTATGATGATAATTGCATTAGTGATGATAATTAAAATAGCTAATATTTGAGTACTTACTTTGTGCTAGGCACTATATTAACTGCTTTATACAGATCGTCTCATTTCCTTTTCCCAACTATCTTGTGGAGCAAATACTATTGACCCCATTTGATAGGTGAGAAAACTGAGGCATAGAAAGATTAAGCAACTTACTCCATGTCAAAAAATTGATAAGTGGTAGGACCAGAACAGAAGCCCAGCCAGTATAATACCTAATCTCATGTTCTTAGCCACTTCACTATATACTATTAATACTTCCCAGTAGCTTCCCAATATATTAAGTATATCAATATATTAACTAAATATTCCAAGCACACTCTTCTCACCAGGTTATCTATCTAAAAGATAGATGCTATTATTAGTCTCCATTTTGTAGGTGAGAAAACAAAAGCATAGAGAGGCTTCACAACCTGTCTAGGACATAGAATTACTAACTGCCCCAGAAATAAATAAGGGTTAAATCAAATCCAAGCAGTCACTAAATTCTGTCATATTATTTTCTGATATTTTGGTACTAACCTCACACATAAGAGGGGACTCAGAATTCATCTGACCCGTAAGAGTTAACCATATTCATCATCCAGACTACTCCAATTTGTAAAATCAACCAACGTAAGTACCTGGCTGGTATATCTCATCCCCCCTCTGCACACTTGTGGATGTTCTGTGTGCTACCCTAGTCCTTCTAGCCTATTTATGGAAGACAGTGATTTTTCCCCAAAACATAAATCATATAGTAGTAAGTACACTGACTAGCCTTTGAATGGTATAAAGGAAGCTTTGGCTTTCCACTTTTCATGTATTTTACACAACAAAGAACAGCTGAGACATGCAAATCCCCACTGCCTAGAAGCTGCAACTGGAGTTTTATAGTACATCTAATTAAGAAAAAGTTGGATTTTTCAGGATCTTTAGTATGAAATACATCCGTTTTATTAGTTGGAAGAAAGCTTTCCAAAGTGAGGCATTAAGTAAAGGTTCTGATTGAATTTTATCCCCCTTAGTAATCAGAAAATAAAAGTGCAATCTGATAATAGATTTTTAAACAATACTACCATTCTGGGTGGCACCTGTGGCTCAAGGAGTAGGGTGCCAGCCCCATATACCAGGGGTGGTGGGTTCAAGCCTGGCCCCAGCAAAAACTGCAAAAAACAACAACAACGAAAAACTACTACCCTTCAGACACAATACATTTATTTCTTTTTCTCCCTCATATATGCACTCAGATCTTATAATCTATTTTAAAGTAAATACACTTTTAAGGATAATGCTACAATATCTCTTGTCAGATGTAAATATGAAATACATTCTAATATCAGGACATATGTAGTACCAAAGTAGGCATTCTAAGGGCAATGAGGAAAGGGCTTAACAGTGATCTGAGGCTGGGGACAGTAAGTAAGCAGAGGGATAAATCCCCTATGTTTGTCAAAAATCAACAAAAGTAAACAAAATTCTAAGATCTATTATAAAAGTCAAAGCAAAGGAAACAGCTAGGTCTTTATAGTCTGGATTCCAAGATGTCTTATATGCAAAAAAAATCACTAATCAGATTATCAATATGAGGCTGATACTGGGATAGAGTTTCTTTGCCACAGAGGTTCACACATACATACACAAGGCAGGAAATTGTTTCAGTATATGAGTGGAACGGGACTTAAAAGGGTTAGAAAAGTGGCAGCAGCTGGCAATGGAAAGAGTGGAGAAATCAATAGCTATAGATGGGTCCTAATAAATGTCAAAAAGTCTTTTATTAAGGCAGTGTTGTTCTCAACTATGAATATGCATGGACTGAGTTGGTAGGCAGCAGATTGCCTGAATAACTGTTTCAACAGGGACCCAATGTCATTCTGGAGATGCAGAGCCAAGGATGCCACACAGAAACACTGCTGTCAACAGCACCTGCTCTGGACTCTTCTCTCTTGTCACTATACACTTCTGGCCCTCAGAAGGCCAGACTACATTGAGTATACTTTATACAATGTGGAAGCTTTCTTTCTAAAGTCCTTGTTTGAAGGGAAAATGTTACTTTTGTGCTATTTCAAAGAAATCTTGTATTATTTCAGCAAATTGGCAGTAGCACACTTGGTACCACAGTAGCAACCTTGGAGAATTTTTTCATGAGACCTGATCACCCCAGTGGATATGAGCTAATATCCTGATGGTCAACCTTTTATGAATGTTGCATTTTTGAAGTATAACTCTATTTGTACTGTGGTATTGCTACATCATATTTTTTTTAATATTCCCTGTAAGATATGTATCAGAAACTCTACTTACATGACAGCTGAGCAATGTTAAAAAGGAAAATGACTTCTTAAGGGATACATAGGTATGTGGTTTCCTTCTGGAGTGATGAAAATATTTTGAAACTGGGTAGAGGTGATGTTTGCACAACACATGAATTACTAACTACCACTGAGTTGTATACTTTTTAAAAGGTTAATTATGGGAGGGTGGAGCAAGATGGCAGCCGAGTAACAGCTTCCTTGCATCTGGGCACCGTGAGTCTGGGGATATAGGACTCCAGGCATCTCTGGCTGGTGGGATCTGCCTATCATCACCCCTGAGAGGATACAGGGAGTCAGCGAGAGACTTCTGGACCCCAAGAGGAGGACTAAAACAGTGGAAAACCGGCAAGTGGTTGTGTGTGTTCAATCCGCCTAAACCCGCCCGCAACTGTAAGTTCAGTAGCAGCGAGACTGCAAACCAGAAAGGCCTTACCTGTGAACTGTTTTGGTGTCTTTGGACTTGGCACTCAGCTGAACTGCCTTGGGGAGAGCCTGAGCGGGAGTGCGGAGAACTTTGGCCTTTGTCTAGGGCCCCAGTCTGAGCCGCTGAGCCAGACGGAGCTAATAGAGTTTGGCTCTGGGTCACAGGCAGACATTGTGAGCGATCTGCCCTGGCAAGCTCCGCCCTCAGGGTTGCAGAGCTGGAATTGGGTGGGAGCTGGTAACCCAGCGACCAAGTAGCCTAAGGGCGGGGTCTGAGCCGCCTTGCAGCCCTAACCCTCGGGGGCAGAGGGAGACCAGTTTTGACACACAGGGTAAGTGGATAGCCACTTCAGCAGTGATTCCAGCAACAAGCACTTCCCTGAGAAAGCTTCTGCTCAGTAAGTGAACAAGTTCAAAGTGCCTTTTAAGTGGGCTGAAGAGAGATTTAGGGTGTCTACCTGCTGGGGTTCGAGAAACTAGCAGCCTCCAGTCGTATCAGAACTGTGATTAACATCTCATACCCCAGAAGACCACGTGTTGCCCAGACAATATTCAATTCCATATACATACTGCTTTGTTTTTGGTTGCGTGTGTGTTTTTTTTTTGTTTGTTTGTTTGTTTGTTTTTTTTTGGTTTGGTTGTTTTTTTTTGTTTATTTTGACGTTCTAGATTGTTGTTTTGTTTTTTAAGTTCAACCTTTTCCATACAGATCCTTTTTCTTTCTCAATTTTTCTAGTTTAATTATAATTTCCCATTGCTGCCTATTTCAATAATCAGAACTTCATTTTTGTTAGTGTTTCTACCACTATTATTTGGTTTTTCCAGCCAATTTTATCCCGTAAGGTTTTCTGTTTGCTTGTTTTGGTTTGATTTATAGCATTTTTGTCTTTCCTCTCTACTTGGTGGAGGTGGGGTACTGTGTCTGATCAGGTTAGCAAAGAGCTGCTGACCTCAAGGGAACCACCCCACTTGGCACCCCCAGAAGGTGTTTTTTTTTTTTAAGGTTGTATCAAAGTACCCTACTGTACACCTATATTACTCTGTCTCCCTCTTTCTGTGACTCTCTTCTTTTTGTCAATATTCCTTTCACCCAACCACTCTCCTTTCTCTATTTTTCTTTTTTTTCATTTTTTTTTTTTCTTATCACTCGGTCCTCATTTCTTTCATCGCTTTTTTGCTCTTAAACCTTCTCACCCTTCTGGTCCTGTAACCCTTAGTCCACAGGAACAAGAACTTAAAGAGCAAGAGGAATTGAAAGGAAAATTAGGGCAAGTAAACAGATAAAAGAAATCACCCATGAGGAAGAATCAGCAGAAAACTCCAGGCAACATGAAGAACCAGTCCAGAACTACCCCGCCAAGGGACCATGAGGTAGCTACTGCAGAGGATTCCACCTATACAGAAATGTTAGGAATGACAGAAAGGGAATTTAGAATACACATGTTGAAAACAATGAAGGAAATGATGGGAACAATGAAGGAAACTGTTAATAAAGTGGAAAATAACCAAAAGGAAATTCAAAAACAGAATCAAATAAGAGATGAACGATATGAAGAATATAAAAAGGATATAGCAGAGCTGAAGGAAATGAAACAGTCAATCAGGGAACTTAAAGATGCAATGGAAAGTATCAGCAACAGGTTAGACCATGCAGAAGAAAGAATTTCAGAGGTAGAAGACAAAGTTTTTGAGATAACTCAGATAGTAAAAGAGGCAGAAAAGAAGAGAGAGAAAGCAGAACGTTCACTGTCAGAATTATGGGACTTTATGAAGCGTTCCAACATACGAGTTATAGGAATTCCAGAAGGGGAAGAAGAATCCCCCAGAGGAATGGAAGCCATACTAGAGAATATTATAAAAGAAAATTTCCCAAATATCACCAAAGATTCTGACACACTGCTTTCAGAGGGATATCGGACCCCAGGTCGCCTCAACTCTAACCGAGCTTCTCCAAGACACATTGTGATGAACCTGTCCAAAGTCAAGACCAAAGAAAAGATTCTGCAAGCTGCCAGGAGTAAGCGCCAGTTGACCTACAGGGGCAAACCCATCAGAGTGACCGCAGACTTCTCTAATGAAACTTTCCAAGCAAGAAGACAATGGTCATCTACCTTTAATCTACTTAAACAGAACAATTTTCAGCCCAGAATTCTGTACCCTGCTAAGCTAAGCTTCAAAATTGACGGAGAAATCAAATCATTTACGGATATACAAACATTGAGGAAATTCGCCACAACAAGACCAGCTCTACAGGAAATACTTCAACCTGTTCTGCACACTGTCCACCACAATGGATCAGCAGCAAAGTAAGAACTCAGAAATTAAAGGACAGAACCTAACCTCCACACTGATGCAAAAGATAAAACTAAGCAATGGACTCTCACAAAATAAGACGAATAGAATACTACCACACTTGTCAATTATCTCAATAAATGTTAATGGCTTGAATTCCCCACTGAAGAGACATAGATTGGTTGACTGGATTAAAAAACACAAGCCATCCATTTGCTGTCTGCAAGAAACACACCTGGCTTCAAAAGACAAATTAAAGCTCCGAGTCAAGGGTTGGAAGACAATTTTTCAGGCAAATGGAATTCAGAAGAAAAGAGGAGTTGCAATCTTATTTTCAGACACATGTGGATTTAAAGCAACTAAAGTCAAAAAAGACAAAGATGGTCACTTTATATTGGTCAAGGGAAAAATACAACAAGAAGACATTTCAATTCTAAATATTTATGCACCCAATTTAAATGCTCCCAGATTCTTGAAGCAGACCTTACTCAGTCTGAGCAATATGATATCTGATAATACCATCATAACAGGGGACTTTAACACTCCTCTTACAGAGCTGGACAGATCCTCTAAACAGAAATTAAACAAGGATATAAGAGACTTAAATGAGACTCTAGAACAACTGTGCTTGATAGACGCATATAGAACACTCCACCCCAAAGATAAAGAATATACATTCTTCTCATCACCCCATGGAACATTCTCCAAAATCGATCATATCCTGGGACACAAAACAAATATCAACAGAATCAAAAGAATTGAAATTTTACCTTGTATCTTCTCAGACCATAAGGCACTAAAGGTGGAACTCAACTCTAACAAAAATGCTCGACCCCACCCAAAGGCATGGAAACTAAACAATCTTCTGTTGAATAACAGATGGGTGCAGGAAGAAATAAAACAGGAAATCATTAACTTCCTTGAGCATAACAACAATGAAGACACAAGCTACCAAAACCTGTGGGATACTGCAAAAGCAGTTTTGAGAGGAAAATTCATCGCTTTAGATGCCTACATTCGAAAAACTGAAAGAGAGCACATCAACAATCTCACAAGAGATCTTATGGAATTGGAAAAAGAAGAACAATCTAAGCCTAAACTCAGTAGAAGAAAAGAAATATCCAAAATCAAATCAGAGATCAATGAAATTGAAAACAAAAGAATCATTCAGAAAATTAATGAAACAAGGAGTTGGTTTTTTGAAAAAATAAATAAAATAGATAAACCATTGGCCAGACTAACGAGGAATAGAAAAGTAAAATCTCTAGTAACCTCAATCAGAAATGATAAAGGGGAAATAACAACTGATCCCACAGAGATACAAGAGATCATCTCTGAATACTACCAGAAACTCTATGCCCAGAAATTTGACAATGTGAAAGAAATGGATCAATATTTGGAATCACACCCTCTCCCTAGACTCAGCCAGGAAGAAATAGAGCTCCTGAACAGACCAATTTCAAGCACTGAGATCAAAGAAACAATAAAAAAGCTTCCAACAAAAAAATGCCCTGGTCCAGATGGCTTCACTCCAGAATTCTATCAAACCTTCAAGGAAGAGCTTATTCCTGTACTGCAGAAATTATTCCAGAAAATTGAGGAAGAAGGAATCTTCCCCAACACATTCTATGAAGCAAACATCACCCTGATACCAAAACCAGGAAAAGACCCAAACAAAAAGGAGAATTTCAGACCAATCTCACTCATGAACATAGACGCAAAAATTCTCAACAAAATCCTAGCCAATAGATTACAGCTTATCATCAAAAAAGTCATTCATCATGATCAAGTAGGCTTCATCCCAGGGATGCAAGGCTGGTTTAACATACGCAAGTCTATAAACGTTATCCACCATATTAACAGAGGCAAAAATAAAGATCACATGATCCTCTCAATAGATGCAGAAAAAGCATTTGATAAAATCCAGCATCCTTTTCTAATTAGAACTCTGAAGAGTATAGGCATAGGTGGCACATTTCTAAAACTGATTGAAGCTATCTATGACAAACCCACAGCCAATATTTTACTGAATGGAGTAAAACTGAAAGCTTTTCCTCTTAGAACTGGAACCAGACAAGGTTGTCCTCTGTCACCTTTACTATTCAACATAGTGCTGGAAGTTCTAGCCAATACAATTAGGCAAGACAAGGAAATAAAGGGAATCCAAATGGGAGCAGAGGAGGTCAAACTCTCCCTCTTTGCTGACGACATGATCTTATACTTAGAGAACCCCAAAGACTCAACCACAAGACTCCTAGAAGTCATCAAAAAATACAGTAATGTTTCAGGATATAAAATCAATGTCCACAAGTCAGTAGCCTTTGTGTACACCAATAACAGTCAAGATGAGAAGCTAATTAAGGACACAACTCCCTTCACCATAGTCTCAAAGAAAATCAAATACCTAGGAATATACCTAACGAAGGAGGTGAAGGACCTGTATAAAGAAAACTATGAAATCCTCAGAAAGGAAATAGCAGAGGATATTAACAAATGGAAGAACATACCATGCTCATGGATGGCAAGAATCAACATTGTTAAAATGTCCATACTTCCCAAAGCAATCTACCTATTCAATGCCATTCCTATCAAAATACCAACATCATACTTTCAAGATTTGGAAAAAATGATTCTGCGTTTTGTATGGAACTGGAAAAAACCCCGTATAGCTAAGGCAGTTCTCTGTAATAAAAATAAAGCTGGGGGCATCAGCATACCAGATTTTAGTCTGTACTACAAAGCCATAGTGGTCAAGACAGCATGGTACTGGCACAAAAACAGAGACATAGACACTTGGAATCGAACTGAAAACCAAGAAATGAAACTAACATTTTACAACCACCTAATCTTCGATAAACCAAACAAGAACATACCTTGGGGGAAAGACTCCCTATTCAATAAATGGTGTTGGGAGAACTGGATGTCTACATGTAAAAGACTGAAACTGGACCCACACCTTTCCCCACTCACAAAAATTGATTCAAGATGGATAAAGGACTTAAACTTAAGGCATGAAACAATAAAAATCCTCCAAGAAAGCATAGGAAAAACACTGGAAGATATTGGCCTGGGGAAAGACTTCATGAAGAAGACTGCCATGGCAATTGCAACAACAACAAAAATAAACAAATGGGACTTCATTAAACTGAAAAGCTTCTGTACAGCTAAGGAGACAATAACCAAAGCAAAGAGACAACCTACACAATGGGAAAGGATATTTGCATATTTTCAATCAGACAAAAGCTTGATAACTAGGATCTATAGAGAACTCAAATTAATCCACATGAAAAAAGCCAACAATCCCTTATATCAATGGGCAAGAGACATGAATAGAACTTTCTCTAAAGACGACAGACGAATGGCTAACAAACACATGAAAAAATGTTCATCATCTCTATATATTAGAGAAATGCAAATCAAAACAACCCTGAGATATCATCTAACCCCAGTGAGAATGGCCCACATCACAAAATCTCAAAACTGCAGATGCTGGCGTGGATGTGGAGAGAAGGGAACACTTTTACACTGCTGGTGGGACTGCAAACTAGTACAACCTTTCTGGAAGGAAGTATGGAGAATCCTCAAAGCACTCAAGCTAGACCTCCCATTTGATCCTGCAATCCCATTACTGGGCATCTACCCAGAAGGAAAGAAATCCTTTTATCATAAGGACACTTGTACTAGACTGTTTATTGCAGCTCAATTTACAGTCGCCAAAATGTGGAAACAGCCTAAATGCCCACCAACTCAGGAATGGATTAACAAGCTGTGGTATATGTATACCATGGAATACTATTCAGCCATTAAAAAAAATGGAGACTTTACATCCTTCGTATTAACCTGGATGGACGTGGAAGATATTATTCTTAGTAAAGCATCACAAGAATGGAGAAGCATGAATCCTATGTACTCAATTTTGATATGAGGACAATTAATGACAATTATGGTTATGGGGGGGGAAACAGAAAGAGGGAAGGAGGGAAGTGGGTGGGGCCTTGGTGTGTGTCACACTTTATGGGGGCAAGACATGATTGCAAGAGGGACTTTACCTAACAATTGCAATCAGTGTAACCTGGCTTATTGTACCCTCAATGAATCCCCAACAATAAAAAAAAAAAAAAAAAAAGGTTAATTATGTATTGTATGAGTTTTATCTCAATAAAAACATGCATGACTTGTATTAAGTAAACTTTTATTTGATATTGACTTTGTCCCAGGTATTATGCTAGATTCTGGTTATACAAATAAGAATTACAGCTAATGTTCATTAGATCCTCATGAGGTGCAAGGAAGTATTCCAAGATCTGAATCTATATTAACTAATTTTATCATAGCAACCTCTGAAAGGGGCTGAAAAAGTACTATTAGTTCCATTTTACAGAGGAGGAAACTGAGGAATAGGGTGATAAAGTAACTGACCCAAGATATGATAAGTAATAGCGGTAGAGCCAGGATTTAGACCTCGCCAGTTCAGCTCCAGAAATTGTGAATTTAAGAACTATGCTACAGTGCCCCAGATATAGACACAGGCCAAAAAATTTCACAGTCAATTTATGATGAGTGCAAAGAAAGCCTACAGGAAAGGTGCCTAAGGAATGGCAGACAGCAGGGAAGTATCCAAGAAGAGATAACACCTGAGATGAATCATAAATGATAAATAAGAATGAAACACACAAACAAAAAGGGAGAGCATTTTAGACAGAGTAAAAGATCTGGAAAAGCATAGAGATGAAAACTGTTATTAGCAGGTTGGTGTTACTAGAGTATCAAAAGTGAATTGATGAGTGGCAGGCTATGTGCTGTGAAGACAAAAGGCCCACACATGCTACTTTATCCTGTAGGCATAGAAGAGCTATTGACATGTTTTAAGTAGGAGTGACACAGAGTTGACTTTTAGAAGTATCATTCCAGTAGCACCCTAGCGATTGAAATTTAGAGGGACAAGATTCTAAGTAGAGAGGGAAACCTGTAAGGAAGCTCTTTTACTAATTCAAAAAATAAACAATGATGTGATTAACTACAAAAATGATAACTGGCATCAAAAGGAACAGATAGAATGAATAAATATTTAGGAATTCAAATAAGCAAGACTCATAATATCAATTAGTGTCTCAAAAACTTGAAGCAGCCAGAAAGATCACAAGGAAAATATTTCTCTTGATAAGTGTCACCTTTATATTGTTAAGAACTGTTAAACATTGCTAAACAGAATTCAGGAATAAGTAGTCTATTATTTATTTTCAGAAGCTATTTCATTGAAATTCTAAATGTAAACAGTCTTTATAAAGTTACATTTAGGAATACCAAGCTACTTTAGGGGAAAAAAAAAAATCCAGATTCAGTGCGTAAATTGAATACATGCATTCCTAGAGACTTGAAAAGAAAATGGTTTGAAATGGATATCTCATTGTGGTTTCATTTGCATTCTCCAATAACTAATGATGGTGAGCATCTTTTGATGTGTTTATTAGTCATTTGTATGACTTCTTTGGAGAACTGTTTATTCACATCCTTTGATCTTTTTAAAAATGGACTACATTTATTTTAGAGCAGTTTTAGATTCCAGCAAAACTGAATGGAAAGTATAGAAATTTCCCATACATCCTCCCTTTCTCATTTAAATATTGCATAAGACAGCCGGGAGCCGTGGCTCGCGCCTGTGGCTTCAACATTCTGGGGGGCCGAGACTGGCAGATTGCTTGAGCTCAGGAGTTTGAGACCAGCCTAAGCAGGAGCAAGACCCCATCTCTAAAACTAGCTGGGCATTGTGGCAAGTGCCTATAGTCCCAGCTCCTGGGGAGGCTGAGGCAGGAGGCTCACTTGCACCCAGGAATTTGAGATTGCTGTGAGCTGTGATGCTATAGCACTCTACCAAGGGTGACAAGGTGGGACTGTGTCTCAAAACAAAAAATAAATAAATAAAAATTTAAAAATTAAAAAAATAAAATGAAATAACACAATAAAAAAAAGAAATTAACAATGAAACATGTGGCTGTCTGAATTGCTTTGTCCTCCTAACTGCATGTGGTTTCAAGATAACAGGAATTAGAAAAAGATATGTCAGGAGAGTTAGACTTCACTGGGAAATGATCTTGGCATCATAAAAGAAAGACTGAAAGTTGGGAAAAAATAGATTGTGGAGAATTGTTAATCAGTAGCCAAAAAAATAAATTAATGTTTCTCATCTCATATCTGTTTTATTTTTACCAATATCTACCCCGATTTTATACTCTGTAACTTACTCAAACATCCTTTGGTCCCCACAACATGCTCAACTATTTAGAGGTCACAACAAAAACGTTAGTTGATTAGACTCCCCCATTAACTACCCCTGCCTTGAGGAATCTAGTGTCACCAAGGACTTGAGATACACTCAAGTAAAGAAACTAGAAAGTGATATGAGATGAAATATGGGTCAAGACCATCATAAGTGTTGAGGTAAGTATGAGTTTTGCAAAATCAATGATAAGAAGGTCCGAGTGAGATCTGGAGGGGTCACTGTGAGTTTCCCAGCAGGTGTGCTACATAAACCACAGTAGAGTGGAAGAACGTAGCAGAATCAAGAGGAAGGATTCCAGAGACTAAAAAGGCATCTTTGGACAAGTAAGATTGACCCAGATTATAAATATCTTCAAATATCAGGTAAATATATTTGTTACCAGTGTGAGAGCATTTCTTTCACATGATTTCTAGCTCTTTGAACTACTTATCTAAGAAATTATTTCTTATAAGTAAATTACTTAAATGGCCACCAAAAACTGAGGACTTCCAAACCAGATAGGTTGCAAAACGATTCTTAAATTTCCTGCACCCAACCCATATTACAAAATGTGTTTGGGTTCTTCAGTGATGGTAATTTTATATTCACCAGGGGATATTGATATAAAGTTTCTAAGGTTCTGTTCAAATCATAAAATCCCAGCTCAATCCCAAACAAGATCAATTGTTTCCCTGGATAGGGAGGAGAGCAGAAGATTGTCTTCAGTCTGAGTAAGACCTGATTTCATAGTGAGAATGCAAGCAGAGGGGTTGGGTAACCATCTGGAGAATAGTTCTGCCTTTACAGTCAAGTGCAGTATTCATAAGGTAAAACACAATGCACAGAGAAAATTCTAGCATTTGTCATTTGTCAGTGCTTCATTTTGGAAGAGAATTTATAAGTCCTTGACCTCATTTTGGCTACAGAACCCTCTGTAATCCAAATACAGGTTGCATCTGGCAGGAAGTATAAAAGGGAAGAGCAGAGAACAAATAACCTATTTTCTCTGAGACATGTTCACTAGCCCTGCCTCCCAGCACAATCTTACACCCAAGCTCACACCCCTCAAGCTCCATAGCATGGCTGCCTACCTAGACCTGCAGTATCTCCTGTTAGTGACTCCCTGTGGCAACCATCTTAACTTGTGGTATCTGCTGTCTCCCATCTATTTGACTGGGTTCCAGGCCTAGCCCAGCCTTGGCCTTATTACTCATCATCTCCCCAAAATCCAAGGCAAGCTCTGCAATAGACCAGAGAGATGCTCTGTTCAAACCTCCTCTACTTCAAGTCTACAGATAAATTCTTTCCAAGAGGAAAATTCCATGAGAAGAGGGCCAAGGCTACAGTAGAGCTCATACTTTCTTCCATGCCCAGACTTAAATAGGTATCCTGAGGAGGTGGATCTTGCTGTTATCTAAATTGTGATCCCTATTCAATAGATGATACTGCGAGAACTGGATATCCACATGTAAAAGACCAAAACTGGACCCACACCTTTCTCCACTCACAAAAATTGATTCAAGACGGATAAAAGATCTACATCTAAGGGATGAAACATTAAAAATCTTCAAAAGAGTGTGGGAAAACACTTGAAGGTATCGGCCTGGGGACAGACTTTATGAAAAAGACTTCCATGGCAATTGCAACAACAAAAATAAACAAAGGGACTTAATTAAACTGAAAAGCTTCTGTACAGCTGAGGAGACAACAACCAAAGCAAACAGACAACTTACACAAAGGGAAAGAATATTTTCATATTATGAATTAGACAAAAGCTTGATAATTAGGATCTACAGAGAACTCAAATTAATCAACAAAAAACCCAACAATCCCATATATCATTGGGCAAGATAAATGAATAGAACCTCCTCAAAAGAAGATAGATGAATGGCTACCAAACATATGAAAAAAATGCTCATCATCCCTAATTATCAGAGAAATGCAAATCAAAATCACTCTTAGATATCACCTAACCCCATTGAGAATGTCCCATATCACAAAATCTCAAAACTGCAGATGCTGGCAGAGTGGATGTAGAGAGAAGAGAACACTTCTACATTGGTGGTGGGACTGCAAACTAATACAACCTTTTTGGAAGGAAGTATAGAGAATCCTCAAAGAACTAAAACTAGGCCTCCCATTTGATCTTGCAATCCCATTACTGGGCATCTACCCAGAAGAAAAAAAAAATCCTGTTATCATAAGGACATTTGCACTAGACTGGTTATCACAGCTCAATTTACAATCACCAAAATGTGGAAACAGCCTAAATGCCCATCAACGCAGGAACGGATTAACAAGCTGTATGTGTACCATGGAATATGTATACCATGGGATAGTATTCAGCCATTAAAAAAGAGACTTTACATTTTTTTGTATTAACCTGGATGGAAGTGGAACATGTTATTCTTAGTAAAGCTTCATAACAATGGAGAAGCAAGAATCCTATGCACTCAATTCTGATATGAGGACAATTGATGACCCAGTACACTGTGGGGGGTGGAGGATGAGGAGTGCAGGGAGAGGGAAGGAGAGAGGGGATGGGGTTCACGGGGTGTAACACACCTCTTGGGGATGGGTCACAATTATAAGAGGAACTTTTTACCTAAAAAATGCAATCAGTGTAAACTGGTTCTTTGTACTCTCAATGAATCCCCAATAATAAAAAAATGATGATGTTCATTTATATACATATGTATTTGCACAATAAGTCAAATCAAATCCTGCCTGCTCAAACAACTCCATTTAGTAAGAGCTTAATATAAGTCTTATATATTCCTAGAAGTGGCTAACTGCATATTGGTGTGAATGTGATAAAAAGTAAATAGCAAAAATTTTGTTTACGTCAAGGTGAAGTCTGTGGTATTTCTTTACAAAAAGGCAGGTAGTGCTGAGCTGTCTGAAAGCAAGATGGACTATTTAATCTGCAGAGCAGTAAAAGTCATTGAGAGGGGATGTGATCATCATAGCCAAAATGAAACAGACCACTAGTGGATACACTAGAGAAGGCTGAGGGACCTTTGAGTGAATCAGTGTTTAGAAAGGAGAATGCCTCCCTGGAGGAGAATCCTACTTATACACCTTCCAACAGTTGGCCTCCAGTTTTAAAGTTAAACAGCAAAAACTCATTTAGGGCAGTATTACATCAGGAGGATTTTTAGGGAGTAGGGACTATGTTGGAGTTCCATTTTATTATAGCTTATAATATCAATATTTTTTAAATATTCCACTATATTTACTCTCCTTTAAAATATACAAGGTCTTCCCTCCCCAAGTGATTCAGTAATAGTTGTTTGCAATATCCACAAGACGCAGCTATAATCGGTGAAACTGCTAGAACTCTTTGCTTTGCTGATCCAGCAGATGTGCTTAAGATCTATAAAAATATAATGATCTCCTGTAAATAGTCAGGGATGGCAGCTCCAAAACAAATAAAAATAAAGGTATAATCATTAATCATTTTGCATGTATTACTTAGAGGAAATGGAAATGGAATGAAAAATTACCACAGGCAAAATGCTATGGTAAGAAACTAAACTAGATACTTGTTATACTTGAAAGAAATGTTTAAAAGACCACCGTTCAAGGATCCTCCCTGGTAAGAACAAGTTTACCAAATGAGGCAGCTCACAATTTATTGCTGAGACAACTGAAAATTCACTATATTTATGAGTAAAATAAGGATATTTGATAAGAATATGAATTTCCTTGGAGTCTAAAGTTTGGTCCACAAAAAGCAAAAGTTTGTCTACTTTAGCAGCTTTAACCAGCTCTATGAAAATACATATCAAAATCCTGACTTTGTAAAAATGTTCGTAACTGTTTCATAGAAATTTTTCTCTGTCCTTGGAATTCCTTAATTTGTAGACCCCAAAGATCAACTTAAATATGTGATCCCTGACTTCAAAAATGTTAATGATAAAATCTTTAGCATTTACTCATGGTATAAAACATTTTTAATAGCCTTTCCTATTAATAATTTGACTAGACAAGAATTATCAACCCTGATGATTTCGAATGCCTGAACAGAGGACTCAATGCCACTTTCACACATAAATATAGAAATCTAATCTTGCATAGCTTTTGAGAGAGAGAGAGATTGATTTTTTTTTTCTACCCCCCACCCAAGCCACACAGTCAGAGACCATGAAACCATCATTCAGTCACTGGCAACTTTGATTTTAAAAGCATAGCTAATTGCACTTAGAAGTGTATAGCACCGAGGGTGTGCCAGCTGTAGGATCAGAGCTGTCACTCACTAAAAATATTATACTTCATAATAGTCTTAATCTTTTCATTGTAAATTACAGAAAGAGGGTATTTTAGTGAACCCAAAAATTACTTGCCAATTTAAAAAAAAATACCAACTAAAGTTTTTATACTAATATCAAGAAAATGTTACCTAACCAAATATCAGAAGAAGCTATATAAAACAATGTTAATTTGGATAATCATGTGCTATATTAATTATGGAGAAAGAATGTAAATAAGTACAATGAAGAATCAATCTGATTTAAGGTTTTTTCACAATTAATATGACCTCCATCTCCATTTTTTCAAAGAAACAATACTAAAAAGATGAAAATGAAGTCTGAAAGAGGAAATTATGATTATTCCACATTTAAGAGAATGTGCCCTAATTATAATCTTTATTAGCCTCACACCCTATAAGGTATATGGTTTTTATTCTAGCCTATGCAAAAAGAACTTGTTTTATTCTTGAGGAAATAGTGTACTGAAGCTGCAAATGGCCAAGCAGTACCAAGAGTGGGATTCAAGGATTCTCTCACAGCTATGAGGAATATGCTTTTCTTCATTGGATTAGAAATAATGTCTACATGAAATGACTAAGGTAGGAAAATTAAGGAAACTCTTAGGGGACAAAATTAATGTAAACATTTTATGCTTTTACTCTCTCCTAATTATTCCAAATATCCCTTCACTGTCAAATATATTCATTGTGTAACAGGATTAAAAAATGATGCCCAGAATTATATATAGTGGAGCATATAATTTTTCAAGCCCATATCCTGCCCAAAGGTGTCTTGAGTCCCCTTCACAGAAATAAACTAAGATTTAGTAAAGCATTACAAGAATGGAGAATCAAGAATTCAATGTACTCAATTCTGATATGAGGACAATTAATGACCTAGTACACAGTGGAGAATGGGTGAAGGGAAGAGCAGAGAGAATGAAGGAGGAAGGGGGATGGGGGTCACGTTGTATGACACAACTTCTGGAGGTGGTACACAATTATAAGAGGGACTTTATCTAACAAATGCAACCACCCATAATCTAGTTCTTTGTTACAAAGAACTCAATGAATACCCAACATTAAAAAAAATACCCAACATTAAAAAAAAAGAAGACCAGCCTGAGCAACACAGTGAGACCCTATCTCTACAAAAACTAGCAAAGTTAGCTGTAGTCGCATCAAATTCTGAGGCTGAGACAGGAGATTGCTTGAACTCAGGAATTTGATGTTGTAGTGAGTTATGATGACACCACTGCACTCTAGCCTGGCAAGGAAGAGAGAACCTATTTGCAAAAAACAAACAAACAACAACAAAAAAAAAAAAAAAGCAAAAAAATCCAATTGGAAGATACACCCTAATTTCAGAAGAATATGTAAAAAAGTACAACTTAGAAACATAAAATAAAATGTAAAATAAGCATGCTTTATTTAAAAAAATGAATTAAATGAGGAATCATCTACTTTTTTCTCTTTCTCTTTCCCATAACATTTGGTGTGGAATTTTTCCATTGGAAAACAGAATTAGAGACTTGTATATCTCTTTCCAAATGATACTCCATCGCATTTTTTGCACACCTCTCTAAACAGACCACCTGCATCTGGCTATATCACAGGAAAACCCCTATAGTGAGGGTATTGGTGGCTGACTATTACCAGATACAAGTATATTCCAGGTAATATTAATCCTTTCATACTATTAAATTAATAGGGTTTCCCTGATTGTCTTTCCTTCCAAGAGTTGTTAACTTGGGCACTGAATTTTACCCTTTGTTGCCATTTTGTTTGAGTACTACTATCATGCCTCTTAAAATGAGTTCCTTTGTGAAAAAGAGCCCTCTCTCTAAATACTTGAGTATTCTACATAGATAATTTTTCCATGAAGTCTATAAAGTCAGACATACCTGTTGTACTGGGATAAGTGGATAGCTACATGCAAAAGAATGAATTTGGACCCTTCCCTTCCATCATATACAGAATTTAACTCAAAATGGATCAAAGATCAAAATATGAAAACCAAAACCAAAAAATTCTTAGAAGAACATATAGGAGCAAATACGCATGACCTTGAATTTGGCAACATAACATAGACAAATTGGACTTCATCAAAACCAAAATGTTTTATTATCACACAAAACCATCAAGAAAGTGAGAAATCAACCAACAGAATGGGAGAAAATATTTGCAAATCGTATGTTTCATAGACAACAATAAATGTAAGTATATCATTCAAGAATAAAAAAGTATTAAATACCGATACATTCTGCAACATAGATGAAACTTGAAAACATTATACTACGTGAAAGAAGACACTAACAAAAGACCATATAATCATATTATTGTGTTTATATGAAATGTTCAGAATAGGTAAATCAACAGAAATAGAAAAGATATTAGTGTTTTCCAGAGGATAGGGATGAGAAATTGGAGGAAAATGGCATGTGACTACTAATAGGAATAGAAGTTTCTATGGAGAGCAATAAAAATGTTCTGGAATTTAAAAAATTATTTAGTCATATATTTCAATTGAATGACTTGTATGGTATTTGAATTATATATCAATATGGTTATATAGCTGATTGATTGATTGATTGATTTCTAGGCCCTACATAATGGTCAGAATCATTTGCCCCAGGAGTAACACAATTTTGTCACACATAAATGTTTTATGACAGGACAATGTAATATTCATTTGGATATAATGCCATTGTTGAAGTGATATTGTAAATCAGAGAATTTTCACCCATGAAAATACTACATCCTCTGGGTCTCCACCTCTCCATAATTTCTATGATCTTCTCAACTGAGACCTTTAAGACAGAAAACTATCTTATTTACTCATGGTACTTTGTTAAGGGCTCAGACATACATTCACTGTTTGAAATGAAGTAAAAAATATCTCCTAGGCCTAAGTGGTTAAAAAAAAAAAAATGCTCTATGCTGCCTCCTTCACAAGAAATGGTGCAAGATCATTTTGTTTCCTTTGTTCCCTTATCCAGACATACTATGCGGTCTTTTCTACATTACTCTTTGCCAACAGGGGTCTGAACAGGCTTACTGTTATGGATCAAATCAAATTAGTTTCCTTGCCTTCTGGCCAATGGAAGACCCCAGCAGAACTAGTTCTTTTCCCATCAGGCAGTGGGTTAGCAGTGGCTGCATCCCTCTATCACAGGCTTCAACTTCTGTCAATTAGCCTTCTCCTATAGGTAGAGCTCTTGCAGAGTTTCAGTAGTAATTCCCTCCCTAAAACCTTTCAGGACTAGAAGTAGAAACAGCTCTTTGTGGTTGCTTCACCACCCCTTGCTTCTATTAACTCTGCCCATGCCACCATTGTGATAAGGCCCTTTATAAAATTCTCTTCAAGCACCCTCTTGGAATGTACCACCTGCTTCCTGCTGACACTCTAAAGGATTCAGGATCTTTTCCTTCAGTAGGACTAGAACAGGCAGTCAGATCACAGTGATCTCAGTAGTGGAAGGTGAAAGAGCTTTGTACATTTTGCAAAATTTTCTCTTCTTTCCAGCAATTTCATCATACTTGGCAGACACAGATTTTTAAAGCTCTAAATTGCTTAGTTGGAACAACGCAGCACAGATTATTTAGGCCATTCAAGCAGTGGGTTCCTTGATATTTAAAGAAAGACCAAATGGTGCCCCCTGTAAATGGTCCTGCAGCATGAAAGCTCACCTTAATCTAAAAATGGCTATTTGTAATGCCAAATGCCCACTTCAGCTGTAGCTAATCATTGCTATTAGGGAACAATTACACAACTGCTAAGGTAGGGACTTTGCTGCTGCCCTTGTCAAGATGTATGAATTTAGTATGCACTCTTTCTTCACACACAAAAAATAGGCTTTTATGCCATTCATCCCTACACCCCTGTCTTTCAAGCCAACAGTTCCATCCAGTATCCATTTTAGTTTCAAATCTGCAACTTGTATTCAAAAAATCTGTTTATTGTGTGATTTTATTAGTGTTCCCTAGCAATGCTATTCCAGACATACTAATGTTCTATTAATTAGATTTCTACCTGTCTTGTGCTTGTTTTATAAAACCTGCCACAGAAGCTCTTTGTAACCATTATTTTTAATAAGATAATTCAGACCAAGAAATGGTGTGATTCACCACCACATTTTAGAACCCTTTCTCACCCCTAAAAACAAAACGCTCTCAGTTGTTCATTTTGAGAATTAGTTGTCCCTGTACTTAATGCTATAAAAAGAGCAGGAATTTTAAAGTTGGCATTTAGCCACTTTCTCCTCAAGAAAAAACACTACAGAAGTTGTGCAAGGCTTACAATTAATTCCTCTGGCCCCTAGTGAGCCCTAACTCATACCCTTTTCTTCAAGCTCCTTTGCCCATCCAATTTCTCTTTTCGCTCGTTTCTCTTTCTTTTATCAGAATTCAGTCTATTTTACCAAGCTTGCACTAAATCTGAAAGATGATTTTAGTGGGTAAACCCTTCCAGTTCCATGGAGATGTTTTCAGTGCAGCCAAACTTGTCACCATTTACCCTTCCTCCATTAGCCCCTCAAGGATACCATATGTTCACATGCTTAGGTATCTTTTATTGCTGACACTTAAAAAAGGTCCAGAAAACCAAAATGTGTAAGAGTAGGAGACTACAAGTGTCACATCTTCTGGGAGGATTGTTCCAGTTCAGAAAATGATTATGGGAAAGAGCCACATCTGACCAAAAGAAATTAATTATTAATGGTAGAATTTCAAGAATCTACATGACAGCTTTTTGCAAAAAAAGGATCTTTCCAGCACTCTTGAAATAACGTAACGTGTAAGTGGTGCTGACTTGGCTTATCAATAAGCTGGCTGTATTTGAGATAAGAAAAAGAGGCATAATAACTCATTAATTTTAATTAATTTCAAAAAATTAGAAAAATGATTGCTTTTTTTTCCATTTAAAAAGATTTAAAATATCAGTTCTTATATTCCATTTATGGAAACTATTGCCTCAAAGTCATAATTCTTTGTTCACTAATATGAGAGACTAGAAACACTGTATGTAAAAACTGAAAAGGAAAAAACATGAAATATTAATCTAAACCAGACAAAAATCCTTCTTCTTGTTTTTCTTTTTTTTCTTCTTCTTCTTGTTTTTCTTGACAAAAACTACTAATGTTGGAGAATAATCATAGGGGCCTTTGCTAAATCTTTCTTTACTATCAACAACTAAATAAATTATGTATGTTCAGAGAGATAATAATGAGGAATAAAAGCCATGACAGTCCACTTATAAAAAAGTAATAGACTGTGACATATTCTACAATGAGCCATAGCCAGTAAGTACAAAGGTTTCCTTCTGAGAGAGCTTAGTAGCTAAAGTTTGGCCCAGTTTTTATATTTCTATTTAAAAAGGTTTTTTGTGAAATAATGATTGAACAAAATGAAATCTCATCAAATATGGTACTTAATGACTCAAGGACCAATGAAGGTTAGAAAATGAGTAATTTTATTTTTGCCACCATAGTATTAGGCCCAAGAAGGCTAACATCAAAAAATAAAATGATAGTTATACATTCAACTATATCAGTAATCACAATAAATATAAATGATCTAAATGCTTCAGTTGAAAAGCAAATGTTATAAAATTAAAAAAAAATAAAATTTCAACTCTATAACATTTATAAGAAACGTGTAAAACAGGAATATAACAAGTATGAAAATAAAATATTGGAATAAAAAACATATACCAAGAATATTCTACACAAAATAAGTGGTTGCATACATATTAATAGCAGGTCAAATAAATGATAAGGCAAAAAGTGATCCTAAAGATAAAGAATATCAATCCTGAAGTTTACTAGTTTTGGAAATTCTCTTAGGGTGAATGCTACCTGCAGCTCTGCTTACCTTTCTGGGTTCTAACTCTGACTTATTTTTTTGGCCTAAGAAATACCATTTTTCCTGATAATTGCCAATGCCCTTTTTTGCAATTAAAAGTTGTTTGCAATATACTTTGTACACGATTTTACTTGTTCTCAACAAGAGAGTTGATCTAAATACCTAATCTGCCATTGGAAGTGTATACTAAGTTTTTCATACAGTTCAATTTATTTCATTTAAAGGACTACATTTAATCAGAAATTATATATTTCATACTTTTTAAGGTTCATGTCATAGTATCCTTTCTTAATAAATGAAAGGGTTAAGTAATCATTGTTTCTTTGAAGGCTGGCAACCCATGTTAATCCCTCTCTCCACCCCCTTCATATTTTTAAATAAAATTTCACACGTCTCATGAATCCAAAATTCTCAGAGCCACTGCCTTAAAAGATAACCAGTTCTGGAGGACTGGGTTTGAGTGGCATGATGCTTTTGGAGGTAGGCATGGAAAGTAGCAATGTGAAGTTATTACAGATAGATAGCTGAGTCTATTTCCCAGTAGCATTTTAAAAACATCTTCTTTCAACCCTGAAACTGGTATAGAGTAATTAAATCCATATGTTTCTGATACATTAACTCACTGTTCATCAAATCGGCTTTGCTAAGAGGTTGGATGTCTAATCAAAGCTTATTTTTTGTATATTTTTAAATAAAGGTTATAGTAGTTTTTTGAACTGGGAATTAATGTTTTATAAATATTAAGCAGGAGATAAATCTCAAGTTTTCTAATTTGAAGAAAAGCATATTAGAATTTATTTATTAATATCCTCCTCAGTCACAAGTTATTCCTTATTAACAAAATGAAGTAAATACAGAAACAACAAAATGACTTAAAATAGGCTTTCCCTTTCACATTGAATATAATCCAAATGCTAAGGAACATATCTTTATGTTGCTAAATAGTTTAGCTCAGACAAAACAGAAAATAACATTTAGATGATTATAGGATGAATTTGAGTTTATGTCAAGTTTGATGGGAAGAGGTTTCCTTAGTAAATAGACTCATGAAAACTTGATTATATTGAGTTGAGAATTCCTATGATGAAACAAAATAGCTTTTATGATACCAAAATTGAAACATAAAGCATTTTCTGGAGGATTGCTTATGGATGAAATTCAGGAAGAAATCCTTGAACCAAGAATTTAAATAGAAGGTATTTATTTGTGGCACACTTATGGCAATTAGTTCAATGGGCTAGTCTGGCTAATAACTTACATACATTTATTTTTCTCTTTGATTTGAATACTTCATTTGTGTTCATGAAGTATTTCATGCCGTTATCTTATGTTTTGAATTTTTTAAAAATTCTTCTACTGGAACTATTACCATGGTGGTAAAAATAAAAATAGGTGTTTTTCTTTTCCTTTTATTGATTCTTGGGTTAAAAAGTAGACTGTTTGCAATCCTACCAACAGTGCACAAGTGTTCCTTTCTCTTTGTACCCATGCCAGCATCTGCAGCTTTGGGACTTTGTGAAGTGGGCTCTTCTAATTGAGGTCAGGTGATATCTCATGGTGGTTTTGATTTGCATTTCTCTCATGATTAGAGGTGATGAACACCTTTTCATTCATTTGTTGGCCATTTGTCTGTCTTTCTAAAAAAAGATTCTGTTCATTTCTCTTACCCAATGATTAACTGGATAATAGGATTGTTTGCCCTTTTCTTGTTGATTTTCTTGAGTTCCTTGTAGATTCTAGTTATTAGCATTTTGTCTAATACAGCCTTTTTGGAAGGAATTATGGATAATCCTCAAAGAGCTAAAAGTAGATCCTACAGTCTCATTATGAGGTATCTATAAAGAAGAAACAAGAATTATTTCATCACAAGGACATATGCACTCAAATGTTTATAGAAAATCAATTCACAATCACTAAGATGTGGGGAGGGGGAAAGCAAGGGCCCACAAACCCACGAATGGATTAATGAACCGTGGTATATGTATATCATGGAATACTATTCAGCCATAAACAAGATGGAGAATTTGCATCTTTTGTATTTACTTGGACAGCGTTGAAGAACAATCTCCTTAGTAAAGTATCTTAAGAATAGAAAATCATTCTGGTACAGATATCTTTGTTATATTGTGATTTTTTGTCTTCTGGATATATACCTAGTAAAGGAATTATAGGATCAAATGGCAGGTCTATTTTTATATCTCTAAGTATTCTCCAAATATCCTTCCAAAAGGAATGTATTAGTGTGCATTCCCACCAGCAGTATAGAAGTGTTCCCTTTTCTCCACATCCACGCCATCATCTCTGGTTTTGGGATTTTGTTATGTGGGCTAATCTTACTGAAGTTAAAGACATCTGTACCAGAATGTTTATTGCAGCCCAATTCATAATTGCTAAGTCATGGAAGAAGCCCAAGTGCCCATCGATCCACGAATGATTTAATAAATTGTGGTACATGTATACCATAGAATATTATGCAGCCTTAAAGAAAGATGGAGACTTTACCTCTTTCATGTTTACATGGATGGAGCCAGAACATATCATTCTTAGCAAAGTATCTCAAGAATGGAAGAAAAATTATCCAATGTACTCAGCCTTACTATGAAGCTAATTAATAGCTTTCATATAAAGACTATAACCCAACTATAGCATAAGAATATGAGGAAAGGGCCAAGGTAGGGAAGGAGAGGGGGGAGGTTGAGGTGGAGGGCGGGTAATTGGTGGGACCACACTTACGATGCATCTTAGAATGGGTACAGGCAAAACTTACTAAATGCAGAATACAAATGTCTTCATACAATAGCTAAGAAATGCCATGAAGGCTATATTAAACAGTTTGATGAAAATATTTCAGTTTGTATATGAAACCAGCACATTGTACCCCTTGATTGCACTAATGTACACAGCTATGATTTAATTTAAAAAAAAGAATAGAAAACCAAGTTTCCCATGTACTCAATACTGAAATACTGATTTGAAACTAGCATACAAATAACTACCGGCCCACACAGGAGAAAAACACAATTAAATTCAAGAACGGGAAAAGGGAGAACAGGGAGGGGATTTATAAGCTCCCACCTATCAAGTACAATGTAGAGCTATAGGGTACATATCCTGGGGGAAGGACTCAACTTCAACAGGGACAATACCTTACAAACACAAACAATATAGCCTTATCATATGTACCCGTATATTAAGCCAAAATAAATAAATAAATAAATAAACAAATAAATTGTCTATTTAATGACATCTCATATTGTTCAAACATTATTTCCCAAAGAAGAACCATAAAGTCCTTTTTAAGTAAAACAAACAAACAAACACTTAGGCCAGACTCTAGCCACCAGAGTCAAAATTAAAAAAAAAAAAAAAGTGCTAAGGCAATATCAAGCATTGCAGGGATGAGCTCTCTCAAAAGAAAATGTTTGTAACCGGCTATGGCTCATAGCAGAATGTGTTGTATCATATTGCTTTCTTTCTTGCTCCTATTTTTTATGTTTGATTAAGTTATTTTTCCTCAAACTATTAGTAGCTTTACTGCAATCCAAATGAAATTCTGAACTTTTTTGTGAAAACTGATGAGCTGACTCTAAAATTTGTAAGGAAGTTCAAAGAGCTGAAAGTAGCCAAGACATACTTGATTAAAAAAAAAAAAAAAAAAAAGCTGAGGAAATTTCCTGCCAGACACCAATACTTATTGTGAAGCTATGGTAATCAAGACACGGGTAAACAGTGCAGGGGTAGGCAATACATCAATTCAACAGAAATAAAAGTCCAGAAACAGACTTTTGCATATCTGGGCACATGATATATGACAATAGTGTCATTGCAGATCAGCGGAGAAGTTGATGTACTTTTCAAAACTGACGCTGGAACAAAAGTTATCCATTTTAGAAAAAAGTAATCTGAATCATTGCTCAAATCATATGTGAAAAATGAGAAGTAATATTATAAAGTAGTTATTACACAACAAAGAAGTCTATCTTCATGATGTTAGGATAAGAAAGGCCTTCTTAAATAAGATAACAAAGTGTGTGTATAATACAATTCATATAGGGTAAAACTGATAAATTGGACTACATTAAAATTAAGACCTTCAACTAATCAATCGATACCACAAAAAGAATGAAAAGACAAGCCATTACATAAAAGAATATGTTCATAACATACATAACTTTATGTATGTATGTAGTATATATGTTTGTACAAATATGTTTATACTTATTCCTAAAAATAAATATAAAACCACATACCTAGCAGAAAACAATAGACAAAAGCCCTGAATATATTTTCAGAAAAAACGGAGAAACTTAAATGACAACTTCATTAGCAATCAGGGTGACAAAAAATAAAACCCTAATTATGTACCCTTATACACCCACTGAACTGGAAAAAAAATAAGTCTAACAAAATACAAATGAGAATATGATGCTTTGGGACCTCTTAGATACCTTAACAATCTCTTAGGTATTTTAGAATATAAATTGGCATTATTTAGCAAAATTGAACATGCACATATTCTTTAACTTGGTAATCTGCCCCCAGGTAAATACCCAACAAAACCCCTCATACATATGCAGTAAGAGACAAGAAAAATAATATTTATAGTAGCATTTTCTTTCAATATACCAATGGCTAGAAAAATAAAATATCCATAAGTGATAGACTGGATAAATGAACTGTGATGTATTCCTGCACAGCAAAAGAAACAAACTACAAGAACATACATTAACATGGATAAATCTCATCAACATAATGTTGAGTCAAAGAAGAAAGTCAAGGGAAAATATATGGAGTATTATTCCACTTATGTGAAATTTTTGATAGACAAACTATACAACATATATGTTTAGGGATATATAATTTGCTTGCTACAGTGATAAAAGAAAGCAAGGAATGATTATCACAAGTCAGACTGCAACAGTGGTTTCCTTTGGGGCAGGGAGTATAGATGAGTGTGCTATTGAGGAGGGGCTCATTTAAGACTGGCAATATTCCATTTCTTTAGCTTAATATTTTTATTCTTTATATTTGCATGTTTTCTTACACATGCATATAATACACATTTAAAAGTAAAAATAATATGAATACACTCGAATTACATTATATCTATGTAAATAAATCTCACCCTCCTCTCCTCTAAAAAATAAAGTCGCTATACATTGGTCTTATTTTCACATTTGTGAACACTGATGAAGAACTGATCACAGGTAGCACCAACTAGCCTTTTGGGAATTACTGTTTAGTAATTTCTATCTTTAGAAATCTTAATGTCAACTTATGTATATTAAAAGGATTAGACTAAATATTTCATAGCCCAACCCTTCCACGGAGGGATCTAGAGAACTTCATGATGATCAACTTTACCTTCCTTTAGAGGCAAGGCTTCAGAGTAGACAAGAAAGAATAAGGGCGACATTAATTCCTTGACAGGGAAACTATCTCCCCCCACCAAGTACCTGACCTCATCCAGGAAATCCTGAGTTATCTCTGTAAATAGAAACATTCTAAAAGCATTGCCAACACAATTTCCCAGCAGAACCCCTTACTACTGAACACAAACACCACCCCCTGTCTCCTCAGTGCTTTTATTTTCCTAGTAGCAGCTAACAACCTGACTACTTGGCTGCCTATTTATCATCTGTCTGTTCCAGTTTACGATTCAAAACATTTCAAGTTACACTGTTTGCTCCAAGAAAGAATTTGGATTTGCTTTTTGCCTAAGTTTCTCCATTAGCCCCTAATCCAACCCGTTTATTTCTCTGCCTTAAAATATCCAACTTTGGCCATTTTGATTCATACGTGTTAGAATTCACTGACATTTACCTTGATTCTGTTCAGCATCCTGTCAATCTAACTTCCAGGCCTAAGTCCGCGGCCTTCTGTCATTATATCCACTTTAAATCTATCTACAATTGTAAGCAGCCCCTTCTTTCCAGCTCTGCATTTGCAGGCAGCAACTACAATAAATCTCCACACCCATCACTATGTTGACATCTGTGAAGATTGCCTTGGTTGCTACATCCTTTAATTCCCAAACGTGACAGGTTTCTCAGGGGTTTGCTATGCCCCTTTTTCTAGGAGCATAAGATAGTTCTGTGGCATACTGTTCTAACCAAACTTGTAGAATCAAAGGGGGGTGGTGAAAGCTCAAAGACCAAAGAAATCCACAGAATTTCCACACACTTGGAAAAAGTCTACAGGGGTAGACCTTGTCATCAGACATCCAGCTATTGGCTGAGAGGATGCCTTGAGAGGAAAAAGCAAAACACAATACAGTCATCCTTTGGTGTACATGGGGAATGAGGTCCAGGACCTCCTACAGACATCAAAATCCAAAGATGCCCAAGTCCCTGCATACAATGGCATATTATTTGCATATAACCCTTGCACATTCACATGTATATTTGAAATCATCTCCAGGTTACTTATAATATCTAATACAATGTACAAAGTAAATGCTGTGTAAATAGTTGCTGTACTATATTGTTTAGGGAATAATGACAAGAAGAAAAATCTGTACATGTTTAGTACACATGCAATTTTTTCTCGATATTTTTAGTTCATGGTTGGTTGAATCTATGGATACAGAACCCATAGATACAGCGGATGACTATGTTATGATACTAAATACCAGGCACCAAAATGTTAAGATTGGGCAGATTCAACCTGGGCAGAATACCACCTAAGATCAAGATATCTCTCACTCTCTTCTAACACCTTCCGCCTGGTTAACTTCTATAGTCATCTTTCAAACCTCAGATTAACCATCACCTCCTCCGGAAAGTCCCTGCTTCATTGGATTATCTGAACCTACTATGTGCTCTAATACATAACACCATGCACTCACTTTCATACTATATAATCGTAATATGTTGCACTGTATTACACCTACTTGTTTGCTCATTCTGCTTCCCTCCTTAGAAAGATAAGCTCTAAGCTCCATAGAAATCAGGAAGTGTTTATCTTATTTGTCACCATACCTAGAGTACCTGGCCCATGAGAAATATAATAGAAAGAAATAATATGGAAAAATAATAATAATAATAAGCCTATTTGATAAGTGGAAAAATCAATAGCTATAGAATAAGTGACCCCTTTGAAATATACTAGTAGGGAGTTAGGAGAAAAAGCAAGGAATCTCAATTCTAGGGACTAGGGAAGAAGGACATGAGCACAAATACAGAAACTGGAATATATGGGAGGGCTTAGTCATAAGCAGCATTTCAGGTAAAAAATCAGACAATAGTTAACAATCAGGTAGATGCTACTGACTCTCCAAGCTGTTGATCTAAGTCTTCTCAAATGGAGAAAATGGTTGGTCCCAAATCCCAAGGCAAGGCTAAACCTTTGGAAGGTGGCTGGGTCCCCACCTAGTACACTGGAGCAGAGGCCCAAGAAAGTCACTAAAAGAACTTAGCAGATCTCAAGTTTCTTCCAGGGTTACTGATATAAACCAAACACACTAGGCCTGCTTGAGAAATGAAGTTTATTCCACACTTAGTAGAGTTACCAATATTTCACACAGAAAGAATAAATTACGAAGTAATTGACTATATCCTCATTCTACTTCTTTCTCATGACTTCCAGGGAAACTGAACATTGACACACAAGTATTTGTTTCCCTCAAGGTAACGAAGCTTATCTTCTTATTGTACACCCTCACAAGACAGTTGAGAGAATCCTCACTCTTTCCTGTCTATCCTCAGCCTCAGAAATTAAAAGTAATCTAGAACTAATCTTAATTTTTCTTTAAATGCCCCCCATAGTAGGCTAAGTTAAGAAAAATTTTGACATATACTCAACTATATATTAAGAATGTGTAATATTTTCCTGACAATATTTTCCTACTTTTATTTATATTTAGTCTTACAAAAGAGCTGCCCTTCCTACTAGAAATCTAGGAAATGTATATAATAGGTATCAATCCAAAAAATGTATGTAAGTATGAGATAAAACAAAGCTCTGAGGTCAACTGGCAAGTCAATATCAACTGGAGAAGTCTGCTAAATAATTGTAAAAGTAATAAAAAAATTTAAATTGAGTTAAAATAAATAGATTCATAGACTATGTTTATAAAGAAATATAAAATACTATAAGAGTGATGGCTTCTGAGGAAAGAATCAAGGGGGCAGGGAGACAAGAGTTCAAAGAAGAATTAATTTTTTTTATTAAATCATAGCTGTGTACATTGATATAATCATGGGGCATCATTCACTAGCTTCACAGACCGTTTACCAAGTTTCACATATACCCTTGCAAGATGCACCGCTGGTGTAATCCCACCAATCCCCTTCCCTCTCCCCACCTCCCCCCTCCCTCCCCTCCCTTTACGCCACCCCCCTATTCTTAGGTTGTAACTGGGTTATAGCTTTCATGTGAAAACCCTAAATTAGTTTCATAGTAGGGCTGAGTATATTGGGTACTTTTTCTTCCATTCTTGAGATACTTTACTAAGAAGAATATGTTCCAGCTCCATCCATGTAAACATGAAAGAGGTAAAGTCTCCATCTTTCTTTAAGGCTGCATAATATTCCATGGTGTACATATACCACAATTTATTAATCCATTCGTGGATCGATGGGCACTTGGGCTTCTTCCATGACTTAGCAATTATGAATTGGGCTGCAATAAACATTCTGGTACAAATATCTTTGTTATGATGTGATTTTTGGTCTTCTGGGTATATGCCCAGTAGAGGGATTACAGGATTGAATGGCAGATCTATTTTTAGATCTCTAAGGGTTCTCCATATCTCTTTCCAAAAGGAATGTATTAATTTGAATTCCCACCAGCAGTGTAGAAATGTTCCCTTTTCTCCACATCCGCGCCAACATCTCTGGTCTTGGGATTTTGTGATATAGGCTAGTCTCACTGGAGTTAGATGGTATCTCAAAGTAGTTTTGATTTGCATTTCTCTGATGATTAATGATGATGAGCATTTTTTCATATGTCTGAAGGCCGTGCGCCTGTCTTCTTCAGAGAAGTTTCTCTTCATCTTGCCCAGCCTGCGATGGGATCCCTTGTTCTATTCTTGCTAATGCGTTTGAGTTCTCTGTGGATTCTGGTTATTAAACCTTTGTCGGAGACATAACCTGCAAATATCTTCTCCCATTCTGAGGGCTACCCAAAGCAATATATAATTTCAATGTAATCCCTATTAAAGCTCCACTGTCATACTTTAAAGATCTTGAAAAAACAATACTTCATTTTATATGGAATCAGAAAAAACCTCGAATAGCCAAGACATTACTCAGAAATAAAAACAAAGCAGGAGGAATTACGCTACCAGACCTCAGACTATAGTACAAATCGATAGTGATCAAAACAGCATGGTATTGGCACAAAAACAGAGAAGTAGCTGTCTGGAACAGAATAGAGAACCAAGAGATGAATCCAGCTACTTACCATTATTTAATCTTTGACAAGCCAATTAAAAACATTCAGTGGGGGGCGGCGCCTGTGGCTCAAGGAGTAGGGCGTCGGTCCCATATGCCAGAGGAGGTGGTGGGTTCAAACCCAGCCCCGGCCAAAAAAAAAAAAAAAAAAAAAACATTCAGTGGGGAAAAGATTCCCTATTTAACAAATGGTGCTGGGTGAACTGGCTGGCTACCTGTAGAAGACTGAAACTGGACCCACACCTTTCACCATTAACTAAGATAGACCCTCACTGGATCAAAGATTTAAACTTAAGACATGAAACTATAAAGATACTAGAGGAGAATGCAGGGAAAACCCTTGAAGAAATCGGTCTGGGTGAGTATTTTATGAGGAGGACCCCCTGGGCACTTGAAGCAACTTCAAAAATACACTACTGGGACTTGATCAAACTAAAAAGAATTAATTTTCATTGTATGCCCATTCGTACCTTTTGAAATTGGTCTAATATTCTTGTAATACTTTAAAAATTAAACAAAATTTGATTTTAAATAAAATAAAGCAAGCATCCTCCCCATAGCTTGGCTCTACTTCACAGTCAAGATCATCCTTCCTTGGGCAGCTCCCAAAGCATGCTAGTCCAAAGAGACCCCTCTGGTACTTTCACATGTAGGTGACTATTTCAAAGGAGGGCCTACTACCAAGCAGAGATCCAAATGTGATTATTACCAAAGCAGTATAGGCTGTATTGATGTGGGAGAAGAAGACAAAACAGCTGCTGCTTATATGCAAAGTGGATATGGATCAGACTTGATCCTTTCACTACCTAATGTTAGTGCCCCTGTTATACCACGTGTTTATCTTTGTTAAGCTGATTTAATTAACTGGAGAGAGCATTTACTGGACCTTGACCTAAATTATGAAAGTGCCAGTTTGGAATGTTTAGTATTATACATTATAATGTATAGTATTATACACTATAATATTCTAAGATTTGGAAGAGCAGTGGCCAAGCACATCTCCAGTGCCTAACACAGTGCCTGGTAGTTAGTAAGCACTCAGTAAGTGACTATGAAAAGAATGAATGGATACATGGTAGATAGAAAAATGTTCTCCCCATTTGTCAGAGAAATTGACTTGTCTAAAGTCATACAGCTTTATGTTGGCAGATCTCAGACTAGAATTAGGTCTCCTGAATCCTCATCCATTGATCTTTTCATTATATAAAGCTAGGGGTACACCAGCAGCAACTGAATAAGGGCTCAACAGAAGCAACAGAATAAGGGCTCAAACCTGTAATGTCAAAAACAGCTGATGACCAGCAATTTCACATGGTTTAACCTACAAAATGGATTTTGAGAGCATCCAAACATATGGGCATATTTAAATCTTTGTATAAACATTGAACAAAATTACTATGAAGTGCTCTTCTAAATAACAGTACTTTCAGCTTAACATAAAGAATAACTACTAGTTTATTGTGAACTGACATAAAATATGAAATATGTTTTTGAGAATGCTACTTTATACAGGAAGCTACAAAGAAAAGACCGAGAAAGAAGCTCAGAGCAGACACACACAGTTTCTCAGACTTTCAAAATTAATCCCTATTGACCAGACCAGGCACTGGATCAAGGATGAGCCATCAATGAAATTGTTCTGTCCTTCTAGTAGCACTACCCCGTCCCCACATTCCTCTCCCCCCTTGCCTGACAGCCAGAGACAAAACAGCCCGAATACAGGATTCTCTCTTATTTCTCAACTTTTTCCAAACTAATGCCTGTTTGCAGCTGGCTTATGAAATCTTCCATCCCTTCTCATGCTAAAATTAAAAAACACAAAAAAATGTTACTCTAGAATTTCAGACTTTAGGTTAATTCACCAAAAGTCAATCACCCAAAGCCAATTCTCTAATATTCAAGTCACCAAAAAAAAATTCAATCATCAAAGCCTGTTAGTTTCAATCAGGTCTCAGAGCTGCCACCCCCTACCTACCTGCCCTATTACCTGTCCTCAGGGAGTGTGAAAGAGTATGTGTGTTCAGGGGGAGGGAGCTGTTGAGGTCACCAAGTTCCTGCCAACCCTCATCTATAACCCAATTCCTGTTGCAAATCTCAGTAAACCTGAAATTTCAGAAAAGCTTCCCACACTGTTCAGCACATCCTGTGTAGATATTCTTAGCTACCACCAATTCCTGTTCTTCTTCCTATAAAGGAGATCCAGCCATTCTGCAGATGAGCAGGAATATAACTAGTTCTGGCTAATGAAACACAAAATAAATTGCATGTATCACTTCCCTCTGAAACAATCAAAAGTCTTTTGTTCTTCTCCAGTATCTTCCCCTCAGTGGCATGTGTTCCAAATAGTGCAGTTAAAAGACAGTAGATGGAGACTTTACCTCTTTCATGTTTACATGGATGGAGCTGGAACACATTCTTCTTAGTAAAGTATCTCAAGAATGGAAGAAAAAGTATCCAATGTACTCAGCCCTATATGAAAATAATTTATGGCTTTCACAGGAAAGCTATAACCCAGTTATAACCCAAGAATAGGGGGAAGGGGGAAAGGAAGGGGAGGAAGGGGGGAGGTGGGCGGAGGGAGGGTGATTGGTGGGATTACACCTGCGGTGCATCTTACAAGACTATATGTGAAACTTAGTAAATGTAGAATGTAAATGTCTTAACACAATAACTAAGAAAATGCCAGGGAGGCTATGTTAACCAGTATGATGAAAATGTGTCAAACGGTCTATAAAACCAGTGTATGGTTCCCTATGATCACATTAATGTACACAGCTATGATTTAATAATAAAAGAAAGAACTAAAAAAAAAAAAAAAAAAACAAAGAACAGTAGACTCTGCATCACCCTGGACTCATCCTTCAGCAGCTTTAGTCCCTGAGTATCTGCCCTGAGTAGATCTTTCTCACCAACCTCAACCTATAAACATTTCTTAAATTATGACACCGATATTTACAGTGTAATTACTTACTGCAATGTAATCTATCCTCTCTTGGCTTATACACATCCCATATAGCATAAATTACTTTTTAAAAACTTTTAAAAGTAGTTCCCTGAAACAAGTTTTGGTTTGGTTTGTCTGAATAAACAAACAATTTCAGAGGAAGGAGAGGTATACTGTTATCTTGAAGGTTCAGAATCTCCCTATCCCTCCCACCCTACTTGTCTCCTTGACCCCCATACTGGCTACAAGATGGCTGCATCAAAGCATAGTGAAGCTTGAAAACACAATTGGTCAATTGGTTACTTAGCCAACTAATCATTCAGTGAGATAGTTTTAAGAGAATTGCCATCAGTGAATTTACTTTCAATTATTTCATTGGCTTCTAGAATATCAGGCTCCTGCTGAAGGCTAATGAAATATTTCTTTTTTGTGGAAGAAACACTCAAATTATGCCATTAAAGAAGCCCTGACTCAATCCATACAAGATGAATCCTATCTCAGTCACCCTGAATTTCTTGTTTCCTGAATATATCATCCTGCCTTTGTCTAACAAGTCTGGTAACTTCTCAAAATGCTCCTCAGAAGACCCTTTGAGCAGAGGGTCTATAAACACAAGCGCAACTTCTGGAAGTTTGTTTGCAAGTTAAGTTGAGGTTGAGTTCAGAATCTGGGGCTCTTACTCCTCTGTCCTCTCTAAACAAATTTAGACTAGTCACTCCATCTATCTCTTACCAAATGCCTCTGGGGTGGCATGACTGAAATAAAATGACTTTATTTTACTGATAATTGGCACGTAACATCTAGTGAAATGTTGAGTAAAAAGAAATGAGGATACTCTCCTTCCCAGTGGAAAGATTGTTGTTTGGAATTTTACTCTTCTGACCCCTACTTTACATTTTTGTCTAAATGTGAAGGTTCTTTGAGTCATGCAGAAGCAAGATTTGGTGGCTCTAACAAATAATGATAGATGTTTTTATTTGTAGCACCTAAACAGCAGCAGCTAAATAAATTTTCCTCCACAAAAATGCAAACTCCCAACACATACACACAAATTATTTTGTAAATATTCCTGTGAAATCTTATGGACATACATATAATATGTCCATTAATTTGGAATCTCTGACATGCCATATTCAAGGAGTGCTTGAGTCCATGAGATGTAGTGTTCACAGTTCTCAGAAAGCTCCTACTTTGTCCCCATTGTTTTGATAAAAACATCATAGGATCATATCAATAACTGTTCAGGCAGTCCAGTTCTCTAACAATGGCCCCAGAGCCAGTTTGTGAAGATTTACAATAACTATCTTCATAGACTTCTACCAATATAAACTTATAAGCTTACATCCATTAATTTCTTTAACAGGTACTTATCATGTGGCTAACATGTGCTAGACGCCAGTATTGAGGATATAGGACAAAATAAGGTACACTTACTATGAAATTAACCAGGAATTATACGACTGTCTCCTTGATCTTACACAATTAGGCCTGTCTCACAGAAACGGTTTAAATATACCATTCTTGACAGTAAATAACACAGTCTCTAAGGTCATTTCCCATAGTACACAGAATACTTTGGTTTACATTTTCTAGAAGAATCAACTCTAAATGTCTGCCCCTTCATAAAGTGAACAAATCCTATTCTCACCATCTACACAGCCACCTTTGCTCCTGTCATACTGACTAAGGAGATAACATAAGGGTAGAAGAACCTGACAATCTAGACAATAAGGGAAGCAAGGACTGAAGTTTGGGACATTTGATTCAATGGAGGCAAATACTTATATTTGGTCTACAAGACCTTGCATGATATGGTCCTGGCCAACCCCCCAGCTAATATTTACTACACTCTCCTTTTCACTTATAGCAAACCAGCTACATTCCATTACTCAGAGATTTCACACGTCTTCCCTCTGCAGGAACATATTCACTTGCCTAACTTTCATTTATTATTAGGTCACTAGAGAGCTTCCATAACCCAACCACCTTCTCATATTTCACATTAGGTCCTTGTATCCTATATTATCATACTAGTTTACATTTCTTTTTTAGTGCTGATAAATTTTTACGTCCTTCCTTGATGCCAAATAAAGTGCCCAGGAAACTATAAGTACTCAAATATTTGTTCAATGAATTGATGGATGAATGAATGGATAGATGAAAAAATTAATGAACCATCAATTCTTGGCCCCAGCTATTCAGGATGCACCCCAAAGAAAGAGGAACAAGTGTAAGCAAATAGAAAATTTTAGGTAATAGAACTTGAGAGGGCTTATTTTTTTTTTTTTTACATAAGTGTGTGTTTGAGGGAAAAGAAAGGAGGGCTAAAGATTTTGGGTTCTTTAAAAAGTATTTGCAGTCATAGTCTTCACATCTAGAATATGGAGCCCTGTGAAACCATAAGGAAAATGGATTTCATAGAAAGCAATATGCCAAGTATTATATATGCCTTGGGGGACCTTGGCTCAGTATTAAGATTTTGTTCCTCAGGATTTCCTGTCAGGATTTATTTCTTTCCAGTTCCCCTAGCTACATATACCAGTCATTCACAGCATGGTTTTTCAGAACTAATCTTACTTCAATAAAACCCATTTGTTGTTAATCTCTTTCCTTTTCTCAACAGGACCTACAATACAATAACTCTCTTCCTTTTATAAATAAGAAAACCTGGTTAGAAGGCAGAAAGTACAGTGGTGAGAGTGAAAATTGTTTACTCTTGGACATCTGGATATATTTCAGAGAAACAGTTTGTTTATTCTTAAGTGATTTACATATAGATGGGACAAACAAGTTCTACAAGACTCATCTTTACTTCTACTCCCTCCAATCCAGACCAAAGAAATACAGTACAGAAAGGACCCTTCCCAGTTAGCCCTAACTACCAGCAGTTAGGAACAAAACATATCAAGTCAAGAGGCTTTAGGATATTAATTTTTTGTCATATTAAAATATATATAATTTTAACTGAAAGATTTACAACTTTGTTTTTTGTTTTCAGATTAATATGAGGGTACAAACATTAGGTTATACTGTTTGTGTTTCTCAGGCAAAGTCCAAGTAGTAGCTGATCCCTTAACCCAGGGAGTGGATTGTATACCCTTACATAGTGCCTATTCAGTGAGAACTTATCAATCACCACCCTTCCTCTCCTTCCTCCCACTTGAAGTTAATTGTCTCTTTCATTCCTATGATTATGTAGTTGCTTTACTATTGGTTTCTTATTCATATTATGTACATTGGCTACCTGCTTTTCCATTCTTTTTGTTGGATTTGAGTTTTACTTTCATTCTGTGGTAGTCCAAAAAGATATAAGACACAATTTTTATTATTTAAATTCATTGAGATTTGATTTTTGTGGTAATTCTGTATAATGATCCATGGGTTAAGAAGAATGTATACTCAATTTTATTGAGGTGGAGTATTCTGTATATGTCTGTTAAGCCTATTTGTTCTAAAGTATTATTTAAGTCCATTGCTTCTTGATTTAGTTTCTGATTGAAAGACATGCTCAGTTCTCACAGAGAGGTGTTGAAATCCTCAGTTACTATGGTGTTGCAGGATAGCATATGATTCATCTTGCTTAGGGTTCATATATATATATATATATATATATATATATACATATGAACATTTAAGTTGGGTATGCAGATATTTAGAATTGAAATCTCTTCTTGCTGTAAGGTTCCCTTGACCAGTACATAATTTCAATCTTTATCTTTCTTTACCTTTGTTTATCTCAAGTCCAAGGAATCTGCAAATAAGATGGTGATTGTTGCTTCTTTCTGCTTTCCATTTGCCTGAAATATAGTTATCCATGCCTCACCCTGCATCTTATGTCTTTGGAGGTTACATGTGTTTCCTGAAAAGAGCATATATTTGGCTTGTGCCTTTTACCCAGTCAGCCTATGCCTCTTTAGTGGGGATTTCAAGCCATTCACATTTACTGAGAGAACTGATAAGTATGATGGTGTTCTGTTCACACTGTTTTTAGAAGGTTTGTTGCTTAGTTTTATCACCTGCACCATTGCAAAAGTTGGGCTTTGTATTTTAGTTTCTGGATGTCTTCACTTTGATATTGGTTCATTGTGATGTTCAATATGAAGAATGGGTCTGAGTACTCTCTGTATGGCTGGTCTTATTGTGGCAATTTTCCTTGATGTTTGCATGTTCAATAAAAGGTTTGATTCCTCCATCAAATATGAAACATAGTTTAGCAGGATAGAAAATACTAGGCTGAAAATTATTATGTCTGAGAAGGTTAAAAACAGATGGCCACTCTTTCCTGCCTTGAAAAATTTCTGCTGAAAAGTCTATGGTCATGTCTTTCCCCTTGTGAGTATTTTCTCTTTCATTTTGACTTTGCCTAAGCTAATTACCATGTTTCTAGGAGATGCTTTGTTTGAATTGAGTTATAATAGGGTTCTGAAACTATCTAGTATATTAATTCCTGGGTCTCTCACAATGCTTGGGAAATTCTCTACTATGATGTCTTGAAGTAGAGATTTCATGCTTTTAGGACTCTCTTCTTCTCTGTCAGAAATCCCTATGATTCAAAAGTTGGTGCCTTTGTATAGTCCCAAATCTATTCTCAGAGATAGTTCTGCTTTTGCTCTTTTCTTTTTCTTTTTTTTTTTTTTTAGCCAATATATATATAATCAAGATATTTGCACCAGAATGTTTATTGTAGCCCAATTCATTATTTCTAAGTTATGGAAGAAGCCCAAGTGCCCATCGATCCACAAATGGATTAGTAAATTGTAGTATACGTACACCATGGAATATTATGCAGCCTTAAAAAGATGGAGACTTTACCTCTTTTATGTTTACATGGATAGAGCTGGAACATATTCTTCTTAGCAAAGTATCTCAAGAATGGAAGAAAAAGTATCCAATATACTCAGCTCTACTATGAAACCAATATATAAGCACCTACACTTCCATATGACAGCTATAACCCAACTACAACCCAAGATTCAGGGGAAAGAGGAGGGGAGAGGATGGGTGGAGGGAAGGTAATTGGTTGGACCACACCTATGGTGCATTTTTACAAGGGTATATGTCAAATCTATTAAGTGTAGAGTATAAATGTCTTAACATAATAATTAAGCAAGTGCAGTAAAGGCTATGTTAACCAGTTTGTTGTATTTTAAATTGCGTATAAACCAGCACATCGTACATTAATGCATTTATGGGATACAATGTGCTGGTCTGTTAGGTAGCATCCAGGAGACCATCAGGCCCCCAAAATTGGAGCCTGGGCCAAAGGAGTGCCAGCAATAGTGCCCTTCAACAGGTCTGAGTTTTTTTTTGATGTTGAGTCAGGTGAACTGGTGATGACACTGGTTGCGCTGAAGTGCAGGGCTGTCCATACCCCTTTAAGAAACTGCCTGGGTGAAATCAGATTCAGAGGCCCTAAGATATATAGCTCATCACTCCCCTTCACCACTGACTCTGCACATGAGCTGCTGGTTATACCTATAGCTCTCCCCACACAGCCTCCCAAAGCTCTCTTTCTGGGCTGGGGCCATAGCATGTGAGAGTCCCTGAGGAGCCCCCTTGCTTTCTTCATGCTATGGGGTGGGGATGGAGACCTCCAGGTGATACTCCTTGGCCAGAGTCAAGTCCCAGATAGCCAAACTGAACTGTTCTAGCCAGAGTTCTAGCACCACCCACCAAGAAAATAAAAAATCCTCGCCCCTCAACAGATTCAGTATGCCATGGTTTTCACTTATGGTTGTGGGAGGGGAATCTGTGGCTTGCCACATGCTTTCCATGATTTCCCAGATTGAGGTCAACCTAAACCAGGCATATACCTCCCCAAGGTGGCAGATGTAGGCCAAACCTTGAGGAGGATCATGCAGGGATGCCAGACCAGGCTTTTCCAAAGGCAGGGAAGGTTCCCCTCTTGGGGTAGGCAAACTCAGCCAAAACCCAACCTCATCAATATTAATGTGCTTGAGCCACAGATCCCACTCATAGCAAGTGGGGGGGTACTCCCAGGTCACAAGGCTACCTTCACAGTTTCTACCAAACAGGTTGAAAAGGCAGGGCCTCCCTTTCTTCCAATAGCTATCTATGGATCCCATCGGTTGCTGGTGACAGAGAGCATGCCCTCTCTAATCCTTGCTTCTGTGGTTGCTATGAGGGCTGCTTAGGATCCAAAGCTCCTTGGCTTTTCTGGTGCCAAGGTAAGGTAAGGCATCCCCTGCAGACTGTCTGAGCTAGTGTAGCACTCTGACTTACCTGTGGACTGGGAAGAAGGCCTCTGCAGGGATCAGTCTGTTACCCAACCAAAGAAAGAGGTAGGATAGGCAGTGGCAACAAGGCAGCTATAGTCCAAATTTTTCACTATTTTGCCAGGTGGGGGGGGACCCAGAGGAGGATACTCCTAGATACCTGAAAATTTGGTCTTTTATTCTACTGGCCCTCTACCATGGGGTGAGATATCCTGTGTTTCTTTGTTCTTAGAGAGCCCCTGGATGGGGGACAGATGCCTTACCCTTCTATTCAGCTCTAGGCTCCTCCAAGTCTGATCTTCTTTGTAACTGTCCTCAGTTCTCTCCGTTCCTATTTCTAGTCTTCATTATCACTGCCTCAGTGAGGTTGCTGAGCACCTTAATTTCTTCTCCCTGCAATCTACCCCCCCCATTCCAATTGCTCAAAGTTCACTTCGGTCCAATTTTCCTCCTTCTGGATGAGAGCTTCTGACAAAAGCTGCCTCTAGTCAGCCCTCTTGCCCACTGCCCTAATTACTTCCTACTTCTAAAAGTAAGATGATAAAATATTGTTCGTGCTTGTTCAGCTTAAGCAAGTGCTATTACTGGTAATTTTGATTGGGCTACCATGGTAAATTTTTTGGATGCACAAAGCCTTCTGTTGACATAGGAATATATATGTTTTGTTTTGGTTTGTTTTTTTCCTATAATCTTCAGCACAGTTTTTCTTTATTTTTTTTATAATGGTTTTTATTTATTTTTTTATTATTATTATTTTTTTTGTTGTTGGGGATTCATTGAGGGTACAATAAGCCAGGTTACACTGATTGCAATTGTTAGGTAAAGTCCCTCTTGCAATCATGTCTTGCCCCCATAAAGTGTGACACACACCAAGGCCCCACCCACCTCCCTCCTTCCCTCTTTCTGTTTCCCCCCCCCATAACCATAATTGTCATTAATTTTCCTCATATCAAAAGTGAGTACATAGGAATCATGCTTCTCCATTCTTGGGATGCTTTACTAAGAATAATGTCTTCCACGTCCATCCAGGTTAATACGAAGGATGTAAAGTCTCCATTTTTTTTAATGGCTGAATAGTATTCCATGGTATACATATACCACAGCTTGCTAATTCATTCCTGGGTTGGTGGGCATTTAGGCTGTTTCCACATTTTGGCGATTGTAAATTGAGCTGCAATAAACAGTCTAGTACAAGTGTCCTTATGATAAAAGGATTTCTTTCCTTCTGGGTAGATGCCCAGTAATGGGATTGCAGGATCAAATGGGAGGTCTAGGTTGAGTGCTTTGAGGTTTCTCCATACTTCCTTCCAGAAAGGTTGTACTAGTTTGCAGTCCCACCAGCAGTGTAAAAGTGTTCCCTTCTCTCCACATCCACGCCAGCATCTGCAGTTTTGAGATTTTGTGATGTGGGCCATTCTCACTGGGGTTAGATGATATCTCAGGGTTGTTTTGATTTGCATTTCTCTAATAAATAGAGATGATGAACATTTTTTCATGTGTTTGTTAGCCATTCGTCTGTCATCTTTAGAGACAGTTCTATTCATGTCTCTTGACCATTGATATAAGGGATTGTTGGCTTTTTTCATGTGGATTAATTTGAGTTCTCTATAGATCCTAGTTATCAAGCTTTTGTCTGATTGAAAATATGCAAATATCCTTTCCCATTGTGTAGGTTGTGTCTTTGCTTTGGTTATTGTCTCCTTAGCTGTACAGAAGCTTTTCAGTTTAATGAAGGCCCATTTGTTTATTTTTGTTGTCGTTGCAATTGCCATGGCAGTCTTCTTCATGAAGTCTTTCCCCAGGCCAATACCTTCCAGTGTTTTGCCTATGCTTTCTTGGAGGATTTTTATTGTTTCCTGCCTGAAGTTTAAGTCCTTTATCCATCTTGAATCAATTTTTGTGAGTGGGGAAAGGTGTGGGACCAGTTTCAGTCTTTTACATGTAGACATCCAGTTCTCCCAACACCATTTATTGAATAGGGAGTCTTTCCCCCAAGGTTTGTTCTTGTTTGGTTTATCGAAGATTAGGTGGTTGTAAGATGTTAGTTTCATTTCTTGGTTTTCATTTGATGCCAAGTGTCTATGTCTCTGTTTTTGTGCCAGTACCATGCTGTCTTGACCACTATGGCTTTGTAGTACAGACTAAAATCTGGTATGCTGATGCCCCCAGCTTTATTTTTGTTACAGAGAACTGCCTTAGCTATACGGGGTTTTTTCCGGTTCCATACAAAACGCAGAATCATTTTTTCCAAATCTTGAAAGTACGATGTTGGTATTTTGATAGGAATGGCATTGAATAGGTAGATTGCTTTGGGAAGTATAGACATTTTAACAATGTTGATTCTTCCCATCCATGAGCATGGTATGTTCTTCCATTTGTTAATATCCTCTGCTATTTCCTTTCTGAGGATTTCATAGTTTTATTTATAGAGGTCCTTCACCTCCTTCGTTAGGTATATTCCTAGGTATTTCATTTTCTTTAAGACTATGGTGAAGGGAGTTGTGTCCTTAATTAAGGACACAAGCTTCTCATCTTGACTATTATTGGTGTACACAAAGGCTACTGACTTGTGGACATTGATTTTATATCCTGAAACATTACTGTATTTTTTGATGACTTCTAGGAGTCTTGTGGTTGAGTCTTTGGGGTTCTCTAAGTATAAGATAATGTTGTCAGCAAAGAGGGAGAGTTTGACCTCCTCTGCTCCCATTTGGATTCCCTTTATTTCCTTGTCTTGCCTAATTGTATTGGCTAGAACTTCCAGCACTACATTGAATAGTAAAGGTGACAGAGGACAACCTTGTCTGGTTCCAGTTCTAAGAGGAAAAGCTTTCAGTTTTACTCCATTCAGTAAAATATTGGCTGTGGGTTTGTCATAGATAGCTTCAATCAGTTTTAGAAATGTGCCACCTACGCCTATACTCTTCAATGTTCTAATTAGAAAAGGATGCTGGATTTTATCAAATGCTTTTTCTGCATCTATTGAGAGGATCATGTGATCTTTATTTTTGCCTCTGTTAATATGGTGGATAACGTTTATAGACTTGCGTATGCTAAACCAGCCTTGCATCCCTGGGATGAAGCCTACTTGATCATGATGAATGACTTTTTTGATGATAAGCTGTAATCTATTGGCTGGGATTTTGTTGAGAATTTTTCCGTCTATGTTCATGAGTGAGATTGGTCTGAGATTCTCCTTTTTGTTTGGGTCTTTTCCTGGTTTTGGTATCAGGGTGATGTTTGCTTCATAGAATGTGTTGGGAAGATTCCTTCTTCCTCAATTTTTTGGAATAATTTCTGCAGTACAGGAATAAGCTCTTCCTTGAAGGTTTGATAGAATTCTGGAGTGAAGCCATCTGGACCAGGGCATTTTTTTGTTGGAAGCTTTTTTATTGTTTCTTTGATCTCAGTGCTTGAAATTGGTCTGTTCAGGAGCTCTATTTCTTCCTGGCTGAGTCTAGGGAGAGGGTGTGATTCCAAATATTGATCCATTTCTTTCACATTGTCAAATTTCTGGGCATAGAGTTTCTGGTAGTATTCAGAGATGATCTCTTGTATCTCTATGGGATCATTTGTTATTTCCCCTTTATCATTTCTGATTGAGGTTACTAGAGATTTTACTTTTCTATTCCTCGTTAGTCTGGCCAATGGTTTATCTATTTTATTTATTTTTTCAAAAAACCATCTCCTTGTTTCATTAATTTTCTGAATGATTCTTTTGTTTTCAATTTCATTGATCTCTGATTTGATTTTGGATATTTCTTTTCTTCTACTGAGTTTAGGCTTAGATTGTTCTTCTTTTTCCAATTCCATAAGATCTCTTGTGAGATTGTTGATGTGCTCTCTTTCTGTTTTTCTAATGTAGGCATCTAAACCGATGAATTTTCCTCTCAAAACTGCTTTTGCAGTATCCCACAGGTTTTGGTAGCTTGTGTCTTCATTGTTGTTATGCTCAAGGAAGTTAATGATTTCCTGTTTTATTTCTTCCTGCACCCATCTGTTGTTCAACAGAAGATTGTTTAATTTCCATGCCTTTGGGTGGGGTCGAGCATTTTTGTTAGAGTTGAGTTCCACTTTTAGTGCCTTATGGTCTGAGAAGATACAAGATAAAATTTCAATTCTTTTGATTCTGTTGATATTTGTTTTGTGTCCCAGCATATGATCAATTTTGGAGAATGTTCCATGGGGTGATGAGAAGAATGTGTATTCTTTATCTTTGGGATGGAGTGTTCTACAAGCGTCTATCAAGCACAGTTGTTCTAGGGTCTCATTTAAATCTCTTATATCCTTGTTTAATTTCTGTTTAGAGGATCTGTCCAGCTCTGTTAGAGGAGTGTTAAGGTCCCCTGTTATTATGGTATTATCAGATATCATATTGCTCATACTGAGTAAGGTCTGTTTCAAGAATCTGGGAGCATTTAAATTGGGTGCATAGATATTTAGAATTGAAATGTCTTCTTGTTGTATTTTTCCCTTGACCAATATAAAGTGACCATCTTTCTCTTTTTTGACTTTAGTTGCTTTAAATCCACATGTATCTGAAAATAAGATTGCAACTCCTCTTTTCTTCTGAATTCCATTTGCCTGAAAAATTGTCTTCCGACCCTTGACTCGGAGCTTTAATTTGTCTTTTGAAGCCAGGTGTGTTTCTTGCAGACAGCAAATGGATGGCTTGTGTTTTTTAATCCAGTCAACCAATCTATGTCTCTTCAGTGGGGAATTCAAGCCATTAACATTTATTGAGATAATTGATAAGTGTGGTAGTATTCTATTCGTCTTATTTTGTGAGAGTCCATTGCTTAGTTTTATCTTTTGCATCAGTGTGGAGGTTAGGTTCTGTCCTTTAATTTCTGAGTTCTTACTTTGCTGCTGATCCATTGTGGTGGTCAGTGTGCAGAACAGGTTGAAGTATTTCCTGAAGAGCTGGTCTTGTTGTGGCAAATTTCCTCAATGTTTGTATATCCATAAATGATTTGATTTCTCCATCAATTTTGAAGCTTAGCTTAGCAGGGTACAGAATTCTGTGCTGGAAATTGTTCTGTTTACGTAGATTAAAGGTAGATGACCATTGTCTTCTTGCTTAGAAAGTTTCATTAGAGAAGTCTACCGTCACTCTGATGGATTTGCCCCTGTAGGTCAACTGGCGCTTACTCCTGGCAGCTTGCAGAATCTTTTCTTTTGTCTTGACTTTGGACAGGTTCATCACAATGTGTCTTGGAGAAGCTCAGTTAGAGTTGAGGCGACCTGGGGTCCGATATCCCTCTGAAAGCAGTGTGTCAGAATCTTTGGTGATATTTGGGAAATTTTCTTTTATAATATTCTCTAGTATGACTTCCATTCCTCTGGGGGATTCTTCTTCCCCTTCTGGAATTCCTATAACTCTTATGTTGGAACGCTTCATAAAGTCCCATAATTCTGACAGGGAATGTTCTGCTTTCTCTCTCTTCTTTTCTGCCTCTTTTACTATCTGAGTTATCTCAAAAACTTTGTATTCTACCTCTGAAATTCTTTCTTCTGCATGGTCTAACCTGTTGCTGATACTTTCCATTGCATCTTTAAGTTCCCTGATTGACTGTTTCATTTCCTTCAGCTCTGCTATATCCTTTTTCTATTCTTCATATCGTTCATCTCTGATTTGATTCTGTTTTTGGATTTCCTTTTGGTTATTTTCCACTTTATTAGCAGTTTCCTTCACTGTTTTCATCATTTCTTTCATTGTTTTCAACATGTGTATTCTAAATTCCCTTTCTGTCATTCCTAAGATTTCTGTATAGGTGGAATCCTCTGCAGTAGCTACCTCATGGTCCCTTGGCGGGGTTGTTCTGGACTGGTTCTTCATGTTGCCTGGAGTTTTCTGCTGATTCTTCCTCATGGGTGATTTCTTTTATCTGTTTCCTTGCCCTAATTTTTCTTTCACTTCCTCTTGCTCTTTAAGTTCTCGTGCCTGTGGACTAAGGGTTACAGGACCAGAAGGGTGAGAAGGTTTAAGAGCAAAAAAGGGATGAAAGAAAGGAGGACCGAGTGATAAGGAAAAAAAAAGAAAAAGAGAGAAAGGAGAGGGGGTGGGTAAAAGGAATATTGACAAAAAGAAGAGAGGCACAGAAAGAGGGAGACAGAGCAATATAGGTGTACAGTAGGGTACTTTGATACAATCTTAAAAAAAAAAACACCTTCTGGGGGTGCCCAGTTGGGTGGTTCCCTTGAGGTCAGCAGCTCTTTGCTAACCTGATCAGACACAGTACCCCACCTCCACCAAGTAGAGAAGAAAGACAAAAATGCTATAAATCAAACCAAAACAAGCAAACAGAAAACTTTATGGGATAAAATTGGCTGGAAAACCAAATAATAGCGGTGGAAACACTAACAAAAATGAAGTTCTAATTATTGAAATAGGCAGCAATGGGAAATTATAATTAAACTAGAAAAATTGAGAAAGAAAAAGGATCTGTATGGAAAAGGTTGAACTTAAAAAACAAAACAACAATTCACAACTTCAAAATAAACAAAAAAAAACAACCAAACCAAAAAAAAAAAAAACACAACCCAAAACAAAGCAGTATGTATATGTTATTGAATATTGTCTGGGCAACATGTGGTCTTCTGGGGTATGAGATGTTAATCACAGTTCTGATACGACTGGCAGCTGCTAGTTTCTCAAGCCCCAGCAGGTAGACACCCTGAATCTCTCTTCAGCCCACTTAAAAGGCACTTTGAACTTGTTCACTTACTGAGCAGAAGCTTTCTCAGGGAAGTGCTTGTCGCTGGAATCACTGCTGAAGTGGCTATCCACTTACCCTGTGTGTCAAAACTGGTCTCCCTCTGCCCCCGAGGGTTAGGGCTGCAAGGCGGCTCAGACCCCGCCCTTAGGCTACTTGGTCACTGGGTTACCAGCTCCCACCCAATTCCAGCTCTGCGACCCTGAGGGCGGAGCTTGCCGGGGCAGATCGCTCACAATGTCTGCCTGTGACCCAGAGCCAAATACTATTAGCTCCATCTGGCTCAGCGGCTCAGACTGGGGCCCTAGACAAAGGCCAAAGTTCTCCGCACTCCCGCTCAGGCTCTCCCCAAGGCAGTTCAGCTGAGTGCCAAGTCCGAAGACACCAAAACAGTTCACAGGTAAGGCCTTTCTGGTTTGCAGTCTCGCTGCTACTGAACTTACAGTTGCGGGCGGGTTTAGACGGATTGAACACACGCAACCACTTGCCGGTTTTCCACTGTTTTAGTCCTCCTCTTTGGGTCCAGAAGTCTCTCGCTGACTCCCTGTATCCTCTCAGGGGTGATGATAGGCAGATCCCACCAGCCAGAGATGCCTGGAGTCCTATATCCCCAGACTCACGGTGCCCAGATGCAAGGAAGCTGTTACTCAGCTGCCATCTTGCTCTGCCTCCTCAGCACAGTTTTTCAATTGTTAGCCTGGCCCTCAGGTACCATAATATTCCTCTGACAATATCCAAGATCCCTTTATCTTCAGGAATATAAAATGATTAGTTACCCTATCATGATAAAAGGAAGTTCCCAACCCTAGAGGTAATCACCAAGGGATCCAGATTCCAGGGAACAAGCCTGGATTAGAATTGAGCAGAAAGGACAGAAAGGAAACAAGATAGATAGGGAAGAGACCATTGACATATTTCAATGTCCAACCAAATGGAGTCAATTCCAGTATCTTTAGGATTACATGAAAGCTAAAGCTTCTCATAAGCTGAAATATGTCCATAGGTAGACCAAGTAGCAGAGCAGGGAGATCAAACTAGTGAGTTAAATCTGCAACAAAGCCAGAGTGAAATATAGAGGAAAGAATCTAGGTCACCAGCCAGCTATGTTCAAAAAACTGCAGATACATGAAAAAATTCAAGTCAATTCTACCGTTTGCTAACAATAAAAGTATCTGGGTAACATTGTCTCAAATAGTCCAAAAGGATAGTCATGTCCCTTCCAGTTATTATTCAAAAGTTTGACATCTGAAAGGGTATGAAAAAAACAAACGTGATTTTTAATTTGGACAATTTGAGTGAGATAGAAAGTCCTCTGCACTGAATCCGAATACTATGGGTCTAATTATGATTCCATTTAACTAGCTTTTTGACCTTGGGCACATTCCTTTTCTCTGCAGACCTCAGTTTCCTCTTCCATAAAATAGAGTGAATTCTTTTAGAAAGGAGATAACAAAGATATTTAGAATCAAAGAACTCCAAATTTTTCAAGCTAAAATGATGATTGTGTCACTTCCTACAAAATACTATTAGTTCTTTTTTTTTTTTTTAATTTTTTTATTAAATCAAAAGTGTATACAATGATATGATTATGGGGCATCATACACTCACTTCATAAACCATTTGACACATTTTTATCCCAGTGGTTAACATATTTTTTAAAAAGCCCCACAACCGTCCAACATTTGTCCTTCTCTTTCTGGAAGGTAACTTCTAGAAGACTCCTTCTGCTTGGCTGACAAGCTTGTCATAAGCAAGGGTATGAAGAAGAAAACTGAACTCATTCATTACCAGACTGAACTTAAATTCTTGGTACAATTTGGTATTTTCATATAAAGGGCCATCTGCCATGCATGACAGTTCATAGGTAGAGCAGTGTGCTGTGGTAGGCCCAGGACTCAGAGACATAGGAGACCTGAGTTATAGCCCCTAATGTTGGATAATATGCTAAAATACCTTGAGTAAGTCATTCTTTCACTTCTTCATCTATAACCTAATGATGATGATGATGATAATAGCAGCTACCATCTTCTGAAAACCAAACCTACAATATGCTTTAGATACACACGATCTGGTCTATAATATGAGCCCTCATTAAAAGGCATTGTCAATCTCATTTTTCAAAAGTGGAAACTAAGAGCCCCCAAAGCTTCTTATTTTCCCAAGGTTACCCACTAAGATTAAGCAGGATTCAAACCCAGGTCCATCTGACTCCAAAGCACCTATCCCCTTCCTCCAATTATTTCACATTGCCTCCCATTGAAGAAAAAGTCTAGAGAATCTCTAAAATACTTTCAAAGTCTGATATTCCAGTATGATATGATCCCAGTAGCTATTTGGCAAGGTTTAACTAATAAGTAACAAATTGCACAGTCTTCACAAGCCCTGACTATTTATTTTAGTGTGATGTTCTTAGTTTTTCTTTTTAAAATATCGCTTACATGGGCAGTGCCTGTGGCTCAACGGAGTAGGGCACCAGCCCCATATGCCGGAGGTGGCAGGTTCAAACCTAGCCCTGGCCAAAAAGTGCAAAAAAAAAAAACAAAAATCCTCACATTTTCATTGAAGTTCTTGAACAACTTAGAAAAATGAGCTCAAATGTCTTTGCATCTTTCCAAAACCATAGCTTTTTCATGGAATCAAGAGACACATGAAACACTTGTTCTGGGACAGATTCTTGCCTTGAGAGACATTTCCAACCACCCCCCCCCACCCAGGAGCTGAGGCATTATTACAAATGCCTGGATTTTCCATTAAAAACTGCTAGAGGATGGGACTACCTCTAATTAGAGGAATGTTGCAATGAAAATAGGCTCCCAACTTAAATGCACAATCTTCTATAAAACTCCACCAATAGAGACTCAAGGTCTTTGAAGAGTTTTAAAGTCTTTTTTAAAAGGTCTCTATTAAAATGATAAAAACTAAACAAGGATAATACCTTAAATCTGGGAATTGGTGGGAAGCAAAATTAGTTGCCTTCTAGGCAAGAATATAAATCCATCATAAGGGTGGGGGTGGGAACATAGTTTAAATTCCTGGTGGAGGTAAGGCAGAGTTCCTCAAAGAGAGAAAGCAGTGGGAAGGTATCAAAATCATCTCAATTCACTTCTAGTTTTGCTAAGTATGAATCAGAATTATGCAAAGCAACGAGAAACCTGACAAGAGAAAGATGAACCTAAAGCAGCATTTAAAATGGGAGAAACAATGGTCAGAAATTGGAGACTCATTAACTTTCATACCTTGGAAAGTGCTGGAACCAAAAAAAAAAAAAAAGAGAGAGAGAGAGAATAATCAATTGGCAAAGATTTTGAGATAGATAGGGCAGTCCATCAACCTGACAATGAACGATATGTCAAACAAATCTAATTTCCTTCCGTGACAGATTGTCAAGTCCAGCAGTTTGGAGAAAGTAGGAAATGCAGTATGCATTTAGTGGGCCTTTATATTCTGCCCCCCTTCGTGAGGAAAATGAGGACCTGAATCAGCTCACCAAAAGATAGGCTCAGCACTGAGCCAGAGCCAGATCCCAAGCATAGAGGTTGTAACTGCATGGCCACTTAAGGGACACCAAAAATGGCATTTCTCATTTGAGTTCTGTTACAAATGTTCTGGATTTGAAATAATTCTTACATAGGCTTTGAAGGTCTTACATGGGAATTTTGCCTCAGCCCTGAACTTTCACTGCCATAAGTGCTAAAAGCAGACTAATGTTTGTCAGCCGTAACTGAACTGCCTGTCAACTGAGGAATGAGTGTAAAATAGAGATAGAGACTAAATACAAAACCAAGCTATTTGCTTATAAGCAAAAAATACAATCTAAGTACTTAATAAATGAAAGTGGAGTAAAGAAATAACCATTAGAGGAGCGGCACCTGTGGCTCAAAGGAGGAGGGCACTGGCCCCATATGCCGGAGGGAGGTGGCAGGTTCAAACCCAGCCCCGGCCAGAAACTGCAAAAAAAAAAAAAAAAAAAAAAAGAAGGACCCATTAGAACAAATCCAAAAACATAAATCCTTTATCTGTTAATAATTTTGCATTGACTTTACAAAGATAAATTTCTTTTCAAATGTTAGACCTGCCAGGCACTGTCAGGCAATATCTGATCCACTCCCTTCTTTGTCACCCTCTTGATTTACTTTTGATAGGTTTTATACATTCAGTTATTTATAATGCTGCTTGGTTCTCCCTTCAATACATTTAAGAATTTTAAAAATTTCATTAAGGTAAAGATAGTCAATTCAGATATACCCAGCCTTCCAATCAGAGTAGGCCCTACATCATTGTTTTATTACAACTCCCTTTTCAGATCCCCCAAGACTTAATCTAAGGGATAGTAAGAAAGGGTTATGCTATGGACTGAAATATGTCCCCCCAAAATTCATTTCTCTTTTGATGAACTCTTCCTTACCACCACCAGGAATTTAAACTATGTTCCTACCCTCATCCCTAACCCATGCTATGGTTTAAATGTTTTGCCCCCTTCAAAACTCATATGTTGGAAATTTAATCTCCAATGCAATAGTGTTGGGAGGTGGGGAGTTTCAGGAAGTGTTTAGATCATGATGAATTGATGCCCCTGTAAAAGGGGCTTGCTAAGTGGGTTTCCTCTCTCTGATTCTTTGGCCATGTGAGGATACAACATTCCTCTCATCTAGAGGATGCAGCAATAAGGTGTCATCTTGGAACAAGAGACTAAACCTGCCAGTGCCTTAATTTTGCATTTCCAGGCCTCTAAAACTGTAAAAGAATAAATTTCTGTTCTTTATATATAGGTTATATATATATATACCAGTCTCAGGTATTCTGTGATAGAAGCACAAAGTAGACTAAGATACCCCAATATGACTATATTTGGATATAGGGCATTTAAAGAGCTAATTAAGGTTAAATGAGGTTATCAAAGTGAAGTCTTTTCCTTATAAGAAAAAAAGACACTAGGGAGGCATATATACAGAGAAAAGGCCATGTGAGGACACAGTGAGAAGGCAGCCATCTGCAAGGCAGGGAAAGAGGTCTCTGTAGAAACCAAGGCTGTCAATACCTTTGACTTTGGACTTATTTTGGCCTCTAGAACTGTGAAAAAAAGTTCTGTTTTTTGAGTCACCAGTCCCTGGTACAGTCATATCTCAGAGATATTGCAGGTTAAGTTATTGACTACCACAATAAAATGAATGGCCACTGCATATAAAAATTATGCTTATACTATACTGTAGTCTATTAAGTGTACACCAGCATTATGTCAAAAACTGCAAACCTGAATTAAATTTATTGCTAATAAATGTTAACAATCATCTGAGCCATCAGCAAGTCATAATCTTTTTGCTAGTGGAGGGTCTTGCCTCCACATTGACTGGCTGCTGACTGACCTTTAAGACATTATATTAATCTTAGTTATTAATCTAACAACATTTGCATTAGAGATTTTGGGTGACCAGGTTCATTGCCATGAACAATAATATTTTGAAAGGAATCTTTTTTTTTGGGAACAGTAGGTCTCAACAGTGAACTTCAAATATTCAGTAAACCATGCTGTAAACAAGTGTGTTGTCATCCAGGCACTGGTTCTCATTGATAGAGAACAGATAGAGTATATTAAGTATAATTTTTAAAGTCCATGGGGGTTTTCTTAATGGTCAATGAGCACTGGCTTCAACCTAAAGTCACTAGCTGCATTATCCCTTAACAAGAAGGGATTATCCCTTAACTCCTTTGAAGTTTTGAACCCAGGCATTAACTTCTCTCTATAAAAGTCCTAGATATCATCTTATTCCAATATAAGGCTATTTTGTCTATATTGAAAATCTATTATTTAGTGTAGCCACCTAATCAATGATCTTAACTAGATCTTTTGGATAATTTCATGCAGCTTCTACCTGAGCACTTGTTGCTTCATGTTGCAGTTTTATGTTGTGGAAATGGACTCTTTCATTAAACCTCACAAATCAACTTCTGCTAGCTTCAACATTTTCTTCTGCAGCCTTCTCATCCTTTTAAGCCTCCATAGAATTGAAGACAGTTAGGGCCTTGCTCTGGATCAGGCATTGGCTGAAGGAAATGTGGTTGGTTTGATCTTCCATCCAAATCACTAAGACTATCTTCATGTTAGCAATAAGGCTATTTTTACTTCCTCATAATTTATGGGTTCACTGGAGTAGCACTTTAATTTCCTTCAACAACTTCCCCTTCCATTTACAACTTGACTATTCGGCACAAGAGGCTTAGCTTTCTGCCAGCTTTTGACATACCTTCCTCACTAAGTTTAATCATTTCTAGCTTTTGATTTAAAGTGACAGATCTACATCTCTTCACTTCAACACCTAGAGACAGTTGTATGGTTATTAACTGACCTAATTTATATACTGTTATATATAAGGAAGTAGTGAGTCCCAAGGAAAGGGAACATTTGGTTGGCGGTGCAATCAAAACACATACAACATTTATCAATTAAGTTTGCTGTCTTATATAGGCATGGTTTGTGGTGCCTCAGGACAATTATAATAGTAATATCAAACAAAACTGATCATAGATCACATAAAATAACAATAATAATGTTCGAAATCTTGCAAGATTACCAAAATGTGGCACCAAGACACAAGGTGAGCTTGCGCTATTAGAAAAATGGAAGCAATACACTTGCTCAATACCAGATTGCTACAAACAATCAATTTGTAAAAAATACAGTATTCACAAAGTACAATAAGGTGAATTGCAATACAATGAGGTATGCTTGTATTTTGCATGCCTCAGAAGACTAAAAGAAGTAGGAAGAATACATGTTGTAGAGGTAGACTACACTAAGTTCAGAGCCTGCCACTTAATCTGCACAATGTTGAGCAAGTCTCTGCACCTTTCTGAATCTCAGTTTCCTCATCAATAAAATAGGGATAAGAATATCCTCTGCTGGTAGTTATGTGAGATTAGCATCAGGTATGTACACTCTAAGTCATATAGGAGTTCTCAGTAACCAGTGATAGACATTTTTTATTAACAACTTCAATTCAAATACGTTTGTGTAGATCCTGATTTACTTTTATCAAAGTTAAGGTTTTGTTGGCTTAAGCAAATTAGGAAGTCTTATTTCCAGTTAAAATTCGCTCTTTAAAACTTAGATATCTTGGGGCGGCGCCTGTCGCTCAAAGGAGTAGGGCACCGGCCCCTTATGCCTGAGGTGATGAGTTCAAACCCAGCCCCGGCACCCCGCCCAAAAAAAAAACTTAGATATCTTCATGTTCTGAAATTGCTATATTTTCTTCCCAAGCCAATTTCAAACTGCTGTCTCTCACAATGTCAGACAGAAAGTTTCCTTAAGTGTTACATGCACTCATTAATATAAAAACCATTTCTCTCAGCTAATTTCCCATTTTAATTGACTCCTTTTAGAAGTTAGTCCTTCAAAAGGAATACCTGCATATTCAAGCCAGAATTATTCTCACTCTGACTGCACTGGCATATTTCTCTCACAAGCCTCATCATAACTGCCATCTTTCTGCAGAGCCTTTATCAGAGACCCACTTTCTCATTACAGAGGCTGTTATACCTCATACAAAGGTGAGTGTTCTAATCCAGCACATTGGTGCAGGGACAATTGGACTTCAAATCAATAGATAGCATAATGTGATGGAGATATGTAACAAATTTAATTCAAACATTTACGATAAAAGTCAAAAGAGATGGATTTATTGCTATTTTCTTTAACCAGAGCTAATGCTTGCTTGTGTTAGAAACTCTGGTGAACAGAAACATGCAATAAAAACCAAAGTATATAAACACAGATAATCAATCAAAGACCAAACACAACTTGTAGCAATAATAAAGACAAATACATTTATCAGTTGAGGTTCCACACATATTGTCATCATCCCAGATAATTATTAAAGAGTTTTTTTTTTCCTTAGAGGAGGCCATTTATGACCATGAGAAAATAAAAATCTTTCAATTTTCAATATCTAGCATAACATCAGATAGACCTCAGTTCAAACCTTAAACTTTAGCTGCAGTATTTTCTACCTGTATAAGTTGTAAGATATAGGTGCTTGATAAACTGCCTTTATTCCCCTTCATAATAAGGATTAAGGCTTAGTCAAAACTTTACTGCTGTGACACAAAAAAATCAATTTGTACAGGTTTACTTATTCTTTGTAGAGTTATGGATGAAAGTATCATTAGAAAATTTGATGATATTTTTCATGATGTACAGATTGTTGTTTATTATTTAGTTGTAAAAATTAATCATATCTGGGGGATACTCTTCAACAAGCTGGACTATAGGGTTGAACACATGAGTAACCATGCATGTATTTCAAGAGCTAGTTATTACACTAAGCCAATGGGTATAACTAGTGTGCATATCTATAGACCTGAAAGAGTCCTGGCTCTTTATACACATACTGAAGTCATTTATCCTTTGTGGATAAGCAGAGCTAGCAAAAAGGTGGCAGGTGCAATAAATGGGTCTGGATGAACAAAGGTTACTAGGTCAGGTTCAGAAATAGGAGGTAGTAGAGTAAGGTGCCAAAAGAAGGCAAAAAATAGAAACCGGAGTCATTTGGCCAGGCTATGTGTTAGATACAAGTGGAATGGGAGAAGTTCTTGGCCCTATTGAATCAGCTAACACTAAAAAATCATGTATAGACACCTAGAACATGCTCTTAACTGCTCCTTGTCATTGATGCCCTTGACATTGATAGGTTGGGCACCTATCCTGACGTACTTGAATTCTCTTAACTTCTATCTCTTTCAATTAATGAAGTACATTTGAGATTACTGGCTATGGACTTACAATCAAAGAAATAACAGAGTGGAACATGGTGATTTGCTTTAACCTTGATAATAGGCTCCAGGAGCAATCATTCAATTTTGCAAAAAACTCATCAGGTAGGACACTTGATTGAACCAGCCCATCACAGTGAGAGCTTCCTGAAATTGTGAATTATGCTGTTTTCCAATTTTATATCCTTAAAGTATCCAGCTCAATGAATATTCAAAAAATTTTAGTAATAATTATTGATAAATCATATTGAGCCATGTTTCATTCCTAGCTACTATTTTTAATTATACACAGGCTGAATATTAGAGTAGCAGAAGGTGGGCTCCAACATACACATGGCCTTGGAATAAAATGTATGGAGCCATTTGTGATCTTGGAGTCATTATTATTAACTCTCTTTATGATTAATTACTATTAACAAATATAACTATCCTTGCTATCATTTGTGATGGACAGTATTTTGTGGTACTATTTCCCAAGCATTACTATGTATCAGAATAGTGGAATTATTTTTATAATGCAGACTTTTGATCCCACTTTTAAAGATTCTGATTCATCAGATATAGGTCAGGGCGCAGGAATCTCCAGTTTCCCTAAGGACACGAGGTTGATACAAATGATCTGTGGACCATACTTCAGAAAACACTGAGCACATGTACGCATAAAAAGGAAACCAAGCAAGGGAGAGTGAGATAGAGACTGATTCTTATCTCTCTGCATGTGGATTTAAACAAAACCACAAAAGCATTCTTAGGGTATGTGATTTGCCCACTGGCTGAGAAGTAACAGGACATTTGACACCAGGTTTGCAGGTCTCATGTGCAACATGCAACATCCCCTCCAACTCTTAGCCTTTGATTGTCTCGTAGATTCTGATCCACTGAATGCCTGTCACAACATATTTGGGATCCAAAGAAGACCAGCAAATAATTTGTGCTGTTCTAACATCAACATTTTACCTACAGCAGAATCCAGGCACCTGCATCAACCTGAGGTTGAATATTAAAGGTCAGATGTGAAATATTTAAACCAAAAATGCTCTCTTATTTTCTAGCCTCTCCACCAATACCTGATTCTTCATTTGGACATCTAATTGAAAGTCTACTGTATAACAGGCTACTTATATACAAAGCAATGATAATACTTAACATTTGTTCAGCACTGAATTCTAAGTGTATGCTAAGTTCTCTAACTGCATTATCTTGTCTGTACTACCTAGGAAGTGGTTACTATATTATTCCCATTTTATAGATCATAAATATTATAAAAACATGTCCTGAGACACACAATAAGGGGTAGAACTAAGATCTGACCACTGGTCATAGCACATTTGCTTATCCTTTCTACTATTAATTATATTGGCACTGATTAAGTTTCTCAAAAATTTCCCCAGGATATCATCAAGATGGCTGACTAGAAGTGCCTGATGCTCCTCTCCTCCACAATGAAGGACCAAAACAACAAATACATACTGCAATTTGAGTAAAGTATCTAGTGGGTAACATTGGAATTCAGAGGGGGAAATTGACAAAGATTGGGCAGCACCTGTGGCTCAAAGGAGTAGGGCGCTAGCCCCATATGCCGGAGGTGGCAGGTTCAAACTCAGCCCCGGCCAAAAATTGAAAAAGAAAAAAAAGTGACAAAGATCCCCAGAGACACAGAAACTCAGGAGAGCAGCATAGAGAGGAAGGTGAAGGACCTGGCAGGGACTTACCAGGAGTCAATAGGGACTCTCTGTTGTGCAAAATAAGAAAGCAGCATATTTCCAATACTCCCCATTAGCACCATAGATGTCTGCAATTGTAGATATAGGACAGCCCACAGTCCTCACAGGCCCTGAGTATAGTATAGGAAGCTTTCTGGTGTCCATGTCTCTGCATCAAAGAAGGAACTCATGATCCCACTCCCCAGAACTGAAGCTGCTGTGACATAGCACCATTTTGAGAAAGGAACCACTGCTGGAGCATGTCCTTCCCTGGGATCAATAGCCCCTGTATATCCACATCCTGTGGCCTCACCATTATACTATCACACCCACTCAAAAGCCATGACTCCAACTTGTCCCAGTGGTACAGCTGTGACACCAATGTATGAGTCCACATACTGCCTTATGCCCCAAAGAACAGTTGGTCTTGTGTAACAGGATGATTACCAAAATACATGTTCCCCAGAACTTAAGGACAGGTCTAAATAATGCCCACCACTGCCAGCAATTCCACCCCCTCAATCAGTGGAACAACCATGCATGCAACCCCCAGGGCCTGGCCTATACTATCACCAGTGTGGCCCCACTCCATTGACCATGGGTGCTACTGAATGTTGTATATATTCAGTGTGCTTCATAGGAGCATAGAACAGGTGGACCAGGTATCCATTGCCACCAGCAACCCTGCCCTTTCAAACATCTGAGCCACTGAGCATTGTGTACATGGCCTCCATGGACAAAGATCCAGCCATGCAGGCACCCATTACTGCCAGCAACATTACTCCTAGCAAAGCCATACCACTACCTCCAAAAACACCCACAAGTGGGTCATTAGGCACTCATATACATCACTGACATTGATTACAACCAATGAAATCACACAAAGACTAAACTACTGCATCTATCTAGAATCAAAGCCAAAGCATCCTATCCAACCAATACTGTAGGTCATATCTACAGAAAAAAAAGTTCTTAGTGAAAACTTTGAGTTTTGGATGAGGGAAGATGGCTGACCAGAGACATCAGCTGCCAGCTTATCTCAGAAGGAAAAGTTTTAGATGAAAAATAAAAAACAAATAGTCATAAATTGGATGTTATTTTAAGAGAAAAGTTCCATAACCTATAAGAGGTTGAAGAGGAGTTTGTTGCAGATCAGAATAAGATGTGGCAAGATGTTGGCAGAGGTCAACCCTAGAGAGGCTTGGAATCCAGCAAAAAGGGTGGGTGGAGTGGTTTGGTTGTCCCACATTCACATTGCTGGCAATCATCAGGCTCCTGAGTTACTGGAGAGTCTTTCTACCCTAATAGGCACAAAAGCTACTACTCTCAGTGAACTGGAAGCTTCCTGAAGACAAAGCACCAGGGTTCCAGCCTCCTTGTTGTGTTTCCAATCACAACAGACCTGAGCTAAGACAACAGGCACCATATTGCTTCTCTACCCACTGTGTGCCTTCGTAGTACTAAAAGAGAATTTCATAAGAATAAATGCCTATATCAAAAAATTAGAAAGATTTCAAATAAACAACCTCAATGATGTACATCAACTATAAAAGCAAGAACAAACTAAATCTGAATTTAATAAAAGAAACAATAAATATAAGAGTACAAATAATATAGAGACTAAGAAACAATACAAAATACCAACAAGATGAAAAATTGGGTTTTTGAGAGATAAACAAAGTTGACAAACTATTAGCTAGACCTTAAGAAAAAGGAGAAATGTACCAAATAAAATCAGAGACTTAATTATAACTAATAATACAGAAATACAATAAATCTTTAGAGACCATTATAAATAATTTTATACCTCCAATTTGGGAAACCTAGAAATGAATAAATTTCTAGACACATAAAACCTACCAAGACTGAGCCAGAAAGAAGCAGAAAACCTAAACAAATTAATAATGAGTCTAGATATTGAAGCAGTAATAAATTCTCCCATCAAAGAAAAACTTATGATCTGCTGGCTTCACTGATGATTGTACTAAACTTCTAAAGGAGAACTGATGCCATTTTTCTCAAACTATTCAAAAAAATTGAAGCATATGGAATTCTTCCAAACTCATTCCACAAAGCCAGCATCACCCTGATATCAAATCCAGAGAAGGACACAACAATAATAAAACTGTCTAATATCCCTGAGAAGCATGGATACAAAAATCATGAACAATATATTAGCAAATTGAATCCAATATCACATCAAAAATATCATACAACATAAGCAAATGGGATTGATCCTGAGATGCAAGGATATGAAAATCAATAAATATAATACATTATAGCAACAGAATAAAAGACAAAACCCATATGATCATCTCATGTGGTGCAGAAAAAACACTTGATAAAATTCACTATCTATCATGTCACAATAAAAATTCTCAATAAATTAAGTATAGAATACTCAATATAATAAAGGCCATATATGAAAAACTCACAACTAACATCATGGGGAATATTAAAATAGGGAAAAGTTGAAAGTTATTTCTCTAATAACTGGAACAATATATGAATGCCTACTTTCACCACTTTTATTCAGTTTAACACTGAAAGTCCTGTGCAGAATCATTAGACAAGAGAAAGAAATAAGGGACATCCAAATTGGAAAAGGGAAGTCAAAATGTCCATTTATCAAAAGACATGATCTCATATATAGAGAAACCTAAAGGTTCTACTCCAAAACACTCATAGAATTGATAAATTTAATAATGTTTCAAGATACAAAACCAGCATACAAAATTCAGTAGAATTTCTATATACCAATAATTAACTACCTGAAAAGGAAATGAAAAATGTAATTCTGCTTAAAATAGCTACAAAAATTAAAACACCTAGTACTAAATTTAACCAAGACAGTAAAAGAGATCCCTAATGAAAAGTATAAAATACTGATGAAAAAAATTTAAGATAAAAAATGGAAAGATATTCCATGTTTATTGATTGGAAGAATTAATATTGTTAAAATAATTATACTACCAATGTTATCTCACATTCAACCAAAGCCAATCTTTCCAATAATAGGAAAAACAACACTTAAGTTTGTATGGAACCACAAAAGACCTTGGATAGCCAAAGAATTTCTGAGAAAAAAGAACAAAGCTGGAGGAGTCATACTACCTGACTTTAAAATATTCTACAAAGCAATAGCAACCAGAACAGAATGGTATTGGCATAAAATAGATACATAGACCAATGGAAAAGAACCATGAACTTAGAAGTAAATCAATGTAAACAACACATTTATTTTAAACAAAGGTACCAAAAACATACATAGGAGAAAGGATGTTCTTTTTAATAAATGGTGCTGGGAAAACTAGATATTCATACACAAAAGAATGAAAATGAGCTCCCCCTTTCTTACTATATACAAAAATCAACTAAAAATGAATTCTTAGTAAATGTAGAATATAAATGTCTTGATGCAATAACTAAGAAAATGCCAGGAAGGCTATGTTAACCAGTGTGATGAAAATGTGTCAAACTGTTTATAAAACCAGTGTATGGTGCACCATGATCACATTAATGTACACAGCTATGATTTAATAAAAAGAAATAAAAATGAATTAAAAACTTGAAGATAAGACATAAAACTATGAAACTACTGGAAGAATATATAGAGGAATTGCTTCAGAACATTGGTCTAGGCAAAGATTGTATGTATAAAACCTCAAAAGGCCAAGAAACAAAAGCAAAATTAGAACAATGGGATTATAAGAAACTAAACAAGGCTTCTGCACAGCAAAGGAAATAACAGAGCAAAGAGACAACATAGAGTGTGAGAAAATATTTGTGAACTAGTCATATGACAAGAGATTAATATCCAATATATAGGGTGACAGAGCAAGATGTCAGACTAGAAGGATTGTTTGGCTGAGTTCTAGTATGACTGAGGAAAGAAAGAGAAACCAGTCACACCTGGTGCAGGGACCTTACCTGAAGTCATAACTCGGAGTGTGCAGCGAGATGGTGGGGTACAGGAAATAGCCGTGTAATCTGGAGCGGTGGAGAACTGACAGAAAAGGCAAGTGATTGAGAACTGCAGGAATGACCAGTCCCTCCCCCACAGAGGTCTGAGGAGGAAGGAAGCCTTTCTGCAGTTTCAGGTTCTTTGGGGAGGCTGCTTGTTGAGTACAAACCTTGAAAGAGTGGGTGGACTCAAACAATATATAGCAGCCAGATTTGAGGGCCAGTTGGAGTGGATTTGCCATGGGTTTGGTGGCAAGTGGAGCAGCCATACTTGGAAGGTCCTGGCTGCCTGGGGGAAATCATTATGGGAAGGTTGTGAGAAGGTCATGAAGTTGGGCCTCTTACCAGGGGCCTAAAATATGGCTGCCTTTGTTCTTCCTGCTGGGATGAGAACTCCACTTTTTGGGACAAACAGAGTGGTTCTCACACTCCATGGGAAATGTTCTCAGGGGGCACTGTGACATCTGCCTCTGAAGGATTCTAGAGAGCTTTATGACCCCAATCAGGCAGTGTCTGAATGCTGATGAAACAATCAGGTGATCAACTAAGATCAACTAAGTTGATCTAAGTTGATCTAAGTTGCCAACTAAGTTGGCAACCTGGTCTGTGCCTGGAGACAAGAGAGAGGTTGCCAGCTGTGTTCTTCTTCCTCTAAAATAAACACAGCACTACCTGGTGTCCTGGCAATATATTGCAGCATATATATATTCCTATTAAAGTTGGTCCCTTCCACTATATATGTGTGTGTGTGTGTGTGTATAATTTTTTTTAGTATTTTTTTCTTCTCATTGTTGTGGTGATTGCTACTATTTTTGGATATTAGATCAATTTTGGGATTTTTTGTTGTGTTTTGTTTTTTGCTAATTTGTTTGGTTGGTTCTACTCTTAACTTCCATTTTTATTTTCATCAAGAGCAAGGGCTCCTGTTTCTTTGGTTATAGTATTTTAGCCTCATTTATTCTATTTTACTCATTTCCATTCTCTCTTTTGATAGAGACTCTTCTACTTTTCTTATCTTTTCCACATAAATCACTTGTGCAACAGCTAATATAACCCTTCCTTTTTTTGCCTTTCTTCTTTCTTTCCTTTTTCCTCTTCCCTGTCTCTCCTTTATTAGATAAAACTGTAGTTTTAATTTCCTTTATCTATTCTTATTTTATCATTCTTATTTTTTTCTTTTTTCACTGGCAGATGGGGTGGCACAGCTGTGTTGTGACAGGTAGGTCACAGCAGTATTCTGGCTCCAGGAAGCCAGGAATTTATGGTCTAGGGTAGCAGTTTTAAACCTGTGAGTCACAACCCCCATTAACTGTATTAAAGGTTTGTGGTATTAGGAAGGTTGAAAAACACTGGTCTAGGGAGCCATTCTACCTTTGGTCCTGGGAAGAAAGTACTGGCAAGTCCACACTACAGAATTTTCTATTTCTTCTTCATTCTTAACTTAATTTTTCCTTTTTGTTTTTGTTCTTTTCATTCTTATTCTATTTTTGCCAGAAGAAGAGCCTGGCATTGCTCAGGCTGGTAAGGAGCTCCTGATTAGGAGAACCCACACAGCCCCTCATTTTCTCTTCCTGTCCTCCTTCTCTCCTGTTCTTCAATTTTTTTTTCTGTTGTCCTCCTTCATTTTTTTCTTTTCTTTTGATCTTTCCTCCCTTTTTCTTCTTTCTTTCCTTTCATCTTGTTTCTCCCTGCTTGCTCTTTACCCTTCCCTTCCTTTTGGATTTATGCCAAGGGGTCACTTCAATACCTAAGCTCCAAGGCAAGGTAATTTGAAGCAAAGGAGGAAGACAGAAGAAAAAGGGAGAACAAGGAGAGGAACAAGAAGAAGCACACATGAGGAGGAACCAATAGAAAACCAAATATGAAAAACCAAAACAGAGCAACTCCTCCATGGGACCATGAGGCGGCTACTACAGAAGATTCTACCTACAAAGAATTAATGGATTTGACAGAAAGGGAATTTAAAATATGGATGATAAAGACTATAAAGGGAATGGATGAGAAAATGGAAAGACAGAATCAAAAGATGGACAAGAGATAAACAGAACATAGAAGGTATGGTGGAGCTTAAGGAAATGAAGGAGACAATCAAGGAATGTAACGATGTAGTAGAAAGTATGAAAAATGTATTTGACTATGCAGAAGAAAGAACCTCAGAGCTAGAGGATAAGGTTTCTGAGTTAACCCGTGTAGTTAAAGAGGCAGAAAACAATAGAAAGAAAGTGAAACAGTCACTTAGAGAACTACAAAACTTCATGAAGCATTCAAAAATATGAATAATAGGGATCCCTGAAGGGGAAGAAGATTATCCCATAGGAATGGAACCCCTACTAGAGACTATCATAAATGAAAACTTCTCAAGTTTTACCAAAGATCCCAATACACTGCTTTTAGGTGGATATTGAACCCCAGGTAAAATCAACTCAAACAGAGCTTCTCCAAGACACATACTAATAAACCTGGGCAAAGTCAAGATGAAAGAGAAAATTCTGTAAGCATCCAAGAGTAAGCACCAACTGACCTACCGAGGTAGAGCCATTAGGATGACAGCCGATTTTTCAACTGAAACCTTCTAAGCCAGAAAAGTATGGTCATCCAACTTAAACATTCTTAAACAAAATAATTTTCTGCCTACAATTTTGTGTCCTGCTAAACTAAGCTTCAAAATTGAAGGAAAAATCAAATCTTTTGCAGATATACAAGCACTGAGGAAATTTGCCACAACAGGACCAGCTCTATAGGAAATCGTAGACCTGTTGTCAACATTGAACATCACAATGGACCACCACCAAAGAAAACACTGAGAAAATAAAGGACACAACTTAGCTTCAACACGGCTCAAAGGATAAAACTATACAACAGACATTCACAAAATAAGATGAATAGAATCCTTCCATACTTATCAATTCTCTCAATACAGGACAATGGATTGAATTCCCCACTGAAGAGGCATAAGCTGGCTAATTGGTTGGAAAAAGTACAAGCTATCCATATGCTGTCTCCAGGAAATACACTTAGCCTTGAAAGACAAATCAAGACTCAGGGTTAAAGGATGGAAAACAATATTTCAAGCAAATGGAAACAGAAGAAAGGAGTGCTTGCAAACTTATTCTCAGATACAAGTGGATTTAAACATACCAAATTTAAGACAAAGATGGACACTTCATACTGGTCAAGGGAACAATACAACCAGAAGACATTTCAATTTTAAATATTTATGCACCCAACTTAAATGCTTCCAGATTTATGAAACAGACCTTGATGTGTCTGAGCAATGGATAGCCCATAACACCTTAATAGCCGAGACTTTAACAACCCTCTGACATAAATGGACAGATACTCTAAACAGAAACTAAACAAAGATATAAAAGACTTACATGTGACCCTAAAACAAATGGTATTAATAGACACATAGAGAACACACCATCCCAAAGCTAAAGAATACACATTTTCTTCATCAGCCCATGGAACATACCCCAAAATAGATCACATCCCAGGATAAATATAAAACCTCAGAAAAATGTAAAGAATAGAAATTATACCTTGTGTCTTCTCAGACCACGAGGCAATAAAGGTGGAACTTGACTGCAACAAAAATGTTCATTCCCCACACAAAAGCATGGAAAGTAAACAACCTTAAGTTGGAGGATAGCTGGGTTCAGTAAGAGATAAAAGAGAAAATGGCTAAATTCCTTAAACATAACAACAGTGAAGACACAAAGTTATCAAAACCTGTGGGATACATCAAAAGCAATCTTAAAAGGGAAATTTACATTAGATGCCTACATGTGAAAAACAGAAAAAGAACACATCAAGAAACTCACAAACAATCTTATGGAATTGGAAAAAGAATAATAATCTAATTCCAAACCCAGGAGAAGAAAAGAAATAACAAAAAATTAAATCAGAGTTTAACAAAATTGAAAACAGAAGAATAATTCAGAAAATTAACAAAACATTGGTTTTTTAAAAAACAAATAAAATCAGTAACCTTTGGCTAGATTAACTAGAAAGAGAAGAGTAAAATCTTCTTATTTATCAAGGGAAAATAACAATAGATGCCACAGAGATACAAGAGATTGTCTCTGAATACTACCATAAACTTTATGCCCAGAAATTTGACAATGTGTAAGACGTGGATCAATATCCGGAATCACACTGTATACCTAGACTTAACCAGGAAGAAATAGATCTCTTGAATAGACTAATTTCAAGCACTGAGATTGAAGAAATAACAAAACTATCCCAACGAAAAAAATGCCCTGGACCAGATGGCTTCATAGCAGAATTCTATCAAACATTTAAAAAAGAGCTTAACCCCATATTCCAGAAATTATTCCAAAAAATTTAGAAGGAAGTAATCTTCCCCAATACATTCTATGAAGGAAACATCGCCCTGATACCAAAACCTGGAAAAGACCCAAACAAAAAAGAGAACTTCAGACCAATTTCACTAATGAATATAGATGCAAAAATTCTCAATAAAATCCTAGCCAATAGAATAGAACTTCACATTAAAAAAAATCATACATCATGATCAAGTAGGTTCCATCCTAGTGATGAAAGGCTGGTTTAACATATGCAAGTCCATAAATGTAATTAATAATCAACAGAAGCAAAAAGAAAGACCATATGATCCTCTCAATTGATGAAGAGAAAACATTCAATGAAATTCAACATCCTTTTCTAATTAGAACACTTAAGAAAATAGGCATAGTGGCACATTTCTTAAACTGATGGAAGGCATCTATGACAAACTGATAGCTAATATTATACTGAATGGAGTAAAACTGAAAGCTTTTCCACTTAGAACTGGAACCAGACAAGGATGTCTAGCCAGTGCAATCAGGCATGAGAGGGATATAAAGAGCATCCAAATGGGGGCAGAGGAGGTCAAACTCTCACTCCTTGCTGATGTTATAATCTTTTACTTAGAGAACCCCAAGAATCAACCACAAGACTCCTGGAAATGATTAAAAAAGGTAACATCTCAGGATATAAATCAATGTCCCCAAATCAATAGCCATGGTATATGCCAATATCAGCCGAGATGAGAGGCTAATTAAGGCCACAATTCCATTCAGAGTAGCTTCAAAAAAAATGAAATACCTAGGAATATACCTAACAAAAGAGGTGAAGGACCTCTATATAGAAAATTATGAAACCCTAAGGAAAGAAATAGCAGAAGATATTAACAAATGGAAAAACATACCATGCTTATGTCTGGGAAGAATCAGCTTTATTAAAATGTCTATATTTCCCAAAGCAATTCACAAATTAATGTAATCCCCATTAAAATACTAACATCATAATTCCAAGATTTGGTAAAAATAATTCTGCATTTTATATGGAACCAGAAAAAACTCTGTATAGCCAAGGAAATTCTTACTAATAAAACAAAGCTGGAGGCATCACCCTACCCGACTTCAGGCTACACTACAAGACCATAGTTATCAAACAGCATGGTATTGGCACAAAAATAGAGACATAAACATTTGGAATCAAATAGAAACCATGAGATGAAATTAACATCTTACAGCCACCTAATCTTTGATAAACCAAACAAGAACATACACTGGGGAAATAAAGCCCTATTCAATAAGTGGTGTTGTAAGAACTGGATAACCACAAAAGACTGAAACTGGACCCACACCTTTCACCACTTACAAAAATTGATTCAAGTTGGATAAAAGATTTAAATGTAAGGCATGAAACAATAAAAATCCTCGAAGAAAGTGTGGGGAAAACACTTGAATATATTGGCTTGGGGAAAGATTATATGAAGACTTCCATGCCAATCGTAACAGCAACAAAAATAAACAGATGAGACTCAATTAAATGTAATAGCTTCTGTACAGCTAAGGAGACAATAACCAAAGCAAACAGAACTTTCAAATGATGAAAGGTATTTGCATATGATGAATCTATCAAAAGCTTGATAACTAGGGTCTACAAATAACTCAAATTAGTCAACAAAAAAGAGCCAATAATCCCATGTATCACTCAGCAAGAAACATGAATAGAACGTTCTTTAAAGAAGACAGATGAATGGCTACCAAACATATGAAAAAAATGCTCATCATCCCTAATCATCAGAGAAATACAAATCAAAACCATCCTGAGATATCACCTAACCCCAGTGAGAATGGTCCACATCACAAAGTCTCAAAGCTGCAGATGCTGGTGTGGATGTGGAGAGAAGGGAACACGTTTACACTGCTAGTGGGACTGCAAACTAATACACCATTTTTGGAAGGAAGCTTGGAGAATCCTCAAAGAACTCAAACTAGACCTCCCATTCGATCCTACAATCCCATTATGGGCATCTACCCAAAAAAAAAAAAAATCATTTTGTCATAAGAACATTTGCACTAGACTGTTTATCACAGCTCAATTTACAATTGACAAAATGTGGAAACAACCTAAATGCCCGCCAACCCAGAAATGGATTAACAACATTTGGTATATGTATACCATGGAATGCTATTTACCCATTAAGAAAGAAAGAGACTTCACATCTTTTGTATTAACCTAGATTGAGGTGGAATGCATTCTTCTTAGTAAAGCATCACAGGAATGGAGAAGCAAGAATCCAATGTATTCAATTATAATATGAAGGCAGTAGATGACCTAATTATACAGGGGTCCTCAAAAATTTTAAACAGGGGGCCAGTTCACTGTACCTCAGACCGTTGGAGGGCCGGACTATAGTTAAAAAAAGAAAAAACAAACTATGAGCAAATTCCTATGCACACTGCACATATCTTATTTTGAAGTAAAAAAAAAAAAAAAAAAAAAAAAAACAGGAACAAATACAATCACACCGCCACATGTGGCCCGCGGGCCGTAGTTTGAGGACCCCTGAGTCCTAATACATTGCTGGGGTATAGGGGAAGGAGGGTTTGGGAGAGGGGAGGAGAGAGGAGGTTGCAGAGGTCATGGTGTATGGCACACCTCTTGGGGGTGAGACACAAATATAAGAGTGACTCTACTGAACAAATGCCATCAGTGTTTAATTAATACTGGTAATTAGGTTAATAACCTAATTCTTTGCACCTTCAATGAATTCCAAACAATAAAATAAATATCCAAAATATGTAAGGCACTTGAATATTTCTATAGAAAAATAATCTCATTTAAAAATAGGCAATTGGTATAAATAGACATTTCTCAACAGAGGCATACAAAAAGCCAAGTGTATAAAAAATGCTCAATATTACTAATCATTAAGAAAATGCAAATCAAAACTACAATGATGTATAATCTTACTCCATTTAGAATGGCTATTATCAAAGGGACAACGTGTAGCTAGTGAGGATGCAGAGAAAAGAGAACTCTTATACACCATTGGTAAAAATGTAAATTAGTACAGCTTTTGCGAAGCAGTATGTAGTATCCTCAAAAAGCTAAAAATGGAACTATCATATGATCTGGTAATTCCACTACTAGGCATATATCCACAGAAAAGAAAATAAGTGTATTGAAGTGATATCTGCATTCTTGTGTTTCTTGAAGCACTATTCACAGAAGCTGAGACATGTAATCAACCAAAGTGTACATCAACGATAAAACCTGGTATATGCACAGTGTGATACTATTTAATCATAGGAAATAATTAAATCCTGTCATTTCGATAAATGTGGGTGACCATGGAAGACATTAAGCTAAGTGAAATAAGCCAAGCACAAAATGATAAATACCCCACGTTCTCACTCATATGTGAACACTAAAAAGTTTGATCTCATAGAAGTAGCATGCAGAATTATGGTTACTAGAGGCTAGGAATGTAAAGGGGATAGGAGAAGAGGTAGAGTTTGGTTAAAGTATATAAAATTACAGCTAGATAGAGGAAATAAGTTATCTTGTTCTATAGCACTGTCAAGTGACTATAATTAACAATATTTTATATTTTGGAGAGAGGATTTTGAATGTTCCCAACCAAAAGTTTGAAGTGATGGATATGCTAATTACCCTGATTTGATCATTATACATCACACAGATGTATCAAAATATCACTCTGTACCTGATGAATATGCACAATTATTATGTGTTTATTATCAATTTTTCTTTTTCTTTTCTTTTTTTTTTTTTATTTTTTTTTGTAGAGACAGAGTCTCACTGTACCGCCCTCGGGTAGAGTGCCGTGGCGTCACACGGCTCACAGCAACCTCCAGCTCTTGGGCTTACGTGATTCTCTTGCCTCAGCCTCCCGAGCAGCTGGGACTACAGGCGCCCGCCACAACGCCCGGCTATTTTTTTTTTTGTTGCAGTTTGGCCAGGGCTGGGTTTGAACCCGCCACCCTCGGTATATGGGGCCGGCGCCCTACTCACTGAGCCACGGGTGCCGCCCACTTTTCTTTTTTTTTTTTGAGATAGAGCCTCACTTTGTCACCCTCCGAAGAGTGCCATGACGTCATAGCTCTGCCATGGCATCATAGCTCACAGCAACCTCTAACTCTTGGGCTCAAGTGATTCTCTTGCCTCAGCCTCCTGAGTAGATGGGACTATAGGCACCCACCACAATGCCTGGCTATTTTTAGAGATGAGGTCTTGATCTGGCTCAGACTGGTCCCAAACCTGTGATCTCAGGCAATCCACCTGCCTCAGCCTCCCAAGAGCTAGGATTATAAGTGTAAGCCACCATGCCTGGCCTATTAATTTTTCTTTATATTTTAAAATTTTGGGTTAACATGGGGATAGATATTACTGGGTTATATTATTTGTGTTTGTAAATAAAGTCCAAAGTCCAAGTTGTAGTTTTGTCCTTCACCTAGGAAGAATGCCATATACCCCCTACATTGTATCCATTAGGTGGGAACTTACTGAATCCCTTGCTCCCCTTCTTGAATTTGATTGTGTTTTTTCTCTCATGTGGGTTTGTAGTTGTACATGTACTAGTTTCATATTAGAACTGAATACATGGAACACTTACTTTTCCATTCTTGAGATACTTAGGAGAATCCTTTCCAAATCCTCCCACTTGAATACAAAAAATGAAAAGTGTTCATCTTTTTGTATGGTTAAACAGTATTCCATGGTATACATATGCCACAGTCTATTGATCCACTCAAGGGTTGATAGGCAGTTGGGTTGTTTGCAATTGTGAATTGAGGTGGTATAAAAATTTGAGTGCAAATGTCCTTATGGTAAAATGAATTTTTTTCTTCTGAGTAGATACCTACTAATGGTATGGTATGATCAAATGAGAGGTCTACTTTTAGTTCTTTGAGGATTATCCATACTTTTTTCCAAAAAGGCTGTACTAGTTTGTAATCCCATCAACAGTGCATAAGTATAATTACTATCTTCACATCCATACCAGCAGCTGCAGCTTTGGAACCTTGTGATGTGTGCTGTTCTCACTGATTTTAGTTGATATATCAAAGTGGTTTTGATTTGCATTTCTATGATGATTAGGGACAATGAGCATTTTTTCATGTGTCTGTTGGCCATTCATCCATCTCCTGGGAAAAGGTTCAGTTTATGTTGCTTGCCCATTGATTGATGGCATCGTTTGCTCTTTTCTGGTTGATTTGCTTGACTTCTTTGTAGATTCTGGTCACTAGCCCTTTGTCTGATTTTGTAACATGTGAATATCATCTCCCATTCTATAGGTTGTCTATTTTCTGTGTTGTGTCCTTAGCTGTACAGAAGCTCTTTACTTTGACCCACACCTCCCATCACTTAGAAAAATTAAGTCACGCTTGATAAAAACAATTGTTTACAAAAGTATCCAGGTCAGCAGCCTTAGCATAATCTGATAGCTCTTAAGGAATTCTAATTCTTGGCCCCACACCAGATATAATAGATCAAAATCTTTGAAGATAAATTCAGACAACAAATGTTTCAACAAATCCTGCAGGTGATTTTGATGCACACTAAGGTCTGAGAACCACTGAATTAGAAAACTGATCGTAGAACTTTGAGTCTTAGAAATTGATTCAAAGTATTGAGTTGCTCAATAAATCCTGGTAACTCCTTTTTAGTGTTGGTATACTTCTCCTCCACGGGAGAAGTATAACCATGGTGGGGGCTATTTTTCCTTACAGTCCACACCTTTTTCTTATTTTAAAGGATACTTTCTTCCAGAAGTGTAATAAATGATTGACAAATGCTGCCCTTGCCACTCAAACTATCATCTAGACACACATTTACCCATTCACTTCTTCATTCTACAAGTATTCAAGAACTTCTCATTTCAGGCACTGATACTGCATACTAACAATACAGAAAAAGTAGATAATGACAGCCACATATAGGAAATTACACAGTGTATGAGACTGAACTTTGAGATATGGCAGCAGCATTGACCACTTCAAATGTTATGACTCAATATAAGCAATGCCCTTGTCAGTTCAAATGACTCCGGTAATGAAACCCTATTAATAGCTCATTGCTCTTTTATTATTGTTTATTACCAACAAAGATGTACCCAGAGCAAGATATAAAACCATCCAAGGACTAAAATTCCATTCCATAGTCCCCCAGCCAAGTGCCAACTAGAGGCAATTGCTAAATGACTTTTCTTACATTGCCCATGTGATATAAATACCACTGCAGTAGCTGGTTTCACTTCATCAAAGTTTATTTACTATAATTATTACACCTTAAAAAAAAATCCCAGTATGGTCCTCTCAAAGTTTGAAGATATACAGCCCCACTTCTATAATGTAAGCTCAATGAGGGCAGGAATCTTGGTATTTATTTTGTGCCTTGATATATTTAAAGTATATTGCTCAGTACATAACATAATAGCTTCTTAGTAAATATGTGTTGTGCATCATTCTGGCCTGTTCTTATTTTACATAACTTCATCTAGCTATACTTTATAGTGTGATTTGTCAAATTTTTCAACTATATGTTACTTTATTTTTATGCTTTTGCCAGGTTCTTGACATATATAAATTCTTCCCCACAAAAATCTATGGTTATAATATCTAACCAAGTTTTGGTTTATGAAATATGTTCATCTCACTTATAACACATAAGCCCTGAATCTTGGCCAATAAGCCAAGAGTTAGGTTTGGAAAAACAAGCCCTAAAATGTGCTCAAGCCAGATACACTTCCTGGTCCCTAGACAGTCCTTCCAACTGGAAAAGCTCTGATTTTCTGGTTACAAAACATAGGGCTTTCCCTTCCTGGATGGCCTCTGGAAAAGCCAGGCTGACCTAAGAAAGGTCCTTTTCTGCAGCTGCTGCCATGGATACCAAAGGATAGAAAGCAATGAGCAGAATATCATATGCCTTGGGTCAAAGTACCAGACTCAAACCATCAAGGAGGTAAGGCAGGAGCACAGGGGAGAAACGAAGATTTGCCCTTATATACCAGCCAAAACGAAAGTTTTATAGCAGAGCTATTAGCCCTAAGAAAGGTCTTGACAAGAGAGACCTGTGTGTATATGTGTTGTCCAAATTTTTCCTGATATAAAGATACCACAGACTCAAATTAATCCTCAGATGGTTGCAGTATACACATGAACTCAGAGCACAGGAAAGATGCTATTCCTCAAAGATATTTCACCCAGACTTTAGTGAGGTCTGTCCTCTTAATTGAGGAAAAAGTCTCCCTGGGCCCTGAAATATGTATGTCTCACAGAATCTGTGTCTGAGTCTTTCTAGCTCTGGCCACTATGGGCTCTGAGTATTCTTTTAATTAATCTTTTCTTTGATTAATAATACTAATTATAGGCTTGGTGCCTATAGGTCAGCGGCTAGGGCGTCAGCCACATACACTGGAGCTGGCGGGTTCAAACCCAGCCCGTGCCTGCCAAACAACAATGACAACTACAACCAAAAAATAGCCAGGTGTTATGGTAGGTGCCTGAAGCCCCAGCTACTTGGGAGACTGAAGCAAGAGAATCACTTAAGCCCAAGAGTTTGAGGTTGCTGTGAGCTGTGACTGCACAGCCCTCTACCAAGGGTGACATAGTGAGACTCTGTCTCAATAATAATAATAATAATAATAATAATAATACTGATTATAAAAAAAATTAATGGAACATGATCAAGCTAAAAAGTTTCTACACAGCTAAGGGCACAACAACTAAAGACAGCCTTCAGAATGGGAGAAGATTTTTGCACGCTATGAAGATAACAAAGTACTGATAACTATAATCTACAGAGAACTCAAAGTAATCATCAAGAGTGAACAACCCCATTTAGAAAAAGCCCAAGTGCCCATCGATCCACGAATGGATTAATAAATTGTGGTATATGTACACCATGGAATATTATGCAGCCGTAAAGAAAGATGGAGACTTTACCTCTTTCATGTTTACATGGATGGAGCTGGAACATATTCTTCTTAGTAAAGTGTCTCAAGAATGGAAGAAAAAGTACCCAATGTACTCACCCTTATTATGAAACTAATGTAGGACCTTCACATGAAAGCTATAACCCAGTTACAACCTAAGAATAGGGAGAAGGGGGAAAGGGAGGGGAGGGAGGGGGGAGGGAAGTGGAGGGAAGGGATTAATGGGATTACACCTGCGGTGCATCTTACAAGGGTATATGTGAATCCTAGTAAAAGTGGAATGTAAAGGCCTTAGCAAAATAACTAAGAAAATGCCACGAAAGCTATGTTAACTAGTGTGATGAAAATGTGTCAAACGGTCTATGAACCAAGTGTATGGTGCCCCATGATCATACTAATGTACACAGCTATGATTTAATAAAAAAAATAAATAAATAGAAGTGGGCAAAAGACTTGAAAAGAAACTTCTCTGAAGATGACAGATGAATGGGTAAGAAACACACAAAAAAATGCTCATCTCTCCTAATTATCAGAGAAATGCAAAGTAAAACCACTCTGAGATACTACCCCATCCCAGTGAGATTAGCCCACATCACAAAATTCCAAATGTGCAGATGTTAGTTTGGATGTGGTGAGAAGGAAACACTTTTGCACTGCTGGAGGGACTGCAAACGAGTACAGCCTCTATGAAAGGAAGTGTGGAGAATTACTACAGAACTAAAAGTAGACCTTCCATTTGATCCCACAATCCCATTACTAGGTATCTACCCAGAAGAACAAAAATCATTTTTCCACAAGGACATTTGCAGTAGAATGTTTATTGCAGCTCAATTCACAATTGCCAAGACATGGAAGCAACTCAAGTGCACATCAACCCATGAATGGATGAGCAAACTGTGGTGTATGTATACCACAGAGTACTATTCAGTCATAAGAAAAGATGGAGACTTTACATCTTTTATGTTTATCTGGAAGGAGCTAAAACACATTCTTCTTAGTAAAGTATCACAATAATGGGAAAAAATGTATCCAATGTACTTAATACTAATATGAAACCAATATATAAACAACTACATGGCCACACAAAATAAAAACACAAGAATAGTCTAGTAAGGTGAAAGAGGGAGAGGGGAGGGGGAGGAGAGAAGTAAATTGGCAAGATCTCACCTAAGGGCACAATGTGAGGCTGTCAGCACACCCGAGTGAAGGGCTCAACTACAACTTGTACTTTATCTCAGAAATGAAAACCATGTAACCTAAACACTTGTAGGTGTTGGTATCAATCTGAAATAAAAATATAAGTAACAGTAATATGTGGGTGAATAAAAAGAAGGATCTCAACATTAAATTTTGCCAAATAAAAGTATCTGTTCTAAACTGCTGTGCTCTGTCATTATCATATAACAGAGGCATTTTAATTCCCTGCCCTGGCCCTCAAAGTATATTTTCTCAATCTAAAGGACTAGTCTTGAAATTGAAGAAATTCAGCCTAATGAAAAACTCAAAACAAACAAACAAACAAACCAAAAAAAAAACAAAACACTGATTGTACTAAGGTCAAGTCTTTTCTCCCCAATTTTTGTTTGACTCATATTCTGTCTAACTGTTACATGCTGATTGAGTCAATATTTTAACAATCTGAAAGTACCTTACTATTGCCTCTATGGGCAGGATTCAACTTAATTTAAAAATTCAGTATTTCAAATTGTTTTTCGAACCTTAGAATACAATGTGTGTGTGTGTGTGTGTGTGTGTGTGTGAGCGTGCGCGCGCGCGTATACAGAGAAAGAGAGTTAGTTGATCTCTCTTTAGATGTGAAGGTAGGTGTCCTTGCTCTCTTGAGATATCCCTTACCCTACATAAGAGAAGAGAGCAGAAAGGCAGAGACAATGACAGAGAATGAAGAAGAGAGAGAGAGAAGAGGGAGAAGGAAAACTGGTCTCTGTAATCAGAGCTACAGGTGAAATAAATACACTAATGTTATCTAACTCTTCAGAGCTACTACCAGTGCTCTCCATGCTTCATGTAGCTAATATTCTGGCTTCCAGACTGTTCTGCAAAGCAAGAAGTTTTACAATTAAGTTTGTGAACCTGCAACCATGCTCTTAAGTTGGCAGCACTGTACAAACAACTTGGTAAGGCCTCATAATCTGGGTATATCAGTGTCTCACAGCAGTATTCATGTCAATGTATAGTGGTATCCTGTTGAGTGGCATTAAGCATTGTGTGTTTTTTTTAAGCTGTTGTGAGAATGCAGAACTTAAATTAGAGCACAAACAAACATTAAATTTCTTGTTAAACTTGGTAAAAATTGAAGTGAAATCAGGGACATGTTAGTCCAAGCTCATAGGGATAATTCCATGGCAGTGTACAAATGGATTAAACATTTTTCTGAGATAATAGAAAGTGCCACTGATGAATAGAGGTCAGGGCAGTACTAATAAGCAGAAGTCATGGAAAATTGCAAAACTTCATTGACTTGTGCATCAAAATCTTCAGATGATAAGCATAGCAGACCAAACCAACATTGATATAAAAACAGGAAAAGCGTAACTGAAAATTTTGCCATGAGAAAGGAGAGACTCTTGCATCACAACAATGCACCAGCTCACACAGCACTGTCTGTGAGGGAGGTTTTAGCAAGTAAACAAATAACTATGTTGGAACACCCTCCCTACTCACCTGATCTTGCCCCCAATGACTTTTTTCTTTACCTAAAGATAAAGGAAATATTGGAAGGAAGCCATTTTGATGACATTCAGAAAATCAAGTGTACTACAACAACTCTGATGGTCATTCCAGAAAAAGAGTTCCAAAATTGCTTTAAAGGATGAACTAGGCACTGAGATTAGTACATTATCTTCCCAAGGAGAGTACTTCAAAGGTGACCCTAGTGATATTCAACAATGAAGTCCATAGCACTTTCTCTAGGATTAGTTTACAAACTTAATTGTCAGACCTTGTGTATGTACTAAAGCAGGCTCTGTTAGGTCCTCTTTGCTCAACCTAACACTCCCCTTCCCTAGATCATCAGGGTTATGGTTATTTTATACCTACTGCACCCTGTTTATGCTCATGGGATTATGTTTAAGCTGTGTGTCATGTGTTGTGATACAACAATGTGGCTATAAGATTTCTAGTGAAAGGTTCATGACCATGCTATGTTTTATTGCTATTATCTTTCCCCATATGGAATGGAAACCAAACAAACAAATCATTCTTTCTGAAATTGCTTGCTTTCCCAAGGACTCAGTGTAATTGCTTCACAAAGTCAAGAGCTAGTCTGCCAGAAACCACAATCTTTCCTTCACTGTAGGAGACTGGTTATTGCCCAGCCACCAAGAGAAGCTTCACAAAGGATTATGTCACAGAAGACAGCTAGGGGTCAAGGAATCCTTTATTTTGTACCTTATGCCTGAGGAAAAAAAATGCTAAATCTTCTTCTCCATTCACTGTAAATTTAATTCATCAAGCATTGACCGAACACAAGTAGGTAAAATAATAAGACAGGTCCCTGCCTTCGGAGAGCTTAATGCTTAGGGAACAAAATGTATACTCAAATGAGTTAGAAGAACAAGACAGTGGTTGAAGAATGACACAAAATACTGAAGAATATAGAGGAGAGAGCAATGATAATAATTAAAAGTCATTCTGTGATAGCATGCGCCAGGCCAACAGACCAGCACCATTTTTTTTTTTTTTTCAGAGCAATGTTGACACACATCTCGTTTGGCTCAGTAAAAGTCCCCAGCTTGACTGCCCCTTTGTTGGAAACTATGAGGTGCTCTGCCAGTAAGAACAGAGAAAGCAGAAATTCAAGTTGGAAGGGAGCAGGAGATAATAGGAAGAATAAGAGATAGAAGATATTATTTGATTTATCAAAATGGGAATATTCCACCAAAAACCACTGGGTAAAAAAAGAAAAAAGGAAATGATTTGGAAAGGATCTAAAAAGTCATCTCACTCAATCACCATGTAATTTTTGAGATTTCTTCATAGTATCTTTGCCAAACAGATAGATGCCCTTAAGGGAAATATCAAAAAGTCTTAGAAGTCTGGACTTTATTCAATAAGTAATCGGGAGCTATTGACAATATCAGAACAGTGGGAAGACATGATTAAAAGTGGTTTCAGGAAGACAAATCTGGAAGTACTGTAGAGAACAAATTGTAGGTAAGAGGCAGAAAGATAGATTAGGAGATATTTGCAGTTGCCTAGGGAAAGGATATAAACTCTGGTTGCAGCAGAAAAGTCCAGATATAAAAGGGACAGAATTTCATAACGATTCCAGAGGTGGGACTTGGTGATGGATGAGGAGCATGTGTGTTTGCATCCACAGCATTTAAAGATTTTCTTACAGCTAGAAGATCTATTATTTCTTTTGGTCCTTGCAACAACTCTATGAAGTAGCTAAGGCAAGTATTTTGTTTCCATTTTTCTAGATAATGAAGTGCAAGTAAACATTACAACTTCTGAGTGGTGGGTGTCATATTGAACAAAATTTGTTTCAGAACCAGGACAAGTACACAGGCCTCCTGACAACCAGAGTAACATCTTTCCCTTTATACTCACAATCTTACACTTGTATTCCAGGCTTTATGCAATGATCTACCAATAAGAAAACTTCTCTTTGCTCTTGTTAATGATCTATTTTTTTAAAACAAATTTGAGCTTGTTTGCTTAGCATAAACTTCTCATGATAGACTAACCAATTTTCATTAGCTTGTTTCTTTATCTAAAAAATAGCTCTAGCCCAAGGTAATCCATTCCGCATAGCACTTTAATCTCACCTGAACCATATTGCTCTATGGATAAAATACACAAAGAGAAGAGCATCACTCACTCAGCCTTCTCACTAGATGAGTGGCCACTCGTACACTGTAGTAAAGGAAGCCTGTGGTACTATTAGAATAAATAGTACCTCTTTTTAAAAGTATTGATTTTGAGGATTTCTTTTAGAAATAAAATGAAAACCTAAAAAAAAAAATAAATCTCATCTTGGGGTATTAAAAGTGCTTCCAAATGAAAAGCAATATGATGACTCACTACAAAAGCCTTACTGGCCCCCTGGGAACAGACATAAATGAACACAGAGAGACCTGCCAGATTAGCTCCAAGCAGAAGACAAGAATAGTCCTTGGTTCAGGGAGAAAATGAAGAGCAAGTAGCAAGGGCTGCTAAAAGAGTTCTCTAGAACATAGCAAAAGACCTTTGAGGAAGTTTCAAACACCACATTGAAGGAAGGGAGCTGAGACTAAAAACTATATGGTTCAGTTGGGCATAAAAGAACAGCAACACGGGTTATGTATAACACTATTAACTCAGTACTTTTTCCTGCTGTAAATAGTAACTATTTGGTCTCCTGATGTCTCAGAGGAACCACACAGACCTGTGCTAGTCATAATGTTTCCCTTACAACCAAAAATGTTTTCTATCTCTGATCACATGCTTTCGCAATGTTTCAAGACAAATATTTACAGGATCTTAAATTCTGGTTAAAATATGGGATTAGATATATCAACAACCTGGAAATAAGGTATTTATAAAGTGCAGTCATGGGACACATTGCATCTCAGAGGACCTAGGACATAAGTGGCTCAATCCATGGAAAAGGAAGAAAAGAAATATATCTGTGTCTAGGCTACCATCTCACAATGAGAAATTTCTGTTTCCTTCCTTTAGTAAATCTAGTAAATACATGCACCAAAGCAACCATTTCCTTGGCGCTTCCCACTTCCAGACCAGGCTGGTGAAAAAGGGACAAATCTAGGCAGAGAGGCAATAATATAACTATGCCTTTCAAAACTACCTGGGCATTTCACTATGTTTCTTATTTCTTATATCTTTGCCCTGATATCACCAAAAGGAGCTCTTCCGGACCACTAATGGGAGGCAATATGACATGATGAAAAGATCACTGAATTCATATGAGAGTCCAAAGACTTGGGTTTAAGTCTCGATTCTACTTACTCCATGTCTCTCCTGAAGCAACTCACTTCACCCTCTTGAACCTAAATGCCTCATCCATAAACAAGGGGAATTTTCCCCTATTTTTATAGTTAAGTATGATGTAAAATAGTGGTTTAAAGACTTTTATTAAGCAGTAGAATCTTCTTTCTTCCGAATGAAATCCTAGTTGAAACATTACTACCAGAAAAGCAGATGTAAGTGAAGCTACTTTGGATCAAGCAACCCTGGAAGACCTGGGAGCTCACCTGCTGGCTCCCACTGCCACTGCTGGCCTCTGTGGGAAGTGACTCAACAGAAAGAACCCCCAAGGTAGGAATCAGGAAATGGAATGCCTAGTTCCAGTTTAACAATAACTAGCTAAAATTCCATCCTTAAAGCCATATCCCATAAGGTTAAGACTTTGATACCTCACACTCCTTCCTCAAATAAGTGATAATCAGAACTCTTGTCAGTAATTCAAATTTCAGTATGAGTAATAAATATCAAAAGGGCTCTTTTTCTGTTACTTTTAACAAAAATAATACCTATTTATTTTTTACTGATCATGAAAGTAAGGCATGCTTGTTATGAAAACATAAAAAACATGGAAGAATATAAAATAGAAATAGAACTTTCTCCCTAGAATCTCCACCCACACACGCTAGCAGATAAATAGCTGATAGACTTTGGTATACAGTCTTGTGTACTGCTGTGAGTACATATACATACCTACAAGTCTGCGTGTGTATACATAATTTTTTTATAAAAGTGTATTATTCCATAATATACTAAATACTCTTATTTAATGATACACCTAAGAAGTTGATGAATATACCATAAGTATATCTCCTTTTCAAACACCTACTTAGCTCCTGGTTGTACCTTATAGAAGTTATTTAATCCCTTACTGGTGGGCCTTTAGGTATTTCTACCTTTATGTGTTTGCTATTGTGAACAGTTATAAACACAGATCTCTCAATATGTCTTGATTGATACTGAGAGTGGAGAACAGAAGAGCCCTGGTTCCTGGTGGTGAAAACACTATCAGCACCAAAGTCACAAAGAACAGAAAGACTGGGGAACCAGAATTCAGATTTGGCCTCCTTCTGAACTTTGTTGAGCTTTATAAATGATTTCTCTTATCCCTGTAAAAGCCTGAGACAATTTTTATTGCCACACTTCTTAGAAATCTAGCAATCATTTCCCACTTTACTCAAAAGTTTGCATCAACTATATGGAGTCCATCCCAGCCTTTCTGGATCACCAAAGAAAACCAAATGACCTGCTGAGAAGAATTATTCTTTAAGCCTCAAGCCTATCTGTCAACCCACCTATGAGCTAAAACATCTCAATGACTGTTAACTTTCGTCTGGCCTCCCACTTATCAATAGGAAGTGTGTGTGTGACCATCTTGAAATTTCTTCAGGGTGAAAGAGTGAAACAGCCATAAACCTCACCTTAATTAGTCACTGATTACACCAACAATTCACATTCATTTTAGAGCTTCCCAGTTTAAGGAGTTTCACTCCATTTAATTTTCAAAGCCCATCGGTTGAATATGAAATGTAGCACAAGCCAAAGCTTCTCAGTGACTGACGTCATTACCAATTTTGAAGCAAAATTAAAGAAACACAGATTTTGTGCCAGCACTATGGATTGAGGGAAAAGCTTTTTTATGTCTTTCCCAGAGAATCAACTCATCAGACACTTCTTGAATTCTTACCAAGAAGTGTTATTATCCATTTTTAAAATACTTTTCCACAAAACACTCTTTGTTCTGTGTACTTCTATACTTCAACTTTACAGAAAGGGTGATTTCATTGGCTAGTCAATAAGGATCTAAGATCCTAACATGAGCAAGATAGCTACTAGATATTAAGGAGGTTGCACAGATAAATAAAATAGGATTGCTGACCTCAGGGAGCTTAAACTTCAGTGTAAGTACATAGGGAGACCTGCACACACCATTAACACAACTTTGGGGAAGAAGAACATTTCATGAACTTTACGAGAAAACAGTGGGCAAAGAATTTCAGTTTATAATCAGGTCAATTAAGATCAAATGGTGAGCAGGATTTAAACTGGAGTGGAGAACCTCTCAAATTGAAATGCCTTCAGGTGCCCAGCAGGAACATTAATGAGTATAAATGGGCTAAGTGTAAGAAAGTAACAAGTAGTGAGATCTATGTCAAATGAATCAAACTACGCTCCCATTTATAAGTGGTTAATAAACACTGTCCAGACCAATCAAAATATATTGTGGCCACACTTTAGCCTTCAAGATGCTAGACTTCAAAAAAGAGAGAATAGAATGGGGGAATTGCAGAAAGATGTCATGACAAAATCAAAGGCACAGAGTTTGTGAGAGGTAGATTATGCTCAAAAAGGACCAGAGCGCAATAGAAAAAGGGAAAGGTGGGGTGGGAGTTAGGGATGGGGAACGCAGGAAGAAAAATGAGGAGGCAAAATAAAAATTCATTTAAATTCTAAGAGTATAACCTATATTGTCTCATTTGATCTCTATAACTGCCTTCTTAAGGTACTTATTATCCTTTCTTTATTGTATATTCTTGGCACCTGTGTATAAAATCATTTGGCTTTAAGTACGTGGATTTATTTTTGTGTTCTCTGTTTCATTGGTCTGTGCATCTTTTTTTATACCAATACCATTCTGCTTTAATTACTATAACTTTATGGCATATTTTGAAGTCAGGTATTGTGTGACTCCAGGTTTGTCCTTTTTCCTTAAGATTGCTTTGGCTATTCAGGGTCTTTTATGGTTTCAAACTAATTTTAGAATTGTTTTTTCTACTTCTGTGAAGGATTGTATTGAATCTATAGATCACTTCAGATATTTGGAACATTTTAAGAATATTAACTTTTCTGATACATAAGCATGGGAGATCTTTCCAGTTATTTGTGCCTTCAATTTCTTTCAAGTTTTCATTGTAGAGATCTTTCATTTCCTTTGTTAAATTTATCCCTAAGTATTTTTTGGTAGCTATTTTAAATGGGATTTTTCTCTTGATTTCTTTTTCAGATAATTCATGATTAGTGTATAAAAATGCTACTGATTTTTTTTTTATGTTGACTTTTTATTAAGCAACTTTACTGAACTTGTTTATCAGATCTAAGAGTTTTTAGTAAAGTCACTGAATATGCTATATATAAGATCATGATGTATGCAGAGAAAATTTAACTTCTTCCTTTCCAATCTGGGTGCCTTTTAATTTTTTCTCTTGTAGCACTTCAATAAATGGTGCTGGGAAAAGTGGACATCCACATGCAAAACAATGAAGCTAGCTCTCTCTTACCACCTACAAAAACAACTCAAAATGGATTAAAGACTTAAATATACAACCAAAACTATGAAACTCCTATAAGAAACAGAGAGGAAATGCTTAATGAAATTTGTCTGAGCAATTATTTTTTGATAAGACCACAAAGCACAGACAACAGAAGCAAAAACAGACAAATGAAATTAGATCAAATGAAAGTTTCCACAAAGCAAACAATAAACAGAGTGAAAAGACAACCTACAGAATGGGACGAAATATTTGCAAACCTCATCTGATAAGAGATGAATATCCAAACTACATAAGGAACTCAAACAATTCAGTAGCAAAACATGAACAAAAACACTCCACTCAATGTAATTTAAAAACATGGACAAAAGACCTGAATACACATTTCTCAAAAAGAGGCATATAAATAGCCAATAATTATATGAAAAAATACTTAATATCACTAATCATCAGGGAAATTCAAATCAAAGCAACCAGGAGATATCAACTCACCTCAATTAGAATGGCTATTACCAAAAGGATAAAAAAATAACAAATTCTGGCACAAATGTAGAGAAAGGGAAACTCTTACACATTGTTGATAGGACATTAAATTAGTACAGCCATTATGGAAAATGGTAAGGATGTTCCTTAAAAAGCTAAAACTAGAACTACTTTATGGTCTAGCAATCCCACTACTTGGATATATACAAAGAAAGGAGACCAGTATGTTGAAGAAATATATACATTCCCACATTTATTGTGGCACTATTTATAATAGTCAAATTATGGAATCAACCTAAATGTCCATCAATGGATGAACAGATAAAGAAATGTGGTATACATACATAATGGAATAATAGTCATAAAAAGAATAAAATCCTGTCATTTGTGGCAACATGAATGAGCCCGGAAGACATTATTCTGTGTAAAATAAGCCAGGTACGAAGAGATAAGTACTGTCTTACTTCACACATACATGTGAGCTAAAGATGTTGATCTCGTAGAAGTATATTACTTGTGTCCTCAATTCCTAGGACAAACGTCTTACAAATACTAAAACCTCAATAAACGCATCTTAAGTAAAGGAATATTTGCTCATTATATGAATGTATAATAATTTGATACATTATATGAATGTATCAACATATCACATGTACCTCAAAAATATGTAAATCTATTATGTATTAATTTTTAAATTAATAAATAAAATCAAAACAGGAAGAATGAACGAGAGGAAAGAATAAAAAGCAGAAAAATTGAAGGACACTGGATTTTACTTTCATAAACTGGACTCCAGACTATATTCCTCCAAAAATAATAATGAATATAGGAACCACCAGGCAGAGTGGCTCATATTTGTAATCCTATCATTTGGGGAAGCCAAGCCAAGAGGATTATTTGAGGCTAGGAGTTCAAGACCAGCCTGAGCAACGTAGTGAGATTCCATCTCTACAAAAAAATCGAAAAAATTAGCCATGCATAGTGGTACATGGCTGTAGTCCAAATCACTTGGGAGGCTAAAACTGGAGTATTGCTTGAGCCAGGAGTTTGGAGTTATAGTGAGCTATGATGACACCACTGCACAGTAAGCAGGACATCAGAGTGAGAGCTGGGCGGAGGGAGGGTGATTGGTGGGACCAAATCTACAGTGCATCTTGCAAGGGTACATGTGAAACTTACAAGATGCACAGTAGATGTGGAATGTAGAATATAAATGTCTTAACACAACAACTAAGAAAAATCCAGGAAGGCTATGTTAACCGGTGTGATGAAAATTTGTCAAATGGTATATAAATCCAGTGTATGGTGAAAAAAAATAAATAAAATAAATAATCAAATAAAAGAATATAAGAACCTACAATATTATGGATCTACATCCCAAGGCAAGGCTCTAAGAGCTTTCTCCACTAAGATTGCCTTGATTTTAGCCAAGAATATTTGTTAGATGAACAAGATGAAGTTTCCCTAATGAGACTCATTTTAGGAAATAAGAGTTTACAAGAGCTGTTTCTATCTAGACCTCAGCAATGAAAATTACCCTCCCAATCTCACCTCTAAGACAACAGGAGGTGAGTATAGACTCTATTTGGCTGTGCTTACCAGCTACACTGGAAATGTAAACACACTCCCAACCTCTTCCATCTCTCTAGCTCTGTACCAAATAGAAAGATTTCATCCAGAGTCAGCATTGTGACAGACACAAACACGGAAGTAATAGCAACTTCATGTCCCCAGAGTTGGGAAAGGGGAGAAAACAGAAGCCTATCATTGCCTCAGCTCCCAATCTGACCTTCAGAGAATAGGGAACATGCAATTTCTGGTTTAAAAATAAAGGAATAATTAAAAAAAAAATAAATAAAGGAATAAATGCTCTATCTAGAAGATAAATAATAAATAAATAATAAATGCTCATCTCTTCTAGAGAGAGCATTTACTTTATCAAATAGGAAAAAGAAACCTTGCTTTTCATTTAGGGTTAATATTATTAAAATTTTCAAAACATACTACCATTTTTCAAAACACATTCATAAAATTTATTTAGGATCCAACTGTTCACTTAAACCTTTTATACACTCAGGGTTCTCCTAGTGTTCTAAATAACCTCAGACTAGAAACTGAAAGAGTTCTTTTTTTTTTTTTTTTGCAGTTTTGACTGTGGCCAGGCTTAAACCTGCCACTCCCAGTATATGGGGCCAGCACACTATTTCTTGAGCCACAGGCGCCACCCCTGAAAGAGTTCTTTCCATAATGTTGGTGGCTTCTTCCTAAATGAAGCACTTTCCATGGATTTGAAGATAGGAAAGCTCCTTCTTGGTGGCACCCGTAGCTCAGTGGGTAGGACACCAGCCACATACACTGAGGCTGGTGGTTCAAACCCTGTCCAGGGAAGCTAAAAACAACGACAACTGCAACAAAAAAATAGCTGGGTGAGGTGATGCCTGTGGCTCAGTGAGTAGGGTGCCAGCCCCATATACCGAGGGTGGCAGGTTCAAACCCAGCCCCAGCCAAACTGCAACAAAAAAATAGTCAGGTGTTGTGGCAGGCACCTGTGGTCCCAGCTACTCCGGAGGCTGAGGCAAGAGAATTGCCTAAGCCCAGGAGTTGGAGGTTGCTGTGAGCTGTGATGCCCCAGCACTCTACCAAGGGCAACAAAGTAAGACACTGTCTCTAAAAAAAAAAAAAAATAGCTGGGCATTGTGGCAGGTGCTACTTGGAAGGCTGAGGCAAGACAATCACATAAGTCCAAGAGTTTGAGGTTGCTGTGAGCTGTGATGCCATAGCACTCTACCCAAGGTGACAGCTTGAGACTCTGTCTCAAAAAATAAATAAATAAAAAGAAAAAGAAAGCTCCTTCTTCAATATCCACTTGAATTTTGGCCACTTTATTTCCTCTCAATCTAAGAGGAGTTTTTAAGATTCTGAAAAGTTGTTATCCTCTAAAATTTCACATGTGAAATGTGAGCATTAAGTAAAGATGCTGATAACACAAGCCACACGTCATGCCCTTTATGGCTATATGAATCTTAATACTATAATGGCACATTACTTTCATTGTCTTCACATGTAACTCTCACAAGGTATAGTTTCTATAGAAAAGTGGCTAAATCTATAAATGTAATACAGCACATAAACAAATTAAAAAACAAAGAACATATGATTCTCTCAATCGATGCAGAAAAAGCTTTTGATAACATCCAACATCCATTCATGATTAGAACACTTAAGAAAATTGGTATAGAAGGGACATTTCTTAAACTGATAGAGGCCATCTACAGCAAACCCACAGCCAATATCATATTTAATGGAGTTAAATTGGAATCATTTCCACTCAGATCTGGAACCAGACAAGGCTGCCCATTGTCTCCATTGCTCTTTAACATTGTAATGGAAGTTTTAGCCACTGCAATTAGGGAAGAAAAGGCGATCAAGGGTATCCACATAGGGTCAGAAGAGATCAAACTTTCACTCTTCGCAGATGATATGATTGTATATCTGGAAAATACTAGGGACTCTACTACAAAACTCTTAGAAGTGATTAAGGAATACAGCAGCATCTCAGGTTACAAAATCAACATTCATAAATCGGTAGCCTTTATATATATCAACAATAGTCAAGTTGAAAAAACTATTATGGACTCTATCCCATTCACAGTAGTGCCAAAGAAGATGAAATACTTGGGAGTTTATCTAAAAAAGGACGTGAAAGATCTATATAAAGAGAACTATGAAACTCTAAGAAAAGAGATAGCTGAGAATGTTAACAAATGGAAAAATATACCATGCCCATGGCTGGGAAGAATCAACATTGTTAAAATGTCCATACTACCCAAAGCAATATATAATTTCAACGCAATCCCCATTAAGGCTCCACTGTCATACTTTAAAGATCTTGAAAAAATAATACTTCGTTTTATATGGAATCAGAAAAAACCTCGAATAGCCAAGACATTACTCAAAAATAAAAACAAAGCAGGAGGAATCACGCTACCAGACCTCAGACTATACTACAAATCGATAGTGATCAAAACAGCATGGTACTGGCACAAAAACAGAGAAGTAGATGTCTGGAACAGAATAGAGAACCAAGAGATGAATCCAGCTACTTAGCATTATTTAATCTTTGACAAGGCAATTAAAAACATTCAGTGGGGAAAAGATTCCCTATTTAACAAATGGTGCTGGGTGAACTGGCTGGCAACCTGTAGAAGACTGAAACTGGACCCACACCTCTCACCATTAACCAAGATAGACTCTCACTGGATTAAAGATTTAATCCTAAGACATGAAACTATAAAAATACTAGAAGAGAGTGTAGGGAAAACCCTTGAAGAAATTGGATTGGGCGAGTTTTTTATGAGAAGGACCCCCCGGGCAATTGAAGCTGCTTCAAAAATACACTACTGGGACTTGATCAAACTAAAAAGCTTCTGCACAGCCAAGAACACAGTAAGTAAAGCAAGCAAACAGCCCTCAGAATGGGAGAAGATATTTGTAGGTTATGTCTCCGACAAAGGTTTAATAACCAGAATCCACAGAGAACTCAAACGCATTAGCAAGAAAAGAACAAAGGATCCCATTGCAGGCTGGGCAAGGGACTTGAAGAGAAAATTCTCTGAAGAAGACAGGCGCATGGCCTTCAGACATATGAAAAAATGCTCATCATCTTTAATCATCAGAGAAATGCAAATCAAAACTACTTTGAGATATCATCTAACTCCAGTGAGACTAGCCTATATCACAAAATCCCAAGACCAGAGATGTTGGCATGGATGTGGAGAAAAGGGAACACTTTTGCACTGCTGGTGGGAATGCAAATTAATACATTCCTTTTGGAAAGAGATATGGAGAACACTTAGAGATCTAAAAATTGATCTGCCATTCAATCCTGTAATCCCCCTTCTGGGCATATACCCAGAAGACCAAAAATCACACCATAACAAAGATATTTGTATCAGAATATTTATTGAAGCCCAATTCATAATTGCTAAGTCATGGAAAAAGCCCAAGTGCCCATGGATCCATGAATGGATCAATAAATTGTGGTATATGTACACCATGGAATATTATGCAGCCTTAAAGAAAGATGGAGACTTTACCTCTTTCATGTTTACATGGATAGAGCTGGAATATATTCTTCTTAGTAAAGTGTCTCAAGAATGGAAGAAAAAGTACCCAATGTACTCACCCTTATTATGAAACTAATGTAGGACCTTCACATGAAAGCTATAACCCAGTTATAACCTAAGAATAGAGAGAAAGGGGAAAGGGAGGGGAGGGAGGGGGAAGGGAGGGGGAGGGAGGGGGAAGGAGGGGAATTAATGGGATTACACCTTCAGTGCATCTTACAAGGGTATATGTGAATCCTAGTAAATGTGGAATGTAAAGGTCTTAGCAAAATAACTAAGAAAATGCTACAAAAGCTATGTTAACTAATGTGATGAAAATGTGTCAAATGATCTATGAACCAAGTGTATGGTGCCCCATGATCATACTAATGTACACAGCTATGGTTTAATAAAAAACAAAAACAAAAAAAAAAAAAAAAGAAAAGTGGCTACATTACTGGATACAGTGAACAAGCAGAACTCAGTAGGACTTCACTGGGATTAAAACTGGTCTAACTCTACTTGAAATCTTAGTAATGTACAGTTATAGGATCTCAAGAGAAGCTAAATAGTCTGGGGTTTTCCCCATGACTGTTTTTTTAATAAAAGCTGAAATACTATTTCAGGTCAGTGAATTGTTTACAGACCTAAGACAACTGGCAAAATGAATAGGTGAAAGAACATCCTCTATCACATATAATGGGAGTTTTAACAAGTGTTTCCCATGTTGACAAAACTTCAACATGCTTGTTTTTCTAAGAATGATGCCTACACATTTTGCAACAATCTGGACTTCAAATATTCCATTCCATTGTCTCCTTAAGTATACAGAAATTCTCCAAACCATGTGTCCTGACTTGTAATCAGAAAATATGGTCACCATATTGACAGAGTTTGAGCTATGCTGGGCAACTATTATACAAGGTCCGAAGAAAGAAGAGATCAGAATAAAAACATGCTACAAATTTGCCACTTACGGAGTTGTTAAAAGGCTAAATGGTCTGGGGTTTTTCCCATGACTACAAATACGCAAATCACGCTCATCTCAATAAAGATGTTAGATATATATTCTCTGTGTAAACCAATTCCCAATGAAAAGAGGATATTCACCTTACTCAGAAGGAAGAGAAGTTTATGAATTATTCAACTTCAGTCTCTATGACTATAGTATTTCCCCTTTGTCAAGCCCTTAATTCTGTTTCAACATGACTCTGGCACAGGGTTAATCTATAGGTGGATACCTCAGTATTAAAGGAAAAGGCAAAACGTTTGGGAAGATACCATGTTGATATGAAGCAGAGACTAGCTGTTTCTTCTTATAAGACACCTGTATGATAAACAAGACTGCTTTTTCATTAAAAGCTGAAATACTATTTCATGTCAGTGAATTGTTTACAGACCTAAGACAACTGGTAAAATGAAAGCTATGTAGTAGAGTGGCTATGATCTGAAAGAAAAACCAAGCAAGCTTTATTAATAATACAAGAAGTGGGCAGGACAAGAAGTAAAAATACAGTAGAAAGAAGAGTCAAGAAAAAATAAGAGTTATAAGCAGAAGGGAAATTATTTAAATTTAAATAATAAATGGAAACCAAAAAATTAAAGGATTGCTGATCTATACTCAAGAACTCTGTCCTACTTTGAAATCTAAATGACCAAGTAAGGATAAAAAGAGAAAATGCTACAATGGAGCTTTTTAAAAAAATAAATGAACTTGGAGTGCAAACTAATACAGCCTCTTAGGAAAGATATTTATAGAATCCTCAAAGAACTCAAATTAGGCCTTCCACTTGATCCCACAATCCCATTACTAGGCATGTACACAAAACAAAAAAATTATTTTTTCATAAGGACATTTGCACTAGATTGTTTATCACAGCTCATTTTACAATTGCCAAGATGTAGAAACAACCTAAATGCCTATCAATCCATGAATGGATTAATAAACTGTGGTGTATGTACCCCCATGGAATACTATTCTGCCATAGAAAATATGGAGACTTTTCATCCTTTGTGTTTACATGGATGGAGTTGAAAGACATTCTTCTTAGTAAAGTATAACAAGAAGGGAAAAGCATGTATCTAATATACTCGATACTAATATGAAGCCAATGATCTAATACATGCCCACATAAGAGAAAAACTCAATTCAATTCAAGTTGCTGTGAGGGAAAAGGAGGGAAGGGAGAGAGGGGAGGATGGAGGAGATTGGTGTGCTCCTATTTAGTGGGCACAATGCAGGGGTATATGGCACACCTCGTGGTTGTGGGATATAACTCCAAGAGGGACTCTAACAAATGCAAATATTGTAACCTAGTTGTTTATACCCTCACATTAATCTGAAATTTAAAAAAGTAAGTGAACAATAATAATGCCAATCATAATAATAATGATAGTTCCCTTCATGATCACCTATACAAGGTGTTCATAAAGTTCATGTGCAATATTAAATAGTTGTCTGTTTTACAGTTCTTAATTCTATATTAGCTCTTTCTTAGTTCACCAAGAAAAACATCTCCAACTCACCTATGGAACCTAGCTCAAGTTCATGTTCCTGCAAATATGTCCCATGGATGTGGCTATACTATGTTCTCACACATGTGACATTCAATACATACCTCAGGCTTTTCTGGAAAGATGCATGAGAAAGCTTAAAAAGGAGATATCAGTAACTTCAGTCCTGCTTTCTAGCACCCTCTCTCCTTCTAAATGAACTTGTTTACTGACTCTGAAGTATCCACAACAATCTCTGAATTCTGTAGAACTAATGAAGGTATTCCCAAGGGCGACAATTTTGAACACATTGGTCAAGTTCAAAACAACCAAAATATCCCATACACACATCTCACATTTCAATTAAATGTTCTAGTTGTGTGACAGAAAGTTCAGCTTGCTTCAACCTGAAACTCTCCAAGGCTTTTTGACTCCTGAGGTAAGAGGGATACTCCACATCACAGACCAATCAGTAGCCATGGTTATTTTAAAGTTCCAGATTCCTCCATCTGTGACATCATTAGAGCCGTTTTGCTTGTTTTTTTTTTCTTAATCTTTATTTTTTATTGTTAAATCATAGCTGTGTACATTAGTGTAATCAAGGGGTACAATGTGCTGGTTTCATATACAATCTGAAATATTCTCATCTGTTATACGTAGCCTTCATGGCATTTTCTTAGTTATTGTATGTAGACATTTGTATTCTGCCATTATGAAGTTTTGCCTTTTGCTTGTTAATGAGTGCCTATAGGCTAACAATCTATTAAGAGGGCTTGAGCACCTGTAAGGAGCATCTAGACCTCCTTTTTGGTCTAGATGTAGTGAGTGAGCATGTACTAAGCGTCATATGGTTCCGGGTGGAGCCTGTGGCTCAAAGGAGTAGGGTGACGGCCCCATATGCCAGAGGTGGCGGGTTCAAACCCTGCCCTGGCCGAAAAATGCAAAAAAAAAAAGAGAGAGAGAGAGTCAGATGGGTCCAAGTTCAAATTTCAGTTCTCTAACTTCTTACCTATGTGATCTGATCAAGTAATTCAATCTCTCTGAGCCTCAATTTTTTTCTCATTTATAAAATAAAGTCAGTTAAGATAATAATAGCCATATTATTAAAAGACATGGCACTATCCCTAGCACATACCCAGAATCAGCAGAATCAGTGGCCACTCCAGAAATTCTAAAAGTTCTCTGAAGTAACAGTCTGTTTTGGAGGGGCTAGTGAAGGAAATTGATAAATTTGAAGCTGAGATTACATGATGTTTGCACTTATTGGATTTGTTTAGCATAGCTTGTGGTATTATGGAGATTAAAGCCATCCAAACCCAGGCAATTCCTTGTGCCTGCCTCTGGTAGAGAAACTCAGTAAGTATAGGTCTCATCAAAGCCCATACCATTGTAAAAGTCAGAGATTCAGTTCTTTCAAGGTTAGGGTCCCTTTAGGAACTAACACCAGCACAAACTTCTTTAACCTTCACAGTTCCACTTTCTTTAAAAACAAAATCCTGAAGATTTTCTTGCTTCTAGCTCCAATCAATCCATTAGGGCATATTGAGAAATAAACCAGTCTGTTACCATCAAGTAACTGAGTGGCTGTTACATAATCCAATGTGCAACATATTCTGTTTAAGTCCGTAAATTCAAGCTATTTTTCTTTTGTAAATGATATACAGAATTAGAAACTCTTCAGCTTTTTGCATAAAACATAGAAGAGCTAAATTGACTTGAACCCAGAATGCTTGAAAACAATTAACAACAAAACTTCAAAACCTTGTGAACCTGCTGTTCAATTCAGCCTGCATCTAGAAAACCTGTCAGTCTCAGTCCTGGGGTTCTGCATGGTTTTTGCTTCCTTGGCTGCTACCAACTAACAGAACATGAACGGTTAATCTTGACATTTAGAGAATAATTCCATTTGACTTCAATCTTTGATCCAAGCTTTGCTAGTACTATGTATTTCCCCATTATAAACAGTGTAATATAATGAATGTAGGGTTGGAAATGTAACAAACCCAAGGTCAAGTCCATTCTGCCACATATGCACTGCTACATACCAACTAGAAGAGGAAGGACAAAGTGTGGTAATGAAACCAAATAAGAAACATGGACACACATGTGTCTTGATTTCTTTATTTAAAATGAGACTAGGTCAGGTGTGATGGTTCATGTCTATAATCACAGCACTTTGGGAGTTCAAGGTGGAAGGATCACTTGAGGCCAAGAGTTTGAGACAAGCCTAAGCAACATACTGAGACTCAACCTCTACAAATAAAGAAATTAACTAGGTGTAATGGAATACACCCATAGTCCCAGCTGTAGCACCTAGGCTGAGGTAGAAGGATCACTTGATCCCTGGAGTTTGAGGTTATAGTGAGCTATGATTGTGCCATGCCATTGCACTCCAGCCTGGGTGATAGAGCAAGACCCTGTCGATATATAGATAAACTGCTTCAAAGATTTTTCATTTGGTACAATGCCTGATGTAGAATAAACACCCAAAAACTAAAGATAGATAATATTTATCTAGTGGTAACCTAAAGATAGATGATATTTATCTAGTGACAACTATGTGTCAAGCGCTATTCTAAGTGTTTTATATACAATAATGATATTTTATGTACTGATGACAGATAATTATTTAGATTCTATAATAGTAAAAAAAATCTAACACTTTAAATGCTTAGTGCCCTGCTCTATTCTAAAAAAAAAATGTGTTATGAACGCAGAACACTTAAGAAAATTGGTATAGAAAGTAAATTTCTTAAACTGATAGAGGCCATCCACAGCAAACCCACAGCCAATATCCTATTGAATGGAGTTAAATTGAAATCATTTCCACTCATATCAGGAACCAGACAAGGTTGCCCATTGTGTCCACTGCTCTTTAACATTATAATGGAAGTTTTAGACATTGCAATTAGGGTAAAGGCAATCAAGGGTATCCATATAGGGTCAGAAGAGATCGAAACTTTAGCTCTTCACAGATGATATGATTGTATATCTGGAAAACACCAGGGATTCTACTATGAAACTCTTAGAAGTGATCAAGGAATACAGAAGAGTCTCAGGTTAAAAAATCAATATTCATAAATTGGTAGCCTTTATATATACCAACAATAGTCAAGTTGAAAAAACAGTCAAGGACTCTATTCTATTCACAGTAGTGCCAAAGAAGATGAAATATTTAGGAGTTTATCTAACAAAGGATGTGAAAGATCTCTATAAAGAGAACTATGAAACTCTAAGAAAAGAAATAGCTGAAAATGTTAACAAATGGAAAAACATACCATACTCATGGCTAGGAAGAATCAACATTGTTAAAATGTCCATAATACCCAAAGCAATATATAATTTTAATGCAATCCCTATTAAAGCTCCACTGTCATACTTTAAAGATCTCAAAAAGTAATACTTCATTTTATATGGAATCAGAAAAAAACTCGAATAGCCAAGACAAAGCAGGAGGAATCACGCTATCAGACCTCAGACTATACTATAAATTGATAGTGATCAAAAGAGCATGGTACTGACACAAAAACAGAGAGGTAGATGTCTGAAACAGAATAGAGAACCAAGAGATGAACCCAGCTACTTACCATTATTTGATCTTTGATAAGCCAATTAAAAACATTCAGTGGGGAAAAGATTCCCTATTTAACAAATGGTGCTGGGTGAACTGGCTGGCGACTTGTAGAAGACTGAAACTGAACCAACACCTTTCACCATTAACTAAGATAGACTCTCACTGGATTAAAGATTTAAACTTAAGGCATGAAACTATAAAAATACTAGAAGAAAGTGCAGGGAAAACTCTTGAAGAAATTGGTCTGGGCGAATATTTTATGAGGAGGACCCCCAGGCAACTGAAGCAGCCTCAAAAATACACTACTGGGACCCAATCAAACTAAAAAGCTTGTGTAAAGCCAAGAGCACAGTAAGTAAAGCAAGCACACAGCCCTCAGAATGGGAGAAGATATTGGCAGGTTATGTCTCTGACAAGGGTTTAATAACCAGAATTCCCAGAGAACTCAAATGTGTAAGCAAGAAAAGAACAAGTGATCCCATCACAGGCTGGGCAAGGGACTTGAAGAGAAAATTCTCTGAAGAAGACAGGTACACAGCCTACAGACAGATGAAAAAATGCTCATCATCCTTAATCATCAGAGAAATGCAAATCAAAACCACTTTGAGATATCATCTAACTCCAGTAAGATTAGCCCATATCACAAAATCCCAAGACCAGAGATGTTGGCATGGATGTGGAGAAAAGGGAACACTTCTACACTGCTGGTGGGAATGCAAATTAATACATTTCTTTAGTAAAGATGTTTGAAGAACACTTAGAGATCTAAAAATAGACCTGCCATTCAATCGTACAATTCCTCTACTAGGTATATACCCAGAAGACCAAAAATCACATTATAACAAAGATATTTGTACCAGAATATTTATTGCAGCTCAATTCAAAATTGCTAAGTCATGGAAAAAGCCCAAGTGCCCATCGATCCATGAATAGATTACTAAATTGTGGCATATGTACACCATGAAATATTATGCAGCCTTAAAGAAAGATGGAGACTTTACCTCTTTCATGTTTACATGGATGGAGCTGGAACATATTCTTCTTAGTAAAGTATCTCAAGAATGGAAGAAAAAGTATCCAATGTACTCAGCCCTACTATGAAACTAATTTATGGCTTTCATATGAAAGCTATAACCCAGTTATAACCTAAGAATATGGGGAAGGGGGAGTGGGAAGGGAGGGGAGGTGGAGGATGGGCAGAGGGAGAGTGATTGGTGGGATCACACCTATGGTGCATCTTATAAGGGTACATGTGAAACTTAGTAAATGTAGAATATAAATGTCTTAACACAATAACTAAGAAAATGCCAGTAAGGCTATGTTAACCAGTGTGATGAAAATATGTCAAATGGTATATAAAACCAGTGTATGGTGCCCATGATTGCATTAATATACACAGCTATGATTTAATAATAAATAAAAAAGATAAAAATAAAAATAATGAGACAACCAAAAAAAAATAAAAACGTGTGTTGAGTTTTCCAGTTCTCACAACAACCTTATGAAATGTGAGTACTATTTTCTCCATTTTACAGATTAGGAAGTTCATTACCACACTCAGAAAGTTAAGTAAACTGGCCCAGAGTTATGTAACTAGAAAGTGATGTAGCTGAACTCAAAACCAGGTAGTCTGACTTGAGAGCCCATGAGATCTTCTTACCACCTACTCTCCTACCCTGAATTACACCTCACCTTTCATCCAAAGCTGCCTCATTGCAGCATGTAATAGCCCAAGATGTAATAAAGCATACCATTTATTAGCTCTTATTATTTGCCAGATACTGTACCTGGGATGTTTTACACGTATCAAATCCTCACATCATAACATAAAATGGTTACTATTGTTTATACATTATAATAATCAGGTAATAATAAGGTTGCCCAAACTTACACAACTATGTTTCTTACTCTCTGTAAACCCAAGTTAATCTGACTCCAAGCTACATGTCCTCTGTAATTCTAATTCATCACTGGCCCACTTCCACCCTCATTCCTCAGAATAAAAATAAATCATTAACTAGAAGAGAATGGACATTTTTTAGATTCCTGTCTTAGTATAGTTTCTGCATAAGAAATTTCTAGTTAGTGTATACAAAAATATAATATCTTTTCTTTATCTAAAAGTATCTTTTTCATTGCTTTGTTTTAACCAGGAGTGGCACTCAGCTGTCAGAACACATTGAATTCCACCCCAAGAATCTTGGAATGTTCTTTACAGACTTGGCATTCAAGGTACTTTCTTAGCCTCCAATCAATAATTGTCACTTCTCCATTTTCACTTCATAAATTATGACTAATAAACCTTCTCCATGCTTCTTCAGACTATATTCACCCTCTTTTCAGGATAGAGAGAGCAGGGGCTCCAAACCATAATAGACATGGGCATGCAGTGTGTGGTGGTTGGTGGTTGGGGAATCTTTATATTTCCGAGGACTGAAAGTTCCTTGAAATATGGGAAGAAACTGGGGGAAAAAAAAAAAAAAACATTTCTTTGGACAGTGATTCACTCAAGTGGCTAAAAAATGGTTCAGTGAAGTTGGACAGCCTAGATGTCAAATCTTAAAAAGCATTGGGATTTAAGAGATATTAAAAACAAATAAAGTTCTACTAAATTAAACAGAAAAGAAACTATACGCTTTATATCTTAATAAATTTAGTTCATCTAATAAACTTTTTTATCTCCAGAATATGAAAGCACAATGCCAAAATGCTTCACAGGAATCTTATTATCTCTAGCTGTCCTCATTTATGGTACTAAAGCCAGAGGAAAACCAAGCCTCAGGAATTCTGAGTTTTAATCCAGGCCTTATTGCTGAATCACCAAATGGCCATAGGAAGTAGCGTAAGATCCTTGCTCCACAGTTTGTCAGGGGTAGCAATGGTCAAAAGGTAGGTGAGACAAGTAGGTGAAACCTGCATGTTCTCATGCAAAGCAAGAACAGACAGAAAAGAACTAATACAAATGAGGCCTGTGTGAAATCCCAAGTGACACCCTTCCCTGTGTATTACTAATAATCCCTTCTCCTTATTTCTGCCAGCAAGAAAAGTGGGCTTGATTTTTTTTTTTTTATTGTTGGGGATTCATTGAGGGTACAATAAGCCAGGTTACACTAATTGCAATTGTTAAGTAAAGTCCCTCTTGCAATCATGTCTTGCCCCCATAAAGTGTGACACACACCAAGGCCCCACCCCCTCCCTCCATCCCTCTTTCTGCTTTCCCCCCCCATAACCTTAATTGTCATTAATTGTCCTCATATCAAAATTGAGTACATAGGATTCATGCTTCTCCATTCTTGTGATGCTTTACTAAGAATAATGTCTTCCATGTCCATCCAGGTTAATACGAAGAATGTAAAGTCTCCATTTTTTTAATGGCTGTATAGTATTTCATGGTATACATATACCACAGCTTGTTAATCCATTCCTGGGTTGGTGGGCATTTAGGCTGTTTCCACATTTTGGCGATTGTAAATTGAGCTGCAATAAACAGTCTAGTACAAGTGTCCTTATGATAAAAGGAATTTTCCTTCTGGGTAGATGCCCAGTAATGGGATTGCAGGATCAAATGGGAGGTCTAGGTTGAGTGCTTTGAGGTTTCTCCATACTTCCTTCCAGAAAGGTTGTACTAGTTTGCAGTCCCACCAGCAGTGTAAAAGTGTTCCCTTCTCTCCACATCCATGCCAGCATCTGCAGTTTTGAGATTTTGTGATGTGGGCCATTCTCACTGGGGTTAGATGATATCTCAGGGTTGTTTTGATTTGCATTTCTCTAATATATAGAGATGATGAACATTTTTTCATGTGTTTGTTAGCCATTCGTCTATCATCTTTAGAGAAAGTTCTATTCATGTCTCTTGCCCATTGATATATGGGATTGTTGGCTTTTTTCATGTGGATTAATTTGAGTTCTCTATAGATCCTGGTTATCAAGCTTTTGTCTGATTGAAAATATGCAAATATCCTTTCCCATTGTGTAGGTTGTCTCTTTGCTTTGGTTATTGTCTCCTTAGCTGTACAGAAGCTTTTCAGTTTAATGAAGTCCCATTTGTTTATTTTTGTTGTTGTTGCGATTGCAATGGCAGTCTTCTTCATGAAGTCTTTCCCCGGGCCAATATCTTCCAGTGTTTTTCCTATGCTTTCTTTGAGGATTTTTATTGTTTCATGCTGTAAATTTAAGTCCTTTATCGATCTTGAATCAATTTTTGTGAGTGGGGAAAGGTGTGGGTGCAGTTTCAGTCTTTTACATGTAGACATCCAGTTCTCCCAACACCATTTATTCAATAACATATACATACTGCTTTGTTTTTGTTGTGTTTTTTATTCTTTTTTTTGGTTTGGTTGTTTTTTTTTGTTTGTTTATTTTGATGTTGTTGATGTTGTTTTGTTTTATAAGTTCAACCTTTTCCATACAGATCCTTTTTCTTTCTCAATTTTTCTAGTTTAATTATAATTTGCCATTGCTGTCTTTTTCAATAATTAGAAATTCATTTTTGCTAGTGTTTGTACTGCTATTATTTGGTTTTTCACCCAATTTTATCCCGTAAAGTTTTCTGTTTGCTTGTTTTGCTTTGATTTATAGCATTTTTGTCTTTCCTCTCTACTGGGTGGAGGTGGGGTACAGGTTAGCAAAGAGCTGCTGACCTCAAGGGAACCACCCAGCTGGGCACCCCAGAAGGTGGGTATTTTTTAAGGTTGTGTCAAAGTACCCTACTGTACACCTATATTGCTCTGTCTCCCTCTTTCTGTGCCTCTCTTCTTTTTGTCAATATTCCTTTTACCCACCTCCTCTCCTTTCTCTATTGTTCTTTTTTTTCTTATCACTCGGTCAGCCTTTCTTTCATCCCTTTTTTGCTCTTCAACCTTCTCACCCCTCTGGTCCTGTAACCCTTAGTCCACAGGCACGAGAACTTAAAGAGCAAGAGGAAGTGAAAGGAAAATTAGGGCAAGGAAACAGATAAAAGAAATCACTCATGAGGAAGAATCAGCAGAAAACTCAAGGCAACATGAAGAACCAGTCCAGAACAACCCCACCAAGGGACCATGAGGTAGCTACCTGCAGATGATTCCACCTATAAAGAAATGTTAGGAATGACAGAAAGGGAATTTAGAATACACATGTTGAAAACAATGAAAGAAATGATGGAAACAATGAAGGAAACTGCTAATAAAGTGGAAAATAACCAAAAGGAAATCCAAAAACAGAATCAAATAAGAGATGAACGATATGAAGAATACACAAAGGATATAGCAGAGCTGAAGGAACTGAAACAGTCAATTAGGGAACTTAAAGATGCAATGGAAAGTATCAGCAACAGGTTGGACCATGCAGAAGAAAGAATTTCAGAGGTAGAATACAAAGTTCTTGAGATAACTCAGATAGTAAAAGAGGCAGAAAAGAAGAGAGAGAAAGCAGAACGTTCATGGTCAGAATTATGGGACTTTATGAAGCATTCCAACATACGAGTTATAGGAATTCAAGAAGGGGAAGAAGAATGCCCCAGAGGAATGGAAGCCATACTAGAGAATATTATAAAAGAAAATTTTTCAAATATCGCCAAAGATTCTGACACACTGCTTTCAGAGGGATATTGGACCCCAGGTCGCCTCAACTCTAACCGAGCTTCTCCAAGACACATTGTGATGAACCTGTCCAAAGTCAAGACAAAAGAAAAGATTCTGCAAGCTGCCAGGAGTAAGCGCCAGTTGACCTACAGGGGCAAATCCATCAGAGTGACCGCAGACTTCTCTAATGAAACTTTCCAAGCAAGAAGACAATGGTCATCTACCTTTAATCTACTTAAACAGAACAATTTCCAGCCCAGAATTCTGTACCCTGCTAAGCTAAGCTTCAAAATTGATGGAGAAATCAAATCATTTACAGATATACAAACATTGAGGAAATTTGCCACAACAAGACCAGCTCTTCAGGAAATACTTCAACCTGTTCTGCACACTGACCACCACAATGGATCAGCAGCAAAGTAAGAACTCAGAAATTAAAGGACAGAACCTAACCTCCACACTGATGCAAAAGATAAAACTAAGCAATGGACTCTCACCAAATAAGATGAATAGAATACTACCACACTTATCAATTATCTCAATAAATGTTAATGGCTTGAATTCCCCACTGAAGAGACATAGATTGGCTGACTGGATTAAAAAACACAAGCCATCCATTTGTTGTCTGCAAGAAACTCACCTGGCTTCAAAAGACACATTAAAGCTCCGAGTCAAGGGTTGGAAGACAATTTTTCAGGCAAATGGAATTCAGAAGAAAAGAGGAGTTGCAATCTTATTTTCAGATACATGTGGATTTAAAGCAACTAAAGTCAAAAAAGACAAAGATGGTCACTTTATATTGGTCAAGGGAAAAATACAACAAGAAGACATTTCAATTCTAAATATCTATGCACCCAATTTAAATGCTCCCAGATTCTTGAAACAAACCTTACTCAGTCTGAGCAATATGATATCTGATAATACCATAATCACAGGGGACTTTAACACTCCTCTTACAGAGCTGGACAGATCCTCTAAACTGAAAAGTGGGCTTGATTAATACAGAATACCTGGAAAGCAGTGTAAAGAATGAAAATGTACATTATTTTTCTTCTTTGGTGAGAGTGAGCTTACCAAAGAATAGAAGTCAGATGCCTAATTCTTATATGAAATTCAGTATACTTGCTGTTCTAGAAACATCAATAGACACACATAACAGACACAAACTATAAAGGTGCTGAGCAGAGCCTATGTCCCCATAGAACCCATTCTATCTCATGCTTTTCTTTAAAATATCTGTTGTCCTACTCAAAATGTGTTGAATGAATGAATAAATAACAAATTTATCCCACATACCCAGCTTAGAAAAGGCACTTCATAAAGCAAAGGAGTGACTGAAAAGTCTTTAGAAACTCATAAATGCTCCTAAATTGGAGGGAAGAAAATAGTTACAGACTATTAAAGAAGATACTGCTAACAAGAACTTGCCTTGGAATCAGAAGATGTAGGTGTGAGTCTTGGCTTTGCCAATTTAGCAGTCCAACAAGTAACAACCTTTTGTAGTTGCAGTTTACTAATGAGCAAAAATATCAATACCTGCAACATCTAGTTCATATTACAATCGTTCATCATTAATTCATTCATTCCTTTAACTAATAATGATTGAATGATGACCATATCCCAAGTACTGCACTAAGCACTGGGGCAGAAAAATAAAGGAATAAAATAAGCACTGGAATAAAAGAATAAAAATAAAGGAACAAAAGAAGCTTCATTCCTTATGCAGCCTTTGAAACACATGTATAAATAGAAATAGTATGATGATGCTGACATTTGATCTTTCTTGATAAAATAGCTCCAACTTACTGAATACTATTTTGTAGCAAGACCTATGCTAGGAACTCTTCATAATTACAATGTCTCTTAAGAATTGGGACAGGAAGAGCAGAGAGAGGGAAAGAGGCGGGGGTCAGGCCTTGGTGTGTGCCACACCTTTTGGGGGCAAGACATGATTGCAAGAGGGACTTTATCTAAAAAATACAATTAGTGTAACATGGCTTATTGTACCTTCAATGAATCCCCAACAATAAAAAAAATAATAATAAAATAAAAATAAAAAATAAAAAAGAATTGACATTATCATATTCATTTTTGCATATGAGATAACTATAGCTCTGAAAGGTTGAGTAAGTTGCTCAAGATCGAACACCTCATAACTGACAGAGCTGGGATTTCAACCCAGGACTGTCTGAACTCTAAACCTGTAGTTTGACTACCTATTCACACTGCCCAGGTATAATGTGGCTATTAGTCAAATGGCTTTCTGTTTTTCTAATCAGGTATACAAATGACTCACAAAAGTATTCTATTTCCCAATCTAGCTTCTAGAAAAGACAACAAACCTTTGTTAACTCAGCTTTGGTATAATGCAATGTATCCAAAATGTCCTCTAAAAATGAAGGTGGAAAGTTAAGATGACTAAAATAGTCCTAGTTGGGAAAAAAAAAAAAAAAAAGGTGCATCTGCCTAATCAGGACTGGATGACACATACAGCATTTATTACCTACAAAGAAAGACTTGACGTGCATGGTCTCTGGGACCCAGTGTCAGGCCAATTATGGATCGAGGGGACAAACGTGCTTCCATTTTTCCTTCAGGGATTATCACGATCATTTAGCGTCACTGGTGATGTGGCAGTCAGTCATAATGTAGCATGAACAGCAGTTTTCTGGGTCGCTTGTGTTGATGCAGGTCATTGGACAAGGAAACCTTAAAATTCTCCTTTGCACAAGTCACAGTTGCTACCATAAAGTCCAAGTTTAAACATTAACTCTTCATTGATCTACATTCAGAGGGCAGTAATATTTCTGCTACAGTAAGTATGTAGTTGAAGGAACCAGATACTGTATAAATGATTAAGTGACTGTGCTCATTATAGAAGGTCAGAGGTGAAAGGAAACTTAGAGAAGATCTGGCTTAACTCTCGCTTTACAGATGAGAAAATCAGAGCTCAGGAAAGGAAAGTGACTTCCTCATGGTTGCACAATCCTAACTTACTACATACCTCAAAAGAAACAAAAATCAAGATGGGGAAGTGAGGAGGTATGGAGGGAACTAAATTCTTTATCCTCCTCATTCAAAAACTGGGGGTACAAAGGGGTATATGAAAGTTATTTTAGGTTATAAATATAAACCAAAAACAAAATCAGTCCTGATAGGACTGCAAACTATGTATAGAATTGTATAAATTCCCTGGACCTCAGTTTGGTCTTCTATAAAATGAAGATGGGGGCATTGCACAGCTCACTTGGTAAGATTCTTATAAGAAACAAATGAGATGGTAGATGTAGAGAATCAGCCAAAACCAAGGTTGTTTGCTACAATTTTCTGTAGTTCATTTATATAATAGAGCTCCTACAATAGCCCCCAATATCTACACTAGATTCCTTCCCTAGGATGTCACCCAATAGTATTGTTTATCTTTTCTAACCTCTGGATAAAAAAATTTAAATCTTTGAAGTATAAGTACAATTAGAAAATATCTAATGAGCGGCCTCTCTTTCCCTTTCTGTCTCTCTTTTTTTCTTTTTGAGACATAGTTTCACTCTGTTTCCCAGGCTAGAGTGCCATGGCATCAGCTTAGCTCACAGCAACTTCAAACTCCTGGGTTCAAGCAATCCTCTTGCCTCAGTCTCCTGAGTGGCAGGTACCTGCTTTTTTCTAATTTTAGTAGAGATGGGGTCTAACTCTTGTTCAAGCTGGTCTCAAACTTCTAACTTGAAGGAATCTCACAGAGTGCTAGGATTACAGGCATGGGCCACCATGCTCAGTCTTTTCTCTCTCTCTTTCTCCCCTCCCTTTAATCGAGATGGTCTACCTCTGCTATTGGGTTTTCTCTTTGGTGTTTAAGATTCCTTACTCTGAAATTTACTTACTGTAAGAGGAAAAAAAAAATCAACCTTGAGGTGCTAAAGAGGATATCAAGTAGTATAGGAGGACAAATACTCTTCACTGAAAAAGATTTCAATGTCAAATTGGCAGTGCAACAGAGGCTGGTTATGTAATCATCTCAGGAATATGTTGTAGCACTAAAAAACATTAAAAAATTTTTTATATGTGCCCTCCTTCCACTATTTATTATTCATGAATCTGAAAGGAAACTACTGATCTACCATTCTAATCTCCAGTGATATGTTATATGTACACACATTCAGGCAACACACACACAGCTTAAGCACATAGGCATATATTCTCCCTGACTTGGTCGGAAAAAATTTATCTAGCTCTCTGAGAGGCTTTTTGCACTAACAGGTTATGTAGTTCCACTAAGAAGAAAATCAAAATGACATTTTTCTTTTAGAGAAATGCACACTTGTTTCAATTTTCCTGTCTAAATTAATGCAGAACCCTTACAGTCTTGATTATGGTTCACTTAAACGTCATTACTCATGTTACTGAGTGGGCTGCAGAGTGATCATGCCTACGCAAGGTATTCTTTGAGTGTTGAAAAATGACAGGAGTTAACTCTAGTATTGAATGTGCTGAAATTAACTCAAACTTGCAAAGTTTCTTCAGCACCAAATAAGGAAAGATATTTATCCTGCAACTGAAGTCAGGGAGGAGGAGGCAGAAGGATAGCAGTATTAAGTGATTTATAATTAAAAATGTTCAAATCAGCAGACAGGCTAAAGACCCGACAGGATGTTTCTAACAATTAGCAATACTGTCATGTCATTCAAAGCTGTATTTAACATAAACCACTAATGTGAAATTAGAAAATTACTAAATAATACAGTCTGTCAGTGTCCTCCAACTTTATTTTATTTGTCACATAAAGACTACTTATCATGTGTCAATTATAACTAAGATCAAATGGGCATCATTTTTAAAGAAACTGAAGAAACGATTGCCTGAACATGGAGGAGGAAATAATTATTTCCTAAAATGTGAAGTAAATCCTAATTAAAATCTTCTTATGCCTTGTAATACTCCCTAAGTAATGTCTCAGATCTGAATTAGCTTTCCTTTTTATCTCTGGTAAAACAGACCTATAAAGTTTTCTGTGTTATCTCCACAAAGGCTTTTGAAAAATATGTGATCACCCACTTGGAAGATGTGTAAGCTCATTTCCATCTCATCTGAGACTAATTGCTGGCATGTGTATAAGTTTGTACATTTTGACCAATAATTATAAAAAATTATGGGAGATGCTGTTAGGAAAATTCTATTAAATTAGGAAGGAATATTCCTCCAATATTTCTGTAGTCAGAGGTCTAATATAATAATTATGACTCACAAAAAGAATTTTAAGGCATTTTCATGGAAATTACTCTTAAAACGAGAATGATATACTCTCATTCAGCATTTGATTCTCCATTCTGTTTTTAAAAACGCAATCAGAAGTTAATTGAAATTTATAAAATAAATTTGATGCACATATAAGATCAAGTTTTGAAGAACACCCTAAATAAAGTTATCTGCAGACTTCTTGTGCTGCTTCTCTCACTCTTCATTAGTCAACTCTAACTTACTTATATGTTGGTGAATGTATTCAATACCAAATTCCAAAAAGTGTAGTATTGCTAATATTAATAAGACTTTATTGCCAGTCTTTCCACATTTAATATTATTTACTTCAATTTAAATGTATATTTTAAAGTGTGAGTCATTCATTGTTCTAAAATGTTCCCTTACCCACCCACATTTCACAGATGATTTGTTTGAGTTTGGAGCTAAATCCAAAAGGAGGTCAATTGGCCTCAATGCCCTCTTGCTCCCAAAGCAAACCAGGATTCCCATGGTAGAATATTTGGATTATTGATCATAAAATACCTTCTTTTTATTATGCAGGAAGTTTCCCTACTACTGTTATTGTAGTTTTATGTATATTCCAAGAATATCTACCAAAGAAGAAAAAGAAAACAGAGGATTTTGTAAAGCTTCTCTCTCACATTCTGTATGATCTTACCTACCTTCCTGTCAGTAATGCAACTGTTCCTTTGCTCCACAACAACCTTTGAGCATGCCCCAGGCTGGTAAAACCCAGATGCTTCTCTGTAACCTGATTCTGGCTATGTTGCTGCCCCAACCCAGAGTTGATATGTAACTTGATCACTGGTAGAAAATGTAACACAGGAAGCAATAATAAATATGTTTCCCACAGAATTCATAGTTGTGATTTCTATTAAACAACTATATGGCAGGCCCATTTTAAATATCTCAGTCCCACTTTACAATAAGTCTATATACAATTTAAATAGGTAACCCTCAAGTTGAATTTTGAGGAGCAAAAACAAGTAGGTCACCCAACACATAGCAACATCAAAATAACCCCATAGCTTCAAAGTATACCGTTTGACTAATCTTTATGTAATCTTAGAGTAACCCTTTTTTCTTTAACAATCTAAAATTCTTTATCTTAAATGCTACATTTTTCTATAAATGATGAGATAATGTACAGATTGATAGAGTAATAAAGAATCTATATAGCTTCATGAATACACATATTTTCTAAATATTATGAAAAAATAAAATGGCCGAAAGAGGCAACACATCCCAGAGTATAAGCATATCATTGTCAGCATGAAGGATGGTAAGATCTTAAACAACTAATTATACTTCCATGTCTTATTTCCTAGACTTCAAAAAAAAGGCATGAAATTATTCAAAAAGTCATTATAACTAATCAGAATCTAAATGAAAGGAAATTATAAATAGAATCATAAATATTGCATAAATATTGTAAATCGCTAAGTATATGCATTTTTTTTTTTTTTTTTTTTTTTTTTTGTAGAGACAGAGTCTCACTTTACGGCCCTCAGTAGAGTGCCGTGGCGTCACACAGCTCACAGCAACCTCCAACTCCTGGGCTTAAGCGATTCTCTTGCCTCAGCCTCCCGAGTAGCTGGGACTACAGGCGCCCGCCACAACGCCCAGCTATTTTTTTGGTTGTAGTTTGGCCGGGGCCAGGTTTGAACCCACCACCCTCGGTATATGGGGCCGGCGCCTTACCGACTGAGCCACAGGTGCCGCCCAGTATATGCATTTTTAATTTTTTTTTTTAAAATTTTAGTTTAGTTTTATTTTTTAATTGTATTTTTTAAAACCATAACTGTGTACATTAATGCATTTATGGGGTACAATGTAGTGATTTTATGTACAATTTGGACTGCTTGCATCAAACTGGTTAACATAACCTTCACCTCACTTCCTTATTTGTGGTGGTAAGACATTTATACTCTGCTCTTAATAGTTTTGACATGTATCCTTGCATGGTGCACATTAGGTGAGGTCCCACCAAATACCCTCCTTCCTCCTGGCCTCCCCCATCCTCTCCCCTCTTCCACCTCTTTCCTCCTTCTTTATGGACTAAACTAGTTGAGTTTTATCATTCATATGAAAGTGTGGGTGATTATATATTGGTTTAATAATAGTATTGAGTACATTGGATACTTTTTCTTCCATTCTTGAGATACTTTGCTAAGAAAAATATGTTCCGGGGCGGCACCTGTGGCTCAGTGAGTAGGGCGCCGGCCCCATATGCCGAGGGTGGTGGGTTCAAACCCGGCCCCGGCCAAACTGCAACAAAAAAATAGCCGGGCGTTGTGGCGGGCGCCTGTAGTCCCAGCTACTCGGGAGGCTGAGGCAAGAGAATCGCGTAAGCCCAAGAGTTAGAGGTTGCTGTGAGCCGTGTGACGCGACGGCACTCTAACCAAGGGCGGTACAGTGAGACTCTGTCTCTACTAAAAAAAAAAAGAAAGAAAAATATGTTCTGGCTCCATCCAGGTAAACATAAAAGATGTAAAGTCTCCATATTTTTATGGCTGCATAATATTCCATGGTATACATATACCACAATTTGTTAATCCATTCATGAGTCGATGGGTACTTGGAGTGCTTCCATGACTTGGCAATTATGAATTGGGCTGCAATAAACATTCTGGTTCAAATATCTTTGTTGTAAAATGAATTTTGATCATCTGGATATATACCTAGTATAGGAATTGCAGGATCAAATGGCAGGTCTACTTTTAGTTCCCTACGGATTCTCCAAACTTCTTTCCAAAAAGAACATATTAGCTTGCATTCCCACCAGCAGTGCAGGTGTTCCCTTCTCTCCACAACCATGCCAGCATCTCTAGTTTTGGGATTTTATGATATCTCAAATTATTTTTAATTTGCATTTCTCTGACGATTAAAGATGATGAGCATTTTTTCATGTGTTTGTATGCCATACACCTGTCTTCTTCAGAGAAGCTTCTGTTCAACTCTCTTGCCCACAATGAAATGGGATTATTTTGTTCTTTTCTTATTAATTAGCTTGAGTTCTCTGTGGATTCTAGTTATCAGACCTTTGTCAGAAACATAACTTGCTAATATCTTCTCCCATTCTGAGGGCTGTCTGATTGTTTTACTTACTGTGTTCTTGGCTGTGTAGAAGCTTTTTAGTTTTATCAGATCCCAGTAATATATTTTTGGTGTTGCTTCAATCACCAGGGGGGTCTTCCTCAAAAAAATATTCTCCCAGGTCAATTTCTTCAAGCATTTTCCCTGCATTCTCTCCAAGTATTTTTATAGTTTCATGTCTTAAGTTTAAATCTTTTATCAATTAAGAAAATAGGCTTAGACAGGTCATTTCTTAAAGTGATAGAGGCCATCTACAGCAAACCCACAGCCAATATCATATTGAATGAAGTAAAATTAAAATTATTTCCACTCAGATCTGGAACTAGACAAGGATGCCCATTGTCTCAAGAGAAGGCAATAAAGTGTATCCAAATGGGGGTCAGAGGAAATCAAACTCTCATTCTTCACAAATGATATCATCTTATACCTGGAAAACCCCAGGGACTCAACTACAAAACTCTTAGAAGTGACCAAGGAGCATCTAAGAGATACAAAATCTCAGCAGTGTCTCGGAATATAAAATCAATATTTACAAATAAGTAAATAGTCAAGCTGAAAAAATAGTCAAGGACTCTATTCCTTTTACAGTAGTGTCAAAGAAGATGAAATATCTGGGAATTTGCCTAACAAAGGATGTGAAAGATCTCTATAAAGAGAACTATGAAACTCTGAGAAAAGAAATAGCTGAAGATGTTAACAAATGGAAGAACATACCATGCTCATGGCTGGGAAGAATCAACATTATTAAAATGTCCATACTACCCAAAGCAATATACAATTTTAATGCAATCCATATTAAAGCACCATTTTCATACTTTAAAGATCTGGAAAAAATAGTACTTCTTTTTATATGGAATCAGAAGAAAACTTCAAACAGCCAAGATGTTACTCAGAAATAAAAACAAATCAGGTAGAATCATGCTACCAGACTTCAGGCTATACTATGAATCTATAGTGAGGCAAAAAGCATGGTACAGGCACAAAAATAGAGAGGTAGATATATTGAACAGAATAGAGAACCAAGAGATGAACCCAGCCACTTATCATCATTTGATCTTTGATAAGCATATCAAAAGCATTAACTGGGCAAAAGATTCCCTATTTAACAAATGGTGCTGGGTGAACTGGCTGGTGACCAGTAGAAGACTGAAACTGGACCGTCACCTTTCACCATTAACAAAAGTAACCCTTTTTTAAATACAGAGGGAAAAATCATTACAAAATATAGACCAAATCTTGAGAAAAACCTAAATATGGAATATTTTAATGGTCATACATTTATATCTAAGTACAATCTAACCAAACTATTCCACCACTGAGGGCTTCATTGTTTAAGTAAACCCTTCTACATCCCACTCCTTTAAACATACTTTGGTTTTCCTTGACAGACACCATTCTCTACCCTTTGGTTTCCTGATGCTGGCTAGAATTACTAGCAGCCCTTGTCTATATTTACACCTAATTCCTTATTCTTCAGGTATCAGTAGCACCACTAGTGTCACTATGCTTCTTTTCATTCTTTCCACAAATATTTACTGAGAGAATATTATGTGCTCATCATTGTTCCAAGAGCTTTTAATATAACATTGAAAATAAGCACCCACACTTCCATATGAAAGCTATAACCCAACTACAGCCCAAGATGAAGGGGAAAGAGGAGGGGGGAAAGGGGGGATGGAAAGAGGGAGGGTAATTGGTGGGACCACACCTATGGTGCATTTTACAAGGGTACATGTTAAGTCTACTAAGCGTAGAAAATAAATATCTTAACACAATAACTAAGAAAATGCAGTGAAGGCAATGTTAACCGGTTTGATGAAAGTATTTCAAATTGTATGTAAAACCAGCACATTGTGCCCCATAATTGCATTAATGTACACAGCTATGATTTCATTAAAAAATAGAAAAAAATATACAATATTGAACAAAGCAGAAAAAGTCCTGCTCTCATTCGGCATATATATATATATATATATATATATATATATATATGAGACAAATAACAAATGAGTAAACAAACATGTTGTCTCTGTTGGTAACAAGTGCTAAAGAGGACAAAAAAGGCAGAAGAAGTAGTTAGAAAGACAGGGGTGCTAGTTTGCATAAGTTATTTAGGGAAGGCCTCTCAGAGGAGGTAATGTCTAGGCTTGAGTAAAGGGTAAAAGGCCGGCCATCTGATGGATGAATATTCCAAGAAGATGAAAGAAAACATTTTTCTAGAATCACACTGCATAACTTCAGGGGCTTGGGCCAGGGCTAAGGGTGAAGCAGTGCAATTTGGACATAGGAAAAGATCACCATAGCCTAACCTCACCTTCTTAGCTTCTATCTCTGAGGCCTTTGCTATCACATACTTAAGACATTTGTTTAGCAAAAGTAGCAAGCTAACAAACATAGTAATAATTTAACGCATAATAGCT